>NC_139340.1:15505000-16207500 GCF_056507025.1 Lutjanus erythropterus | reverse complement strand
CACCCACAATTACATCCAGCAGAAACATGGGACGTAAACAGGCTTCTGTACACCAGAGCTCACCAGTCTGAAACTCAACAACAGAAAATCACATGAACCCACTGTCCAATTGATAGATCAGCTGTTTCAAACTCATTCTGTGCAGACAAACATCGTTCAAACACACTGAATTTCATCATAAATTATACTGCTGATCAAAGCTTTGCAAAGATACTAAATATGTGAAACCACATCTGCAGAAAAATAGAATATTTACATTTGATTGAATGCAGGACACAAAAAATTGACTTTTACCATTTTAGAAAACTAAAGTATTTTTCCTTTTGGGTGCACCATGTCCTTTCATTTCATGCTGTTACACTTTATTTTGAAGGCTATCAATTTACAACAGCAAGACTGAAGGGGCCTCAGAAAAAGGCTTGGAGTATCTGTGATTCATCGGTTCATCTAGTTAGATAGATCTCTACTTTCAACTCTTTGTCTTACTGTTGAATCCTGGTGCAACAGGAAAGAGTGAAAAGCTCTAATAAAGACATGTGATGTATCTCTGATTCATTGGCTTAGGAAGTTAGATCACTGCTTTCAAGTTCTGAGGAACCAGGAAGTAATGAATCTAAAATTCAATTTAACTCATTACAAATACTCTAATTACTCTAATTAACTCCTTTTTGGCCTACTTGTACTTTTATCAGTACATTTTCAAGTCTGTACTTTTACTCACACTTAAGTAGGCATTACAACATGTAATCTACTTAGTTACTTTTAAAATCTTTGTGAGTACTGAGTTTGATTTCACTTCATATCCAAACCTTTCATCTGAATTTTAGGAGCCAATCAGGTGATCAACCTTTACAAATAACTAAAACTCTGAGAAGTTTTTTTTGTAATTTTATTTAGAACTTTTTCTAAATAGGCAAAGTTACAGTAAATAAGGCGACTACAAAGACAGATAAAAACAATGAAAAATGATAATACATTAAAAAGAACAAGTAAAAACACAAAACTGTCCACAACAGTCCTCTGTTTAGTCTCTGTGCTGCTGTCCCTCACTGCTTCTAGGAAGTGTGCTGTACTCAACACCATCTACTGTAGGAAACACACTGACTCTGGATCAGTGGCTCACACAACCACACTTCAAATAACCTGACTTTTATTTATCTCACACTTGCAGATACGCAGCCTCCATGGAGCGCATCTTGGAGGACGACCCAGTGAGACCACGTCTTCACTCTGATGAGATATTTATTCTCAGTATGACCCACTGCTGCACACAAAATGCTTTCAATTAAGACGCCTCTTTCTTAAAGGAGCAATCTGTAAAATATGGCCACAATTTAAAATTAAACCATGCAACAAATCGACAAACATTATCGGCTTTATCACCTTTGTTTTTACAATATTCAATAACCACATTTACTTCAAGTCAGCAGTCGGCAGTGACTCTGAGGACAACATGTGGACATATTTTACATTCTCATCCTTTAAACTTGTCATATGTGAAAAGTTTACACAATTTACACTCAAGCCAATCCTTCTGTTAACTAAAAGTCTTGCTTAAAGGGACAGTTCACCCCCTAAATCAAAAATACATTTCTTACACTGGCATGTAGTGCTTTTTATCCATCTACAGTCTTTTGCTGTAACTTGCAGAGTTTTGGGGATACCGCTCCTAGCAATTTCTGCCTTCTCTTCAGTATAATGGGACTAAATGACACTTAGCTTTCAGCGCTCAAAGCACCAAAAAATACACTTCAACATTTCAAAAACAAAATAATAATACACACACCTTGTTGTGAGCACTTTCATCTAACTACTCTTTTGTAGTAGTAACTGCCTCCTGATTTTTGGAGAGAAACACTGATTTTTCATTTTTAGAATCTATTTTTTGGTGCTTTAAGGACCACAGTCCCAGTGACATTTAGTCCCATTATGTTGGACAGAAGGCAGACGTCTCTACGGCTCGTATCTCTCGCCAAAAATATTTACGTGGATAAACAGCACTATGGACCAGAGGGAAGAAATGTTTTTTTGACTGTGGGTGAACTGGCCCTTTAACACTTGCTTTTCACTCCTCTTTTCTATTTTTCAGGCACACGCCCCCTAGTGGTCCAGTGTCAGACAACATGTCCATGCAGCAGCTTCTTACATCTTCTCACATCTTATTAAATCTTATTAAATCGTATTACATCTTATTTAATCTTCTCAGTGACACTGTCCTCTGTTGTCGTCTCTCGTCTGGCAGGAATGCACCACTGGGGTGACTTGGAGAATCAAAAATTTTTAAAATTTCAAGCTTGCAATAAAGAACAAATAAGTAAAACCCCCCATTTGTATCTCTGTGGAAACGCAGGAGGAGACACTGTCCCCTCCTGCCGACCCCCACCGCCCTCCGCGCCAGGATCCAAATGGACGCCACGGGGGTTCGAACCAGGCAGAGAACTGCCTGCTGGCTCCGTAGCCACAATGAACCTCCACAACGCCACCTGAATCCCTTTGCACTTACACCTTTTCTCCGGGCGCTTTTATCTTTTTACTTTGGCTGTTGGACTTCAAAATTCAATGAGGACGATAAGGATCGAACACACGACCTCCAACTCCCAAACCGCCTTCTTACAACCTGAGCTATCGTCTCAGGTGATGAAGTCCTCCTCCTCAGTGGTTTTCACTTTTGTTTTTGAACTTTGCTCTTCAAAAGTCACTGAGCCTTGTGAGGATCGAACCCACAACCTCCAACTCCCAAACCGCCTTCTTACAACCTGAGCCATCGTCTCAGGTGATGAACTTCTCCTCCTCAGAAGTTTTCACTTTCTTCTATGGACTTTGCTCTTCAAAAGTCAATGAGTCTTGTGAGGATCGAACCCGCAACCTTCAGCTCCCAAACCGTCCTCTTAAAACGTGAGCTATCCAAACGGACAGAGCAATGCCGCTTCTCACAGGTCTTCACTCTTTTCTATGGACCGCATCCTTCCAAAGTCACCGTGGGCAACAAGAATCGAACCCACGATCTTCCGTTCTCAAGCCGTCCTTGTACCGCCCGAGCTATCGGAGAACACACTCACACCTCGCTTGGTGTCTAATAGGAGTCTGGACGACCACGTTGCTTTGACTTGAAAATCTAACAATTGTGTTTTCTTTTCAAACAGAGACACGCCGCCTTTCAGACTGAGCTCACACCTGGACTTTCAATTGTACTTGTATTTCTGGGTCAAAATACTCAAAAGAAAACTTCAGAAAAAAAGAAAAAGAAAGTCTCAGAGCAGGTCAGCTTGGATTTGATCCCCCAACCTCGCGTATCCGTTATCAGCCGCTTATCTTGTTGAGCTATTCCTGCTGACAAATTTTTTTTTTTTCTTCAATATTGCCAACAGTGGTGTTCGTACCTGTGGTCACAAGTTTGAGCTGTTTGGAAACCAAGTGTTGGTGTCTCTACAGACAGGTCCTCCCATCCTCAGCAGGAAGTGTTTTAGCACGAGGCAGAATGTGGAATTGAACCATCAACCTTTGGACAACAGACAATGGAGACTAACCCCCAGACTAATGCAGTCACACCACCCACCCCCCCTCCACCCGCCACCAGAATTTACTGAACTGTGGTAGACTGAGTATACTGGGTAGGAGCACCTGCTCATTTTTGAACATCAGCCATATCAAGTCTACTCAGTCTAACAAGTGTACAGTCATGTCAATCAAGCCTCTGCCTTTTTTGGCGCTCTACAGTAAGTTCTACAGGTAAGAGGAAAAGTATGTATTTTTGATTTTGAGGTGGACTGTTCCTCTGAATAAATTAAAACTACACAATAAAATTAACTATCATATGAAGAAATTGTGTAAAATATATAAATGAATTAACAATTTGTGAAATAATTGAAACAATGATAAAAACTGAACTCATCATTCATTTTCACTGTAGCAGAATTTTATTGGATTCATTTATTGGATTTTATTGGATTGTGCTACCAGAATACCCATTTTGAAATAAACACTCTATTATGAAATAAAAATAAACTTTTATTATGAAAATCTTATTATGAAAATAAGAATATAGCAGTTCATAACAAAAGGTTGATGTTTATTAATGTCTTCAATTATTTCACAAATTGTTGTTTTATTAATATATGTTACACAAATTATTCATGTGATTATTTCATATTTGTTTCATATCAAACACTGTGGCAGTCAGATACAGTACAGTTCAGTGTCTTATGATGACCAGCAGAGGGCGTTATAACATCATATCTCAGCAGTCAGACCACTATGAACGTCCTCATAGAGCAGATCTTATGAACATCTACTTTATGCTCTGTCACACCTACATGTAAGTAACCTCCAACCTTACTTTCTGCTTGAATGTATTTAATTTGTAAATGTATATTTGTAATTGTCGCTGCATATCTATTTCTTTATTTTTTTTGTACTAATGAATAATAATAATTTGTTCTGTGTGATATTTGTGGACTAAAAGTAGAAAAAAGTGAAGAAATTCTATTGTTTTTTGTTTGTAAAAGATCTCCCTGAAGTGTCGAACCCCCCCTGTTCTTTTAACCACTTCCTGTAGTCCAAGTCCCGCCCCCTCCTCTATAAATCCAATTGGAACCTTCCACTTCCTGTTTGACACTCCGCTCTTCCACCTGGAGTCGACAACAAGTGGAGCACATGGAGCCAGGTCAGTGTGTCTTTTGATCATTTGATTTACCTCCAGAAACGGTTATTTAAAAACACAAAACCAGTATTTGTTTGATTTTCATGTTAAAATACAAGAATTAAAGGCGCATTAAGATTCTGAAGGAAGACGGTTGATTGTTGAGTCAAACAATCAACGAGCTTTGACCGGAAGTGATCACTGAAATACAAGGTGTTTTTGTTTGTCGTGGTCGAACAGGAATGAGCACAATTTTAAAGAATGGTTTGATTTTCATTTTCTATCATAGTATCACCAAAAAAAAGAGACACATTTGATGCTCTTGTCTTCTTGTGTTGTTAAATTATGGAAAACTGTAACTGTCAAAAAATTTTTAATTTAATTGAGTTAATTAATTTAGTTTAGGTTAAATTATTGAATAAACAAATTAACAGCTGAACTGGGTGTTTATGGAAGACTAACTGCCAAAATCAAAAATAAATTAAGTGACTTTAAATGAAAAAAAGGCTTAATTAAGTTCAAAATATGATAAATATAATGAGAAAAATAATCAATTCAGTTAATTAAATTAAGTTAATGAATTTAATTTAAATTAAGTTACATTAGTTGATAAATAGACTAAATCTTCTTTCATGATTTGCAGTTTTATAAGGTTTTATCAGTAATATTTACAGAAGAAAAGCAAAAAATAAATGAATAAATTAAAAACAGGCAGGTAACTGAAGAGACATTGATACAGGAAAGATCATTAATGACAATAAAATTGTATAATAGTGTATTAAACCTTCAGATTTTTGTCACAGGGTTAGGGTTACCTGTATTTATTTTAATGTTTAATGAACATTAAAATGTAGACATCCAAAATGAAATGTAAAAAAGATAAGACAGAAATAAATGACTTTGGGGAAAAAATAAATGGGGGGAAATACAAAAAGGAATTACATTTTAAAAAGTCAATAAATAAAATGAAACTTTAAAGGGGAAGATAAATAAATAGGAGAATGAATACAAATGTAATACAGAAGCTGATTAAAATAATCAATTTATGCCACATTTCATCAGTTCATGCGTAAATTTATTTTTAATATTTTTGGTGCATTTAATGGCATATTAATTTATTTATGGTGGAATCCTCCATAGTTATGGATCATAACTGACAAAAATGGGTAATAATTTAACTTGATTTAACCTAATTATTAAGTCATTGAACTTCATTTTAATTCAATTCATGAACATAATTTAATTAACTTATTTTTAACTTAACTTTTTTATTTAACTTAGTCTATTTAAGTGATTTAACTTCATTAAATACTTTAATTATAACTTAAAACTTAAATAACTTAATTACTTTATTATTTAAGTCATAAATACAGAAGTAAACTAAAACATAAATATCAATTTATGTCACATTTTAAAAAATAGTTCATGTCTAAATTTATTTGTAGTATTTTTGTTGCATTGAATGGCATATTAATATATTTATTTATATTTATTTATTTTCCTCCATATGTCCCCAGTTTGGCAGTTAAAGTTAAATTATTTAATAAATAAAATTACAGTCAGACCCACTTTTGACAGTTAAAGTCCTCCATAATTTACAGGACAGGAGGACTGAATGTTCCAGTGTTGTTTTAGCTAAAATCTTCTCTGTGACTTCAGACATATTTATTATAATAAACAGAAAATGATCAAACCATTTTTTTTTTTACATTTGACAAAGAAAAACAGTTTGTATTTCAGTTTTAAAGCTGGAAGCTGTGGAGAAAATAACTGATCGCTGAATCACTTAATGCGCTTTTAATTTTTGTATTTTAAAATGAAAATGAAATAACTGCTTGTTTTTTTGTTTTTAAATATCTGTTTCTGAAAGGTAAATCAAATGATCAAAAGATGCACTGACTTGGCTCCATGTGTTCCACTTGTTGTCGGCTCCAGGTGGAAGAGCGGAGGACACTGAACGAACATAAAGGGGATGCACTAGAGGGACACGTGTAATTAAAAAACGCAGCGTAAAATTTCCCATAACCCCCTGCTGGTATCTCTCCAGAGGTTCGGGAGGAGACACGGTCTCCCCCCAGCCCCTCTGCAGTGGGGCTTGTGCTCCAGGAACTGGCACCGTGTCAGAATCGAACCAGGCACTACCGGCTCTAGCACGCCCAACCGACGCTAACGACCCCTCTCCGCCACCAGCATCCCTTCACACTGAGAGTAGTTCTCCGGGCGCTTTTATTTCTTCACTCTGGGGCGTTAGAGTTCAAAATTCACCGAGGACGATAAGGATCGAACACACGACCTCCAAGTCCCAATCCGTCTTCTTCCAGCTTGAGCTATTGGATCAGACACTACTGTTAGCTTTCTCGGAGGTTTTCACTTTCATCTTTGGACCACAAACTTCAAAAGTCACCGCGACTCACGAGGATTGAACCCACAACCTCAGAATGACAAGTCAATCCTCTATCATCCTGAGCTACTCAGTCAGACGGTTGAGGTTTCTTTCTCGGAGGGTTTGAGTCTTCCTCTGGGTGTTGCACTTCAAAACTCAAAGCACTGGTTGAGAATTGAACTCACAACCTCAAAAGTTCTGGGCTGTTCCTTTACTCCTTGAGCTATTGTGCTGAACACACCTGAGCTTCATTTTTCAAGCATTTCACTCTTTTCTTAAGCTGTCAGACTTCAAAATTCATCGAGTCTTATAAGGATTGAACCAGCAACCTCAGGTCCGTGAAGCAGCGCTTTAACCTCCTACGCCAGCAGTCAGACAGCTTCAGGTTCTTCCTCAGAGGGTTTGACTCTTCCTCTGGCTGCTGGGTTTCAAAACTAATCGTTATGTTTGATGATTGAACCCATGGCCTCAAAACATCTAAACAGGTGTCTTACTCCTTGAACCATCCCACCAAAATATCATTTTTCAAGCCTTTTCTTTAGATGTTGTGATCAACTTCAAAATTAAGTTCCTGTAAGAATTGAACTCACAACCTCAGACACACCGACCGGATCTCTATCCTCCTGAGCTACATCATCTAATGGGTGTGGCTTCTTTCTGAGAGACTTTGACTCTTCTTCTGGCTGCTGGGCTTCAAAACTAATTGTTTTGCTTGACGATTGAACCCACGGTCTCAAAACATCTAAACAGGTGTCTTACTCCTTGAACCATCCCACCAAAATATCATTTTTCAAGCCTTTTCTTTAGATGTTGTGATCAACGTCAAAATCAAGTTCCTGTAAGAATTGAACTCACAACCTCAGACACACCAAGCAGGTGTCTATCCTCCTGAGCTACATCATCTGATGGGTGTGGCCTCTTTCTGAGAGACTTTGACTCTTCTTCTGGCTGCTGGGCTTCAAAACTAATTGTTTTGCTTGACGATTGAACCCACGGTCTCAAAACATCTAAACAGGTGTCTTACTCCTTGAACCAACCCACCAAAATAACATTTTTCAAGCCTTTTCTTTAAATGTTGTGATCAACTTCAAAATTAAGTTCCTGTAAGAATTGAACTCACAACCTCAAAAGTTCTGGACTGTCCCTTTACTCCTTGAGCTATTGTGCTGAACACACCTGAGCTTCATTTTTCAAGCATTTCACTCTTTTCTTAAGCTGTCAGACTTCAAAATTCATTGAGTCTTATAAGGATTGAACCAGCAACCCCAGATCTGTAAAGCAGCACTTTAACCTCCTAAGCCAGCAGTCAGACAGCTTCAGGTTCTTCCTCAGAGGGTTTGAGTCTTCCTCTGGCTGCTGGGCTTCAAAACTAATCGTTCTGTTTGACGATTGAACCCATGGCCTCAAAACATCTAAACAGGTGTCTTACTCCTTGAGTCATGACACCAAAATAATATTTTTCAAGCCTTTTCTTTAGATGTTGTGATCAACTTCAAAATTAAGTTCCTATAAGAATTGAACTCACAACC
Organism: Lutjanus erythropterus; assembly: GCF_056507025.1. NCBI lineage: Eukaryota > Metazoa > Chordata > Actinopteri > Lutjaniformes > Lutjanidae > Lutjanus > Lutjanus erythropterus. The sequence continues at coordinate 16,198,949 of NC_139340.1, read as the reverse complement.
TCAGACACACCAAGCGGGTGTCTATCTTTCTGAGCTACATCATCTAATGGGTGTGGCCTGTTTCTGAGAGACTTTGACTCTTCTTCTGGCTGCTGGGCTTCAACACTAATTGTTTTGCTTGATGATTGAACCCATGGCCTCAAAACATCTAAACAGGTGTCTTACTCCTTGAGTCATGACACCAAAATAACATTTTTCAAGCCTTTTCTTTAGATGTTGTGATCAACTTCAAAATTAAGTTCCTGTAAGAATTGAACCCCCAACCTCAGGTCTGTAAAGCAGCGCTTTAACCTCCTACGCCAGCCGTCAGACAGCTTCAGGTTCTTCCTCAGAGGTTGTGAGTCTTCCTCTGGCTGCTGGGCTTCAAAACTAATCGTTATGTTTGACGATTGAACCCATGGCCTCAAAACATCTAAACAGGTGTCTTACTCCTTGAGTCATAACACCAAAATAATATTTTTCAAGCCTTTTCTTTAGATGTTGTGATCAACTTCAAAATTAAGTTCCTATAAGAATTGAACTCACAACCTCAGACACACCAACCAGGTGTCTAAGGTGTCTATCTTTCTGAGCTACATCATCAGATGAGTGTGGCCTCTTTCTGAGGGACTTTGAGTCTTCCTCAGGTTGTTGCACTTCTGAACTCATGACACATGTTGAGGATCAAACCCAAAACCTTCTTAACTGTGTACTTGTTCCTTGAGCCGTTCAGTCTGACATGTTCAAGAGCTTTTGGGCTGTTTTGCTTTCTAATGTTTGTAATGAGGCTTGAATCCACAACCTCATAAGTGTCCAGCAATCATCTGTCATGTTGAGCTACAGAGTTTCTGTGTCTGCTTGTGAGGTTTCAGGTCCACCTCTGGGTGTTGCACTTCAAAAATGATCACATTGCTCGAGGCTCAAACACACAACCTCCAATCTTCTCAAGACTTTTTTTTTTACTCCTTGAACTGTTTAGTCCAATCAGGACCTGAGAGCATCAACAACATCAGGACAGTCACAAGTTTGGCTGATAAAACCTTTCATGGTCCAGTATCTTGTTGTAACTTTTCCTTTACTTGCACTAATGGTACAATTCGTTTTAGCCTGATCAAAACTTAATATTCACTCACAAAAACCCAAACATAACCTGACAAATGATTAAATGATTAATGCTTTTTTGCTAAATCTAAATGTAAAAGCCTGCTAGAGATGTCATTTGTGATTCAGTCCTTGTTGAGGCACAACAGGGTTCAATCTGCAGGCAAGAAGGTGCTTTTTGAAGACCCACACCCAGAAGAAACAGTCAAGAGCCCCGAGAGAGGAAGTCTAAAGGTTTGATTAAATAGCTCTGCCTGTTAAATACCTGCTTGTCAGTTTTTTGGTTTTGGAAACTTATTTTATTATTATTATTTGGGCTTTTTGCCTAACAGCCCCAAAACTTAGCAAGTCTGACGTATAAAGAAAATAATCAAAAGCTTGAAAGATTATTGCGTATTGGACTAAACAGTTCAAGGAGTAAAAAAAAAAGTCTTGAGAAGATTGGAGGTTGTGTGTTTGAGCCTCGAGCAATGTGATCATTTTTGAAGTGCAACGCCCAGAGGTGGACCTGAAATCTCAGAAGCAGACACAGAAACTCTGTAGCTCAACATGACAGATGATTGCTGGACACTTATGAGGTTGTGGATTCAAGCCTCATTACAAACATTAGAAAGCAAAACAGCCCAAAAGCTCTTGAACATGTCAGACTGAACGGCTCAAGGAACAAGTACACAGTTAAGAAGGTTTTGGGTTTGATCCTCAACATGTGTCATGAGTTCAGAAGTGCAACAACCTGAGGAAGAGTCAAAGTCCCTCAGAAACAGGCCACACCCATCTGATGATGTAGCTCAGAAAGATAGACACCCGCCTGGTGTGTCTATGGCTGTGAGTTCAATTCTTATAGGAACTTAATTTTGAAGTTGATCACAACATCTAAAGAAAAGGCTTGAAAAATGTTATTTTGGTGGGTTGGTTCAAGGAGTAAGACACCTGTTTAGATGTTTTGAGACCGTGGGTTCAATCGTCAAGCAAAACAATTAGTGTTGAAGCCCAGCAGCCAGAAGAAGAGTCAAAGTCTCTCAGAAACAGGCCACACCCATCAGATGATGTAGCTCAGAAAGATAGACACCCGCTTGGTGTGTCTGAGGTTGTGAGTTCAATTCTTACAGGAACTTAATTTTGAAGTTGATCACAACATCTAAAGAAAAGGCTTGAAAAATATTATTTTGGTGTCATGACTCAAGGAGTAAGACACCTGTTTAGATGTTTTGAGGCCGTGGGTTCAATCGTCAAACAGAACGATTAGTTTTGAAGCCCAGCAGCCAGAGGAAGACTCAAACCCTCTGAGGAAGAACCTGAAGCTGTCTGACGGCTGGCTTAGGAGGTTAAAGTGCTGCTTTACAGATCTGGGGTTGCTGGTTCAATCCTTATAAGACTCAATGAATTTTGAAGTCTGACAGCTTAAGAAAAGAGTGAAATGCTTGAAAAATGAAGCTCAGGTGTGTTCAGCACAATAGCTCAAGGAGTAAAGGAACAATCCAGAACTTTTGAGGTTGTGAGTTCAATTCTTACAGGAACTTAATTTTGAAGTTGATCACAACATTTAAAGAAAAGGCTTGAAAAATGTTATTTTGGTGGGTTGGTTCAAGGAGTAAGACACCTGTTTAGATGTTTTGAGACCGTGGGTTCAATCGTCAAGCAAAACAATTAGTTTTGAAGCCCAGCAGCCAGAAGAAGAGTCAAAGTCTCTCAGAAAGAGGCCACACCCATCAGATGATGTAGCTCAGGAGGATAGAGATCCGGTCGGTGTGTCTGAGGTTGTGAGTTCAATTCTTACAGGAATTTAATTTTGAAGTTGATCACAACATCTAAAGAAAAGGCTTGAAAAATGATATTTTGGTGGGATGGTTCAAGGAGTAAGACACCTGTTTAGATGTTTTGAGGCCATGGGTTCAATCATCAAACATAACGATTAGTTTTGAAACCCAGCAGCCAGAGGAAGAGTCAAACCCTCTGAGGAAGAACCTGAAGCTGTCTGACTGCTGGCGTAGCAGGTTAAAGCGCTGCTTCACGGACCTGAGGTTGCGGGTTCAATCCTTATAAGACTCGATGAATTTTGAAGTCTGACAGCTTAAGAAAAGAGTGAAATGCTTGAAAAATGAAGCTCAGGTGTGTTCAGCACAATAGCTCAAGGAGTAAAGGAACAGTCCAGGACTTTTGAGGTTGTGAGTTCAATTCTCAACCAGTGCTTTGAGTTTTGAAGTGCAACACCCAGAGGAAGACTCAAACCCTCCGAGAAAGAAACCTCAACCGTCTGACTGAGTAGCTCAGAATGATAGAGGACTGACTTGTCATTCTGAGGTTGTGGGTTCAATCCTCATGAGACGCGGTGACTTTTGAAGTTTGTGGTCCAAAGATGAAAGTGAAAACCTCCGAGAAAGCTGACAGTAGTGTCTGATCCAATAGCTCAAGCTGGAAGAAGACGGATTGGGACTTGGAGGTCGTGTGTTCGATCCTTATCGTCCTCGGTGAATTTTGAACTCTAACGCCCCAGAGTAAAGAAATAAAAGCGCCCGGAGAACTACTCTCAGTGTGAAGGGATGCTGGTGGCGGAGAGGGGTCGTTAGCGTCGGTTGGGCGTGCTAGAGCCGGTAGTGCCTGGTTCGATTCTGACACGGTGCCAGTTCCTGGAGCACAAGCCCCACTGCAGAGGGGCTGGGGGGAGACCGTGTCTCCTCCCGAACCTCTGGAGAGATACCAGCAGGGGGTTATGGGAAATTTTACGCTGCGTTTTTTAATTACACGTGTCCCTCTAGTGCATCCCCTTTATGTTCGTTCAGTGTCCTCCGCTCTTCCACCTGGAGCCGACAACAAGTGGAACACATGGAGCCAAGTCAGTGCATCTTTTGATCATTTGATTTACCTTTCAGAAACAGATATTTAAAAACAAAAAAACAAGCAGTTATTTCATTTTCATTTTAAAATACAAAAATTAAAAGCGCATTAAGTGATTCAGCGATCAGTTATTTTCTCCACAGCTTCCAGCTTTAAAACTGAAATACAAACTGTTTTTCTTTATCAAATGTAAAAAAAAAATGGTTTGATCATTTTCTGTTTATTATAATAAATATGTCTGAAGTCACAGAGAAGATTTTAGCTAAAACAACACTGGAACATTCAGTCCTCCTGTCCTGTAAATTATGGAGGACTTTAACTGTCAAAAGTGGGTCTGACTGTAATTTAATTTATTAAATAATTTAACTTTAACTGCCAAACTGGGGACATATGGAGGAAAATAAATAAATCTAAATAAATATATTAATATGCCATTCAATGCACCAAAAATACTACAAATAAATTTAGACATGAACTATTTTTTAAAATGTGACATAAATTGATATTTATTTTTTAGTTTGCTTCTGTATTTATGACTTAAATAATAAAGTAATTAAGTTATTTAAGTTTTAAGTTATGATTAAAGTACATAATTGAGATAAATCACTTAATAAATAGACTAAGTTAAATAAAAAAGTTAAGTTAAAAAAAAGTTAATTAAATTATGTTCATGAATTGAATTAAAATGAAGTTCAATGACTTAATAATTAGGTTAAATCAAGTTAAATTATTACCCATTTTTGTCAGTTATGATCCATAACTATGGAGGATTCCACCATAAATAAATTAATATGCCATTAAATGCACCAAAAATATTAAAAATAAATTTACGCATGAACTGATGAAATGTGGCATAAATTGATTATTTCAATCAGCTTCTGTATTACATTTGTATTCATTCTCCTATTTATTTATCTTCCCCTTTATAGTTTCATTTTATTTACTGACTTTTTAAAATGTAATTCCTTTTTGTATTTCCCCCCATTTATTTTTTCCCCAAAGTCATTTATTTCTGTCTTATCTTTTTTACATTTCATTTTGGATGTCTACATTTTAATGTTCATTAAACATTAAAATAAATACAGGTAACCCTAACCCTGTGACAAAACTCTGAAGGTTTAATACACTATTATACAATGTCTCTTCAGTTACCTGCCTGTTTTTAATTTATTCATTTATTTTTGCTTTTCTTCTGTAAATATTACTGATAAAACCTTATAAAACTGCAAATCATGAAAGAAGATTTAGTCTATTTATCAACTAATGTAACTTAATTTAAATTAAATTCATTAACTTAATTTAATTAACTGAATTGATTATTTTTCTCATTATATTTATCATATTTTGAACTTAATTAAGCCTTTTTTTCATTTAAAGTCACTTAATTTATTTTTGATTTTGGCAGTTAGTCTTCCATAAACACCCAGTTCAGCTGTTAATTTATTTAATCAATAATTTAACCTAAACTAAACTAATTAACTAAATTAAATTAAATTTTTTTGACAGTTACAGTTTTCCATAATTTAACAACACAAGAAGACAAGAGCATCAACTGTGTCTCTTTTTTTTGGTGATACTATGATAGAAAATGAAAATCAAACCATTCTTTAAAATTGTGCTCATTCCTGTTCGACCACGACAAACAAAAACACCTTGTATTTCAGTGATCACTTCCGGTCAAAGCTCGTTGATTGTTTGACTCAACGATCAACCGTCTTCCTTCAGAATCTTAATGCGCCTTTAATTCTTGTATTTTAACATGAAAATCAAACAAATACTGGTTTTGTGTTTTTAAATAACCGTTTCTGGAGGTAAATCAAATGATCAAAAGACACACTGACCTGGCTCCATGTGCTCCACTTGTTGTCGACTCCAGGTGGAAGAGCGGAGTGTCAAACAGGAAGTGGAAGGTTCCAATTGGATTTATAGAGGAGGGGGCGGGACTTGGACTACAGGAAGTGGTTAAAAGAACAGGGGGGGTTCGACACTTCAGGGAGATCTTTTACAAACAAAAAACAATAGAATTTCTTCACTTTTTTCTATTTTTAGTCCACAAATATCACACAGAACACATTATTATTATTCATTAGTACTGCATTAGTCTGGGGGTTAATCTCCATTGTCTGTTGTCCAAAGGTTGATGGTTCAATTCCACATTCTGCCTCGTGCTAAAACACTTCCTGCTGAGGATGGGAGGACCTGTCTGTAGAGACACCAACATTTGGTTTCCAAACAGCTCAAACTCGTGACCACAGGTACGAACACCACTGTTGGCAATATTGAAGAAAAAAAAAAAGTTGCCTGCAGGAATAGCTCAACAAGATAAGCGGCTGATAACGGATACGCGAGGTTGGGGGATCAAATCCAAGCTGACCTGCTCTGAGACTTTTTTTTTCTTTTTTCTGAAGTTTTCTTTTGAGTATTTTGACCCAGAAATACAAGTACAATTGAAAGTCGAGGTGTGAGCTCAGTCTGAAAGGCGGTGTGTCTCTGTTTGAAAGGAAAACACAACTGTTAGATTTTCAAGTCAAAGCAACGTGGTCGTCCAGACTCCTATTAGACACCAAGCGAGGTGGGAGCGTGTTCTCCGATAGCTTGGGTGGTAAGAGGACGGCTTGAGAACTGAAGATCGTGGGTTCGATTCTTGTTGCCCACGGTGACTTTGGAAGGATGCGGTCCACAGAAAAGAGTGAAGACCCGTGAGAAGCGATACCGCTCTGTCCGTTTGGATAGCTCACGTTTTAAGAGGACGGTTTGGGAGCTGAAGGTTGCGGGTTCGATCCTCACAAGACTCATTGACTTTTGAAGAGCAAAGTCCATAGAAGAAAGTGAAAACTTCTGAGGAGGAGAAGTTCATCACCTGAGACGATAGCTCAGGTCGTAAGAAGGCGGGTTGGGAGTTGGAGGTTGTGGGTTTGATCCTCACAAGACTCATTGACTTTTGAAGACCAAAGTTCAAAAACAAAAGTGAAAACCACTGAGGAGGAGGACTTCATCACCTGAGACGATAGCTCAGGTCGTAAGAAGGCGGTTTTGGAGTTGGAGGTCGTGTGTTCGATCCTTATCTCCCTCACTGAATTTTGAAGTCCAACAGCCAAAGTGAAAAGATAAAAGCGCCCGGAGAAAAGGTGTAAGTGCAAAGGGATTCAGGTGGCGTTGTGGAGGTTCATTGTGGCTACGGAGCCAGCAGGCAGTTCTCTGCCTGGTTCGAACCCCTGTGGTGTCCATTTGGATCCTGGCGCGGAGGGCGGTGCGGGTCAGCAGGAGGGGACAGTGTCTCCTCCTGCGTTTCCGCAGAGATATAAACGGGGGGTTTTACTTACTTGTTCTTTTTTGCAAGCTTGAAATTTTGAAAATTTTTGATTCTACAAGTCACCCCAGTGGTGCATTCCTGCCAGACGAGAGACGACAACAGAGGACAGAGTCACTGAGAAGATTAACTAAGATGTAAGATGATTTAATAAGATGTGAGAAGATGTAAGAAGCTGCTGCATGGACATGTTGTCTGACACTGGACCACTAGGGGGCGTCTGCCTGAAAAATAGAAAAGAGGAGTGAAAAGCAAGTGTTAAAGGGCCAGTTCACCCACAGTCAAAAACACTTTTCTTCCCTCTGGTCCGTAGTGCTGTTTATCCATGTAAATATTTTTGGTGAGAGATACCTAAAAGTAATATTTTTAATCTGAAGTAATCTAAGTATTTGAAAAATGTGTGCTTAAAAAATAAAAAGTAAAGTAAAAAATACAAAATAGTTGTAGTATACTTATATTTATTCATATATTTTATTATAAAATAAATATTATATAAATTCTGAGATAAAGGCCCAAATAATCAAGAAACGTCATAAGCAACGATACGTTATTATGATTTAAACCCATAATTATGACTTACTATATAGAGATACTATAGGGATATTGTTTTTACTGGTGTTTATCATCCGCCTTTTTCGGAAATCCTTCATTTGCGTAATTCTCGCGAGATTTGCATATGTCGCTTCTTTATTGAGCACGTTCTATAAACGAATTATGCTTCGTATTATGGTTTTATAAGGCGACAATGCTTTGTTAAAAAAAGAAAAAAAAAACGTCCGGGTCTATAGTTTAATATACTTAGTTAACCTTAGGGAAATTTATGGTTTGTCGGTCACTCTCGCGAGATTTGTCGCGGTTCAGGGGTTCTCTTCTAGGCGCGATCGTTCGATGTTTGCTTCCGCGAAACGTTATAAAACGACATGTGATTTCACACAATAATCTCACAAGTTCCCCTTCATTTTAAATGTTAACTTTCCTTCATTTATTCGGGTGGAATGGCCGCTGTGCGGTTTGTTTATCCGCCTCAAACTGAATGTACACACAGGTGTTGTTAGCTTAGCTGTTAGCCACCTAGCAGCGGACGCAGTGACACTGTTTGTGTTTATGTTTGTGTTTCAGCTTCCGACTTACCTCAAAACATCCGTTTTTGTTGTTGTTTCCGTCCTTTTGGTCTCATTTTCCCCTCTCGTACTCCACACGTCTTCATTAAACAGGTTTTATCCGGTGAATTTTCAACATTTTCGGATGTTTCCTCTGATCACTTCGCCGACACCGAGCGACGCTGCGCCCCCCCTGAGCAACACGACCCCCCCGGGGAGGGAGGGAGGGGGTGTCTGGGTGCCAGGGAACTTTTTCGCCGTTTAATGTTTTGACTGAACTTGAGAATGACAGAAATGATTAAATCATATTTGGTTTTCGCTGCAGAACTGATATACAAGCAATAAATCAATATACAACTTTATAAAAATAGTTTTGACTGTGCCGCCTTCAAAATAAGAGTCCCCAACTTCCGTCTCTGCCAGCAGGTTGACAGTCGCATCAAAATATGAAAAGTTTATTAAGGAAGTGGAGAAAATTGTACTCTTTTCTTTTGTCCGTAGTTATTCAGACCCTGAAGTTCCTTAAATCAAATCCCACAGTGTTCCATACTGTGTAGGAACCCTGATAGACTCCTCTGCACCAACAACATCTGGGGAACTGGCGACTTGTCCAGGATGAACCCCGCCTCAAACAATACACAAGGCAGCTAATTCTGCTTTACAATGATTCATTAAATGCTTACATTCATTTACGCAAATTCATTAAAATATACGCTGAGTCTGTTCTCTGAGTCTAGAAACTACTGCTGAAGTTTAGTCACATCAGCAGACACAGGTTTGCTCTTTATCAACTGATGCAAGTCAGACTTTAAACTATTATCAGTTCAGTGTGTTAATGAATGACCTGAGAGTTTCCAGTGTGAAGTGTCGACTCTGCAGCTCTCCAAGGTTTGAGGAGTCCCCTTCGGCGAAAGAAATGCAGATGTTACCATTCATGGCAGCCAAGAAACAAGCGCGCACACACACACACACAATTTCATGTACTGCATTATGTCATCTGGTTATTTACTCAAGGCATAAAATACTACTAGTAAATATAAGAGAAAATCAAGTCAAGCAGCTCCATCATTCCCTTGTCCTCTGATCTGCTCTGTTTTTTTTTAACCTGAAAATACAGATAATTTAATGGTGACTGACCTTCTGGTCCTGAGCTGGTGTCTGGCAGACTCTCTACCAAATCATTCCTGCACATCTTGTCTAAAACCTTCTTGGTCGCCTTCAGAGCTCCGTTAAATTCATAGGTTTGCACCATCAGATCCACCGTGTTCCTCAGATTTGCATCCTCCAGCTGGGAGGCTTCGATGGCTCGGTAGCCTCCCATGATGCTCGGCTGCTTCAGATGCCATTTGAACACCGTGAATTCCTCATCCGTTAGATCCTCCAGAGTTTTCAAAAGGTCGATTGTCGTCATTGTGGCTCCCTGCTTAAGTCAGACAGCTTTGTCAACCTGAGGGGTGCACTGTGAAGCAAGATTACAGGTCCTGCAAAGTGTGTTGAGTCAGATTTATTATTTCTTATCTAACCTAACGGCAGCTTGTGTTAATGAGTTACCTTAACCTTCAGCTGGAGGGTTAACAGAGAGAACAAACTGCACCACGTGGATCACAGAAAGTGAAACTAAACTTCACACACTCAGACAGTCACCTGAATGTGGACACACTGAATATAGTTCATTGTCTTTACCACAATATCATTTTGCTTTACTTATTTGATTGATGCTCAAAGATAAAAAACACAGGTGAATATTAACCGCACTAGATAAAATATTTAATTAGATGTTCCTATGGGGGTGTGTCTCTCCCAAAAACAAGACACAGAGAAGCTGTCACTGTACATTTGCTGTTGTAAATAAAGTTCAGATTAAAACAAAAAGAGAGAGCATGTACATGAATAAAACCTGAGGGTGGCAGTAATGCGACCTCATGGATGTAAAAATCCGTAAAACCTTTAAGAAGAAGAAGACGACGAGTCAAAGAGAAGATAGAAGAAGAATTTCAGTGCGAGGGGGAAAAAAAAAATGCCGAAACGGTGCGTTTATGGAACCTGCAACTCCGACACCAGGTATCCCCAACGTCTGGAGGGGGGTGTCGTTTTTTACGCCTTCCCGAAGCCCAAAACTCAGCTGGAGAGATGTCGGCTGTGGATCAAACAGTGCGGGAGACCCGACTCTCAGTTAAATCCGTCCAAGATCAACAAGAACTCCTACGTTTGCTCGAAGGTAAGACGAGCGCACAGTGACAACAGGAAGGTGTCTCTCAGCCGCGTTATAAGGCAGTTGTTACCTGACGCGGAAATGACCTGACGGCGCTTTTCAATCAGACACACATATTATCTTTCAGCATTTTGTGAACGGACGGCTCACTCCAGAGTTTCCCAACCCGATACCTGCTCCACCTTCGCCGGTCCAGCGGAGGGAATATCGCGGAGGCTGCGGAAGTTCTGCAGCAAAAAGGTCTGTCGTGCCCCAAAGTACCCCAAAAAAACCAACTATGGAATTACAGTAATTTATTTGGAATTAGTTACTTCCACTCCTGGGGGTGCAACAATGGATTATAATTAACTTACTGACAGATAATGTTCGCTTTTTAAAGGGATAGTTCACCCAAAAATTAAAATGCAGTCATTAAAACAGCGTCAGAATCGCACACAAAATGGAAATGAATGGTGACCAGTTTTTAAACGCAAAATACAATTTAAAAAAAAAACATATGCTATGCATTTAACGAAAAAAGTTTTAATATTTCATACTAAAACATACGTCACTCATGATCTGTCTGCAGCTCAGTGCATTTTCCTCTAAATGTAAAGGTAGCTGTCAAGTACATATTAAAAAATTAAACCTGACAGATGCATTATAAATCACTTACTTTGAGCTTTTTTGTGTCCAACAAAAAACTGAACTTTTACAGAATCGGATGTGACAAACAGGATGCTGCACCAGCCTGCAACCTTGGATCAGCCCCCAGGTACATGTTCAACATGTAATAAAACAAAACCTTAGACAGGTATCATATTAATTACTAAATTGTTTTTTTGTTTGTTTGGTTTTATGGTTTTACAGACCCAGATGTGCTGCACAAACCAGTGGCAATGGTGAGTGTTAAATTAAATGTATGTATTTGTTACTGACAGGGTGCAGAATATGATTTTTTTTTTCAGTCAGTGGTTGAAATGTCAACATGAGCTTTACTAAAACATGTATGTATTTCATTATTCTTTACAAAAGTCAAGCTGCTGTTGGTGTGCAAAGAAGAGGCTCCATCTGAGCAGCAGACGTGGAGCTCCAGTTTGGACCCGGAGGCCAAGCCAGAGCTGCCGCACATCAAAGAGGAACAAGAGGAACTCGGGATGAGTCCGGAGGGAGAGCAGCGTCGTGGGCTGGAGGAGGCCGATATCATCAAGTTCACGTTCAATCCCGTCCCTGTCAAGAGTGAAGACGACAACGAAGAGACACCTCAGTCCTCACAGCTTCATCAAAAGCAAACTCAACAGGTCAAAACAGAAGCTGATGGAGAGGACTTTGTAAGATCAGAACCAACTTGGAACTTCAAGACGTCGCACTCCTCTGATTCTGAGACCGATGACAGTTGTGACTGGGAGGAGACCAGGGAACCTCAGTCAGGTTTAAACCATCTGCAAAACAATGAAACACAAGTGATAGTAAGTGATAGGAAAGCTGAAAGTGAAAAAACATTAATCAGCTCCTCTGAATGTGCTGCAAGCTTTAGCCACCAGAGACGTCTGCAGGAAGAAAATGGAATCAAAACAGGAGTGAAATCATTTAGTTGCCCAGTTTGTGGTAAAATATACCAGCGAAAGAGCTTCTTAATAAATCATGTCAGACTTCATTCAGAGGAAAAATGTTTCAGCTGCTCTATCTGTGATAAACGTTTTTCACAAAGCAAAACCTTGACCTCACATTTAAGAGTTCATACAGGAGAAAAACCTTTTACATGCAGAGTTTGCAAGAAACATTTCAATGTCAAGCGCAGTTTGTCCAGACACAAGAAAATCCATCTCACAGATAAACCATTTAGGTGTTCGGTCTGTGGTAAAAAATATGCACATAAGGGATATTTGAGAAAACACAAGTCTGCCCATGCTGAGGTGAAACTATTTAGTTGCTCGATTTGTAGTAGAGAATTTGGATGCAGTTCGAATATGAGACGACACATGAGAGTCCACACAAAGGAGAAACTATTCAGTTGCTCTGTCTGTTGTAAAGGATTTGAAGATGAGAAAACTCTGAGAGAACACATGACTGTCCACATGGGAGAAACCGTTTAGCTGCTGTGATATGATAAAAGACTGATTAGACTCACTCTTATTAAAGAACACAAGTGTGTTGGCAGGAGCATTTGTATTTTTTTAAAGTTTGATTTATAATTTAAATGACTTCCCTCCCAATATCACAGTTTATTTCTAAATTAATAGCCTTTCTTGGTCTTGAAATGAGTTTTCATTATGTGTAAAACCTGAACACTTGATTCTTAAAGAGCTCATGCTTTATTTTTGTTAAATCAATTGACAAATGTTGTGATTTACCCAGCTGCCTTTAAATAGTTTGAAATTCTTCAAGCCTGCTCCTGTACAGTACCCAGATGCCTGAAGGTTGAGGGTTATTGGTTGCTGTAACCCTGCTTCAACTGGGTATCTTCATCCCAAGACACATTTGTATGTTTGTTGCACTTGTTTTGTTGCGACAACAAACATCCAAGACAGTCTGTGAAAACAGTTTTGTGCAAAGAGGCCTAACTCTAAGTTTGTAATTGACTCAGGGCTTAAATGTATATTTTCATATAATTAAATGTGAAAATTCATTAGTTGGCACAATTGAGTAAGTCTGAATTATGAAATCCCTTGTGAAACATTTGAAAGCCATTAGAAGTTACTAAGAAAAGAATTGTGTTGATTTATCTTTGTAAAACCAAATACTTATGATAATAAATAAATCATTTATAGATCATCAGTTGCATTACATGCAGTCTCTTGCTTGTGTGTGTGTGTGTGAGACAGACCCACAATTTATCTGCAACTAATCCTGAATACTACTGGACTGGTAAATCTTTTTTTTTTTCTGTGATTTACAATGTTTGAAAAACTATTTTTTTATGTCTCCATGCTCATGATGGCAGTGGTTTAAAGGATTATGAATTTGGGGCTGTTTGATTCTTGTGAATATGATATCTCAAAGGGTTTTTTTCAAACTTATAAAAACATATATCCAAAAAATAGTACGTTTTGGCTCCAACCATTTATGCTCTTCCAATGTCTCCCTTGCAAAATCAGCCTCTGTTCACAGAAATTAACTTCAGTTGTTGGTGAGCAGTTCATTCATGTACAACTGAAATGTTGTTTAGTTGTGGAGACATTTTCAAGTATTGACAGTCAATTCAGTGTGTGTCAGTGAAAGGTCCTCCATGCATAGTGTGAGCTGGCCTGTTCTTCCCTTCACTGAAGCTTTATGCTGCCATCTAGTGGACTGATAGTAGAACTACAGCAGCAGCTTTCTGCACCTCACTCTGCATCAAACTGACACTGATATGAGACAGGAATTAACAGTTAATCAATGGAAGAGAGGCTGACTCCATTAGTTTGGATTGGCAGTGTTGTTATAATGGATCGATAATGATGATAATGATAACTGATAATTTTATTTTGAAAATCAGCAAGGAAGTATTACCGGATGTGAGTGTTGTCTGTGGCTAACATGCTAACTTTTTTTCCGTTACGTGTCAGGTGCGTTATTAACCATCACAGTCTGTACGTCTGGATAAACTTGTTCAAACGGACTTTGTGTAAACTTTCGGATGTTTCAGCCCAGACTTTATCTCATGTTAGCCGAGAATGCTAAAGGAAGTTAGCGTAGCTTGCTAGCAAGAAATAGACGGAGATGGAGTTCGGCCTGACAGTGCTAGTCGGAGTAGCCTGGATAAAGACCAAACTGTGTTTTTCATGGACCCAAAACGTCCAGATAGAGCTGTCTGAATAGTATTATTATCACTATAATATTTAACATCTGAATTATCTCCCGGTGTCTCACAAAGCAAATGAAATTAGCTTAGATTGGTAGCTGGAAGTAGACGAATGTAACGTAACGGAGTAACGGAGGGTGGCTAGAGGAAAGGTTGCTGAAAAAAAAAAAATGTCACGCAAACTGCTGGACGCTGATTTCAAGCCGGAAGTCCGGTTACACAGAGCAGGTTTGTGTTCATTCATTTTTATTTTCACTTAAAGCTTTAGTTGAACTCATGGGTTTGTATGAGCATGGATACACAGCTGCATCTACTGTATTTCTGCTCTGACAAAATGCAAAGTGCAGGATATTCTTGTGGTTTATTTTAGTTTGAATGACTTACAGATATTTCATACCAAATGAGCAACATTTCTTCACACGTTTAAGATAGTTGTGATACCAGTGTTATAAATGTGAACAGGAAATTATGTTGTCCTAAAACTTCTGTCTGTATTTCTTTATTCTCCAAAGACGTCCAGCTGATGTTGGTGAGTAAAGAAGAGGATCCTCCTGAGCGGCAGGAGTGGCGCCTCGGTCTGGATCAAGAGGACCCGCCAGAGTTGCCGCACATTAAAGAGGAACACAAGGAACTCTGGGCCAGTCAGGAGGGAGAGCAGCCTCAGTGGCTAGATGAAGCTGATATCATCAAGTTCACATTCATTCCTGTCCTTGTGAAGAGTGAAGAAGATGATGAGGAGACACCTCAGTCCTCACAGCTTCACCAAAAACAAACTGAACAGATAAAAACAGAAGCTGATGGAGAGGGCTGTGGAGGACCTGAGCCAGCCTGGATCTTTCATCCAGATACTCATGACAAGACGTCACACTCATCTGAATCTGAGACAGATGACAGTCGTGACTGGGAAGAGACCACAGAGCCTCAGTCATGTTTAAACTCTCTGCAAAACAATGACGTACCCGTCAGTGATATAGAATGTAATAGTGGAAAAAAATCAGTGAACTCCTCTGAATGTGCTACAAGCTTTGTCCACAAGGGACATCTGCAGAAAAACAATGGAATCCACACAGCAGTGAAATCATTTAGTTGCTCATTGTGTGGTAAAGGTTATTCACGGAAGAACACCTTAACCGCTCATATGAGACTTCATTCAGAAGAAAAACGATTCAGCTGCTCAGTTTGTAAAAAGACTTTTAAAAGGAGAGTACATGTTGTGGAGCATATGAGAATCCACACAGGGGAGAAACCCTTTCGTTGTTCCGTCTGCGGTTCAAGATTCAGACAAAGCTCAGCCTTGACCTCACACTTAAGAGTTCATACAGGAGAAAAACCTTTCATTTGTTCTTTTTGCGGTGCAAGATTCACACAAGGATCAGCTTTGACGACGCACTTAAGGGGGCATACAGGAGAGAAACCTTTCACCTGTACAGTTTGTGAAGAAAGCTTTAGTCGCAGGAGTTATTTGTCCCAGCACATGATAATGCATACTGGGAAGAAACCACTCAGTTGTTCAGTTTGTGGTAAAGGATTTGGAAACAGGGGGAACCTGAGACGACACTTGGCTATCCACACAGGGGAGAAACCATTTAGTTGCAGTGACTGTGATAAAAGATTCACTCAGCTCACTCATATCCAAAAACACAAGTGTGTTGGTGAGAGCAGCATAAATAAATGAAGCTGCAGAGATGCTCACTGAGCCCATTTCTTCCAGCAGGATAGAAGTGATTGTGATACAGGCGCCATAAGTAGTGTTTCATCTATTCAACTGAGCTGAAGCCAGGTGATTATATTGATTGTTATTATTTGTAGCTACGTTATTTCACTTTTGGTATTACATACAAGTTATAAGTTATTACTACAAAAATAGAGGACATTAGCAAGCAAAGCCCTGTTCTTAGCAGATGATAACAACACCAAAGATTTTGAGATGAATTGTGTGGAAGACTTTTGCACTATAATATATTTGAATGTATTGCGTGTCATTTAAAATTTTTCTAACCTGATTTTTGGAAACGCTGACAGCTCTAATATAAACATACGCTAACACACAAAGAGGTTCTGTTCATAATTAATATGTAATTTTACATTATTTATTTCACTACCATTTTTGGAACTGGTGCCTATCCAGGTCCAGTGGGATGATAGTTCTGATGTGTGAAAGCACATTCTTGAAGCACTTCATGGCTATGGGTGTTTGCACAGTTGTTATTTAGGTAGTTACATGATTTTTTTTGAGAGCTTCTCTCCCCAGGCTGCAGCAGCACTGCATCCGCTGTCCTGCAGGCTTTACTCTCCTTCATCCTCTAAATTAAGGTCTTATTTCAACCAAAGGAGTTGGTGCTTGTTGAAACAGTGGGAATATGAACCAATATGTTTTTTATTTTGTTTCTGTTGAGTTTGAATAAAGCTGACAATGATGGTGTTTAAAATGACAGATTTTCAAAGGGAGTCTAGTTAGTTTGGCGAGAACAATACTGTTTGTGGTTAAACAAAATTGATCGTACTCTTAAAATAAATATTTCCCATTGTTGTGATCCTTTCCATAAGCTATAAATTGTTATTATTATTGTTAAAAAGTAAGTAAGCAATGATAACTTATTATTTGCTAAAAATTTTCCTTTCTACCTGGTCATTTTTGTCTGTAAAATAGTTTTTATTTTCATCAAAAATCTTTAAATGAATTAAGAATATTTTGACTTGTTTAAAGGTATTTTCTAAAGTCAAGTGTTATTTTTTTGTCATTTTAGCACAACACAGTGAAGAACTCTGTCTTGAATAAAGATTCATTTTAAGCAGATCTCTGAATCAAGTTATTATTATCATTATTATTATTATCATTATTATTATTATTATTATGATCTTACTGGAAACTGGTTATAATATTCTCACAGATTCATCATGTTTTCCTTTGCTCAACATTATTATTACTATATATTATTGTTATGCACCGATATACCAAAGCAAAATCACTATGTGAAAACCGACTGGGTAATAAACCCGGTTCTGATTTTATTTTGAAAATCACTACGGAAGCGGTACTGGAGGAGAGTATTGATCGTGGCTAACATGCTATTTTTTTCGTTATGTGTCAGGTACTATAAGATACAAACGGATGAATCAATAGAGTCTGTATGTCTGGATAAACTTGTTAAAGTGGACGTTGTGTAAATTTTCGGGATGTTTTAGCTCAGACTCATTTCCTGTTAGGCAAGAATGCTACCGGAAGTTAGCGTAGTTTACGAGTCGGAAGTAGACGGAGACGGAATCCGGCCTTACAGTACGAATCGGAGCAGCTTCGATAGAGGCCAAACTGTATTTTTCACGGACCCAAAATACCCAAAAATATCCAGACAAATCGGTCTGAATAGACTCTATGCTGCTTCCTGTATTTGAAAATGTTTAACGTCTGAATCCTGGTTTCATACGAAGCTATCGAAGTTAGCTTAGCTTGCTAGCTGGAAACAGAGAGATATAAATAGACAGACGTGGACGTGATTTTCCATTACACCACACATCAGAGTGACCAAACTGCTTTCAACGAAATGTTTCTGGAGGAAAAGTTGTGAATTTGTAAAAATGTCACGCAGTCTCCTGGACAATGATTTCAAGGCTGACTTCCGGTTACACAGAGCAGGTTTGTACACTTTCGTTGTTATTCTCTGTTTTCTTTCTGCTGGAAAGCAGCAGTAGTAGAATAAATATTAAGATCTTTCACTTGAGTAAAAGTACTAATAGCACACTATAAAAATACTGCACTGTAAATAAAAATCCTGCCTTAAAACCCTTACTTATGTATGTAAGAGTACAGTACAGTGTACAATAGTAACTAAGGAGGGCGATGCTTAGCAAAGGGTTAATATCAGAACCCGAACTCTGACATGAATGGAATGGAGCCTTAATTAGTATAACTGGGAACCCCTGTGTCAATAATTTTATTGCTTGTTCTAGTTTCTTACAAGTGCAACATCTGTCCACTCATTTAAGGAAACAGTGGTGTCCGTGGTTTAAATGTGAACAGGAAATTACAGTGTTCTAAAACTTGTGTATGTATTTCTTTATTCTCCACAGATGTCCAGCTGATGTTGGTGAGTAAAGAAGAGGGCTCACCAGAGCTGCGGCACATTAAAGAGGAAGAGGAGGAACTCTGGACCAGTCAGGAGGGCGAGCAGCTTCGAGGGCTAGAGGACACTGATATCATCAGGTTCACATTCAGTCCTGTCCCTGTGAAGAGTGAAGAAGATGAAGAGAAATCTCAGTCCTCACAGCTTCACCAAAGCCAAACTGAAGTGAACAGAGAAGCAGAAAATTTGAAGACAGAGGCTGATGAAGAGGACTGTGGAGGACCAGAATCTGCCAGGAGCTTTAATCCAGACTGTCGTCTGCAACCAGTTACTGATGACGAGACGTCACACTCCTCTGAAACTGACACGGACTGCAGTCATGAGTGGGAGGAGACCGTGGAACCTCAGTCAGGTCAGAACCCTCTGTAAATATTTCACCTTTTCTCCACTACATCTGTTTGATAACTTTAGTTACATTTAATGTGCTAAATCAGATTATTATAGAATATAAATTAACTAATAATAATGTAGTATTGGATTGAACTACCCAGCACCATATTAAGTCATTAGAATGAGCCTCATGTTGATGAACACATTAAATACATCAACTCAGCGTTATTTATACATCACCTTTCATGCACACATGCAGCCCGAAGTGCTTCACACGGCAAAATTAAAACAACAGGAACTTGGTTCTTCATGTATATTGTGATGCTAATATGTTTGTGCTTTTTAGATTAAACTTTACTGAAGAAAAACAGCAGAGAACTTTAAGCATATGTTTTATGATATTTAATTATAATTATATATGCAGATAGTAATATAAATGAAGAAGCAGGTCACTTTGCAATGTATATCTTGAACTAAATACAATACAATAATTCTAAAATGTGTATTCCATTATTCTCCACAGATGTCCAGCTACTGTTAGTGTGTAAAGAAGAAGAAAATCCCCCTGAGCAGTGGGAGTGGAGTCCCAGTCTGGACAAGAAAGACCCACCACTGCTGCCACACATTAAAGAAGAACAGGAGGAACTGTGGACCAGTCAGCGGGGAGAGCAGCAGGTTCAAGGGCTGGATGAAGCTGATATCATCAAGTTCACATTCACACCTGCTCTTGTGAAGAGTGAAGATGAAGAGGAATATCTTCAGTCCTCGCAGCCTCATCAAAGCCTGACAGAACAGATGAAAACAGAAGCTGATGATGACAGGAACACAAATCCAAATAGACATTTACAACCAGATACTGATGAGATGACTTCAGACTTTTCTGAACCTGAGACCAATGACTGTGATAATAGGAACAAGAACAGTGAGCCTCAGTCAGCTTTAAACTTTCTGAACAATAACAGTAGATGTCATACTGGCGAGAAATCATTTAGCTGCGCTGAGTGTGGTAAACGATTCAGCCATAATTCACATCTGAAGAGACACATGAAAATTCACACAGGAGAGAAACCATTTAGCTGCTCGTTTTGCGCCAAAAGATTTATACAAAAGGTACATCTGACACACCACCTGGTACGCCACACAGGGGAGAAACTAAGTTGCTCAGTTTGCAGTAAAACATTTATACAAAAGGGACATCTGACAAAACACATGGCACTTCACACAGGGGAGAAACGATACAGCTGCAATGTTTGTGACAGTGGCTTCACTTGGCTTTATCAGCTAAAAAATCATCACTGTGTCATTCATCAGTCCACAGAACTTCATCAAAGCCAAACTGAGGAGAACAAAGATGCAGAGCATCTGAAAACACAAACTGATAGAGAAGACTGTATAGAACCAGAATCAGTCAGGACTTTTAACTCAGATTGTAATTTACATCCACTTACTCGTGAAAAGACATCACACGCTGAACTTGAGACTGATGAAAGTTGTGTTTGGGAGGAGACCAGGGAACCTCAGTCAGATTTAAATCCTCTGCAAAACAATGAAGGACCTGTAAGAAGTACAGAATGTAATATGAGAAAAACATCAATTAGCTCCTCTGAATGTGGTAAAAGCTTTGCCCACAAGGGACATCTACAGGAACATAATGTAATCCACACAGAAGTGAAACCATTTTGTTGCTTAGTTTGTGGTAACAGATACCACCGGAAGGACTCCTTGACGACTCATATGAAACTTCATTCAGAAGGAAAACCTTTCAGCTGCTCAGTTTGTAATAAAGCGTTTCAACAGAGGGGTTATGTTATGAGGCACATGAGAATTCACACAGGGGAGAAACCCTTCAGTTGTTCTGTCTGTGGTAAAGGATTCACACAAAGCTCAACTTTGACCTTACACTTAAGAGTTCATACAGGTGAAAAACCCTTCACATGCTCAGTGTGTAAAGCTAATTTTAGTCTCAGGAGCAATTTGTCTCAACACATGAGAATGCATACCGGGGAGAAACCATTTAGTTGTTCATTTTGTGGTAAAACTTTTGCTCGAAGGGGAACTCTTAGACGACATGAGGCAGTTCACACAGCGGAGAAACCATTTAGTAAAGGATTCATGGACAGTTCATCTTTGACCTCACATTTAATAAGTCATTCAGGAGAAAACGTTGTTTCAGTGACAGAAGAACAGGACAGTGATCACTCTTTAAAATAATTTTAATTGAAAAGCACTCAAACTGGATTTAGCACTTTTCCTCTAGAGGTTTCTCAGTTTAAAATATTCATTAATGTAACATACAATTTTAAGTTATTCTCCTTTAAAAAAAATTAAATGTAACAAAACAATGTTAAACAGACACTTCTCTCATATTTGAACTGATAAAAAAAAATTCTGTTTTGTATGAATTACTTATATTTTATAATGTGACAATGCTGTCACTAAAATCTTGGTGGGTTAAAGGACAGAAAACACTTAAGATTAGCAAAATATCATGGTTTATCTGTATATGTATTGCACTTACTGTTTGCTTATACATGCAATGTACACATCATCATACAGATTTATGATGGACCATCAGATGTTACTATTTAAACTGCAACGAACATTTTGAAACAATAAATCTTTTGCAACCGTGTGGCTCACTGATGTTTTTTGACAACAGTGGAGGTCTATAGCACAGGAAGAAGATATACAGTATATAAATACATTTTTTTTTTAAATTTTGTAATGCAGAAATATGAGGAGAATTGTGCAAAGCAAAGAGGAGGTTGTCTTAAAATGAAAACATGTCTGACGTTTAGCTGTGCTCTCAGCTGTTTGTGAAATCCAAATAGTCTGATATGATTCTTTTTGACCAAGTGAAAATGTTGCTAACTTAACGGTATGGGTTACACACACATTTTTTTTAATGTATTAATTCTTTATAGTGCATGAAGCATAGTAGCATAGTACACAAGAACTAAATTAACACCTCATTTATGACTGGTATGATGTTTTTCCTCATGTCCACTAGATGGCAGCAGTGTCTCAATGAACTACATTCAGAAACAGGGAAATTAAATGTTTCTGTCATTATTTAGTTTCTATGCAAGGACCAGTTTGAAAAAAATAAGATCTTAATAACACACTAAGCCCTGCTTACATGCTTTATCAAGAGTGATACACAAAAAATACTTAAAATATTATAGTTATTAAGAACTATCAAGATTTTTCTCATAAGAAAAAATACTAATACTACTGTGTATATTTACTGCATCACAGGTGAAAGCCTTGCATTTACAGGTGACTTTATGTAAATACATTTTAGCAGCTAAATGTAATTTGAGCTGCACTTCACTCACCACAGCTTCATGGCGCCATCTAGTGGACTGATTGTAGAACTACAGCAGCAGCAGCTTCCTCTGCCTCACACTGCTGTCTGGCTGCATTCATCTGACACTGATATGAAACAGAAAATAACAACCAATCATTGGAGGAGCAGCTGATATTTTTATAGGAGAAACGTGTGTGTGTGTGTGAGCTGATGTGGATGTGAGTTCATGAAGCAGTTTGAGGACGGAGACGAGGGAGTCCTTACCTCTTGTGGGAACCATGACAGCCAGACCGAAGCTCCGAGGTGAGATGAGGATCTGTGAAATAGAATAGAATACAGTAGAACTGCCCATCAATCTTCTCCATGTCAGAGCTCATCTTTCAAATCACTCCACCACCATTATTCACACCCAAAGCTCTGCATGTGGTGCTAAGGCATGGAGCAGCAGCGCACAGCAGATTCTCCTGGCATCCTTAAAGAGTTACTGGTTTCCTAATAACAAACTAAGTCAATATCAAGTCCCTTTAAAATGTTAGCAACATTATAAAACATTTAAAAGAACAAATTCTTCCTGAAGAGTATAAACATGTTATCAAGGTAGTTTATTTATTAACAGTAAAGTAGGAAAGTGTCATGTCACAGGAAAAGATGATTGGCTGCGGGATTCTCATTGGTCATAAATAAAACATATCCTGATAAAGCTATCAATACCATTAATTCTCTGATATATTCACTATATTTCTACTTGACTCTGTTGTTGTTATAGATTAAATTAGCCGACATCAGTCAGTATTCAGTGTGGTATTAGTACTTACATATCTGTAGAAATCCAATTGGAAACTCCCCACAAATGTGACTTGAAAATGGCCTAAAAATAAAAATCACATCTTATGTTTTCTTTTTTCCAGTAAAGATAGTCAAAATCTAGGCAGCAGAACCAGAGTTATTTTCTTTGTGTATCTTCTTCCTCATTAAATCTACTAACACCCTGAGTTACTGAACATCATTAGCATTTTACGATAATCACACAAACATTTCATGAGTTTTTTCATTCATTTATTTATTATTGGTTTATTACAGATACAGAGTTTATGTACATGAACATGATCATCATGGTGAACTACGTCATTTTTTCTTAACAATAAAAAACATTTAACAATGATAAATCAATACACATTAAAGCATTACAAAATTTTACTTCGTAACTTCTAATGGTTTAAAAAGTTCACAGTGGATTAATATCACAAATCAACAGAAAAATAATCACTGAAAACATTGTATTCAGTCATTTATGCCCATTATTGAGCTTTTAAAACATTTTCTCAAAACAAATAAAAACATGTTTCAGCCATGAGTAGGAAGGACAGAGGAAGTTAGGTCACTGTAAAGAAAAAAAGACACTTTATGTTTGAAAATACATAAAAATATTCTTTACTCCCTTGAAAATTTGATGAAAATAATACTTTAAACACTGTTTTACAGATAAAAATGACCTGTTAGAAAGGATGTTTTTCAGAAAAACCTATTTGCTAATGACAAGTTATTATTCACCTATTCTTACTAATGACTAATAGCTGATCATTAAAGTAAATGGAATATTCTGACAAAATGTGATGGACGTGTAACCCTCCTGGTTGAATCATAACTGAAATAAAGGCACGCTGAGTAAGTGATCCACGAAGCTACAAAATACAGCCGCAGCCACAAGTTGGAAACGGAAACAGAGAGCAGCTTATTTGAGGGGGAGAAAGGAGGGTCGTCGCGGGTTGACCACTCCAGAACAGGTGCATCTTGGGCATGACGCTGCATGCTGAAAGTGATAATGGAAATGCAATTTGGCGCGGTACAGTTTGGCTTGGTGTGGCTAAATGTGCTGGTGGAAAAGGCCCACAGGATAAAGGTCATCCACACCAAGCCAAAAAAAGAGTCACATATAAATTAAGTTTGAAATTAGTGGAGCGTTTCACTGAGGATGGGGTAAACACTCACTTACAGCTGCGCCGCTGCGGCTCACATGCATGTAGTGTCCACACAGACAGTCCTGCTGCCCTGTCTTTCAACACGAAGTTTGCTGAATAGTTGTGAAGAGAAGAAAATTGTTGTGATCAGAAAGCAGAGCAGTTTTTCCCCCCTTGATCAGAAACACAGAAGAAGGGAGGAAAAAATGACTGCACCAGGAAAATACCAGTTAGTGTCCCTGTGACATACTGGACAGATACAAACAATGACACAAAGACGAGTGTCATGTTACCATTACGGTGTCGATATGACTATCACACGCTTCTCATTTGTCTATTTTTGCTGAGACAAAGAAACTATGGTAAACACTGTTCTGAATAGGTGACAAAAAAACATTTTTGATCAATTTTAAATCAATAAATACATATAACACTAAAAAGCAGTTTCAGGAAAAATGACGGTATAAAAACAAATTAAAAATAAAACAATTTAGCTTATCTGAATAAGTTTTTGTTTTTTGTCTTAGTACTTTTTTTTGTTTTAAGAATTTGTTTTGCCTTTGTAAGAACAGCTGACAACTTGACAGGAAGGTGAGGAGAGAGAGAGAGGATGACAGACAACAAAGGGACGCAGTCTGTAATTGAACCAAGACTCTGCCAACTGAGCTATCATTTACACTGAAAAACATTAAAATGATTATGGTATGATTTTTGGAAGGCTCTCAAACAAAAAAAGATGTTCTGATGTGTTGGCCTGCAGCTTGTCAATATGGGCCATATTACAAATTTTGGTTAATTTTTCAGCCCTACCCTGAATCACAGCTCTGAACTGATGCGTACTGAACCAAGTCTTGGCTCATTACTTCGATCCTGCTGGATTCTGCTTCAGCAAGCATCCCTGCAGCTTCATTCACTTCACTACTCTCACCAACACATTTGTGTTTTTTGAGAAGGCCAAGCTGGGTGAATTGTTTATCACAAACATTGCAACTAAAAGGTTTCTCCCCTGTGTGGACAGTCAGGTGTTGCGTCAAATGGTTGTTTCGTGCAAATGTTTTACCACAAAATGCACAACTGAAAGGTTTCTCCCCAGTATGGATTCTCATGTGTTTGGATAAATTGCCCCTGAGCTTGAAACTTGTGTTACAAACTGAGCATGTAAAAGGTTTTTCTCCTGTATGAACCTTTAAGTGTGTGGTCAAATTTGAGCTGTGTGAAAATTTTTTATCACAGACAGAGCAGCTGAAGGGTTTTTCGCCTGTGTGGATTCTCATGTGTTGTCCCAGATGTGTCTTTAGAGTAAATCCTTTACCACAAATAGTACAACTGAAGGGTTTCTCCCCAGTGTGGATTCTCATGTGTTGCCGCAGGTGCACCTTTCGTGTGAATCTTGTCTCGCAGACAGAACAACTGAAAGGCTTCTCTCCTGTGTGGATTCTCATGTGCATCACTACATCTCCTCTCTGCTGAAATGTTTCTTTACAAATTGAGCAGCTGAAATGTTTTCCTTCTGAATGAAGTTTCATGTGAGTCTTTAAGGAGTCCTTCCGAGGATATCTTTTGCCACAAACTGAGCAGCTGAAATATTGTCTCTCTGAATGAAGTTTCATATGATTTGTTAAGGATTGCTTCCAGGGGTATCTTTTACCACAAAGTGAACAACTAAACGGTTTTTCAATTGTTTGGATTCCATTTTGTTTCTGCAGATTTGTAGCAAATTCGAAGGAGCAAACTGTGTTTTCAGTATTAGATTCCATATCACTTACAGATACTCCATCGTTTTGCAAATGTTCCTTGTGGCCAAAGTTTGTGGCAAATTCAAAGGAGCTAACTGTTTTTCCAGTATTACATTCCATGTCATTAACAGGTATTTCATCATTTGGCGGAGGGTTTAAACCTGACTCATGGTCCCTGGTCTCTTCCCAATTATCCCTGCTGTCTTCCCAATCATAACTGTTATCAGTCTCAGGTTCAGAGGAGTTTGACATTGTGTCATGAGTACCTGATTGAAGATGACTATCTGGGGATTGAGGTTCCTCTTCATCATCTTCACTCTTCACAGACACAGGACTGAATGTGAACTTGGTGATGTCAGCCTCCTCCATCCCTTGAAACTGTTCCGTCTCCTGGCTGGTTGAGAGTTCCTCCTGTTCCTCTTTAATGTGTGGCAGCAAAGGTGGGTCCTCCGTGTCCAGACGGGGGGTCCATTCCCGTTGCTCGGGGGGATCCACACCTTTCCTCACCAGCTGCAGCTGGGTGTCTGTGAAGAATACATACATGAGCATGTTTTAGAAAACTCAACTTTCCTGTTTACATTTAAACTGAAGCGACAAGATAATAGGTGTTGCATGTCAAAATGCTAATTATACAGTATGATTATTGCACAGGTGTGGATTGCATCTTACTCTGGAGGAGTGAAACAGAGACTGTTTGAAACGATGGGTCTTAGTCACAATTACTGGTCCTTTATTGTGCATGTGTGTGCATTTCAAGCCTCTGTGTGTGTGTGTAAAATGAGGGATTAATAAAGCGTGCCTTCTTCTTTTGCTTCTCCTCCCCCTCCTCCTGAGGAATGTTGGCCCTCTGACTTAAATCGACCCAGAGCATTCCAAACATGCTCAGTGGGTGACACGTCTGCTCAATATCCAGAACAGACAAGAGTTGTAGAACTGTGTGGAGAACCTTGAAACACCGGGCTCTGTGTTATCATGCTGCAACATGAGACGATGTGTGGATGAATGGCATAACAATGACAGATTAAGCTTACACTCACCTTCAACTGTATCAACCACATCCACTTCTGCATCTGAAACACATCAGATATCAATCATTAGGTATTTCTTTACCGGATGAAAAAATTCTCCCCCTTTTTAAAGGTAAAGTTGGGCAGTTTACTAGAAATCCAAGCTGAAATAGCTTGTAGTTCTTCTTTATCACCAACTACAGAGAAACTCTCTCTAAATATAATCAGCACAACAATTTGTATTTTCAGGTGATTGTACACAAATGAACACATACTTAAGAATTAGGCCAACTATATTAAATTTCTGCCATATTCTGTCAATAAATCCCTCTAAATTTTACACACTGGACCTTTAAGTACAGGATCTGAATATTTCTTCCACCATTGCTGGTTCCCCAGTAGTTTACAGTGACAATGTAAATGATAGTGTACAAACCTGCTCTGTGTAACCGGACTTCAGGCTTTAAAACAGCATCCAGTAGTTTGCGTTGTCGATCCAGTTCCTCCTCGTACTCTGCTATTGTTCCTCCCACCAACTCAAATATCTCCTCAGCAGCTGCACTCAGTCTCTGGTTGATCAAAGCTCTCAGGGTTTGGACTTTAGACATCTTGATGACAACTTTTCCTCCAGACACACACAGATTGACAGAAAAAAAACTAAACAAAAAGCAGCTCGGACACTGGAGAGCTGTGTTGCTTAATTTAATTATGTTCGCGTCCGTCTATTTCCAGCTAGCAAACTGAGTTAGCTTCGTAGGACACCGGGAGGTAAATCAGATGTTAAACATTTTTTAAAAAATAATCGGAGCAGCAGATGGACTTTTCAGACAGCTCAACCTGGAGATCTGAGCATTTATGGTCCGTGAACAACACAGTTTGGTCTCTATCGAAGCTACTCCGACTAGCACCGAGAGGCCGAATTCCGTCTCTATTTCCTGCTCGCAAGCTGCGCTAACTTCCTTTAGCATTCTCGGCTAACGGGAGATTAAGTCTGATCTTGAAGCATCCCGAAAGTTTTCACAAAGTCCACTTCAACACGTTTATCCAGGCATACAAGCTCAGTGGTTCACTCCGACTGTAGATTATTGTGATGCCCGTGACACATGAAGAAAAAAGTTAGCATGTTAGCCACAGTAACTACTTCCGGTACTTCTTCTTCGTCGTTTTTTTTGGATTCGGCTAAATGCTACAATGGCGTCTTACTGCCCTCTAGCGTTTGTTTTGAAGCGCATTCGACAGTTTATTCATTTCAGTGCAGTTGTCCTCTTTTATTTTCATTTTCATTCTTTCATCCAATAAATTTTAACTTTGTAACTTTTTCAAGAGTCTTACAATATATTTGTAGTTTCTGGGTTGGCAATTTAATTTTATTTCCAAACACCATGTACTTTGTTTTATACGCTTCAAGTTGGCATACTGTCACACTTTCTTGCAGTGGTTAATATATAGATATATTATCAGCCACAGCACATCTCGTTGACAGATTAAAACCTCATTGCAAAATATCAAGCTAATATATATAGTGTTAAATATTACAATTACATAGAAAATTAGTATTTTATTCGACACGTGGT
Organism: Lutjanus erythropterus; assembly: GCF_056507025.1. NCBI lineage: Eukaryota > Metazoa > Chordata > Actinopteri > Lutjaniformes > Lutjanidae > Lutjanus > Lutjanus erythropterus. The sequence goes on along the minus strand of NC_139340.1, from coordinate 16,170,613 downwards.
GTTTGTTGTCAAAATTAGGAGCCAATCGGAGCCTGTCAGCTCATTGATCAGGTGACAGACAGGCGTCTATGGCAAGCCGTTTTAACATTTAATAGCTAAGTTTGACTATCCGGAATTAACATTATAGATATCAATAATTTCATTTTGACTAGTCGTAATTATATTATGACTAGTAAGTATTTTCACTGAAGATATCTATAACTTCATTCTGACTAGTCAAAAGTACATTTAGAGATATCTGCAATTCTGTTTTGACTAGGCGGAATGAAAATTAAAGATATCTCAAACGTAATTATGACTAGTCAGAATTGTTGTGCAAGACGTTGCTCATGCGAGGCTTCCCATTCGTTGCTCATTATTATGGCAAGCTTTCCATTGGATACTGGCTCAGTAAACAAAACAATTGAACAGTGTTAGAAGAAGAAATGCACACGAAGAAGAAGGGTTTTGATTGATTGAATATGAAGCCCTATAGCCATACAAGCCGCTCCTACCACCCACTTGCTCCCGCCTCCCACTTTTACAGATATCTGCAATGTCATTTCGCCTTGTCAAAACTCCAATACAAGATATCTGCAATTACGTTCTGACTAGGTAGATTGCAGGTAAAAGATATCTCCAATTCGAGATATCTCTAATCAAAATCCATTCCAAGATATCCACAACCCGATTATAGATATCTACATCTGAATTATGACTATCCATAATCCCAGCTAGAGATATCTACAACATAATTTTGACTAGTCGTAGTTCCAACTCAAGATATCTATAATGTAATTCTGGCTAGGTAAAACTCATTTTAAGATATCTCTAAATACAAAGCAGATATCTTGAATTAAGTGCATTTGGAGATATCTTTAAATGGAATTAGGGATATCTACATCTGAATTATGGATATCCCTAATTCCATTTAAAGATATCTCCAAATGCACTTAATTCAAGATATCTGCTTTGTATTTAGAGATATCTTAAAATGAGTTTTACCTAGCCAGAATTACATTATAGATATCTTGATTTGGAATTACGACTAGTCAAAATTATGTTGCAGATATCTCTAGCTGGGATTATGGATAGTCATAATTCAGATGTAGATATCTATAATCGGGTTGTGGATATCTTGGAATGGATTTTGATTAGAGATATCTCGAATTGGAGATATCTTTTACCTGCAATCTACCCAGTCAGAACGTAATTGCAGATATCTTGTATTGGAGTTTTGACAAGGCGAAATGACATTGCAGATATCTGTAAAAGTGGGAGGCGGGAGCAAGTGGGTGGTAGGAGCGGCTTGTATGGCTATAGGGCTTCATATTCAATCAATCAAAACCCTTCTTCTTCGTGTGCATTTCTTCTTCTAACACTGTTCAATTGTTTTGTTTACTGAGCCAGTATCCAATGGAAAGCTTGCCATAATAATGAGCAAACGAATGGGAAGCCTCGCATGCGCAACGTCTTGCACAACAATTCTGACTAGTCATAATTACGTTTGAGATATCTTTAATTTTCATTCCGCCTAGTCAAAACAGAATTACAGATATCTGTAATTGTCATTTAGGATGTGTGACGAGTCGAGTGTCGGTTTAAGTGACGTCATTTCGGATATCTGCAATTCTGTTTTGACTAGTCAAAATTGAATTGCAGATATCTCTAAATGTACTTTTGACTAGTCAGAATGAAGTTATAGATATCTTCAGTGAAAATGCTTACTAGTCATAATATAATTACGACTAGTCAAAATGAAATTATTGATATCTATAATGTTAATTCCGGATAGTCAAATTTAGCTATTAAATGTTAAAACGGCTTGCCATATACACATGAATGGGGGGGGGGGAGTGACGTCATTTGTCCTAGTAAAAATTACTTTGTGGATATCTGAAATGTTATTTTTGAATAGGAATACATGAATTACAGATATCTGCAATACATATCCAGCCTAGCTATTAAATGTTAAAACGGCTTGCCATACTTCAATAATACACACCCATTATAAAGTCTGAGAGGAGATGAAAACTTCATGTTTTTTAAACTGCTGGTGTGGAAAAACTAAAAGACATATTGAAAATCTGAGTTAGTGATTGAAAGTCCACGGCATTGTAAGCGTTTGAGAGTTGAAATGGAGTTTCTACGTGAATGTATGAATTCATGGCAACAGGGTGAAAGTTGAGTGAGTTTGAAGGTTTTTCTCACTGACTTCCATTATAACCAAGTTTCAGAAAACTGTGAATATTTTTTAAAGTTTGAATGGGATTAAAAAGTTGAATAAAATGTAAAAAAGTAAGGAAAATGTTGAATATTTTCCAGCTTGAATGGAGTTTCTAGCTAGTTTCTAGTTTGAATGCTTGCAGCAGAGTAGTACAGTACAGCTATTATCCGTAGTGCTGTAGTTGCTTCTTGTGACCACAAGAGGGCAGTGAATTCAAGCACACACCTCAAGACAGACAGAGTAGGACTGACCGATTTCTGTGAAGTTTTACACCCAGACAGAAATACACCGTTTTTAAAAACTGAATATTTCCAGCATCGTTAACTGTGATATTTACAGTAATTAAAAATTACAGCAAGATATAACCCGCAGAGTAACCAGAAATGCCTCCAAAAACCGGTAAAGCATATCTTTGTAGATGTGCATGGACAAAACATTCACACATAAAGTTTTTTTTTTTTAATTCTCTCATCATTAACACCGTCAATAAAATGGCAATAATATGATAATATTGATATTCCACGGCGACATAATAATAACAGTAAGAAAATCAGCATTCACAGTCAGCAGTAATTAATAATAAGCAAAAGAAAGACACTAGCCTTTACTCTGTAACTTCAGTCAGTTTAATCTTTCTTTCTGTTTCTTTCTTTTTTACAGATTTGTCCACACATTTTTTCTTAATTAATAAAATGCAGCTATTTTTCCACAACTCTACCTTGAATAACAATCAGAATAACCTTAACACTTGTGTGCTATGATGGTGACTCTTTAAAGTGTGCATCATTCACAAAAGTATTGAACTCTGACCCCTCACGGCGGCTGTGACTGCTCAGAAAGCGCGAGGAGGACTCGTCGGCGCTTGTGTTTTCTCTATAACCTTGAGAGCGATGGTCTTCACAGCGATCAGAGCTTCGTTGAAGGCCCGCTCGATGTGAGACGGCGGCAGGAGGAAACCGTAACGCCCGCGGTCCTGCAGCTCAAACGTGAAGGAGTATTTGATGCCCAGGTTGTAGGCCCAGTCGTCAGAACCACCAGGAGCCAAATCTGGAGGACAGGCGGTGACACTCCTGACTTTTGCGAGCGACTGAATCGTGTCAAGCTGATTTTTCTTGAAAAAAAACAAGTCCTACTTACATATCGTCTTTGCTCCAGCGCCGTACTGGTAGGTGTTTCTATAATATCTTCTTATTTTCTGGGCAGCTTCTTGCGCCATCTCAAGCTTTGAAAAAAAAGAGTGCATTTCTGTTCAAATAAACTTGACATTAGTTCAGTTTGATCTGACATGTTTTCTTCAAACCATTAAAATGAAGTTTCTCAAGCAATGCATGCTGGGAAGTTTACTGATCATATTTATTTGGAGATGTAATTCAATGAGTGACTGAACTGTTTTGAAAATAAATATTGGAAATCACTTTCATCCGCTCACCAGGTCGTTGTGGTTCTCTGCTAGTTCTAATTTGCAGGAATACGGGAAGAGCAGCATCTGGGAGTAGGAGTGCATGGTGAGGTAGAGCTGGATCGAGTCCTTGTGGCGGCGCAGGAAGTTGGCCACGGCCTGGGTCTCCGGCTCCGACTCCGGGAAGGCGCCGCAGTAGATCTCAGTGCAGGGGTCACTGGAGGCCCCCTGAGCTGGAAGAGACGGGTCCACTTTAACTTAGAGATGATGATTTCAAACTGTTTCATTTAACAAAACAGAAAATATAGGACATAAGAGACATATAAACAGTAACCGTAACGTGAGAGGACTTACTGCACCAGTTGGCATCGAAGTTTCTGTTGAGGTCGACTCCGATGCAGCTCCTGCTCCTGCTGCTGCTGACTGAGCGGTTCTTCCTCCACATCCTGTTCTGAGACATGAATTAAAAAAACACAGGGACGGCTCATGAATCCAGTTGCTTCCTTTAAAAACCGCCGGGACGTGAAATACAGTTGTGTCCTGGTGCGATCTTACTGCCGTCCACGTGAAGTGGTACCCGTCAGGGTTCATGACAGGCAGGACGTAGACGTCCATGTTGTCCAGGATGTGAGTGATGTCTTGGTTGAGGCTGTAAAATGACAAAGACTGTGGGGGACATGTGGATTTTAGTGGAAGACCACCACTGTGAGACAGACTTGATAGAAAACAGACAAAAAAAAAAACGTACTCACATAGTGTACAAACCGTAAGCAGAAAGCAGGAGAGATCCACTCTCTGGCGTGGATCCCACAGTCGATCCATATCGCTTTCTTGTTTGGCCTGTCGTTCAGAGACAACTGAGGAAGAGACAACAGACATTCATCTCAGCTGAATGAGACAGACGTCTCTTTTCAACAGTAAGAAATAATTGTGCTGAACCACTGCAAAAAAAAAAGTTGAAATGCTCATGATGATCATAACTGATGGATGAGTTGACCTTCAGGATGTAGAGCGGTCGCTTCTCACTTGAGGAGCCAATGAGAATCATTTTGACCGTGCTGGGGTTGTCCTGTTGGGTCCCGTTTATCCAGTGATAGATCTACAACGGAGACGCCATGTTTGGACGTAAACTGTCACACTTCTATTAAAGTACGATACTTCTAGACGTTCAAATACAATCCAGTCATGTAATTATGGAAGTGTGTCGCTGCCATGTTATAAAGTGAAAAGCTTGTTAAGTTTTTCATGTCATAAAAAGACATTTACATTATTTTTAATGCTAACATCATAAAATGTCTTTCGGCATAATATGATAACTTAGCAAAGCATATTATGTATCATGTTATAACGTAAAAAGTTAATTTTCATGTTATTACAACTTCTCACGTTATAACAAGAAATGTTTCTCATTATAACTTTATGCTATTTACTTGTTATAAACTGAAACATTATGTTTTAACAATAAGATACAATGTTGCAACCTGAAATGTTCTATGTTATAAGATATAACATGAAATATAAAACATTTTAACAAGATAAAAGTATGTTGTTATGGCGAGAAAAGAAAAGTTGTTACAGTGATAGTGGGTTTTTTTTTCTTTTCATAGTGTGGCAACAATAACCTGCCATATATATAAAAGTTATCCTGTTTTAATATGAGTTGCAACATTCTAACATAAAACTTTTCATGTTATAACACGTAAAATAGTGGACTGTTACAAAAAGAAAAGTTTCTTGTTATAACGGAAGTTTGTGTTTTGTAATAATGTGACAATATCTTGTTAAAAAAAGTAAAAACATCTTGTTGCAGCAACTTTTAACATTATGACAAGACAGCTGCTCTATTTATATACAATATATAAGTAATAATGTTTTAACTTTAAGTTATGCTAACATGAAACTTATAACAAGAAAAGTTTCTTGTTGTAACGTGATAAGTTTGTATGTTGTAATAACTGGATAAAAATTTGTTTTAACAATAAGAGCATACATCCTGCAGACTGTGGTATCTGTCATAGAAAGTTTCGCCGCTGCGTGGGTCGGTGGAGTCGTTCCTCGTCTGCATCTCAATCAGCTCGTTGGCGTTGGGCAGCAGCACCCTGAAATAAACAACAAAACATAACAAGTCAATCACTGTTCGATTTGGATGAAGCGTGAGGAGAACGTGCGTGTTTTCAGACATACTCATGAGTTATGGCGTGTCTCTGCAGCAGGTCCTTCACCGTCTCTGAGCTGTTCGCAGGAACAAACAGGTGGACAGTCGTCTCTTCTTTGATGAACTGAGGCGCCGCCGGCTGCCACAAGGACGTCTGGGAGAAAATAAGTCACAGACACTGTAAAAATAAACTAGTTCTTTCAACTTAAAATAGTCAGTGTCTATGCCACCTTCAAAATTTAAGTTGACTGAATTTCAAAAGACAAGTTGAGGTAATTATTTTACACAAAAGTGTCCCAGAGACACACAGAAAATCATTTTGCTTTCAAAAAGTCAAAAGATTCCAAGTTAGACAAACTCAAGTTTAAAAGTTCTGTTTCAAGCTTTAAGAGATAAGATTAGTCAAATACACTATTTTTTTTTTCTTTTTACAGTGAATTTATTCACAGGAGGACAAAAAAAAATCAGAGGAGCACAGTCACTGATAAAGAAAAATCTTATTTCCACCTCATATTGAGTAGATACGTTCTTCACGATGTCCACTTGTTCTTGTGTTTGCGGGGTGATTGATAGAATTTGGTCACTGAATAAAAAGACAACAAGACATCAGTGAGAGACAGTGTCCCCCATGAATGATACAGACTGCAAAGGCCATTTTCAGAGGTTTCATGATGTTAAGATTTAAAAAATTGTGTTGAAACAAAGTAAAATACATTAACTTAAATTGGATTAACTCTTAATTGTTGTAGTTGGCTGGTTTCAGTGCATATGTGTGTCACAACCAAACAGTTTCAGATAACAACTTAATGTATTTCCTTGAAAATGTCACAAAGTCAACTTACCGTGTTTCTTGGCAGCGTCCTGTCCTCAGGAGTTTGTCCAAACTCATTAAAACAAACAAAATCAAAAGAGTCTTCATGATGTCAGGGCTCAAGACTGTAAGTGACAGAGGTTTGTTCAAAACATGGGGGTAGGGAGACATTATTGATTAAAAGTGTTTATTTAGAAGTTAAACATTACTTTTTTTTTTTTTTTTTTTTGGAAAGACGAGGGCAGAGATCAGCCAACATGGCAGCACAGAGGGAGCAGGTTAGGTGTAGTGTGTAGCTGAAGTTGTATTTTCAGCAATTTTAGATAAAATATTAGTTTAATTTACACACATTAAATTATTATAAGTTTTCTAATGTGATTTTTCATCAGGTCAAGTCAGGAAAGTCGCTGTAGTGATACCTCCTCACCGGTAGGTGGCGCCACATACGTGTAACAAACCGTGGAAAATGGGGACAAAAGCAGAGCAGTCGTGTGCAGAAGGGAACCCCAGATCTACGAAAGCTCTCGCGAGATTCTTAATTTTAGCAAAAGCCATGATCTTTTTCTAACCCTAACTATTTTTTCTATGTCCCTAAACCTACCCACACTTTACCCGCAGCTTTTTCACAGTGCAAAACGTAAATAGTTTGTACAGCGTGCACAAAAAAACAAATAACGCGTAAACTCTCGCGAGAGCTTCGCAAATCTAGGCTTCCTTCCTGGACACGACCCAAACAGAGGCGGAAACTTGAAAGCTGATGTGTTGTTAAATTTCACTTGGCAAGATGTCGGGCCACGATCAGCTGGTCCTCTGTTTGTGTGAATTAACAAGGTAAAATATATATTAAGTATCTTAAGAATGTGATAAAATGTTAATTGTCTATTTTTTTAAAGCGTACTTAACTCGTTTCGTTTTATTTCATGTTAGCTGCTGCCTTGTTATTAGCTAACTAACATGAAGTTACCGGTAAATTTCATCTTAGTTAGCTAAATTCGCTAACCTTAAGCTAATTTGTTGTTTGTGGACATCTGTATGACGTCACTCTGAATAACAAGCTCTGTACTAAACTACAGATATGGAGGAAGGAGTTTGTTCCTGAGTCTCTCTGTGTTACCACTACATGTCCCGTTCCATTTAGTGTAGAAATCTTTCAAGTGAGCCAATAATCACCTGTGTTAACGCTGTTATTTCATGTTGAAATGTCTGCTGTGATGAAGGTCTATATTCCTATGAATTTTGAGCTCATTATTACTCCTACAGCTTAGCTGCATCTTAGGTTTTGTTGTAATATTTGACTCTAATCTTTTAGCAGAGGTCACAGTTTTTATCATCATTTGTTTCCTCTGGCAGTCTCTTGATTTTTTATTATGGGTTATTAATTAATTCTACTTTATTACTATTTATAATACTTGTAAAAGTAAGAAAAAAGGTAAGATAGAAAGAAAACCCTCTAAATAATAATAATAAGTAAATAAAATGTGCTTGTTGTTGTGTGTAACTCACTGTATCAAGTCTCTGTGTTTCAGGTTGCTGTGGAAGTTGCTGTTGCCTCTGGTGTTCCTGTGCGTGCTGCTGATCGCCGTCCTCGTCCTGCTGGTGCTGGCGGTGCGTCTGTGGCTTCAGAGCATCAGGAACGCCCGGCGGGCGAGGGACGGCCGCCCCACCGTGGCCTTCTTCCACCCTTACTGCAACGCTGGTGGTGGGGGAGAGAGGGTGCTCTGGTGTGCTATCAGAGCTCTACAGAACAGGTAAAGATGATTAATCTACTTTGATGATTTTAGTTTTTATTTGATTTTATGAATTTTATTGCAGGTTACAGTTTGTCCACTTTCATTCAGCCTAACTTTGGTGCTCTTTACTTAACTGTGCCTTTTTACAGGTATGTGGACATCAACTTCGTGGTGTACACAGGGGACCTGGGTGTGACGGGCCAGCAGATTCTGGAGGGAGCGCGGCGCCGTTTCAACATCCTGCTCCCGCGGCCGGTTCAGTTCGTGTTCCTGAGGCACCGGCTGCTGGTGGAGCCCGGCCTGTTTCCTCACTTCACCCTGCTGGGACAGAGCGTGGGCTCCATCTTCCTGGGATGGGAGGCGCTGACGGAGTTCGTCCCGGACCTTTACATCGACTCCATGGGCTACGCCTTCACCCTGCCCCTGTTCCGCTACCTGGGAGGCTGCAGCGTGGGGAGCTACGTCCACTACCCGACCATCAGCACCGACATGCTGTCCGTGGTGAGAGAGAGGAACCCCAGGTAATTACAGTGACTTTACTGACTTTCTCCAGTTTCAGATGTTATCATGGGATTCCTAACTAAAACCTGCTGCTGTCCCAGGTTCAACAACCCAGACTACGTGTCCAACAGTCTCTTCCTGAGTGCCTTCAAGGTGGTCTACTACTGCCTGTTCGCTCTGCTCTACGGCATGGCCGGCTCCTGCAGCGACCTCATCATGGTCAACTCCTCCTGGACCCTCGATCACATCCTGTCGCTGTGGCGCGCTCCCAACCGCACCAGCGTGGTCTACCCGCCCTGTGACGTCGGCGCCTTCCTGGACGTCCCGCTGGAGGACGACGGGGACAGGAAGTGCCACTCGATCGTCTCCATCGGGCAGTTCAGGCCAGAGAAGGACCACCGGCTGCAGATCAGAGCTTTCAAGAAGGTGCTGGATAGGAGGAGGGACGGCGCTGGGGGCAGAGAGGCGCTGAAGCTGGTTCTGATCGGTGGATGCAGGAACCAGGAGGACGAGGACAGGGTGCTCATGTTGAGGGGGCTGTGCCAGGAGCTGGGCGTGGCTGACAGGGTGGAGTTTAAACTCAACATACCCTTCGAGGAGCTGAAGAGAGAGATGGGGGAGGCCACCATCGGACTGCACACCATGTGGAATGAACACTTTGGAATCGGTAAATTTTAAGACTGTTTCACCAAATTACTAACTAATTATTAAAAACTGACTTCTTGTTGATGTTTAAAGTTCCACTCTTCTTTTTCCCCTCCAGGCGTCGTGGAGTGTATGGCAGCTGGGAAGGTCATTCTGGCGCACAAGTCCGGCGGCCCCAAGCTGGACATCGTCGTACCTTTCGAGGGAGGCCAGACGGGCTTCCTGGCCGACGACGAGGACAGTTATGCCGAGGCCATAGACAGGATCCTGTCGCTGCCGCCCGCCGCTCGGCTTCAGATCAGACGCAGCGCCCGTCAGTCTGTCGCTCGCTTCTCAGATCAGGAGTTTGAAGCCTGCTTCCTCGCCGCCATGGAGCCTCTGATGGGAACACTTGAGCGATGAGGAGAGGACTCAGTCTTTGTGTGTGTGTACGGTTAACGTGACAGTGGCTGTTTGACACCTGAGCACCTTTACTTTGATGCACTTATGGCTGCATTTAAACTTTAGGACTGGCAGCATACTGTACTTAGATTTGAAAGGAAAGAGGCAACTCCCAAAAAAAATCACCATAATCCACCAAAGCAAAGGGTTGTCGAGCACGCAGCTCTTCCTCTTGTTACTGAATTTAAACCAAGAAAGTTTCCCATCATTCTCATGAAAGTCTGAGTTCAGTTTACACGTGTGGCCTGATTTCAGAAACTTTTTTTTTTAAGGTGGATGCAAATCAGGTACAGATGGAATCTAATTCTGTCAAGACAGCAGTTAAATTATCACGTCTTTGCCTCATGTCTCGTTAGAGTGAATCCAGCTGCAGAAAACTGTGTGGTTCTGTCAGAGTCGTGTTTGTAAATACTTGATTATCCTGTAAAATGTACCGAAGCCGAGAACAGCTGTGCTTGCAAAATTTTCTTTTTGTAAGTGGCTTCATCTCGAGATAACAAAAATTATTTCAAGCACAACTGTTATCAGCTTCCATAAGAATGACAGTTCAATCCCTTATTGCATTTTTACCGAACACATTCCTTTGTCCGTAGAGTCAGATTAGTTAAAAAGAGATGTATTATATTTAATATGGGACTAAAAATACTTAACAGAAACATATTTATTGTTTACAAGAACAAGAGTTCTCCTCATGAACAAACTGTGAAGTATTTTTGATATTGACAATGAATGTAATAAACATATGATGGGCGTAAGCGCTTGTTGTTTGGTCTATTCTTTTAGCTGCTCTTTCTGTTAAAATGATACAGCAACAGCTAACATGAGCTTCAGTCCATCATCGTTTTGGCTAAAGTTACACCACACATACCGCACATTATGCTGGGCTAACCAGACTAAGTCAAACTAAGTGTGTTTGTCTTCACAGGCCTGGCCTTTAGTCAACTCCAGCTGAGAGGCAGCTGCAAAATCTCAAAACACATCATTAAAACATGCAGCTATTTCCATAAAACACATCCAAAAATTGGATTGCCGTGTCCTCCGGTGATTAGACTGCAATTGTGTGGAAAAAAAGGTGGAAAAAAATGCCTTTATTTATTGATTCAAGCTGATGAATATCCTTCTTTGCGCTGGATTGTGTTGAACTCATCAATAACAGTCAGACTTGAGGATATCTGAAGGAATCTGGGAGCGCATCAAAGACGGTCTGAATGAGAATCTGATCACGTGGTCGTTAAATTTGGCACATCGCTCCAGGATCAATAGTGCTGAACGAAGGTCAGCAGCTATTACGTGAAGGAAGTGGACCAGACAGACAGCAGGGGAGGGAGGGAGGGGAGGGTTTCAGGGGTTATGGAGGGCAAGAGGCGGCGCATGGGGTTGTTAGGACAGATGTAGAACATATTTATAGGGCGCCAAGTGAAAGACCGAAGCCTATTAGGTTTGGTGATGGTCAACATGAAGTCCTGCGTGCTTCTCTTGGCTCTGCTGCAGGCTCTGGGATCCTCCGGTGAGTGACTCTCTGCACAGATCTCTTCATGCAGGCCGAACTCTTTCCAACATCTTTGACCTCTCGTCTCGCAGGAGCCCCGCTGCACAGCCCCGAGCTGGAGTCCATGGCAAACAGGGGTCTGGGAGCGGCGCTGGCACGGGTCAACTCTGTGTACGCCGTCAGCCATCTTTACCGGGTCACACGAGGATCCGTCACAAGGGTCAGTCTGCACAGGCTATAAGATAAATGCGTCTAAAACCAACTTTACATCATTTAACTGTTACTGTACGTTGCAGTGGATGATGTTTAGTGCAGCTGTAGTACTGTGTGTGTGTTATTTGTGGGATTATGACAACTATCACGTTTATTCCAGGTTATTCCTGTGGGCCTGAACACCGCCGACCTGCTGATGTCATTTGGCATTAAGGAGACGGAGTGTGCGAAGGCGTCCACGGCTGATCCTCAGACATGCGCCTTCAGACCTGGATTCTTTGTGGTGAGACACAATTCAGTCTTATTATGGGTCTGTTTCAGTCTGAAAAAGTGGTATTAGTTGTAGTAGACATAACCCAGGTTTTTTTTCTGATATGCAATCAGTTACTTAATACTCATATTGGCTACTAAAATATTAAACTGCTATTACTAAAATAACACACAAATAACAGAAAGTTCAGCAAAAACAGGCCAACACAATCAGCATTAATAATAGTTGGAAAAATATAATGAAAAGAAAATAAATAGTTAAAATAAAACCCCAAATACAACAAAGTTCAGATGACATTATAAGCATGACTGTACTATTTGGACTATACTAGTTGTTTTAACTTAAAAAAGTTACTGCTTTAAAACTTTATGTGTACTTGTATGTTTACAGTAAGTTAATGAGAAAGGATTAGTTTATTCCACTAAATTCGACAGTGTATTGTGGGTATATTGATGGAAAAGTGGATTATAAGATACTTGAAGTAGAAAAAAGTAAATAAAAAAAAAAGTACATTATTTCAGCACTAATTTTGTATCATGAGCATATTATAGGTTGTTAGAAGGTCAGAAATAGACACTTTTAATACATTAATCGGTTAATAAATTGAGTGTACGTCACTTGAGCAGTTTGGTGTCACAGGATTGGGATGTAAGAATGAAGAGAACACAACAAACAGTAGAAACCAACAGAAAAGCGTGTCCACCTGAGGTAACAGTCCACCACACTGGACTGGAGGACACATGTTGACACACTGATGCAGCTCACTGTTTGCATTGGCTCAGATTCACTGGGACAGAGTGTGTCCATCAGATCTGTTTTGCCAGGGTGCAGCGGGACGGTGACGTGTGTGACGAAATAAAACTACAAACCAGCAACAAACGCTCACATTAAACGCCTCCCTCTCCTCATTTGCCCTCCTTCAACGCAGCCGTCCTTCCCCTGCGTCAGCCGGGTCCGCACGACGGCCTCCTCGGCCCAGGTGATCTCTCTCCGGTGCGGCAGCGATGGGAGCTCCAGCTCAGAGTCCAGTGAGGAGGTGAGGAGGAGACAGAGGAGAACAGCAGTGCTATCATTAACAAACTAACCTTAAATAAATAAATAAAGCTTAACAAAGCTTTCCAATCAGTTTAAGCATAAATATAATGGATGTTCTGAACTGCATGGTGCACATGAATAATGTGAAGACTTTGATTTCACAGATTTTCTCAAGAGGAAGACACCAGTTCAATATCCCACTTGTGAACAGAGGTAACTGGTTTTAACTGGTGATGAACAGTTACTAAAAGACTTTAAACTTTAAATTCACCAGTGTGACATTCAGTGCACGTGACTGACCCCAGGAACCTCCTCTTTCAACAGGCCCTGCTCCCACTGCACCTCCTGCGCCCGTCCAGCCCGCGCGCTCCTTCCCCAGCCAGCCGCTGGACGTCCAGTCCAGAGGAGACACTTTCGACAACTTCCTGGTGTGAAAGTCGAGCTCGCTCCGGAGACGTTTAGGCGCCGATCAGACCTAACAAACTTAAATTAAAAACGCAACTTGCACGTTGATGGTTTTTTGTGATATTTAATGTTTGTCAGTTGTCTGTCAGTGACTGCTTGTCTCACTTCCTGCCAAACTCCATTAACATTTTACTCAATTTAACCGTTATAAACATCTATCTATCCTTTTAAAAGATTATTAATGACTTCTTATGCCTCACAAACAGACACTTGCTCATTTGGTGAACATTTGGCATTAATTTAAACTCTAATAAACACGAAACGGGCAAATTAAAACAGATGTTTCAGACAGGAATAGAAATTAGAAGCGCTGCTGTCAGAGCAGCCAGTACTTCAAATTAAACACAAAGTTTCGTGGGCTGGATTGTACCTGTTAGCGGACTGGTTCTGGGCTGCGGCTCGCATGCTGCCTCATCAGTATGGAGGACTGTAACTGCCAAAATAAAAATAAATTAATTACTCAGTTGCAATACTTTGGGAAAAACATTTATTCTGCATTTTAAATAAATACAGAAACAAATTAAAACAAATATCCATTGATGTCACATTTGATAAATCAGTGTCTACATTTATATATAATATTTTGGTGCATTTATTTGTTTATTTAGGCTTTTTTTAAAATTATTTTGTTAGTTAGGGTCCTCCACATATTAGTAAACCAAATTAGAAAAGAAAAAGGACTTTTTCATCTGTTTCATGACTTCATGTCATTTTAATTTTTTTTTTTGTCAGCTATGATCCTCTGTAGATCAGTAAACCAAATAAGAAAATAAAATAAAACCCTTTATCTACTGATTCATGGCTTTTTTTGGACTTCAGGGTTCAGTCTAAGACTCTCAGATGCTGTTCCTCAGTGCAAAAAAGTATTTTTCTTGATGCAGGACAGAGTACGACCACTAGAGGGAGTGTTTTTATCATTTGTACTTCCACATGGTGCTCTAAACTACAGCTTCTCCACATCATGTGAACAAAATGAGGACTCTGAGACGGGCTGAGGTCTGGTTTGAACATTTATATTGTGATTTTTCAGTTTAAATGCAAGAGGACACATTTACTCTTATCTGCAACCATTTTTGTCTTCATTTCACTTGGCCCCACGTGTTCACATCAGCACATCAATAACTTACATACTGTACTGTAGTAAACATCCTGTTCAGGACAATGATACTCAGGTATAAGAAATGGTACACTGCCTTCCGGTGGCGGTCAAACCGCTGACAAAAAAAAAAAAAAAGCGTGTTAAAACAGGACTCGTGTGGAAAATCTTCATGATATAATTAACGGACTTGTGGATATAATGGTCCCCGTCATTAAAGCACACATTTCTTCACACTAGAGCCAGTTTAAAACCAGTTTGAAATATTAATGATATGTCATCCTGGCACACAAGGACGTGTTGTTCCTTGAAGGACAGCACTAGCACCCTAAAAATGAAGGCATTGCTGCTGGAAACAAAATCAAGGTACAAAATCAAAAGGTAACCTTAGTCCCTGTGCACCGAAGGTTGAAGCAGTAATGGCACCGAAAAAGAAACAAAGGTACGACAGACACACGAAGTTGAAATCAACATTCAGTCCAAAGCCAGTCGGGTGGTTTCTGTTGTTGACTACATGATTTAATGCTCTGTACATTAACCAGACAAATGCATCTTTTTGTCACCTTTGTGGGGATGAGTATACTTCACAATCCAATCTGTACATTCTTCCTCCTGATTTTGTGATACCGTGTGACTTAAGAAGGCGGCGGGCGGGGAGGAACCGACAGTAACGGAGCAGCAGCTGCAACTGTACAGACACAAACTGAAGGGTAAAGGTCCAAAAATCAAGCCAACGCACGGGAAACTCACACAGTCCACAAAGGTCACACCATCACAGGCCTCCCCACCTCCCACTCCTCTCCATCTACAGAAGTCCATTAAATAATAAAAGAAAAAAAGAATTTTTATTTCCAGTTGCACAGTCCAGACTCTGCTGAACCTTTGGAAGAAAAATCTCCTTTCTGCTTTGACCTCGCTGTGCAAGACTTTGGGAATAAGGCTTCCTCCTAGTGGTGAAACAGTCTAGAAATGTTTGAGACGACAGATTTTTAAGTTTTTGTTTTTTGGGTGTTTTTTTATTTTTTATGTATTTTTTTTATTACTGAATCATTGCCTTCATTTCTGTAACTGACCCTTCCTAAGTCCCGCCTCTTTTTGCTCTGCGCTCCATTAACAGTTGAGGAAGCTTTGTACCAGGCTACTAACATTAGCTAATTTAAGATGTCACAAAACCCCCGGCAACATCTTTTAACCATCTTCAAAATCTGTTTTTCCTTTTGGTTGATGCAGACTAGCTAACATTAGCATCATATGTAACTAGCTATCTAATGATTGGTATAGATTAGCCAGCTAGTTAACTAGTGTTTTGCTAACATTAGCTGCCAGATGATCTTTTCAACATAGACAAGAAACAGAAAAAACAGGAGAGGAGAAACTTGACCAAAGTGTCCTGCAGCTACCAAGCTTGCTCATTTGTTATTGGAGCACAGAGCCAAAAGGGGCGGGGCTTAGGAACGGTCAACCGATAATGTTCTCAAATAGCTTTCTCGTATACATTCCATTGTGCCCTAATGTTTTGTTCCTCTCTAGACTTTATCGACCAGCTATTAAAAGACAGACTTATAAAAAAAATCCTTCCATTTATCGATCATTAAATAATTTTATATAAAAGCAAACCTAACCATCCCCGCGCTCCACGAAGGCCTTCCCTAACGGTTAACTACTTCACCACGTCCATACATGCATGCACACAATGCATGTATGCAGCCTCAGTCTCTCTCTCACTCATGCACACACACCAGAACAGCTTCGTGTCTTGCAGCTTGTTCTTACATGAGGTCCATGCAGTACCAAAGCAGAAAGATCCTGATGTGGTTGGTTGTTTTTTTTTTTTTTTTTTCATGTCTCCAGTACGTGGCACAAACTTATGGCAAAGAAGCGGATACGTGGTTTGGCTCAGACCTGGATCCAGTAATATTTGCACACTTCTTATTTGAATCTGCTTGGTGTACCAGATGGGTGAGGTTTACCATACAGGGTGATACAATGTCTTCCAGAGAGTTGAGACAATCGCAGAACTTTTCTGCGACCTCAAACTTACCCGCTCCAGTCTTAATTGTCCCGATATAGTAAACCCCACGGATCCAGAATGACAAGCATGTTAAAAAATGCAATAATTAGCAAACACTAATTGATCATGGTCTGATTTGGGTTTTAGTATATACACAGTCGTCCTTGTATCTGGAAAACGCTCCCATTTCACTGATGAATGTTCACGTCCATATATTCTCTCATTGTCTTTTCATCCGTCTTTATTGTGTCCAGATCTCCAAGTTCAACACTCTCCGGTAAGTTTGGTGGCGTCCCCCCGTTTGGGCGGTGCAGGCGGGGGTCCTCGACGTAGCGTTGCATAGCCTGAGATGTTTCCGGACATGTAGCTGCCGTTTCCACCGTTGCTTTGCTTTCCTTGGTCCATCAGCAGCTCGGGAGGCGGCGGAGGCAGCGCCATGTCGTCCATGGTCCCCGCAGGGTCCAACTTGTTGGAGCTGAGGGAACCTTGGCGACCCACCGACTTTCGCTTCAGTGTCCGGTTGAGGTCCTCCAGGAAGTTGGGCTGGCCTGAGCTGCCCTTCGGGGAGGTGGGTGGAGGCGGGGAGAGCGGAGGGGGATCCGGGGTGGTGTTGCTGCGCCGCACAAGCGTGGGCGGCGCAGTCTTTTTCAGCGAGCTCTTCCCCCATGTTGAGTTGCTGACGAGGGAGACGGGTGGAGGAGGAGGGGGAGCCTGGGGCTGGGGGTTGACCACGGCTACCCTGGGAGGTCCTCCGCTGTGAGTGTCACCACCAGGAGGTGGAGGAGGGGGAAAGAGCTCAGAGGCGGGGGGAGGAGGCGGGAAATAGGCGCACTCAGGTGGTGGGGAAGGGAAGTCGCCACTAGACTGCTTCGCCTGGCTCACTTTGGCCTGGAGCGCCGGGGGCAGGTTGGACAGGTTGAGCTTGCCTGGTTTTGGAGGAGCACGAGGGCCGGATGTGGGGTCCTTAGATGGGGATCCGGAGGATGGGCATGGCGGGGCAGGAGGGGTGGTGTTCTGAGGAGCAAACTTGCTGAGCAAGTTCCTCCTGGACTCCTCGTACGAGGCAGAGGCAGAGGTGTTGACCTTGATGCTGGAGTTCCTCTGCGGGGTCGGAGGAGGTTTCTTTCCTCCCAAACTGAAAGCGCCAGTGGGTGATCTCCTCGTGGGGGAGCCCAGGTTTCCAGGCGGGAGGGGAGGAGGAGGTGGAGTCGGGCCTGTGACGGGGGCTGGAGGAGGTGGCGGTGGAGGAGGAGGAGCAGGGAAGCCAGCGTTGTTTTCTGGAGGAGGAGGAGGGAACTCTGGAGACTGCAGCTGTTGGCCGCCACCAGGCTGCCATTTTGGTTTGGTCTTGACTGCGGGTGGAGAGAGGGGGGCTTTGGGGCTCTCTGTGTGACTGGCTACTTGGGGTGAAGCTCCTGGAAACTGACTGGCCAGCTGCTTCACCAGAGACATGGTCGGGGGGCCTCCAGTGGAGATAGATGTGGGCTTGGACAGGCTGTGCTGCTTGGGCAGAGTCGGAGGCGGGTGGCTGGAGGTGTGGCCCGCCTGGAGGCTGAACTGCTTCTTAAGGGGTGCGGGTGGAGGAGGTGGCGGAGGTGGTGGTGGGGTCGGACCACCAAGGGCAGCTGGAGGTGGTGCAGGAGGGAATGGGGAGACAGGTGAGACAGGTTTGTGAGGGATGAAACCGGGGGTGAAAGTTTTGGGTGGCGCCGGTGGTGGCGCAGGAGGAGGTGGGAACTGGGATGGCACTGGGAATTGCTGGGGAGGTGGAGGAGGTGGTGGTGGAGGTGGAGGCGGAGGAGGTGGGGGTGGCGGAGCAGGTGCAGGTGGTGGAGACTCCTCGAGGCCTCCGTTAGGCGGGAGGAGGTCCCGTGGCGGGCTGGGGAACCGCTCCTTCAGCGCCTGCTTCAGCCCGTTGGGGTAAACTGGCTGGCTCATCATGGGAGCCGGCGCAGGAGGTGGTGGAGGAGGAGGAGGAGGGGGAGGAAATGCTACTCCATTGTACTGTGGAGCAGGTGGAGGTGCTGGAGGAGGAGGGATGAAGGTGGGCGGCGCAGCTGGGCTGGGAGGCCCCAGCTTCAACACGGCCATGGCTGAGCCGGGTGTCGGCATGGAGGGCGGAGGGGGAGGAGGAGGTGGAGGGGGAGGCGGGACGTTAGTCCTTGCCGCAATGTGATTCACATTGATTGGTTTGACCTGTGCTGCAGGTGGTGTCGGAGCCGGGGGGAGAACTTGGTGAGCGGTTGCGTGGAGGTGGAGGGGCAGCTTGTGATTGGCCTGCGAGGTCTTCTGGTTCTGCAGCCTGGTGATGGTGCTGTACTTGTACATGGTGGGAGCCGGCGAGTGGTGCGACATCATCTGAACTGAGGGCGGGGGAGGAGGGGGAGGCGGAGGAGGAGGAGGAGGTGGGGGAGGCGGAGCCACCTCTTGTTCCGGTGGGGGCATTGGTGGTGGTAGCTGCTGTTGCTGTGGAGACTGTGGCGTCTGCGGAGACTGCGGAGGGCGCTGCTGAGGCAGCTGGACAGGCGGAGGCTGTGGCGCCTGTTGAGGGGACTGAGGCGGGGGAGGTGGGTGCTGCTGTTGCAGCTGGGTTGGTGTCTGTGGGTGCAGCGGCGGGTGCTGATGCTGTGGTGGGTGCTGTTGCAGCTGTGGCGGGGGCTGAGGCTGTGGCTGAGGTTGTGGAGGGGGCGTCAGGGCCTGGTGATCCACTGAATGCTGGCTGTGGTGTCGGTGCTTGTGGGACTCGTGTGGCAGCGTGGCCCCTCTGGACGCCTCCATCCTCATATGCTGGAAACAGACAATGTGTCTCAGCTTAATGAAAGGAAGTGAACGACATTTTCTCGTAACAAATACGCTGCTTTGACAGGTTTATTGGAAATCTGACTTTTATCTTTGAAAGAATTTAGAAATTCAGGATTTCAATAAGGCAAATGATAGAGGTACAATAATAGAAATAATGACTTTTGCCTTTAAAAGGAGACCATACCTTGGTGCTTTCCTCGATCTGTGTGCCTCTCTTCCAGGCCTCAGAGAAAATGGAGCTCACCACGCTCTGGGACCGGCCATGAGAGGAGCCTGTGTCCACCCCGCTGTCCGAATGTCCTGAATGGTTCGACTGGGACTCTGGAGGACGACACAAAGAACAGAAAGGCTTCCTGAGACAAGTTAACTCCACTAAACTAATTAATTTTAGAACTAAAATTCAGACTGATCGTTTTTTAACTGTCTCTTTCTCAAAGCCGCTCAACCTGATCAGACAGTGAACTAACCAGGGATGCTGGCAGAACTGGAGCCTGATCGGATGCTGGAGGTAGAGAGAGAGGACCAATCGTAGGCCGCCTCTGTCCTCTTCATGGCCTCCTGGTAGTTCACATACAGTTGTTTCCCATACTACAAACACACACAGTAAAAAAAAAAAAACACAAGAACACAGCACAGAATTAATTAACATATTTTTTCTTAGAATTACTTTTTGCAGATTAAACAAACCAGCGCAGAAACTCAGCTTTGGACGCACCTTGGCGATGCGAATTCCGTTCACCCATTGGTGCAGGGTCCTGACATCATCACAGCACAGATACTTGATGTACTGCGACTTCTTCTGGATTTGTGGATGCTGCGAAAAAAGTAAAAATATGTATTTTACCAGCCATCGAAATGAAACAGCTCTAGCTGACTCGTTTAGAAGCACTTTTCAGAGCGCTTTGAATAGAAGCAGCTGTTTTCTAATGGAGGGCTAATGGCGGTAAATGCGCTGGGGACGCCTGTCTGCTCTAATAAGTCTCCAGGGACCATAAGAAGAATTTCACACATTCACACCATTATTTTAAATCCATATATAGAAATTCACACTCTGTCAGTGTCAGTGTTAACATGCTACACATCTGTTGCCATGAATACATTCCTGCGGCATCAGCAGATTTGAAGTCACAGAACACACACAGCGGACGATACAGTAGAGCATATAGGAAAAGGCTTCACCTTCAGGGCCAGGCAGTAGTCAGTGGGAGCCTTGTATTTGCTGCGGTAGTCCTGGCCGTAATACACGTTGACATGGTCCAGCTGCAGGAAGCACACCAGATCTCTGGACGCCTGCAGAGAGGGGGACAGAGGAGGACGGACTGATGCGTGGTTGACTTTAAAAAGGGACTGAGGTGTTTGCCTGCTTTGTGTCATAGGAATGACTGAAATTTCTTTTTACCGTGAGTTTTGCAACAATGGTCCCCTAAATTTTAATTTCTGAAGTGCTATTTCCCACATAAATAAATCTGCTCTTTCACTCTTTCAAAGCTCACTTCATATTACAGTAAAAGCATTACTTCTAATACACTAAGGGCAAACTGCACACTGCTGAAACAAGCACAATAAGCTGATAATTAGCCTGATCAGCCTCCATCTGTAATCAGCACACACATTATTAAACCATTAATCAAACCAGTAACTAACAGCAGTCAAAGTCAGTTACCGAGTGTTTCTGTAGTCGTGACAAAATAGCGGTTTGAATTAAATTAAAGCTCCTTGTGCTCTCTGAACCAAACTCCCTTTAAGAAATACAACATTTTAACAATTCCTCACAGGTCCATAAAAACACATAACCTTAGAAATGCAAGATAAAAGCCGTCATATGTTGACAGACTTCTTGTCAATTCGGCATCAATATAATGCAAAGATTTTGCCTTAGACTGACTGGATGTATAGAAGCATGTAGGGCGAAAGTCTAAATTACATATTAATGCTCTAAAAGTATTTCTGGAGCACATCCTGTTTTTGTGCTCGAGTGAAATTACTCTAAATGGGCTTTAAATAATTATGATAAGAGGATCTAAATCCCAATGTAGTCCAAGTCTTGAGTGTGCAGGTTACACTGATCTAAATTAAATGTATAATGCTTTATTCAATGCTTGAGCCAACACTAGAATGTTTTTTTAGGATTCAACCTGCTTTTTTGCTCACACAAGACTGCGGTATTTAAGTATTTGGCCGTTGTAATGCAGCTGCTGAATGCTGATGTGGTGTCACTGAAGACTGTGCAGAGAGTGGTATAGACAGAAAATGACTGGAGGATGATAGCGCTAAAAATAGAGCACATGTGCACAACAAATCTTCCCCAGTTTCTGTTCAAAGTCATCCGCCACCAAACAGGAAATACCACAGAGCAGACTGTGTCAATCTGGTTCTCATAACCCCGACCCACATTTCTCCATTCCTCCGTCTTCATTTTGTCTGTGACAAGTGTGCCGAAATCCGCAAGTCTCACTGACCTTGGCTTTGCCTTTGGGGACGTAGTAGATCCCAGAGGCCCTGAGGAGGAAGTAACGCTTCTTCCACGACTTCTTCCCGTCCTCCTTCAGCCACAGGATGCCCTCGATCTCCGGCACGGACACCGAGCCGCCGCAGAAACACTCCTGAGAGAAACATGTGCACGCAAATTGATGCAATTGAGCTTATGAGCCTCGATCTGTCGTAATGATAGGAAACTTTAGATAATCTCACCTCTAATAAAGCCTCTTTATTCCTGTCGGCCATTTCGGATGTCTCCTTCCGCCCCAGCAAATAGTTCTGGAGATGATTGAGAGGAACAGTGAGGAGGAGGAGGAGGAGGAGGGAAGGGTGCAAAGTCGGTGGCTCACCTCGTCTTATGTTAAATAAATTATTCACCTTTACTCGCTTTAGAGCTTTGACCTACTTCCAGCTTCTCCTACACAAACACACTCCCTTGTTCGCTCTCTGGGCTGCGAAGGCACCAAGCATGCATAAACAATGTGTTTGTGTATATAGCATATGCTTTCAGCATTTAAACGCTGGATGCAGCGTGACTACAGACGGCATTGAGAAGATGATCCGTCCTCGCCCGTGTACGTGTGTGTGTGTGTGTGTGTTGAGGTGTAATGGACAGTCACCTGAGGGTTCTTGAACAGAGCGTATTTCTCGATGCGTTCGATGAACATGAGCTTGTTGTGGCTGTCCCGGGTCCAGTTTAACAGGTTCTCCACCAGGTTCTCATGATCTTCAAAAATACGCTCTGAGACAGAGAGAGTGAGAGTAATGAGATGCAAGATGTGCGCTTTTTTTTTGCTGACCTGCAAATGTGCACTTAATTTCCTCCCTCCAGGGAGTTCTGTTTTTTTTAAGGTGGGGTTGAACCTTTAAGCTGAAGTCACAAGCAGATACTATAATTAGATCACAGATAATCATAATACAGTAGATGTTTGTCACCCACTTTGTTTACATTGCTCCCACGCTTTGTGCAAAAACACCCCCATCCACATGCCACCAGTGCAGAACAGAGCAAACCATAAACAGTGTTTATTTGACTGAGGTTTGGTGGAAACTATCTTACCCATCTGCAGCTCAGTGATGGTTTCCACCAGAGACCAGTCGGGGCTGTAGCCGCAGTGGGACTTGTCCAGCAGGCTGTCCAGCACCTGTCTGACTGTCTGCCGCTCGTCCACCATCATGGTCTTGGAGCTCTCGTCCGACATGTGGACCCTGATCACCAACTGAGGAAGGAGGGAGAGTGATTTTTTTAAGAGATACACTGCAGACACTGTTTGTGGAACATGTGGAAGTTGTTTGGTCCATAAAATGTGAGAAAATGTTGGTCAGTGTTTCCTAAGGCCCAAGAAAATGTCTTTAAATGTCTTGTTTTGCCCTCAACCCAAATGTATTCAATTTACTGTCAGATAGGAGAAAATAAACCAGAAAATATTCACATTTGATGAGCTGACATCTCTTAATCTGGACATTTTTTAATTAAAAAAATCAACTAATCGTCCAATCGACCAATTTGGCATCGCTGCTACAAGTTTTAAATGTTTAATGTTGACAAAATAATGTAATTCCTTAAAGGATGTGGGGTACAATATTCTCTGCACACTTCGCAATAAAACCATTTTATGTGAACATGTTAAAGGGCAACAGTCCATCTCATATCAAGCCACAGAATGGGGTTGGGGACGGACAGCTCCAGTGTCCTGAAAGGATAAAATCTGATCATGTGATTGCAAGGCTTGTTTCAAATATTTACGGGGCTGGTATAGTCACAATGTCGTATATACAGCCACTACACATGAAAATCCAATAATCTGGCTAAGGTTTTGCATCCATATGCAACAAAAAGTCCCCATAACAAGCAGGCTTAAACTAATCTGGATGAGACAAATGCACACGTGCCAAATCCAGCCTACGTAAGACTTGTCCTGGTGTGAGACCAAATAAAGCCCCTCAGTTCCTTGACCTCTTGTTTGTTCCCTCCTGTCAGGACCCTGACATCCAATCAGCGTGTCGGTGCAGTTGATTGAACAGAGGCTCGGACCAATGAGAAGGCTGGAGGGGGGAGCTGTGAGACTGAAGACATGGGGAGTCTGACCTACATTTCTCACAGGAGAGACCCCTCAAAACCCCTCGTCTGGCAGGAAAAAACCAAATGTCCCACTGCTTCAGAGAGATTCAACTCTGAACCTTTTATCCAATCCAGCTTTACTTAAGTAATGTTTGTGATTCAATCAAGTTTTAAGACTTGTCAAAATCATATTTAAGACCTTTAAAGACATTTTAAGGCCTTAAATTCTGATTATTGGATTTTAACCTATGGTTGATTCACCGATTTGTCTATAAAATGTCCAAAAAATTGTGAAAAACGCTCATCACAATTCCTCAGTGACATCTTCAAATTGCTTTTCTTGTCCAGCTACAGTCCAAAAGACTCTTTGTTTACTGTCATAAATGTCAAAGAGAAGCAGCAAACCCTCATCAAAATAATCGACTAACCGTTGCAGCTCTGCTTCGATGTCAAGAATCTAACATACAGTGTGAGGCAGAGCTGGCTGCGCAGACTGCTGACAACCACAAGACCAATAATTCAGCACATCACAGCGTTCTGCTACGCCGGCCGAGCTGTACCAGCACTCTTTATCTTGTCACATTGTGTTCACTTGGCACAGTGAGGTCTAGCCTAACACTATTGGGTCTCAACTATTCATGGCGTAATAAAAGGCCACCATTCTGCTGCTCTCATTCACAGAGACAGTCCATTCACTGGCGGAAACACTGGCCTGTGGAGTCCCATGCCGACTTCCCAACGGAGACGCACACACACATCATCGCCGTGGCTTTCAATGGAGGAAGGCGCCCCAGTTGTTCTAAAAATCCGCACCATTTTGGTCGGGATGGGGGTAAATAAGATGTTTTGTGTAGACTGCGTCTGCATTGTCTTTGCGGTGCTCTCTGATTCCTTGCTCCCTCCCCAGCAGACACACACACACACACACACACACACACACACACATAATCAAACACTGCAATGACCTATTTTCTCTGTGCTTCACCGCCTCGCTGTGAATGAAGTTCACAAAGAAATGCGGCGAATATGACAAGACAGCGATTATTGTGAGTCAGAATGGGCTTTTTCCCAAAGAGACACTGAGTCAGTGAGCGAGGAGTGTGTGTCCTACCTTTTTGACCTGTGCCTCCTTGATTTTTTCCAGGGCGACACGGATCCTCTCTGCCTTCAGTTTGGCAGCTTGCTCCTCCTGGATGGACACAGGAGAATGATTAACACACAGCAGGAAAAGCTCACAAAAACACACAGAAAGCCCTGACAAAAATCTTGATTTCACCGCCTTGCCTCATCCTCCTCGCTTATGTCTTTCATTATTGTCTGGCAGGAATAAGACATCATGCACACACAACTTCATTAAATAGTAAGCAGCCTTCTAAACCGTTTAAACGCACGAGCCTCGGGCGCGATGGCGCATGGTGTCAATCCAATCCTCCCATGCCTTGGCTCGCTTACCTGCCCCCTCCAACAAGATGCCATCACCTCCATTCCGCAGGTAGTGTTTCCCTCCACGTGTGTGCAGAAAAGTGGGTGTGTTTGATCACGACTTGTGTGTGAATATTGGATCAAACCAAATAAAACACAGTGATGGCGAAAACCGCCGCTATTGCGCCATCGCTCCCTCAAATATGGCGCTCCGCTCGCCGTCTACGGTTCCATATTGGATTCATATGGAAGCTGCAGCCGCTTCCTTTGATCTCGCTATACAGCAGCGGAGGGGAAACAATGGTAGAAGATCCCCGAAGGGTGAGAGGCTGCGGATGAGTGTGGGATCAGTTCGGAAAGCCTCTATGCCCTCCAAGCAGGGATGCAAGGATCTCCTGGAAGGATCATGCTCGGATCTGAAGGGCGAAAATGAGAAAAATGTCCAGATTCGTCCATAATTGGAGACAAAATTGGTTGCCTTTACATTGCAAGAAGCAAACCTTTCACAGTAAGCTTTTGGTGTATAAAAAGTTACTCCAAAATGATCCTCAGTGGTTGAAATTCATCCGTCCATCCACGTCTTCCACCAGCTGAGACTTCCTGACAGCGCAGGTTCACCGACTCGCAGACATGTGCGCCCGAGACGAGCACAACTTGACTAAAACCCCAAGTGAGACAGTAGGGAGGACGCCCCTCCCCCCTTCTACCCTCCCACCCTCTCTTCCTGCCTCCTCTCCCCACTCTCCATCACTTCTCCCTCTATATATATCAGATGCAGAGGGCTTGGGAGCGTGCCCAATCGATGGAGCATAATCCCAGCACGAAAAGAGCAGAATGAGGGGGTCAGCCAACCGACGAGCCCCCACTCTACCCTTTTACCCAACCAGGACGAGGCGGGGAGACCGTGACCGACGCTGGCGCCCGCAGCTAACCTCCAGTGACAAGGACGGAGAGTGGAATTTGGGTGAATGAGAAGCCGAGGTGCTGAATATTTGAAGTCATGTGCGCGTGTACACAAGCAAGAGGGCTCCCCAAGCCTCTTAACCCCCCCATTACCCACCCCCACCCTCTCCTTGACCCAGACTACCTTTTCCACATGACCAGCTCCGGAGCACATGCATGTTACCGCAATAAAGGCGACACTGTGTTTGGCCAACGCATAGTGGCAGGCTTTTAGCCAGCCGAGTGTGAGCGTGTGAGTGTGAGGAGAGGTCACGGGAGGTTTTTGAGATTACAGTGCCGAGTCAATCTGAGTCACACTGCAGGTTTAGCCCCGTAATTGTCAGCGTGGCCCCCTTCTCCCCCTCCTATTATTTCCTCTCTGCATGACACCTCCGCCCTGCTTTTTATCAGACATAAGTCTGATTCCTATTCCACAGGCGTTTTCCCCCTTCCACTTTCACACTCAGCCACACCACAGCCAATTTTAAAAAGGCTCTTCTGCCGAGCCTGGAAAAAAAAAATCTTGGCACTCCTCTCCCTTTGATGTTTTTCCACTCTCTCCTCTCTCTGCACTCGCTTGTTCCCAAACATCCCGCGCTCATTCAGTATTCGGATTTTTCGCGAGCGAGGAGAGGCGATCGCTGCTCCCTTTCTCTGGTGAGAAGTGTAACACCAACACATAAACTCCCTCTCAGCCCGTACGCCGCCGGCACGCTATCCTCTCCCCCAGTTTAACAACCGCTTGAAAGTTCTCTGCATACACCAACAGGCCCAGAGCTGATATGCCAGAAAATGTTAGAAACTGCCCTTTCAAGGTTTTGGCTGCAAAATCTGAGGGCAGATGAATTGTGTGGATATTACTGTGAGAGTCAGCCAGTGAGAGTCACTGCTGGCAGCCATTATATTCAAATAAATGGAGATAAATGAAAGGGGTTTGGAAGGAAATCTGCGGTTCAGTGCCAATAACCTCTAATGGGGATCTTTCAGTTTACTTTAACATGAATAGCACAAGTCTATCTTCTCAAGCCTTTAAACTGGAGGGAGACTTTTTAGGGGTTTCTTACGATGAAACAAAGCCCAAATGAGACAAATTGAAGACAGCAAAAGGGTTATATCACTGGTCTGGAAGCTTCTAGAGAATAGTTTGGATTATTTTCAGGACCTAAAGGAGAAAGATGTAATATATTTAGAATAATAAATCATAAAATGACTATGCTATGTCATCAGAGGTCAAGTTGAAGTACTCCCTTCTCTGACAACAATACCCTCCTTTGAAAGTGTTTTTGCATGCCTGTTTCATGTCAATTAAAGTTCAAATTAATGCCAAATGTTCACTGAATGAGTGTCTGTTTATGAGAAATAAGAAATCATTAATAATCTTGTAGAGGGAGTAGATGTTTACAACTGTTAAACTGAGCAAAATGTTAATGGTGTCTGGCAGGCAGTGCAAATACCTGACGAGCACGATGTGAAAATATCGTGAGAGGAGCGAGAGGTGAAGGTGGAGCCAGAACATTTTCACATCTAAAGCGGCGAGAGTCTGCGATTGTTGGAACAGTGGAAAGACAAGATGGTTTTAACGAGGTTTATTTTGTTTCTGTGTGAGTGTTTTATGGTGATAGAATTAAAGTTTCTGGTCTCTCTGTAGGGATCCTTTCCATAATGTTGTCAAACAATCCGAGCCTGTCAGTGTAACCCTCATACCGCCTATGATTTGTACCATTTGTGCTTTGTTTAATATTCAGCAAATGCTCTCGGGTTGTTAAATCTCAACAGGATGGAAGAAACTCTGGCCTCTGTCGTCGATCTCTACTGGAATCTCCCGCTTTGCACTTGGAAAAGACGCCACATATGTGTCATGTACAGAGTAAATCACAAGCAACGGTGGCCAACTTTAAAACACAAATGTGCACACATCTGATCAACATAAGCTTTGCAGGAGAGCCAAAGGCGGCGACCGATACATTTGCTGGGAAAACTGACGGCTGCCAAGAGCGTTACAGTAAAACAGAGTGGGAACCAACACACGATGGATAAACAGATGTGAAAGATACTGTATGTCAGACAGCGGAGCACAGAGGGCTCACATATCAGATTATTCATGTACATTTAAAGTATATGTATGTAAAAGAAAAGCAAATGCAAAGGAGCGCTTCATTGTCCAGATTTTTCAAATGCAAACATCGATGCAGCCGTGAGGAAAACGCAGCGACGTCGGTTTCTCAAAGAAAGCTTGGCTCCGTCACCAAGAGGCACATGGGAAGATGTTTTATTTCATTTCCAACTGATAAATTACTTAAACAATTACTCTGTTATAAAAACTGTTGCAGTTCACCCTTCTGTTGAATTGTTGCAGCTCTAATAACAGTATTTCATAAACAGCCCCCCTCACAAGCTTTCCTTTCTCAATGAAGACAGAGTGCAAATCAAAAGCCAACACGGAAAAAGAGAGAAAGAAATGAATGAAAAAGGGGACCAATAGACAAAAGACCGCCTGCCACAGAAAGATGAACGTGGAAGCAAAACAATCAGTGTTTAAGCATTGTGCAGTGTGTGACGGTAAATGCTGAAAAATGATGGAAGGGAAAAATCCATTCTGATACTCTTATCAGGTTAGACATTTTCTGATTTCATTTTAATTTCCCGTTATATGGTGCTGAAATTCATTTTTTGGAGCACGCCCAGTTCCTCCAAACATTTCTTATCATTTGTGCATTCCTAAATTTCCAAATTTGACAGTTCTCATGATACATCTGACCCTGTTGGAGGCAACAGCTGTGTTGCCTTCCAAAGAAGAAGAAAAAATAATGTGAATTTGGTGCGTTCATCGGCTGTTTGACAACCGCCCATAAACCTCCAAAAAGAGTGGAAGAATGGAAGAGGAAGAAGAAGTGAAAGAAGAAGAGAAGATGAAGAATTAGAGGAAAAAAACAGGTGGCAGAAGAGGTGAAAGACAGAGAAGACGAACGGGAAGAAGAGAAGAGAAAAAAATGGAAGAAGCAGAAGTGGAAGAAGAAAAGGAAGAAGTGGAAGAGGAAGAAGAAGTGGAAGAAGACTTAGATGAAAGACAAAAAAGACAAAAAAAACAGCTAAAGCCATTAAATTGAGGAAGATATTTTGAATTTCAGCCTTTTCTGCAAAACTTCCAAGATGCACATAAAAACACGTTGATGGAAACACGGCTGATAAATTAATTGTTTTTTAATAGTTGTTTTAGTTCTACTCATGGATTTTTCCACTTATACACATGCAAAGCAGAGGAGAGGAGCAGTGTGCGCACAAACACACACACACAGACAGACAGGAGAGAAAAAACGAAGAAGCGAGTGTATGAGGAAGTCACCTTGGTCAGGAGGTGAGTAGGCTTTCCAGCTATGCTTTTCAGAATGAGCGAGGTTTCTCGGTCCAGATAGGAGTGCTTTGGGTGAAGAGAGGAGAGGGGCGGGTAAAAAAAGAGAGAGCAGAGGAGACAGACAAAATATAGAGAAGTCAGTGCCAGATGATTCTTGGGAGGCTTATTATTAATCGCAGGTGTTTTTGATCTTTTTTGTATCAAAAGAAGCGTGGAAGAGAAGAAAAGTTTCCGTAAATGGAGCGCTCAGCAGTTGTGGTTGTCATTAGCTGCAGCTGTGGGTAAAGAGGCAATGATTGTGAGAAGTACTGGAGATAAATGTACAGAGCAATCATGACAGGAGTGGAGGAATACATCATGTACCGCGTACTGTGGCTAACCTACAGTCTACAGCTACTTTCACAAACATACACACGGTCCCTCTTTCACACCAAACACACTTAAATGCATTACACACAAACTAAAGGCTGCACACTTTCGCTTAAATTCTGATGTTCTGCTGATTAAAATTCAATTAAAAGTCAGTTAAAATTATTATCTATCAGCATTAATAGGCAGAAGTGAGCAGAAATGGTTCAAAAGTGACAATGCTTCTCACTTGAACAACAGCGGAAACTAAACTTCTCTAAAATGACTACACTCTTAAGTGATTAATCTGCAGCCTTACTTGTGCAAATGCCAAAATGCATGCATGCACGCACACATGCAGTCTCACACACACACGCGTGCACTTACAGTGGCCTGATCCGTTTCACCCTCTCGCGAGGTGAAGTCAAGCTGCCGCCTGGCCCGTCGCAGCGTGACATGCTGAGGGGGGAACCAGGTGGAGGTGCAGGCAAGGTGTGTGTGGGTAGAGAGGCCACAGGTACAGGAAAGGATGCAAACACAGATAAAGTGATCACATGCAGCGGGAGCAGGGGACATGCGAGATATTAAACGTGTTAACGTGAAAATGTCTGCCTCTCTAATCCTCTCCTACAATTACCCTTAACAAACATATCCATTTATGTCGAGTAGGTAACACTACACTTGAAGGGGTGTGCATATGACTGACATAACACCGTCATAACCATGACACCTGTCACGATATGAAAGTCTTTATGAATGTTTATTTATGACAGGTGGTATTATGTGTAATTCAGTAATTTGTTTCATTTTTAAAGCAAAGTTGAAATAGTTTGAGATGTCTTTGTTAAGACAACTTGACATTAACCCACACTGTCACTGTCTATGTTATAACAACTTGACATTGACCCAGACAATGTAATCTATTAATGTCTTTGTTAAGATAACTTCACATTAATCAAGACAAGGTTACCTGTTATAAACATGCCATAGTAGGCCTGATTATCGAACTATTCAGCTTCATGTGTTAACACTGCATTTAACTGTCATGGTCGTGAGAACCTTATAACTGTCATATGTATTTTCCTTAATCTCAATTACAGTGATACAACTTCATTTTTGACTTGCCATTAAGATGTCATTAAGAGTCATTAAGCTGTCAACAAGACATAAATTAAAACGACATAATTGACCAAATGAGACTTGATGACAGTCATTAACATTCATAGACTCCTTCATATTCATAGCAAGCATCATATCATGGTTATCACTGATGACGTCATTTGATCAATTATGTCACAATATACAGCCGTGAACATTCATAAAGACTCTGTCATGTTCATGACACATGTCATGGCGTAGTTATGTCAGTCTTATGCACACCTCTTCAAATAAAAAGTTACTGTAGAGTTTATTAACTTAAGTCTTTGCTTCTGAAAAAGGTTAAACTCCTCTCTAACGAACCTTAGAGGACCTTCTGCTTTTGTTAGTGAGTCAAGATGCTTAATGAGTGAATAAAGGAATTCAGAAATCGTTGATGTAAACATTGTAATCCAGTTAGGCCTTATAAGAGATCACAATGTTTTCATTAACGCACCATCCGATGCACAACACACGGGCCGTATTGTGCATCGACTCAGTGCACGTCAGGCATGCAGTTTGTTCCAAACGTCATGCTGTGTGGTTAAACATGCAGGACCAGAGCTGGACTGAGGTCAATTCAGGGTGCTAGAGATTCTTTTTTTTTCATATTTAAAATAAAACCTGAGAGTGACAGAACTGAATTGACCCCACACCTGATTCACACACGTTTCACTTACCATCACATGTGGAAATGAACACATTTCTTTCGCGCTGTGGCTCACACACACTTCCTGATTAGCTGATAATACTATCTCTGTCTCTTTAATATCCTCGGTGTGTGTTTCTGTGTGTATTTAAGCGTCAGTCATACCTCTGTGCTGGTCTGGTTCTGTCCTTGCGTGCTCGGGCTGCTCTGGCCCTCCACCTCTCCGCCCGTCGTCACTTTATCGATGTCCAGCGAGTCCATGCTGGACGCCGAGGCACACGCCGAGTTCACGCTGGACCGCTGGGACTGAGCCTCCTGCTCGCTGACCGCGCCCACCGAGCCCGTCCTCCGGTGCTGCCCGCCGGCGGACGACCCCGACGAGGGCCGCCGCAGAGTGGTGGAGGAGAAAGAGGAGGAGGAGGAGGTGGTGGAGGAGGAGGAGGAAGAGGTCTGACGCGCCGCTTCGTCCATGCTGAGGGAGGCCTTCTCCAGCTGAGAGGTGATGTCAGCCAGGGAGATGTTGGAGGCCGGGGGGCGGGCGCTTACACTGCCACCTCGTACCGTGTTGGCTGGCGATGCTCGGGTACTGCTACTGGCACTTCCTGTTGGAGAGTTCAGAGTTTAAAGGCAGCTCAAATGGACTAGATGATTGTTTTAAGAGTACAACCCCACTTCTAATAAGTCAAGCTGTCCCTTTAACAAATGAGAACATGACTAAAATAAATGACTGGAAGTATATATGTCATATCGGTGGTGTTGCCGTTGCTCGCTAATGCTAAAGAATACATCTTTGCTACAAACAGGATGCTGCTAATTGTCCAGCTCTTCCTCCTCTATATTATTAACCCTCATGTGTTTGTTTTGTCTTTAGTACAAAGGAAATACAAGCTGGAAGAACAACAAAGTCGGACGACGTGTAGAATACAAAGGAGAAAGTTCTATGACTGGTGGAGGAATTCTTTTATTGTTCTTAAAATACAACATGACTAAAAGCGCATTATTCTGTACCTCCGCTGCTCCCCCCTCCACTGGTGCCTGTGTGCTTGGTGCTGGCACTGCGCCCCCCGGCCCGCTGCTGCCCTTTGTTCTGGCCGCGAGACGTGGAGTTCGGTTTGGAGATGGTGTTGAGCTCCTGCTCGATGGAGCACAGGTCAGCCATGAGGGCGTCCAGGTCCACGGTGTCGCCCTGGTTCAACGCCTCTGCAGGGATAAAGAAGCAGGGGGAAGGGTTTAATGACTTAATTTATTTGATTTTTATTTTCTTGTTGTGTGGTGTCATACTGATGAGTGAGGTCTCACCGTTTATGTTGTACATTGAGAAGCGGTAAGAGAAGTTGGCCATGTTGGTCTCCTGCCTGAGAGGAGGCTTCTGCAGTGCTTTCTGCGGCCTGCCATCATCCAGACTCTGCACACACACATGCAAAACATGAGGTGCACAAATGCAAAAATACTCATTCTGACATTACAGTCAAAGTACAGGATCTAAGCAACCATGTCTGCTTGCTAGACTTCTTAGTCACACACACACACACACACACACACACACACACACACACACACACACACGCTCACTCAGACCTGCTCAGCACACAATATGAAGTGGTGGTGGGAGAGGGTTGCTAGGATACAGTATAGGGAGACAGGATTAGCAGTGTTAAGGTTGCTATGGATACAGTGCCTTCCTTCCTTTCTGTCTGCTCTTCTACCTGTGTGAGTCTGTGTCACCAACCACCCCCTCTTAATGTGTGTGTGTATGTGTGTGTGTGTGTGTTTTGACCTGTGTGAGCTTGTCCAGCTCTCCCAGCCAGGCTCCAAA
This sequence comes from Lutjanus erythropterus, assembly GCF_056507025.1. Lineage (NCBI taxonomy): Eukaryota > Metazoa > Chordata > Actinopteri > Lutjaniformes > Lutjanidae > Lutjanus > Lutjanus erythropterus. The sequence goes on along the minus strand of NC_139340.1, from coordinate 16,137,137 downwards.
CATCTTGTCCAGGTCCTGGTCCTCCTTGTCGCTGTCCTCCTCCGCTCCATGGTCCAACTCGTCATCTGATACTTGATCCATCTACACGCACACACACATAAAGAAACAGAGAACAGCGATTGAGAAACTGTCAGATGATTCCACACATGTACACAAATTCACACGCCACCAGATCACACCCACATAGCAGGGATGATCTAAAGGGGGGGAAAAAAAGCCTCCAGCTCAACTCATGCAGCCTCACTGCCTGTTACCATGACAACCATCCACGGACCCCTAGCGGGCACCCTGTGCTGTCTACTCGGCGGAGTGCCCTGTGGTGTCTCGTGCTCTTGGCTCACCGCTGACACACCCAAACGCCTCTACTTCCAGATCCGAAAGCGATGGACGCTGATGGAAGACAGACAGGAGGAGCCGGGCACCAATCGGGTCGCCCTAAACTGACGCACCGACTGAGCGTTTTTGGGATCTATAAACCTGCAGAGAATCACTGCACCCGCAGCGTACTCATGGTTGAAATATCAATCAAAGCACAGGGAACAGAACTAGCAGGCTATTGATGGCTATATGGGCCAGTGTGAGTGGAGGAAGGTGCAGTAAGCTGGCTGTGGGAGTCCAGCTGTGTTCTGTCAAAAGGTGATGACAGAGCGCCCTCTACTGGACACAAAGCAAAGTGGTGCAACTGCAACATGCAGCTGTGTGGCTGCTGGTTAGCTCAAACCCAGCAGCTCACGTCTACATGTATTTAATCTAACAGAACACAGGTCTGAGCAATAAAACATTAGTGACATGTGCTGGTAGTAGACACTTGATCGATAGCAACAAGAAAATTGTTTAATAGTTTCACTTCAAGGCATTAAATGCCATGAAAGCACGTAACAAATACAACCTGCCTCATAAACAGAAAATTCTCTGATTTCAGCTTCTCAAATGTGAATCATTTCTGGTTTCTTTTGTTCTCTGTGAAAGCAAACTGAATATCTTTGGGCTGTGGACAAAACAAGACATTTGAGGAAGTCAGTCTTTGGCTTTGCACAAACTTTGCATACAAGGACACTTTTCAGGAAACAAAGCACCAAACCAAAACATGAAAAATCAAGGAGACGGAGCCTGACAAATGGTTGAGAAAATGTGCCTGTTCTACAGTGTGTGACGATATCAACGTGTGCTGACTTTTCCTCCCAGTTTCTATTTCTAGGTCAGTTAGATAACTTGAAATTACCCAACCTGGGAAATGAACAAACACCCATGAATGCCAACGTACACTATGAAAGAATGTTGTTTAATCTAAACTAAATCAGACGGTAAAACTTCCCCTAAGAGCGTCCCCTTCTTAGTACAGTCCAGCGCTCCCCACTACAGTCCAATCAGAGGGAATATTCCCTGGTAATCCCATTGATGTATTCAGGGGGTGTCAGTCCCTCCCTTTAACAACACTGTATGGTGTCAGTCACTAGTGGGGACTGTATCAAACCAGGATTAACCCCTCTGATGACCCCCGTTCTTTTGATCCAGCGGTTCTGTGTATGTAGGCCTTTACGTTTATGTTACACGGAATACTTTGGAGCAATCGGAAAGTCATGCTTTGTTGTTAGAAGGTGATAAAAGCAGGTAATAAAACAGGCGGTCGGCGAAAGGCAATAAAACGGGGCAGCGTTCAGCAAAGCAAACAGGAATATGATAGCGAGAGCATTGAAAATCGGTCAGCTGAAGACAAACACGCACACGGCAGTTGAGGGGCGCTTGTTTCAGATCATAAGCGGCCACATTCCAGATAGCACACGTGCTCAGCTCCTTAAAGTCGCTGTGCAGAACATGTACCCGCCCCATCCCTGTGAGGGAGTATTAGGGCCACATTAGAGAAATAACATTTTTTAAATGTTGCATTATGAGAATGAAGTTGTAATTAAGTTGTGTTAAGTTCTCTTTATTCTATATTTCAACTTAATTCTCAACTTTTCTGCATTATTCTCAACTTTATTCTGAACATTTCAACTTTATACTCAACTTTTTGCCATTATTCTCGACTTTTCACCATCGCTCTGAACTTTATTCTCAGCTTTTCGACTAAATTCTCTACTTTATTCTCAAAATGCAAAATTAAAAAAATCTTCCTCTCATTTTTTCCCTTATGCGTAGCCTAAACAGCCTACTCTTCTGTACATTTAAGCCTTTGTGCCTCTACAGCTGCTATTACAAGCCAAAGCTGACACTGCTGTGTCTGTGTGCGTGTACATTACAGTGCTGATGATGGATAGTTTCCTGTTTGGGCACACAAATAAAACACATGAGGAACATGGACTTGTCATCTGGTCGAGAAAGATGGAGTCAAAGTATGTAAACAAAAACAAGTCAACCAAGTGTGTGTGCGTGTGTGAAATGATATCCATGCACTGGTGAGCATGTGTGGGAGTCAGTGCAGGAAATGGCCAGGATGTGCAGAATTCCTAATTTCCCTCATGGCCTGTTTCTTGGCAGGAAACTCCAGCTGTCCTTTGGTTTATCTGTGCCACTTATTGGGGAACGGGAGGGGACCTGTGGGTGGGAGGAGGGAGACCCCTCCACCCTTGCACCCACCCATAGCGCCCTATAGGATAACCCAGTGGTTTACCAGAAAAATGAAAAAAAAGTATACAGTTTTCCATCATTTAAATTACACGGTGCCATACTACCGCCAAAGGATCATCTGTCTATTTGGCTTCCCTCAAATGTGGCTCCATATGGGGCCCTTCGGTTACACACATATCTATTTGGGGGTTCCCCGGCATGAAAAGGCTCAAATGTCCTTGCTGTAAGGCATGACATCATGGCTGGCCGGACGCCGACAGGAAGAGGATGTGGCTAAAATCAAATGAGCTTGAACTCATGTTGTGTTTGCCAACGCTCTCTTGAGGTGCTTCCATATGTAAATACACACCAGCAAGAAAGTAGTCCAACTGCAGGACACTTTTCACAGCTGTGTTTGGACAGCAATATGCCTGCGGCCCTTCACAATAGTTAAACACACACACATTTGCAGGTTGGTACACACAATACTAACTCATTATTTTGAGAAAGAGTCTCTTTATAATGACTTATGAGATCCTTTTTCCCATCACATTGGTGGAAATTGGCTTCCATATATATAAAATGTAACTGCAAGAGGAACAGAAATGAAAACACAACAAAAAGCATAATAAAAATGATGCACACACACAAAAAACCCAAAGAAGCAGCACTTTGAAAATAGCTCTGCTGCTGTCATTCTAATGGAATCACAGCCTCAAAGGCAGATGATGCTGCAGGTTTAAGTGAATTACCACCTGAGGCCCTGCTTTTAAGCTTATGGAGCATGACCTGGGAGGGACACGGGGATGGGAGGAAAATGTGTGTGTGCAAATGGACTCCTACAGGCATCATCGCAAACCAAACAGCAGCCTTGGCCTTTCCCCCCCTCCTGATACTGCACGGTCCCCCCCGTCTCTTGTCTGAGCATGACCGGCGCTCATCGGCCTCCTGTGGCTGCTGGGTGGCACAGAGGTCTAAAGGGTGAAAGGCTAAAAGGTCAAAGGTCCTCCCCAGTGGAGTCTCTCACTCTCTCTGCAGCCTTTTTTCAGCCTCATGTAAACATGTAGCTCCCGCCGATGCTGCAGCGCAGGGAAGGGAAGATGAAACGCGTGTTCTGGGAAAACGAACCTCTCTAAAATCTTACGAGAAAAGCATGGCGAGCATCCAGTGCCAAAGAAGATGAAGAACAGGAGGAGGAGGAGGAGGACATGTCTATCTTTAGAATAAGTCGTTCATATCAGAGAGTGTCGAGAGGATTGGAGAAGGGAGGGGTATGAAGACTAGATGTTAAGTCGCAGTTCAAAGAGGAGAAAAGTGTCTGGAGTAGGACTGAATATTAATAGAAAACAAGGAAACCAACAGGCTGCAGATGTATCAGGCCTAAATCATGCAAACTTATAGTACACATGTTGTTTAGTCACAGAAAGTAGGTAAATAAATAAGGAAGAGTATGTTTACTTGAGGCAAGAAAACACCACCATATTGGTTTAAAAGTGAACTCACTGACTTGGTGTCACATGTTTGGTCACACATGCTGCCCGAGAGCTATTTTCACATCAAATGTGACATGTAGCTTTTAACTTAATTTATAGCATATTAATTCTCTTGGGAAATGTATTCTCAGCAAACCGATCCGTCCGGGAATATTCGGGACCAACTAATATTGTGGGCTGAGAGGAATCTGGAGCCCCCGATGATTGCAGAAAAAACAAAACTCCACAAAGAAAAGTGTGATGCAACGGTGCAAACCGCCACCCCAAAAAAAGAAACGAGAGAGAATGAGAGGCATTGAGGAACGAGAGAAAGGCACACAAATATTTGGGTGTGACAGAAAGATAAAGGGAGAGTGCCCCATGACATCATGGGTCAGATTAGGCCTCCACGGCTCACTCCTTAATTCAGTTTGCATGATGGGAACAGAGCGCTGCTGTTCATTTGGTTCACATTAAGCTGAATCTGGGATGGACAACCACAACTTGAACGCCTCACCACAGTTTTTGGTAGTTTGGGTATTTGTACGCACCGTGACTCGCTAACTTTCCAGGCATTATGACAGTGATGGGAAAGTGGTTTAAAAAAAAAGTGCATCACTTCCTGTTCGATTGGGCATTAAGTCCAGCTGAGGGCTTCAAGAACATCGGTAATACTTGGAAATACCAGTAAACAGTTTAAACTTTTAAACTGAATTCTGACTTTTAACTCAGAACTCGCACATGACGTGAGTCTGAAGTCGTAGTTTAAAGTCAAAAAATAAAAATAAAAGCCAGAATTCTGACTTGAATCTTAGAATTTTGACTCTGAACTCTCAAAGTTTTCATGTGTGGCCCTGTTCCTCTTATGTAATATTCCTTATTGCATACATGAAAGTTAAAAGCCTGTTTATTGGACTGAATTAAAATACTTTCTGTGAAAATAAACAAAACAGCTAGCCTAATTGAATCCATACAAAAAGAGGGAAAACAAGCCCCTCCTATGATGCCAGATGCATTCGGTGACCATTTCGTCACCACCTGCTCTGCTCCCAGTTGACATTAAAATGATGAATTGCTTGCAACGTCTGAGTTACAAATAAAATCCTTTCATATTTCAGTCACACAGGAAATAGGAGGGCTGGGAGGTGGAATATGACCTTAGCTGTGTAAACACTATTGTGGCCAGATACTCCTGCTGCGATGATGACTGAGTGGACGTTTCCATCAAGCACTTCTAAATAGACTATTTTTGGACTCAATTCTGTGTGTGTGTATTACTGTTGGACTGTATGGCATCAGTCTTTTGGCTCTCATCCTCTCCGCCTCGGAAAAAACTGTGAATTACACACAAACTTCCAAAGCCACCTTGTCCTCGCAGCTATTTTCCTTTCCTCTCAAATTATCTTAACAAAAATAACTCGCGAACGCCTGACACTTTTCTTCTAAAAATATTCTCGTCACATCGTATCCCACCAAAGCAGGCCGAAGTCGAGATCGGGGAAAAGGTCTGGGCACGGGGGCCAGAAAACAGGAACTCTGTGAACTCTTCTGAGGCATGCGTACAGCGCCGCCGTGCAAATATAGAGTGGGGAATTCTTGAGAGTTTAGTGGGACACAAACGCTCGCAAGACATGAGTCTCCGGGGGCAGATGCAGACAAAGCTCAAACAGAGGGAACAAGTAAAACATTTAGCATACCACCATGGCTAGAAATAACTCCAAGCAGCCATTCACCAGACCAGCCTGGTTACAGTGTGTGCCCCCACCCTCATACTCTAAATGCTGAGGATATTGTGTGCAAGAAACAGTGGGAGTGACTGCTGAGAACAAGTGTGGTGATTATACACATCTGAATTCATGTTATACAGCTACAGAATATCTTTTAATAGCAAAGCTGCTGTTGTGTAATAAAGATATGTAAATACAAACACGCAAATATTTTCATGTCAAATCCCTGGTGGCTTATTTCCTTGGTAAATCATCCAGCAAATGTAAGCCTGGTTGCTCCTGAAACTGCAGCTAATTTAAAAACCATTAAGGACTTTTCAAATAATCCAACCACATGTTAAATTAATGATTTCTTTTACATAATGCTTTACATAACATTCAAATGCATGGCAATCTTCCAGCTTAGCTTTCACCCACCCCTTAATTAAATTAGAAAATAACTTTCTAACACTAAAAGGCAAAAGCACAAAAAACTCCTACGTGGTCAGCAAAACTCAAAACTAAAAATTTAGGATCTAGGGCTTCCCTGTCTCGAGTGCAAAGACTTGTAACTTGCAAAACAATGAGTAACCATTAGCTGCTGCCCTAATCTACAGTACTGTCAAATACAAGAAACTAATTTTCCTCCTTTCCTTCTCTCCTTCTCATGTCAACCCATCATCTGGTACAAACTGTGCTTCTGGCCTGACAGACTGTGAATCACCTCTTACACATACTTGTGTCTGACTGTCATCGCTGCCCGCACGGCTTATAAACTCCAGCCATAAAACAGGCGCTGAAATGCCAAGTGTCGAGATATTGCAATGACGTCCTGTGTCACAGCAAAGCAGTTGAAAGCCAATATACACTTAGCAGCGTGTCTTGTGATCTTGTGTGCGGCTAGACAGTCAAATGAAAGCGTCCATCAGGAATGAGCATTTATTGCTGCTTTCAAACGTCTGGTTTCACTGCCTTTGACACATTAAACAGATACAATCTCATTGTAAATGTGCAAGTGTGTAATAACTGTTATTTCCAGGCTCATGTTTTCAGCGCAGCCTGTGGTTATGCGTTCATTTCCGCTCCCATCCCTTCGTTCTCCTCTTGAATTGCCTTTTTTTTCCCTCCCTGGTCCACTCCCTTCGTCTTCAGACGTCACACCAGGAGGGGAGTAAAAGGAGACCAGGAACCGGCGTCACTGTGTCAAATACACATTCATGCAAGTTAAAAGTGGAAAGAGGAAACTGGCTAAGAACTGGAGCTGACAGTAGCAGTGCCAGTAAAAGAACTCTCTGAACAAGGGAGCGGCTGGACGGCCGCGGTCCAAAGTCCAGCTGGGCGTGGCTGGATGTCCACCTCAACTGACCTGTGCTGGCCACTGATGTCTGACGCAGAAAAAATGACATCACACTGAGTGTGTGTGGGAAAAATAGGGTGGACGCAGCCTTAAAGGTTAAGGAAGTAAGCTTGTGACAGAGGTTTAAATTAAGGAAAGGGTGGGGAAGAAGCGTAAAGCAAAAATCTACCTGTGAACACTTTTCATACCATCGATGGATGACGTCTAGAGACATTAGAGAGACAGAGACACTCGATATCTTGTGACTGTGCTCCTCTCTAACGGATTTGTCCCCGCATATTCGCCGAATGCCAGAACTAATAGCAAGTCTAGCTCTATAATTCTGAAGGACTGAAATCAAAATGTGACATTTACCATCGACGTTTCAGCTTTTGCTGCTCTCAGTCCGTACTGCAGGAGAGAAATGCGCCACTGAACAACAAAATGAGCCCACAAATGCAAAAAGTGGCTGCTGTCTTTAAAAATGTTGACATTTTTAGGGTGGGGTTTTGCACTTAAACCACAAGCTTACCCCGCGCCTCCACTCAGAATGACACAAGACTACAAGGTAGAAGTATATAATCGCTTGAATGGATGTACTTTTCTCAAAGAGGGTTGACTTGTACCATTTCGTTTTCTTTGCAGCAGCATGAAGCAATGACTACGTTCTGGTTACACTAAATGTCAAATCATGGTAGATTGGCCCTAAACACTGTAATTTTCTGTCAAAAGATAGCTCGAAGTTGTTGTTGTCCGTGTTGTATAGCGCACTGGTTCCACTGGCGCCCTGCATGTTTTAGATGTTTCCCTGCTCCAACACACCTGATTCAAATCATCAGGTTATTATCAGGCGCCTGCAGAGGCTTGATGACGAGCTGATCATTGGAATCAGGTGTGTTGGAGCAGGGAAACATCTAAAACATGCAGGACAGTGGGCCCTGAGGACCAGGGTTGGGGAACACTGAGAAACATATATTTTTTTCCTAATAAATGTTTCATTTTAGTCTATATATATATATTTCAAATAAAGAACAGGGGAAAAAGGTTGAATGTAAAACCATTATTTTGAATTTAACTGCCTTACTTTGAATCAACCGCTTTATTTATCAGTGTCTGTATGATTTTTACAACAGCGAGAAGCATGGCCTCAAAATGAAAGTAACACTGCTGCCAGCTCTGCTGTGCAGGGATTAGTCAGCAACACTCCCAGACATGTGAAAAAAAAACAGAGATAACAGCTACACCATCTTCTGCAGACTACTACATCTCAACCACGGACATGATGCTGCAACCAGGTATTTTTCATCTTATCACCAAGATCTTTGACCAAAAATCCCCTTCTTATCTTATTATTTTAAGACAATATCGCCCAGCCCCTATTCCCAAAAGCAAGGCAGCTTTCATGTAAATGTGCACTAACTAATTCAGAAACAAAACATGGGCAACACGTGACACACGTCACATAAAAGAGGCGCATTAAAAGGGAAGAGTGATGAGATGTGTAACAGGCAGTGAGGAAGTGGGGGGACGGGGGAGTGATGGAGGGGATGATGGATAGGTACAATAATGGAGGGAGGGAGCCGGCTATTAGATTGTGAATAAAGGAAAGGGCCTGATGGCCAAAACAACAGCTCCTGTGTCATTAGTCAGGCACGGCCGACGACAGCCTGCGAGCAGAGGAGGAGGACCTCGCACACAAACATATGGATCCGCAAACACATGCGAGCTCACTGGAGCGCAGCGTGACACGGAGATCCACTCGGGCTTACGCAGCCAATTAGGAAGGAGGGGCAGGGAAAGGGGATGGGGGACAGAGAGAGGGGAGAAAGATGAGGAGGATGTCAGAGGCGGACAGATGGAGAGGGAGTCGGAGGGGAGGGGGAGAGCGGCGAAAAGCTGAGACGAGGGAGGAGAGGAGTGTGAAAATGCATGGTCACACTGGTGGGCGGTAGGTGTGAGCATCAGAGCGAGCCAAACTTCGGCTGCCCTGCATCTAGTTGAACAGCTATTGCCATGGCAACGCACACGCACGTCTCCACGCCGACGTGCACGGCGGACTGACACGCAGGATCGCAAGGCTTCAGCGTGAGCCTTGGCCCAGATCCTCAGTAATAACTAACATATTGACATGATGTTGCCACATCCCTGCCTGCAGGGTGTCCATCTGCTTATTCATACAAACACGCAGCATCGGTCTGACTGGATTTCCATCATTTCCCAATACTCCATTGTCATGGTGAGAAAGGGAAAAAAAAAATCTGAGGTGCTGTGTGCTGAGCAAAATGGCTGACTACAGTGTAAAAGCAGGCAGCACACAAGAAGCTTAAAATAAAAAGTTGGACCAACAACTTTTTAGTCACATTTCCTTACCTAAGTTAGATGTAAAATACTAGAAAATCTAAGATTAATTAATATGAATAAAAGTAATAAAAGTTAAAGAGAAAAGATGAGTTGATTCCACTAAATTCCTGTATGATTTTTTTTTTACAGCGTACTGGGAAATCGTGTCACAGTGAGACCTCTTACTTTCTCTGTGCTTAAGAGCAGCTGGCCCGTGTCTGACCATCAACTTCAGCTGTGCCTCTGCTTTACCCAGTTGGACTGTGGGTAAATTTGTGCAAATCTGACGCCACGCCAGGGACACACCATTCAACTGATCCAAAAAAGCTTTGCAATTTATCATCACGATAGTTTTGAGATTGCACGGACCCAATTTGAAGTTGATTTCAAATAATGTTTGTGGAGGAGTTTGTTAGTCTCTCTCTCTCCTTGTTTCTGAGTGTCACCCTCCCTCGCTCTCTCTCTCTCTGCCTTGCACACAAACACAGCGAGGATGTGTCAGCTTCCCTGCTTCCCTGCAGGGCAGCGGTCCAAATGTGAAATCAATAGTCTTGTCCCTGCCCTCGGGGGATCGGGTTACATCCACACACTGAACTATAGGCACGCACACACTCGTACAGGGGCTCAGGTGGTCTGCTGCAGTGGCCTCACACACACACACACACACACACACACACACACACACACACAGAGTTTTAAACATGATGCAGCACTGCAGCAGCAGACAACAGAGGCCGACTGACTGCTGAGAAGAGCTAGCCAGACATTAAAAACAGGCTGCTTAAAAAAAGATGAGAGGCCTGCTGCTCTCTTAAAACATAAAAGTAAGAAGAGCTGCAATGCTGAGAAGTAAATCCTTCACTGATGCTTTCTTTGGATTTGAAGTTTGCTGCTTAGTAATATAGGCTCTCATTTTGTGCCTGGTCAGATATACGCACTGCAACAATGAGAACCTGCTGTATTTAGATAAATGGGTTGTGGTTCTGGAAAATGAAAACAAATGCTAGCCAGGGATGGTAAAATCTTCAATATCACTTCAAACTAGGGCTTCTGCACGGTTCACACATCTAAATTTAAGACTTTTTAACACCTCATACAATACAGTTTAATTAAGGAAAATGGGTGCAATAATATTTTATTTACTGGCACTGAGTTTTTTTGTTGCACCTGAAAGTTTTTGCTAAAATCAGCATGAGACAATGAGCTTCCTAGCTACTGTAGTTAGCAGTAGTGACATCCTTTCGTTAACTAAATTCGACACTAAATTTGATGCTTTTCAAGTCGTTCCAAGACCTGCAGATACCCTTCAAATAATCCCAGATTGCTCATCTTTTATTTAAATATATCTTTCACTCTTGAGTGAAAATTTAAGCTTGCCACGGGCCCGTCTAAGCGCACTCCTCGTCTGTTCTCAACTCCTCTAGATGAATGAAATCATCGCGGTGCCAACAGTTAGAATTTTTCATCATGCTTTAGCTGCTTCGTCTAGCGGAACAGGAGGTTTGCATCTGCCACCTGTTAGGGAATACAAAGCACAGTGGGTTTAACGTACTGCGCACAGGCAACACGTGCCCATACACACACACACACACACACACACACACACACACACGGATGGATAACCAGTGCGCAAACAACACATTCTCACTGCAGCAAGCCAACCATGTGCTGTACCTAAAGGCAAAGAGAAACACGCATACGTCTGCACGCATGCAAAGAGCAGCTGGGAATGTCTTCCTGTGTTAGCGCACTACGTTTCCCATCTCCCTCTTTGCTCGGTGCAGCTGGCTGCTGATTGGCTGCTGCTGAAAAGATTCTTGTTAACTGGATTCAAAGCCAACTGTCCAAGCGTGTGTTTGTGTGTTTCGTCGGACAGGCACAAAAATGTGCCAGCGCGTTTCCTGCCACGCCACCTCCAGCATTCCTGCCGTGCCAATACTGCCATCCTTCCAATTTTTGGAATATAAACACACACACACACACACACAAACACACACACGCGTTAGTTGTCTTTTTTTTCCATTTCCCAGAGGTCTTTGTGGCTGCAACTTGTGTGTCCGCAGGAGCAGCGTGGGAGATCATTTCAAGGACAGTCTTTTTTTTTTTTTTTTTAAAGATGCCCCATGCATGAATGACACAATTGCCATGACAACCACATCACAGAACAATGTCATGTTAACATGTGTGATGTAAATGCTGAACAATATTGACGGCTGAGTGCCAGACTTAGTATGCATCTCCACATGACAGCCCCCCCCACCCCACCGCCTTACACACATGATGCTGACAAACACAGTCACCCGCCAGCACACACACACACACACACATACACACACACACACACACACACAGCTATAAAGCTCACTGACACATAAGCATCTCTACTTCCTGGAACAGTTGAAGTCCAGGGGAGCAGGCCTCTTCCTCTCAGCCTCAGGCGTCCATCACTGCCGGGGTCCCAGTTTAAAACCTCCACATCCTCACAGCTGGAGTTTTTTTTTTGTCTTAACATCACGGGTTTGTTTTCCAACATGAAAATAATACAGTGTGTGTCTGGGCCTTTGTCCATTCACCCCCCCCCCCCCACCGTCCAGATATTCATTTCTTAACTGACAAGCCAAGGTCTATAACTCATATAACATGGATAAGAACACTACGCTCATTCCCCATCACAAATGGAAAAGTCATGTCGAGGTATAAATTATAAAAAAAAGAGTACAAGTAATATATTATTATACTACTCCTGGGATACATGCTATTCAATGCAGTATACAGAGCCTGTGTAGTCAGAAGACTGTACCAAAAAAACTACCAAGCAGAGGACTCGATTCTGACTTGATTTGATGACTTAAGACTCGTGAAAATCAAAGTAGTAGCTTTACATTTGGGGAGGAGTGCATCATGACACAAAAAACTAAAAGTTTAGGACTTGGGACTTGTCTGTCTTGACTTTGGACTTAAGTGCAAAGACTTGAGACTTAACTTGTGACTCTGCACAACAATAACTTGCTCCCACCTCTGTAATCAACAAAGCAAAACCCTCTGGTTCTGGTTGTCACTCAGCTCTACAAAAGTGCAACCAGACGGCACCTGACTGCCTCCAGATCATCCAAAATATCTCATTTTCCATAGACAATAACAAAATAGATATATCATGGAAAATACCAGCCAGAAAGCAGTTTTATTTGCTGAGATGTTTGAGTTTTGCTTCCGTTTTCACATCCTCGTGTTCTCTTGTGTTTTGCTGGTCCAGTTAAGGAAGCCATAACTCCCTATGCGCATTTTTATTTGTGAGTTGAGAAAATTTTTGGTATCATATCTGACACTGCATGCGGATCAGCGGAGCCTATATGTTTAGCTACATTTTTCCTGGCAAAGTTACATTAGCCAGTTAGGAGCAAATTGTTATTATACATTATATTTTGTGGTTATGGCGGTGGAAACACCACCACTTTTGTCCACAGGGGCCTCCAAAATCAACACAATATGAAAGTTCCTTATAGCCTCTTTAATGAGAAAAAACATCTAGGTGCTGACGCGTGTGGTCATGTGCGTCACACAGCCAAAACAGCACTTCGTTGCCGTGCGAGTAATCGATCTGAAAATGAGTATGGTGTGTAATTACGTAAAAAAAAAAAAAAAGTAGTGGCTATCTTCCCTTGTGTAAACCCGAGTGGAAACACTGAGACTCCGGGTTGCAAATTCAACACAGATCTGTGATGGTGGGAGAATAAAGGCTCACTGTGAGGAGCATCTCTTAGCTGCAGACCACAGCCCCGGCTCGGCCTCACATGGTTCCACTTTAGTCGGGAATTATCTCCTTCGGCGAGGAAGAGTCTCCCCTGACGAGATCCTCAGAGGCTTGACTCCTCTTTCATTTGGCTTTGATTTACAGGGCCTTCTGATGGAGGGGGGTGAAGCCTCCCTCTGTACACTCAGCTCTGGATTTACCTCTTTTTTTCCACAACAAAACAACAAATATGGATCCACACTGTCAACAGGGGGATTCCACTTTCTGAAAAATGTACGTGACAGATGATAGCTGGTGTGAGCACATGATGCGTGTCAGAGGCGCTGCAATAAACCCGGCATTTGAGACCACCTTAAATAGACTAGAACGTCTCTGGGAACTCAACAACACTCGTGTCATAATAATAATCTTTGTGACATTTGTTCAAGGAAGGCTGAGTTTTGCAAGCGCTTACTGGCAGCAGCGTTTCCCCTGCTCGGAATTTATTACCCACAGAAAGTAGCAGAGTTTACAAGAACTCTTACCTCTGAAGTGGCTTTCCCTTCTTCCTGCAGGGGTTAAAGGTCAGCTGAAAACCACCACTCCACTCTGTGACTGGGCTCCTATCCCCCTGGAGAAGAAAAAAAAGAGAAAGAAGAAAATGATTCAGTGTCTATTTTTGCGACTATAGTAGCAGAACACAATCCCCGTTCTGGTCACATCATCGAAGGCCATTAGTCAGTGAAATTCCAAACTTATGGATCGCTCGTGTTCACCGCACTGCAGGAGGATTCAGAGGCTTGGCAGCCCGGCGTGCTTGGAGGAGAGAGGAGACCGATTTCACTGTCGCAAGAATGCAGGGGATTAACTACGGAGGGTGCTTAACTGCGCACAGACAAAAATGACACGCACAGCCAGAGAGACACTTATCGCAAAGGCTCTGAAAGCAATCAAGCGCAGTTCTGCCTTCATTATAAACTCTCTTCATCATTACCGCGAGATTAACAACGTGACATTTGAGCTGCGGTGCAGAGGCCTTCTTCATTTGACTACAAAGCCTTCCAGACCCTCGCATGCAAACTCACACACACAGACACCCAGCCAACTTAAAGGGATACTTCGGATTATTTTATGTAGATTTGTGTGAGAGTTATTGATATACAGACCACCAAAATCAAATCAGTCAATCTTTGAGTCCAAGTGGTCATTTGTGCCAAGCTTGACGAATTTCCCTCAGAGTTTGCAACAGATTAATTTCACCATCAGTGGCACAAATCACTGTCTTTACAGTGTCCTGTTGTCTTTGTTCTGTAAATGTGATCATTTTATAAGTTTCAAAACATCCTGCCAGTGTATGTAAGTGTATGCAAAGCCTTTACTGGCAGGAAACAGCTGTTATATAAGCCAAATTATTGCTCTCCAAACCATCCAAATTCTGCAAAAAAAAGTGTTGATGTGATGATATGTATAGGCGATGTATATATTCCATATTATGTATATTATATTCTGTATAAATTGGCCCCAAATATCAAGAATCAGTCGGGCCCTGATGTTTTGTGGGTGGACTTTTTTAAAGCGGCTAAAATATATTTTGTTGTTTAAGCTGTGTGCTCCTCTCTGCTTCTCCAAACCGTCAGATCTTCATCTACTGACTACAGATAAGCACTTCACACAACCCCACATCAAATAATCTTGAACTATCCCTTTAATAAGCACGGTGACCTACACAGGTTAATCATTTCACAACATGAGTCAGGGCAGAAACTCAAACCTTGTCAAAACTCTTACTTGTGTGTCGAGCGTGACTCACCAGCTCTCGACGACGCTGACCGACGTTAAACATTTCGTAGGAATCATCAACTCATCCACAACAGTGCTGAGTCACACCGGACTAACCTTATTTTATCTACAAGGATCTGGATGCTGAATCATAGTCTGGTAATAAAATATAATTAGGGCATGTCACACACACACACACACGTTGGTTGTAGGTTACAACATGCTGAGCTGGCAGGGAAATATCAATGCTATGATTTGGTCATGGTGTGTGTTTACTTTGTGTGTGTGTGTGTGTGTGTGAGGTAGGCAGCTGATGTTTTGGCTAACTACTAGGAAGCTATTCCCGCTGGCCTCAGCTGTTCCTTCATTTTTCTACACACCAACTGTTGTTCAGCCGCAGCATGTGGTCCTTCTCATGTGTGTGTGTTTTCACAGCAATCAGACTTCTTGTAGCGGGGAGAGAGTGTCAGGAAGACTTTGCGTCTCATCCATATATGTGTGTGTCAAAAACACACAATTGCCCGCTCAGATTACAGATCACCGCACTGCTCCTCCTCCTTCCATCTCTCTGGTGTAATTTGCACACAGTTAACGTGTGATATCACTCAGTCAACACAAGGCCATTGAACAGGTGTGGCAGTGACACATGGATCTGTGCAGCTGCACTGAACACAGTTGCTCCAGTCACAACAGCGCCGGGGCCGGCGGGGCAGCTGCTCCACTGCTGAAAACAAAGGCAGGGCTGCCGCACACGAGCGCACAAACATTAACCAAGTTACGATCAGAAAGCAGTCTGGCTGTACACAAGATGGAGAGGACAACAACATTTCATTTTACAAGACGTGACATACATTTTCCTTTCGTTTTCCCCTCTGTAATTCTGTAATGGAAGTGGCAAAAGTAAACATTAAGCACAGGATTTAAAAACCTCTGAACTTTGAGACAGAGGCAGGATAAACAGCGGCTGCAGGCTCTTTTGGCAGCAAGTAAAAAAAATCAATCACTCGAAAGTGGCTGCTTCCAGAACCACCTACACCGGAAGATTGGTATGTAATAATTTTGGAAATGTAGGAAGGAAAGGAAAAGCCGATTTATTCTTTGAGGGTCCAAAATGACAAATTCTACCAAATGTGCCAAAAATTAACAAATTTATTATCCAAATGTGACTTTGTATGATTCATGCTCTTTTACATTAACACAAACACTGCTGACAGGTTAAAGTACAAGTACACATAGGTATATATATTGCATACATGTGGGCATGCGGGTGAATATAGACGTGTTTATGTGTAGAGGAGTGAAACCTCCATATGTGGAAGAACATATGTGGATAAATAGTCCTTAGGACAGAGTTACAGCCCACAACTACTGCAGCTTTTAAACACCTTCACATACATGCAAACTTTAAAAGGTGTGCATGCAAAAATATCCAAAAAAGTAAAGATATTAATAGTAAACATGCCTATGCTGCAAGCTAATAGTGGCATTATTCCTTTCTGGAACACTCAGATATCTGATTTTTCCTGCAGCAACATTGCAGTAGCTGCATACAACTTGCACAGGTGTGGGAAGGACAAATGTTCAGGTATATACACAGCTGACCTGTGTTTATGGAGCCTGTGCATTAAGGGGATAGTTAAGATTCTTTGAAGTGGGTCTGTAAAGGTCGATGTATTAGCTACAGTAGATGGCACACACCCCGAGGTTCAAGAAGCAGGAGTGCTGGAGTAGGAAGGGAAGCTACACAGAGCAACTTGGCCTGGAAACAATATCTTTTATGACTGAATGAGGCAACTATGAAAACACACAACTGCCCACATAGGTGCCCTGTGTGTCACCTCCTTCACAACAGTTAGTCTCAGACTTTTTATGTGGCCTAGATCGGTGCCCCACTTCAACAACAGACCGAGGGGGAAACACAGGCTCCTGTGTGGTGGACACAGGTGTGTCCTTGTCCACCCACGCTTCCCCCATTAACAGCAATCCTTCGGGGCAGCTCATTTCCCGTCGGGGCAGGAAGCGGGACGGAGGGCAGGGCAGTGAGCGAGCGGGGGTGATGGTGATGTCACAGTCGGAAAAAGAAAGACAGGACTGTTGTCCGGGGGGGAAGCACCGCGAATGAGTAAGCAGGATTCAGGCAGAGCAGAGCTAAACGCACGATACTGTACTCGTGTATAATACTCCAATATAGTGTGAGAAGATGAGAAGTTAGCGTGCTAGGCTAATCATCTATATAAAGACACATACTGTAAGATGGCTTTTACAAGACCACATAACAGACTGGTCCCAAACTGACTTTAAAGAGGGCAGAAATGACACACACACCACTACAGAGTGTCTTTGTTGCTCAGGATGACACACCACATTAAATGGGCAGATCACTGTACATTATGCCCCTGAGGCAAATCTGTCGGCCCCATTCAAAGAGCATATAGGACTACCCCCGGTACTGGTTTTCACTTAGGTTATTTATTCACAAGGACTCCAATTATACTGTAATCATCTGTTTGACTTTGTTATGATCTACTGCCAATAAGAGGGAGGAGAAAAATGAATGAATGCTGTCATCAGACCAGGCAACATCTCATCTACTGTACAGCTTTCCATTTCATATCGTAAAAGACTATAAAAAACATTCTGATTTTCATTCAGATGACGTCATGGAGAGCTGTTTCCTGGCTCTCGTTCAGCGCTGCTTGCCACAATACGGTTTATATCTTATTCTCCACAACCATCTGGCGACCCCCGGAAATGATCTCGCCGCTCCCTCGGGGGTCCTGAGAACCACTGTTGTGTCGTTTCAGCGCGTGCATGGAGACTGATTTCCATAGCTGCATTTCTGACCTTGTGTCACACTTGTGAACACAACAAATCTGAACAAAAAAGCAGAAACGTGACAAAGCAGAGAGCACAGATTAATGATTAGATGCATTCCACTCATTCTTGTGTTGCATAACGAGATAGCATCTGAAATACGATCGACTGTTTTGCAGAAACCAGTGAGGAAAAGAGAGTTCGGTGCTGTAATCTGGTGGTGACCTCTGATTCGCAACACAACATAGATATACTCCCTAATTGACTAATGATCAGTAGAAGAATGGCTGCAGATGTATTGATCATAAAACGCCCAACAGCATCTTAATCTGGCTCCACAACAAGATAAGGCCTTAGCGGTGACCCTGAGCGTTCTTGTAAGGGCAGAGAGGTAAACCATCAGTCAGGTGATTGATGGTTCGCCACAAAGCCGACCCTCGCTGGGAAGGTCCATTAGTATTGATCAGTGCTCTTATACCGAGTCGAGTGCAACTCACAGAGGAAAACGCTTCCATCGGGGCGCAGCGGACTCCCTGACCTCTCTGGTAGTTCAAGCTAAGGAATTTCTGATCCAAAAGAGTTGAATCACACTGAAGATATATTGTCCATGTGATTGTAGCTCGTGGCGGGCAGGCGCCAGGTAAGTGTCACAATTTTCTGCAATGGAAAATCAATAAAAAGTGAGTTGAGTCACATTGAGTCGTACCATTCAGTAGAAATGAGGCATTAGGGGAGGATACTGGATTTCAGTTTAAGTGACTCATCCATGACTAACGTTAACACAACCACCCATGTGAGTATTTAATTTCATTCACTGTACTCAAGGTGTACAGACACCAAAGTGCCTCTTGGTCACATGACAAGTGACTCTATACAAACAACCTGCCCCCTTCTATGAGCTTTACCCCGCTGCAAAGTTGTTGTGGAACTGACCCTCTGCTATTGTTTACTTCTATTCCCACTCACATGCACGCACACACACATGCACACACACACACACAGTGAAGTCTGGTTGCGATTACAAGGAGCTGATCTCCTCTCCTCGGTGGGATTCTCCACGGTCCGTGCAGCAAGCGCCCGGCTCTGGAAAAACCACACATGGTGGGAATTATGGAATAATGCTGCGTCAGGAATGTTCCCACGATGGCCGGCGGGATCTGATGGAGGTCCCGGTGGCTCGCTGGTGGGGTTTATGGGTAATGTAACACACACATACAGAGTTACATGATCAAATGCCTCTTGTCTTCATCTGCAGTTGGACTTGTTCCTCTTGCGCTGCTTCAAAACAGCCCTTTGTGTGTGTGATGGTTTCATTTTAAAGGAAATCAGCGTGTAGATCATTAGCACAGCTTGCTAACAGCTGATCAGCTTAAAGAGGGAAATCTCACCTCTCATTTACACTGCTTCGGTCCAATAATCTCCCGACGGGGATCATCAACAGCCACAGAGGTTGAGGGGTCAAGCTGACTGACCACAAATATGCCAGTGGACCCTCCATGGCCTCGAAAGCCGGTCACGGTGCCAAACTCGGGGGCAGATCTCCATTCGGTCACTGAGAGTAGAGCGTGGCACGTGGGTCGAAATAATCAGGACTCACTCGAGAGTGAAGATCAGTGGAGCGGAGAGAGATTAGCAAGCTACTCAGCCACTAACTTAACCCAGAGACTCATTCAATGGAGGCTCGGGCTCCCTCGCGGAGCTGCCAGGGTATTAGTCAATGAGATTTGGCAAGAAGCTGCCACACAAGCACACACGCAGCGCTATTTTGCGAGATTAAGCCTGCAGGTTTGAGTGACTGTCAAGGGATTCTCTCTCGCAAAAAAAAAAAAAAAAGTGTCAATCCACTTCCAGTGTGGCTGTTTTCACTTGTATTCTGCCTACGTTGTAGGTCACTGCAACACTCCCAGATTTCATCAGTGTCCTACATGAACCCTGCTGTAAAAGAGAAAAACGGAGCAGCCTGCCAACATCAGCCTGTACAGTAAATGCGGAGAGATCACTAGCTTGAAGCCAAGCACTGTGATAAAGTGCGACTTCCAGACTTTGGCAGAGGACGCGAGGAAAGTGAAGAATGACCTCAGTGTTTCCAAGCTGTCGTATTATTTCACATGACATCAGCTGCTCCCACGAACAGTTTATTGGTTCTCATTAACAGATACTTCTTTCCTCTCACATTTTCACCCTCTTCCTCACAGGTGTTCCTCCGCTTTCCCACTCTTTTTTGGCAGCCAGCTCCTTTGCAGAGTCACCACTGACACGGTGATGTGCGGTGACCCTTGTGGCTTTTGGCTGGGGATGTTATGAATGGGCGATGTGACAAGGGCAGGCTGCTTTCCAACCCACCCCACCTCTCCCTTCTTTTTCTTGAGGTTTCACCGCACACTTAAGTGCCGCCTTCATGGTATAGCTACTTTCTAACAGACACAAGCTGGGGTAACTTTCATCATTATGGGTGAGGGTGTAGTTAAAAGTCTGAGGGGGTTGAAAAGTAGGCTGCAGTGCATATTTAATGGCAAAACAAGCCACTCCAGCCCCAGTTTCTGTTTGTGGCTTGAACTGAACACAGAAACACTTGAAACAGTTGGAACACTTAAATAATGTAGGAGGAGTGGGCCTGTTTTCGCTTCCAGTGTAAGCATGTAGTGGAGCAGAGTCCTGTGAACTGCTACAATTCATGAGGATGACAAGTTTAATCCAGTGCACACTCGGGTCTGGAATCTATTTTCTATGCCTGGGTTTACGTGTGCATTTGTGTCCTGGTTTTGAGCCTCATTCTGCTTTTGATTATATTCTGAATATGGCGTTTAAATGGGACATGAAAACTTGCTTATTCATACCCTCGAACACGTGATCATAACCGCATCCAGTACGAGTTGATCTATGCATCGATTCAATGATCCAAAAAGGGATGATGCACAACATAGATTCATATCATCATCTCTAAGATACAGCATTCCCATGGTACGTCTGTGTCCTAAACATTCAAACAGTACTAGCACAAGACAGATAATGGCAAGCAGCCAAGAAAAGGATGATGCCGTTATGAGATAAACCATCCAATCCCCTAACTTGTTGCTCTTGTTGCAGCAATATCAGCTGCTCTGTTTCATGAATGCAGGTAGTGCAATTACTAAAACCAGCAGAGAGTAAGAAAAAAATGTAATTTGCTAAGCAATGAGAAGAGGAAAAGTCTGCTAGCCACTAAGCTAGTTTTTGCAATGTAAAATGCCATAGGCTCAAGCTAATAATGGTGACTAGCATAAAATACCAGCTATAAAACTTGCACGTTGTGAAGTAGCGTGGGATCATGGGAGTTGTTATCTTCATGGTTCAACAACCACCATAGATGAAGAAAATCTGACATGACTCATGCAGGAATCATGTTCATGGATGAGGTTTATGTTTTGTCTGATCACATCGTTCGCAGGGCCCTACCTTACCCCACGCCAAGCCCTCCTCAAAAAAAAAAACAGTTCGCTGCTGACTCCGTCAAAAAATACTTGCCACCAGGCCACAACTTTGCAGGGGGTAACCCTATACTAGTGTGCACATAAATGCACTCTATGTGTGGCAGTGTATTTATTTGTTCCAGTGATTCTGGCACACACCACTGCTTTTGTAACCGCACAGACAAACATGTCACCCCTAACACAATATGATGCTAACCTCCAGCAAGAGACACTGTAATCACTGCATCCTTGACTTTCTCTAATAGTCTTATAATGCTGCTATTGTTTGTGTATTCTGAGTGGTATACAAAACTGAATCCTCTGAGGATTTGACTGGAACGCAGCAAGGGGGTCGTTGCTTAGAAAGCAACTGTACAAGCATAAACTCATCTAAACAGAGGTCGTGTAAACTTTTCGGGGCCAAAAGGGAAGGCATTTCACAGTGGGGCGAGGGAAAACGGCTCGCTTTGTTTGCATGTGTGCGAGTGTGTGGTGAGTGTCTGTCTCAAACCCTCCGTATGATGGACTGTAAGCGTTACCAGAGACTGCAAACAAACACCACCAACCCTGCACACACATAAACACAGAGGCACGCACGCTGCTGTTATGGTTTCACGAGAACTAGCTGAACTCTGGCCAGAGCGGAGAGGACACAGGAACTGGCTCTGCTGATGTTTATGCCCGACTGTAATGCATTGCATGATCTGGCCATTTCATTTAATTAAGGAGGCAAAATAGCGCACATGAAAGCAATACAGTAAAGTAGGAAATAAATCCACTTTCTCCGTCTATATGTTCGTCTTACAGCAGACAGGTCATACATCACCCAGTCAATACTGCAGATTTTTTATACAGAAGAGAGACAGCATATGTATATTTCCTCTGAGTTAGCACTTTGTGTGCTTTTACTCTCTGGAGCACTCCTGCTTGCCTTAAGCATTTTGTGTTCATGTCAAAGACCCATTATCCGTGAGCCCGGTTCTTAAGGCTGTCCATCCACACACAGACAAGCCCGTCCCATCCATCAAGCCGTCCTGTGGCTGTTGCGGTGGAGCCTTAACTGGACTTTGCGGAGGATTACACAGGCAGGTGGGGTAGATAAAGAAACATGACACCATAAATCACCTCCTCCGCTCTTCCTTGTGCCCCCTGCTCGCCGATACCTGATGCTGCGGCTGGAATTCTAGCTAAGAATTCCCACTGGGATGAGATTCCTTTTCCATGCTTGGATGTGAAGATCAGTTTCACAGTGATCACCCAGCCGTGTGAAACTTAACTTAAAAGGATGGTGAGCCATAGTCAGTAGTTGCCGCTGTATTTAGAATAGTTTCACCACTTTTCTTTGTCATCAGGCAGCCTTTGCTGAAGGTAAAATGTTATTATATAAGCCAAATATCACTCTCACCAAATCAACCAAACTCCATAGGCGAAATCAGTCATTTTATCTCACACAACACAAGAGTTGCTGGTCTACCGCTGCTTCAGTTTGTTAGTTTGTGTCACTGTGTGACTTCCGTGGATTCAAACTATCCTTTTAAAACACAGAAGTCACACAAACACACTAAAACTGATGCAGCGGTAGATCTGAAACTTCATGTTCTGCAAGGTAAAATTACTGATTTTGCCTATGGAGTTTGGTTGGTTTGAAGAAAGCGACATTTGGCTTGTATAGTGGCGGTTTCCTGTCAGATAATTCTGTCTGTCTGCAAAGTAAAGAGGTCAAAATATTGCCAAATATTCAAATAATCTTAACTGTGCCTGTAAAGATAGGTGCACATCAACACAGTGAAGAGCCTTGAGGCCTTGTGCAGTCACAGGTGTTGATTATGCTGCGACTAACATAATGTTACACAAAAGACCCAATTTTTCCAGGGCCCCCCATTTCCTGTCACTTGTACTATTAAGTTAACAAAGACTAACCCCCCCCCTGCAACAGTGAATGGATAGACCATCTGTAATACAGTAGCGGCAGAGGAGGAGGTGGGGGGGGGGTCAGTGAGAATCAGCCACCTGCCATTGTCAAAGTCACACTGATTAATAGCTGCCTAAGCTGCTTACACAAAATGTACAGTGAGAGAGGTAGCAAACAAAAGGGACAATTAATGAATGAACAATGAGGCAGGCTGCTCGTGTATCATAGCAGATCAGAGAGAATATAGGAAAATGGGTCATGGAGGAAAGTGGTGAGGAGATAAAGACTGACAGACTGAGGTGGTTATGTAGACCCTATTAATCACATCTGACCTGATGAAAAACATCTCCTGAAAAACATGCTTTCAAAAGCAAAAAAAAAGATCATGTCGAAGGCTGGTTTCTGTCCCACAACTTTCCTCAGATGCTCAACAGTTCTGCTGTTATTAAAAGAAGCAAAGGTGTCAGTTTCTCTGATTTCTGTAGCCTCGGTAGACCAGAATGCAATGCAGCCACAACAAGACAGTACTGAGTAAAGAGTGCAACGATCACTTGAACTCAAACCTTGCACTTACTCCAAACACCTGCAAATTATAACCCACAGGTAGATGCAACAAGCACAGAGCAGCTGTCTGATGGTTGCTGAAAGGTAATCTGGGAAATGTAGGAAAGCAGACAAGGCAGTTTAAGGGACAAGTACAACTAGGGCTGCAACATTTGTGCATTTTCCATAACCTAAAGTTGAGAACGCTAACAATCAATGAATCATTATTAATTTGTAATATACAAAAAGGCATGCTTTTTTTTCACACTTTCTTTTGTCTTGTTTTCTTCTCATTGTTTTCCAAATGAGGCACAATTTCTAGACTATCATTAATTATAAATTAATGCAGCTTTAATTGGCTAAATTCTTAAAGGCGACTGATTGATTAATCAGTGATCATTAACATCCCTAATTATAATTAGTGTAGGGATGGGAATCAAGAACTGGTTCCACTTGTGAACTGTCTCCAAACTGTGTGTACTACTGTTTTTTTTTTTTTATCTATGTGAGCATATTTTTCTAACGATTTTGCAAAACAATGATTTCAAACTCGTGCATCTACGCAGCTGTAAACTTGCAACAAGAAGGAGTCGCGGCAGAGAGGAAGAAATGGTCCAAAGTGCGGCTTCATTTCATGAAGAGGAGGCCTGCCTTTTTTCTATGCAGAAAATTGATCAGGAAATCAACAAGGGAATTGATAAAGAATCAGACAGATAATCAGCACTGATGATGGAATTGGCATCAATAAAATCGTATCCATTCCCATTCCTAACATCAACATAAAAGAGCTCCTGGAAAATGCTAAAGAAAACTGTGAATCAATAATATCCAGCAATGTAAAAGTATCTAAAAGTCAAAGTGGGCTTTTCCTTTAAGAGTCTAAGTCCCACCTGTACTGACCCGTAACTAAAAATGTATCCTATACACTCCTGATGCTGCCAAGCGCTTCAGGAGAAAACGTTCACCCAATGGCACAGATATAAAAACTAACATGGGAGAGACACCCGATTGTAGGTCAATCTTTGCCGTTTGTATCTCTAACATGTCTTTATATAGCGGTGTGTGTGTGTGTGTGTGTGTGTGTGTGTGTGCGCCTGTGCGCTTGAGTGCACCTGCTGAACGAGGACCCAGATCATGTATTATTGCCCTGAAAGGAGAGGAGGGTGCCCTCCTTCTGCCTACTCCAATCAGCGCTGCATCCAGAGGGTGGAGGCTGCGGTTGTCCGTACATCGGTTTAGAGCAGACGGATGATATGACACACCTACACATCTCCACATGTTTATACATTTCCTTGTGGTGGATATATATTAAAGGGATGCAGTAGATGGAAGGCAGCACACCCTAAGATTAAGAAGCTGCAGAGCACCGCTGCAGGAAGCTAAGCAATGTATAAGGGCTGCAACTATCGATTACTTTTTAATGATCATTCATTTTCTTG
The DNA here is from genome assembly GCF_056507025.1 of Lutjanus erythropterus. Classification (NCBI taxonomy): domain Eukaryota; kingdom Metazoa; phylum Chordata; class Actinopteri; order Lutjaniformes; family Lutjanidae; genus Lutjanus; species Lutjanus erythropterus. Next base: position 16,112,070 of record NC_139340.1, on the reverse strand, counting down.
ATTAATCATTTACATGTTGTTAAAATTGGTTAAAGATGTTTCCCAAAGCTTAAAATGACATTCTTACTGGCACAGAGGATGAAGGAAACCAGGAAATATTCAGATCCGAGAAGCTGAAATCAGAATTAGGACACTTTTTGATGATCTATTTGATGAGACAGGTGAGTAGGAGAGGGACAAGGGCGACTCTCACACACTGCGTAATTTGCAATATTACATTTATTTGTAATGTTTCTGTACCAGACCTTCTTCAGTCAAAAAGGAGTTTATTTGCAACTTTTTTTTTAACTTTAATAATTCTTAAGAAAATGTCTCGAAATCATTAAATCATTAGCTGACGATTAATTTTAAGTTCCAAACTAACAGATTACTTGACTAATTGTTGCAGCTCTAATTTGTTGCTGCGGACAGGTTCAGCACTAAAACTACCTATAGCTACCTAAAGAAAAATTAATCCTATCAGATACAGCTGCTGCTTAGCCTCCGACACCAGTACTCTTGCAGCTTCCCCAAAATGTGGGCATGTCGACAACCATCTGAAGACACTTACTATGGATAAGTACCTCATACAACCACACTTCAAATAATCGAAACTATTCCTGTCAACAACACAGAAACGAAGGCATAAGAGAGTTAAGCGCATGTTTTTCTTCTCCTTACTTACAGAAATCCATCATCACAAAAGAAAAGGCTGTTTGGATCCCAAACAAATGATTTCCTGCCATAGAGGGCATTGATATCAGTCTCTCAGTGTTTATGAAAAGGCCAACAGGAAGAGCAGCCCTCTATCTAGAACAGTGGAGGTTTTGCAGGCTGCAGTCGAAGCTGGTTAGCCATTTGTCTTTGTTTCCAAATGGCAGGGGCAGCTGCCACCAAAGGTCAGCAAAATGTTACCAGAACAAGGCCCTATAGTGGCTGCGATCACGTGCCTGTGACAAGTGGGGGGGGGGGGGGGGGGGGGAGACACACCCAGGTGGAATGACACGCACATTTTCTCTCTCGTTTTTACTCACAACACACCCATAACGTGGCATCTTGTTTGGCATCAGGGAGCTGGGAGCTGGTGCAGCTGCTGGCTCTTTTTCCAGTTTATTCTCCACTCCTAAACCAAAGCCAAGGTAGCTCCTATCAGTGGGCCCTATCAGGTTACGCTCTCCCCTCCAGCTCTCCATCATCAGGGTGTGTTGAAGCCTGCGTTTGAAGTGCCATCCTCCCCCTGCCCTCCTTCACCCACCTACACCCCCGGCTGTAACCCAACCTGGGTATACTTAACACCATCGCGGTCTCGTCTCTGGAGCTTTTGTGCAGAAAAGTCTTATGCCCAAGGACATGGCTGGCTTGGCTGGATGGATGGATGGATGGATGGGCGAGGTCATGGCTCTTGCAACTTGCACGACAGACTCAGTAAAGTGCTGACAGACGGACAGACCAGCACGCAGGACATGCTAACACACAAACCAAGAATAGCATGCAAATCTCTCCTCTCCAGCGCGCACACACACGGCCTCTGGGATCACTCCCCAAGCCCAAAATTTCTTTGACAACTGTTTTTCTCATCTAATCAACTACATCCCAAGGAAATCAAGCATAGAAAAAAAGAGGATGAAAGGCAGGAGAGGGATGGAGGGAGGCAGAAGGGTTTTTTCTTCCCTTCCTCTTTTGGCAAAACAAGACAGAGTGGTTGAATGAGAAAACCATGTTTCTGGTTATGTATTTTGAGCTGGTGTTTCTTCCAAAATACATATATACGCTCTCTCCTGAGGTTCTCTTTTCAATCGCCTCGAGAGAGAGAGAGAGAGAGGGAGAGAGAAAAAAAGCTGACGGTGGAGAAGTCCTTACATGTGCTTTTAAACAGAGGCAGTGAAATGACACGCTCTGCTCTAACATATGTTTTACCTCTGTGGCTGGAAATTTAATCCATGACTGAGCTTTTTATGACTGAGCTGCCTGAATGCAATGACTTAAGGACTATTAAGTCTACTGAGCAAATATCTTGTATGACATGATGTGCGTGTCCGCTGCTTCTTTTTAAGTTGTTCATGTGTTTGCACCGATGAACACACACAAAAAAAAAAACATGGCAAAAACAGTAAAGAGCCTGGATCCACTCGGGGTTTATGACAGATAAAGGAAGTTTTTCCTTGCCACAGTGGGAAAAACTTGGTTTAGAATTGGAAAAATATTGTAGAAAAACTGTTGGTTTTACCTTAAGAAACAGTAGAGTCCAGGCTGCCTTAAAATTTTAACTTGACTGGATTTGAAATGACAAAGTAGGCTAAAAGAGTATGTGACAGTTTTTAGCATTTTCAATACCTCAGTACTAAACCAAGAGCACCTGAGGTGCATATTCTGTCTGGGGAAATATTACAGTATGCAAGCACTGGATACTATGCCAGAATAAATATCCCACAATGCAATGCAGTAGTGATGACAACAACATGACAGACAAGGGCGGACAGTGACCGAGGCAGCTCAGGCCTAATGTCAACAAAGCTTAAATTTAAATGCAGGCAAGGTTTCACTTTGCTAGGCGTAATAGATTTTTAAAATTAGTTCATCGTCGGCACAGGTTACCATGGTTACGTATCTCCAGCTGGCAATAAGACTCTCGGGAAGTGATGTAATAGGTGATGAGCAGTGTGTCCAGACTCATCATTTCAAGTAAAAACACTTCAAGCTAGAAGTTTAAGTAACTTGAATGAAACCATTTATGTTGTTCTTAGCTTATAAATTTGATATAAATGTTAACAACTCAAACATGCACTTGTTGAACCTAAATTATACGATATTGCTGCAACTACAAAGACAAAATCTTGATGGAATTCAGCCACAGGCCTGAATAAGTGGCCACAAACATCAAAACAGAGGAAATATTTTCAAAGCCACCATTTTACATAACAAGTTCATGATAATTAAGATCATAATGGGACACAGCACAGGAAACAGACACACAATAAAATTGCCCAAAGGAACAAAACACAAAATATCACTGGGTTCTCCAGATGTGCCTGTGGCATCACTTATTTTGTGTCAGCAAGTGTCAGTAAAATGAAATCTGACTCCAAACTTCCTTCAGCAAAACACATGACATGCTTAAAGGCATCTGCCCGAGGGGAAGCGACCATACGGCCAGCAGTTATTTTCAACCCATTAACTGCACTGTAAACGAATGGGTCGCATTGTTGCCGCACTGTCTCCATGCCCAGAATAATGTGCTTCTAGTCTAGTGCTTTGTAGATGCAAATCAAGCGTGCCTTAAGGACACAGACGGTCTATTATAATGCCACTGTGGGGAATAAAGGCTCGGCCAAGTGGCTTCTTAGTGGCCTTTTTTTTTTTTTGAGCAAATAGTTTGTTTTGTGTATTCAAAGAGATACAGTTAAAAAGCTGCCCTCGCCTGGCCTTGGCAGTGTAAATAAAGCACACACATGCAGAGAATGTTTATTAGGTGAAAACCTGGGCCCGGCCCATATGGTAGGCAGCCAGACAGTGGCATGGTGTGCAGCCCCTCTGCAAATGACCTTTGAACCCCACTGTCAATGAAGGGTCATTATCTCTCCAGTGTTAAAAGTCTGAGAGGAGAAGATAGCTGGACCTCAATGGAGAGGACTGTTCAAGTCACTGATATATATCCAAAGACATCCACTGGTCTTTTTCTGGATAAAACCCCCTAAAAAGTCCGTATTTCTCAACTGATTTCAACGTGTCATTTTTATATTCAAGGGCTCATGATCATCTAGGTGGAGTAAGTTAGAAAAACAGACCACTGAATACAACACGACTCACTGAAATTGAAAATTCACAGGCCATTCTTGACTGGATCAATATGGAGCAGGGGCGTGAGAAAATATCAGTACATTTGAGAACTGCGATATTAAGTTTTATGATATTGTGTTGATTCTCAGAATTTATGCATTTGGTGGTGTTAATGCTTTTTCTTAATATTAGATCTTGCTTATTCTTGCAAATACAATGGCAGAATATGCAGGCAACGTTGATGCATGCAGCAACGGTCCAAAGCTCTCCATGCACTGTTCATAATAATATGAATAACAGAGTAAACAGTGTTACTAATGATTAATTAAGGCCCTGTTCCATTTAGTTTAACAGAGCCTTTCCAGTGAGCACAAAAGCACACTGACTCTGTTTGACCTGAATGGGTCAGAACCTTAATTAGTACCACTGGTAACACCTGTGTTCATATCAATATGGCTGCTGTAAAAAAAAAAACGCCTATTTACACTATTTTAGTCACTTGGTTATTTCTGCCAGTGACACACATAATTTGTTTGAGTTTTAACTTTTCCACCATAAGACGTTTTCTGAATAAATAAAGCTATAAAACTACAACTGCTGTAAGCTAATTTCCCCAACTACCGCTAGCTAAAGAGGATGCTAGCATTAAATTGGGGATAGCCACTGGTCAAACTGGCGGCGTCATGAATCCAACAAAGGGAATTATAACAGTGATCAGGAGACAGATGATAATCAACTCAACCAGGCCACATTAAAACATATTCCCACTTAGATGGCATATTTTTAATGACATAAAATGTGGTTTTACAAAAAAAAATCACCGGCGAAATATAAACATCAGCGCGACAAAACCATCGGCCATTACCGGGAGCTGATAGCCTCCTCCCGCTGAACAAGGGTGGAGACTACTCTACATCTCCCCTCGGTTCAGTCAGAGGTGCAAGGGAGGAAAATGAGGTTGAAAATAACCCCCAGAGGTCAACAACGGCTAGGCTTTGCCAACACAACTAACAAATACAATCCAACAATGGGCTCATGTACAATTGCCTCTCCTGTGAAAGAGCTGCGGCTCTTTTCCAAGTCGGCCCAAAACGCCGCACGCCCTTTCTCTCTCCCCCCCCCCCCCTCCCAAAAGAAAGGGATTGTTCAATGGCCGCATAGGGGGGCACACAAACCCCCCCATTGAAACAGCACTGCCACACCACGCACACCCTCTTTAACACCACAACAACACCTTCAACAGAGGCTTGTTTCTTCATACCTAAGTGGAAGCATGGTAAACACACAGTATACTCATATGTCTCCTTTTCCAGAGGGCACAATCTAGGATGGGCTGCTAGGATGGGATAATAACCTGACATTTATGATTGACATTTACAGTCCGCGAGAAGTCATATTTTAAGAGAATAAAAAGGGCGTTGGAGGATTAAAATATGTCGGAATAGTGAAGGAAAATCCACTTACAGCCAAACAGGATTCACAAAGAGGCTCCTCTCTTCTCTTCTCTTCTCCTCTTCTCCTGTGTTCTCCAATGGCAGCAGAGATCCCTGCCCTCGGGGGATAAACAAGAAAAACTCCCGGTGTGATGTGTTTAGTTGTCTGTTTTAAAGGTGAATTTAGCTAAAAACTGCCCGTTGTCTTCATGTTTTCACACGCCGCCTCGTCTACACACACAGACACAGCTACAGTCCCATTCCCTTTCCCATTCTTCTCTCCTGGAGCTGCTGAGGAGGGAGACACGCTGCGCGTCTCCGTCGTTTCCTGTCCAGCCCAGATCCCAGCGCTGCCTTCACGTCCTGTCGGGAAAAAAATAATTATTGGAGTTGTTATTGAGTTTTCTGATGATTAATACTTGAAAACGATTGTTAAAACAATCAAATGTAAGGTAAAGGTGTATTATTTTATCTATTTTTTTTTTTTTTTTACATTTTTCAAACTTTCATGTTTCTTAACACGTTACTATTTTATAACCACTGTCGCTACTTTTATTTAGTTACGCCTTACAATGCCGATGTACGGATTCCTGGAGGAACTTGAAGGCAGCAGCAGCATCCAGTAGCTACTCCCTGCAGTCAGTGCCAGTGGATTAAAAAATAAATAAAAATACTCTACTATTACTACTACTACTACTACTACTACTACTACTACTACTACTACTAGGAATGATTTTTTTTGTTATATTTATTTATTTTCAAATTAATAGACTAAATTTAAAAAGTACTTAATTTATTTCATTTTAATGTGCAATAGAAATTATGAAATAACTATTTATTCATTAATTAATATTTCATTTGCAGATTCTTCTTATAATTCCTCTTTTTGGCAACAAAAAGAGGAATTAAAAGAATCAGGAATTACTTTATAACTTATTTATAGATGTATAAATTAATTTGTCATATTCATTCTGATATTTATTGTATACCTGGTTACTAATTAATGAAATACTTTATGACCTTCTCTGTGACTCTGTCACACATAAACATGAATAGAGCAATATAAAGTTGTAATTATAGCGTCACAGATATACTAATAAAGTTTTTAATTTATACCTAACTGAACAATAAAGATAGAAATTAATACATTTGTTTACAAATTGATTTATTAATCTATGAATGTATCGACTAAATTAAAAGGTACTTCATTATTTGATATTTTAATAGGCAATTAAAATGATAAAATCCCCTTTTAATTTGCATTATTTATTGATAGATTAATATTTACATCTTTTTGTTGCCCATTAAAATATCAAATAATTACCTACTTTGTCATTTATTCTATTTATTTATAGATTAATACATTAATTAGTCATATTAATTCCTATTTTTATTTCACATGCTTTATATCATGTTAAGAAGATAGTAAGATGAGGGAAGCAGCCACATTTAACCACACTGGAGCTCTGCATGGCCTCTCACTGATGCTCACTTTTAAGTCACCAGCCAAGTGGGACCTGCTCCAGATTAGGAGATTATTATGTGTTATCCATATGGACACATGGCATTACTAACCCGGCAATCCCCCCTCATCCATTTTCCGAGTTAGATTTACAAATAACATTTTGGAAACACCCTAATCCCCACTCCAAAATCCCATGAATCTGTCACCATGTGTTGCCACACAAAATAAATATTTTCCCCCCTTTTTCGGCCTCTAATCCCTGCTCGAGGCAGTTTTATAAAACAGGAAAAGGCAATGAAGCAAAGAGAAATATGGCTGCAATTGATACAAGATTGTGACCAGTAACTGTAGAAAACTACTGTCAGCAGCATGCTTTTCAAAATAAAGTGCTTTGTTGCCATCTAGTGGACAAAACGAGCCACTGCAGGTTCAACTCAACCCCATTTTGTGGCTACAGACATGAGTTTTTAAATCAAAGATCAAAGATTCAAATTATGTTTCTTGATATTGCACCACGGGGAGGAAACACCTTCTCTTATCGCTGATATTGCTACACAGCACAAACACAGTTCTATTTTTCTCACTGACATACATTTACCATGCCAGGATCTGCACATATGACTCATAAAGTATAAAGACACTTTCTTTTTCACTTCAGTGACACATATTTTCTCTCTTTGGGCTGTTTTTTTTTTTTTTTTTTTTTTTGCAATGCAGTGACACTTTTGCAGTGACATAAACCAGGTTCAAACCTGTTCAGTATCTGTTTGATAAGCCTTTCCATATGGTACAGCGGGTCGTTGCACTATCGGTCGCTCACTTAAACACACAGTCATTTGTGCAGTTAAATTGTTAAATTACTAAACACACAGTCAGTCATACAGAACTACTCCCTTTACCACAACCCTTGCTGAATTTGCACATTTTTTTTTTTGCAGAAATTAAGCAGTTTGTATTTGTTGCAATGGACCAAATGAAAAATGCATGACCTGACATAACCTAACCTCACCCAACCCAACCCAACCCAACCTCGACCTCTAACTGTCACTGCTACATCATTATTCTCACGCTGTTTGAACACGTACAGCCCCAACTTGCTCTATTGCTCCATGTTAGTATGGTAGAGTGGGGACGGTTGCAACAAGTCTTATTCCTCCAATCTGTGACATGTTAGAGTGATGACACTCATACTGCATGTACTCAGTTACACAAAAGACACTGCTGCTGTGTTCATTGAAAAAAAAAAAGTTTTGAAGGAATGGAAGTTTTTTTTTTTTCAAAATCAAAAATATCAGCAGGGGACAGTTGCAGAATTTCTTATTCCTCCAATCAGAAACATGCTAGAGTGATGATACTTACACAGAAGACACATTACTTTACTGAAGAAAAAGCTGTAATCAATCAAAACTTTTTTAGTTTTAACCCTTGTTTTGTTGACTTCTTTAGCACGTGTCAAAGTCAATGTGTAGTAACTGTTATTTGATAAATACTAAATAAATAAATATTAATATAATATGAAAGAAAAAAAGCATATTTCCAGAATACTGACTGAGACAAAAGTCTCAGTCTTTTAGTGAAATTAATTAGTGAATTAGTGAAATTTAATCTCTCCCTAGGGTTGGGGTCAGCTGCAACATCTGCTTTCAAATAAATATTGCAACTATCTGTCATGTGTAATCATCTTTAAATGGTTTGTGTAATTAGCAGACAGATGTAAGTTTAATACAGAAATATTTGGTTGGTCTAAATATGCAAAAAGCTTCCCCCATTACAGCTTTTTTAAGTAACATCTTTGAGTGATTGCTACTACGACAAATGTTTGCACTGTCATGCAAAATATGTTTTTTGTTCTGGTGAAGGTGTTTATTCTGTCTCCACACCACAATATAACTATAAAAGCAATTTCTGAAGAGATTGCGGGTGTGAATGCCTCAAGCTGAAGCCAAACTGCAATGCTGCCTTGAATATAATAAAGTTTTGAATGATTTGAATGTTTGAATGTATGTAGAAAGGCTGATGCCACACTGAATAGCTGCCATGAAAATAAATTAATATTTGAATTTAGTAAAATATTTGAATTTTTATTGAAACACAACTGCGCTGACAATAAATCAATATTTGAATTATGTAGAATATTTGAATATTAGTTAAAAAAGCCAAAGCCACGCTGAATAGCTGCCTTTTTAATGAAATGATATTTGAATTAGGTAGAATATTTGAATGTTTGTTAGAAAGCTGAAAGAACTAAATCTGAAGAAAGAAAGGTAACAATTTTACATGAAGCAACTGAACCTTTGAATTTATTGACAGTTAAAAAAGACTGCAGTCTAAAATGTCCAAAGTGGACACAGAAAGACACAGACAGACAGAGAGACACAGACAGACATGCAGAGCAACAGACAGAGACAGACAGACAAAATCAGCCAATCGCCTGTGAGCAACAGCACATTCAATTCTAGACAGACAGAGAGACACAGACATTGAATCGGTTTGAATCGGTTGAAGTTTGTGGAAGAAGAAGCGTTCCCAAGTTTTTGTTGAATGGGATTTAATAGGGATCGGAATTTTAACGTTGAATATTTCGGAAAATATGAATGTTACAGAAAATTGAAGAGGTTTCCAATTGTGTCCTAATGAATCTGAATAAGTTGAAGTTTGAATGGTTTGAATCAGTTGAAGTATGTTGAAGTTTTTGAAGATCAAAAAACATGGTGGAAGAATAATAATAATATAATAATAATAATAATAATAAAAATAAAGAATTTTGGTAGTAGAAGAACATAGGGTTTGAATGATTTCAGCATTCACACCCAATAAAACACACTGCAGCTTCCATAATACCTGATCTGTTAGGGACAGAGGTGTCCTGCAAAAACCTTTTATTCTACATGAACACATGACCGTAAAACTGCATATATCAAAGGTCACAAATTCTGTCACAGAGTGGAAACTTGAGAAGAGGAGGAGTTTCTGCCACACAGGATGTTTTCCTTCAACAGAGGACGTGTAAGGTTCAGTCACTGCAGCACCGTGGGAGTGCTTCAATCAGAGCACAGAGTGAGGATATGATGCGTTACAGTCAGAACAACGCGTGCGGGGAGCCAGGCTCGATGGTATCAGGGTAAACGGATCAGATCTCGCACATTTTGATGCAGTTCGCCCGGGGAGCTTCAGGTTTTTAGGTGATGAGGGAGAGCCTCTTTCTGCTGGAGGCCGCTTCACGCTCTGGGTGCGAAAGATGAAGATGAGTGCCTGCTGGATGTTCGTCATGATTCTCATGGGCTGCAGATCATCTCATGCCTCTCAGAGCACCTGCGTCTGCACTGGTAAGCCGTACTGCACTTAAAAGTCCAGCTTTTAGCCACTCACAGGCTCACAGTGATATTCAGGCAGTACGGGAGACAAGGGACAGTTGCAACACTTTCTCTCAGTTACTCTGCCTGCTGATTACCAACTCGATTTAAAGATGATAATATTTGCCACATCGTTCACAGTATTTGAATGGAAGAAGTCAAATGTTGCGACTGACCCCAACACATTAAAAATACATTAAATTTCACTAATTAACTTTTGCTTTTGTCTCAATAAGCATAGTATTCTGAAAATGTGCATTTAATGTTATAGTATTATTTTTTTATTTAGTAATATTTATCAAATAAAAGTTTATTTATGAAGCATAGTCGGTGTGAAGAAGTTACAGATGCTATTCAGTCTATATTTCAGTGTAAGACAGGAAAAATATAAAAATGTGCAATGCAACAATCTTATCAAACATGTGCATTTGTATTTGGATGAATTATCCTTCTGTGGACGCCACAATAACTTGTTTATGTTGTAAAATACAGTTGTATGGTCTGTTTTGATATGACTGCTTCGCTTGCTTATGCATTAAAATGTCAACAAATGTGAGGCATCAGTTATATATATATATATATTTTTTTTTTTTTTGTCCAGTTGCCTTCTTACATTGTCCCAAATATTTCAAAAGATGTTCAAATGCAAAATGTAAAACATGGGATTGGTCAGAGAGAGAAGAAGGAAGTCATGAGACTAAACATTTTAGATTTTCAAATGGTGGTTATTTAACAGTGAGGACAACAACTCCCATGATCCCATGCCTCTTCACAAAGTCTACGTCTTGTGTTGTTGTTTTAATGTGAAACTCCTAGAGGAAGAATATATATATTGTGCATGTAATACATAGAAAATGTCAGAACAGTACAAGACAAGACAAAAAAGTGCTTCCATACCTCTTAAACAAATTTTGATAATTGTTGCTGCAGATGTTGACTGTCGCTTCTGTCTTTCTGAGCATGTGCAGTACGGGTGTCATCACTCCAGCATGTTTCTGAATGGAGCAGTGAGACTTGTCGCAACATCCCCTGTTACAACCGCCCCCAGCCTACCCTCGTTATCACCAAGAACGCTAGTAATTAGATAGGAATTACTGCAAGTTTACTTTACAACACACTTTTTCCTGTGCATGTGCGGTTATAGTGGGGCTGTGGGTTTCATTTGTAACAACTGAGGTTAGCACCCTCATAACTGGTGTAGTAAAATGGAAAATTAATGGATTTTGAGAGTTTATTGTGGAATTTCAGCAGTATTATCAGTAGATACTCAGGACGGGTATTGAAACTACTCTGGCTGACAGTTTCGGTTAAGTTTGGGCGCATAAAACGTGGAAAGTTGAGTTGTAAGGTAGCTCAGAGTGAATGTTTATCTGTTGATTAGGACCTGAGATGACCTTTGACAGGTGACAGTTGAGACACAACTTTAGATTCGGCACAGAAGGCATCAATTTCAACCCTAATCGCACATCGACCACAACCTCGTGAGTGGTATACTTGAGTCAATCTGCGTCTGACTCAAACATGCCACTCACATGGCAAATTTCTTGTCTTTCAGGTGAAATGGGAGGCTGGTTAAAAGAAGTAAGTGTGCCTAGATGTGCTGTTATCGAACAAATTCCGTGTGGGGGCGAAGTTGTTGGTGAAATGACGAGTTTGAGTTTCAAAGCCAGGGGAATCAAATGCAAATAAATCAATCTTTTGCAGGAGTTGTAGCAAGACACCATTTCCTTTTGCAAAGGTGTCTGGTTACAGACCAAGACGCAGACATCCTGGCTCGGTTTACAGCAACAGCAAACACAATCTCTTTCTATGTCAGCGTGCTTTAAAGTCAAGCTGTGCCGCAGTTTTCGCAAGAAACATCTACTGTCAGAAATCAGACTCAAATTGCGCCCCTAATCATTGTCACATTTCCCCCCCAGATGAGCCGTGGCGTGTCTGTGTCCCCGCTGGAGGCGACGTGCAAGTGCCCTGCCCGAAGCTGACTGCCGATGAAATGAACGTCAACCTTTTTTGGGGCGAAGAAATGATTTACAACCATTCATGCAGCCAAGCAGATACATGTATATCATCAAACACCAGCCTGGACATTGAACTGCATAAAAACACAGAAAAGAAATCAGCCAGTTTCAGGCTCACTAACGTGAACGCCAGTAGCTATGGGCTCTACAGATGTGAGGGCACTTTGACGTACCCTCCTCCACTTAAAACAATACGAAGCGAGAGCATCCTGGTCCTTATAGACGGTAAATATACCAGGGGCTCATCTATACCCTGTTATTTGGCTTACACACTGTATAATCCAGCCGATTGAATACTTCCTAAACACGTCTCTTCCAGGATACCAGTGCAAAACAAACTGCAGTAATGTTACAACAGCTGCAGACCCAGAACATGGATTTCACTGGATTTGGGTTTGTGGATTAACCAGCATGTACAGCATAATGGTCACCATCGTCGCCATCGTCTTCTGGGTAAGTTATTCCTTCAAAAAACAGATAATACAGATAAACCGATAAAAAAAAAGCACACAGAGGTTTTGCAGCAACATATGCTGCCATCCAGACTTGTTCAGTTTAGTTTCACTTCATATTTTCCCGCTGGTCATTCACGTCCCGCCTGCAGCGGCTCTACGCCCCACCAGTGGGCCCCGCCCCACAGTTTGAGAACCACTGGTATAATATAAAATAAGCTTGGACCTGACATGACTTTTGCGCCTTTATGTTTTTATGGCGGATGACGTTTTCGGGTCGTCCCATTCTTCAGAACGCCGTGAGGGAATTTCTCAAAGATGAACTGATTCAGTTTTGGTGGGCAAAGGTCAAAGGTCACTGTGACCTCATGTCAGTCCCATTCTTGTGAGCTTGCTATGTCAAAAAAGTCAAAAAAGCCTTTGTTGACGTGACTAAACACATTTTTTGTCAGTGTGACCTTATTGCACACGAATATCAAACAGAGTAAAATCGGGGGATGACTTCTTACATCCAAAAGGTCAAAGGTCAACTTCACTGTGACATCATAATGTTCAGGGCGATATCGTGGTAAGACATACGGCTGCTGTCTAACATTCTTCACGTCTTTCAGGTCAAGCTGAGGAGGACGGATTCCCAGAGTGACTACATAAACACCAAACCCAGAGCAACCAGGGACCGCAAGAAGAACAGACAAAATCCTATTCTACCACGACACTTCTGATGGGTGACGGACGGGTATCGTTTGGATTTGCTCGATACAGATATTGATACTAATACGTATCGATGCTCCTATTGATACGAGCCATTATTTGGTGGTAAACATAAAGACATTACATGAAAAGATGGGAAAACAGTAATGTTATCTATTATTGCAGAAATAAGTTAAACTGAGTTACTGTATTTAGCCAGTGAGCCCACACTTTTAAACTTTTTCCCTGTTTATGTTTTTGTCTATGTTCAGCTGTTTATTACATAAATACCGACAGCAGCATCGTTTGTCCAGGAGCTTATCAATATTCCAGTACTGACCAGTCAGAAACCAGTACGAGTTCAGGATGACTTCTCGATGCCCATCTCTACTTCTGATTACTTGTGCATCAACACACATTTGCACAGCTATTCCCTTTATTTCAGACAGCAACATGGGGGCGTCCTCGTGCGTAAATAAAAATGGCGTGTAGATTTTGGAACAACAAGCGCTGCCATCCAGACGACATCCCTGCTTATTTTAGCAAAACAATGCAAAGACACATTCTGCACAATAACTCAAAGATCTTATCTTTGTATTCGGTTGTTTTTATTTATGTTCTACACCCTAACTTTTTTTGAATCATGGTTGCTGTAGCTGAGAAGCCCTGAACAGAACATTATTGTGAGTGAGATTGTGTTTGTCAGTAGTTTTGCGTTTACACAGCAAAAGTAGCAGTTTCTTTTTACAGTTGTGTAAAAAAAATAAAAAAATATCTTACCCAACAGTTTTGGTTTTGCTCACTTCCTGTTTCACCCACTCACTGTCTCTGCCTGTAACACACAGACACACACACACACACACACACACACACACACACACACACACACACACACACACACACACAAATCTGTAGTTGGAACCCCTATCTCTGTGGTCGAAACAGAAGGTGGTGTCATAATAAGGGGATTGAACCACAATGAAAGGGTTCCCATTGTGTGGGTAAGATTGACCACAGTTTTTAAATGGTAAAAAGCAGCCGTTGCAGGTTTTAAAAACCAAAACATCAAACTGCAGATTAACATCACACCTAACTTTCCATTTTGCACTTATTTCTAAGAAATCAGACCGTGTTCTCGGACAGTTAACATCACTGAGGCTGATGAGAAGCAGATATACGACAGGGAGAGGCACGCTTTGAACAATAACAATCTGCACCGTTTCCTGTCTTCCTCCCTCGACTTCTTCTCCCTTCCTCGTGCTTTTTTGCAGATGTGGCTGCTTCAAAGGGTTTCCACCTTTACCTCGCTCACCTTGCAGTTTCTGTGCAGTTTCTGCAAGAACCCGTACTGGTTTGATCACTGGTTTTGCGCTCAGCAGCGGTATGGTCTTACTCATCAACTACCACATGCATCAGCAAGATTAACATACTGTTTCTGTTGGCTTTTTGAGCCTTTTAGGGACTCTGACAGACGATTAAAAAGAAAAACGCTCACAATATCAGACTGTTTCCTTCCCACGCACTCACTCTTCTCAAGAACACTCTTCTTTTACAAAGTGTTTATTTAAATATTTTAATATACAGCTTCAAATAGGACAACAAAATCTGTGTGTTTGTGATGATCGCACAGCCTGTTTTGGCTCCTGGCATCCATCAAACACTGACATCTGTCTTCAAGACTCCAGTCGCTCCGTTTCAGGTCGCGTGTCTGATCTGTGGTGTTCTGGAAAAATCCGTCCCCTGAGGATCTCCGTCCTCTTTTCCTCGGAAATGGACTGCAGCTCCGGCTCTATTACCTGGAGAACAGGAGCAGGATAAACCTCAGTGACGGAAATGCAGTCATCTTCCATCGGTGGTAGTGTTTGTTTGAAGACGTATAAATGTATAAATGATATAAAGGTATAAATGATCTACCTGTGTGTTTTTGGGCGCATGTGAAATTAGCATTAATGCCCCAGTAATACCATGTAAGGCTACAGTGAAGTGTTCGTTCATGAAAAAAGGCATCGAAGAGTAAAGTTCTGCTTTCAGGGATCAATAATTAAAGGATTAAAGGATCTGCGAAAGCCAAGGACAGGAAACCAAGTGCTTTTCATGCCGCGTTACGTGAGGGTCAGAAAATGGTTTCACAGAAAAAAAGACGTCTCGCTGCAGCCAGCAGCGATCGATGACTAATGAAATATACAGTCATTAGTGCAAAAATACATATCAAAGTTCTGAGGAAAAAAAGCAGTGACAATGTTCTAAATGTAGCGTACAATTAAATTGTTGTTTTTTCCTTTAGATGCTCCTTTTTTATGTGGCTGAAATAAATTTTGCTGCTGACCCTCAGTTTTGCCAGACCGGGCAGTTTTCAGCTCAGCTCGACAGTTTTGGCTGCACTGTCCGCAGTAAAAGGGTTTGAGTAAACAAGGTTCGGGATGGTTTACTACGGCTGCAACTAAAGATCATCTTCACAGTTGATTAATTGGTCGATTATTTTCTCGATTAATCAAGTAATGGTTGCAGAAATAAAAAAAAAAATACTCACATTTAAGAAGCTGAACTTCTTTTCTTAAAAATTACTCAAACTGATTAATCTAAATGTAAATAATAATGAAATATAATAATAATAATAAAGTTGTTTTGCTCAGTCATTGCAGCTCAATGGTTTATCATGAGTACATTAAAAATTTGTTCGTAAATTGCATTCCTTCAGTTATGTGAGCGCATCCAATTACTCATCACAGCTTTGATATTACAGAAATTTTCTTCATTCTGTTATGACGTAATATAAGTTACCATCATTACCACCCACCTGTGGTTTACCCTGTCACACACATTTCCTTTAAAGGAACATGCGGCTGATGGCAGGTTTAAGTAAGTTAATTAACAACTTTATCATATGAATAAAGCTTCTTGCATGTAGAAATTATTATTATTAGTAGTTGAGTTTCAGTAACTATTGGATTTTTAGGAAAAGAAAAGCCAAACTCAAAGTGTGGTGATCTCTGAGTCTCACCAGCACAGCGTCATATCCCAGGATCTTCAGATGGCGAGTCTTGACAGCCACAGGACCACGGGGATTGGACGTACCGTAGCAAAAAGGCTGCGGTGCGCAAATTACCGCAATTCTAGGACATGGAGACAAAGGTTTCTCAGCTTGAAAAAGGTCAAAATTTAAACGTGGATACAGACATGACAGGATGAAAGTGGAGGTTTGGTTGTAAGAACCTGAAGACAGAGCAGACTGTGGCTTTCTTTACACTGAAACGGCGCTGTGTTTGTTTCGTACGTCTGACTTCCTCTGACACAAACTTTAATCAGTATAGTTTGCAGTTACTTTATCCTTTTTAAATGAATCGATAACATTTTTAGAACAGGCATTTTGCAAACAAATAACAAATCACGTATTGTTGTATAATTAATATATTTCTAATTTTCTGTACGTCGTACATCATCAAAAACTATCACAAAATGCACCAGCAGTATCGCAGACCCTGTTAACATTTAATCAATCTGTAACAGAAAATGTAGATATCAAAAACTGCTTTTTAACTTTTTTTAATTCCAAGTCAACATATCCATAATGTAACTGTGTATAGCTGCAATTCTAATTAATATCTACAACTCAATTCTCACTGGTCAAAATTCAGTTCTGACCAGTTAAAATTAAATTATTATTAAATCTGCTTGGAATTATAACTAGTAAAAATGTTGTTTCAGATATTTAGAATTACTTTTTATATCAAAAATACAACTGTAACAAGTGAAAATTATATTCATGCCAGAAGCAATACCTACAGTTTTTTTTGTTTTTTTTTTACATAATGTCATTATAGATATCTTTAATGAACATATCTGAAATGAATATACTAATAAAAGCAAACATATCTGTCAGGGTTTGTTGATATCTGATGAGTGAAAATTATATTTCCACTGGTCACAGCTTTTTTTTTCAACATTGTAGATATCGTTATTAAAGTATAGTCATTATTCTTTCCAGTGAAAAGAGAATTGCTGATATCTATAATTAACTTTAGTCTCTGTATGTGAAAATATATATTGTAGTTTGTCCTTTTTTTTTAACTTAACTTTACTTATCTTAAATTAACATCTCGCCATGTCAAAATGACACTTCAACATGGCGAAAAGTCATTTCCAAAAGTGAAAATTAAATTACTCCTTTAATCAGCCCGACTGATTAAATGTTAAAAGGGTTTGCCACGCCAGCAGCCTAAACAGAAATCTAGTTAGTCAAAGACCTGAATGACTGATTTAAGATAAAACAATTTAGATCAGTGAGCAGCAGTGAGAAAGACAGATATGAGTAAACATGTTATCTAAAATGGAATGACTACTTATGAGAGTCACTGTGAAGGAGTGAACACCTCCGTGCATAAAATGTACAAAAGAGTAAAAACAAAAAAACAGTAAATTCAACGTTATATCAAAGTTATATCAAAGTCTGTTAATTAAACTAGATATACACTGCACTGCACACACACAACTTTATTAAATTCTATAAAATATGTAAAAGTAGACAAAGTTTGAAACTTTTTTTCATTAAATCTGCTGATTTTCTGCTCATGATGAAGTTTTTTTTTTGACACAGGTTATTCAACCATCCTTTAAAGCTGTTTAAAACCTTGTCGCTCAGTAAAAGTAAGAGACTGAAAGACGTATTAGATTCATCTCAAACAAGGCACAAAGTTCATCATCACCTTGTATTATCTTGACGCATGTTATTAAAATCATACACATTTTAAACACTTAAGAAATGAGAAATAAACATATTTAAGTTGAGTTAACAGGACATCTTATTGTTTTTATTTCCTCTTGTCAGGAAAAAACTACAGAACGTTTTTGTCTCATCACAAATGAGAGAAAAATTGTGCATTTTGGTTGAATTAACAGGCTCTCATTTTTCCCTCTAATGAGTAAAACAATAGGCACTTTTTAAATCTTAAATTTGCAGAATTTCTTCCAAAGTCTTTTATTTATTTGCTGACCCAAATAAAATCTCCTGTGGGTCTCGACCGAGTCTTTCGGAGTAGCTGCGCTAAAGCAACTCAAGCCATTGTGGCAATAAATGCAAATACGAGCAGCCGAGCTTTTTCAGCACTATTTTACGCCCTAATGAGGTCTTTCCGAACTATCTTATGTGGAAATGTGTGAATGACTGTGCGCACGCTGGTGTACGCAGTCACGGCGTGCGTCAATGCCCGACACTGACGGTGCAAAAACCAAACATCCTCCACCTGCTTTCACAACATCACACAAAAACAAAATATGCAAGTAAAAGTATGCAAGCTAAATTTCTACAGTGAGTCTGTAGACTGACGCCGATACGTTACCTTTGACTGCTCTCTGCCGGAGAAGAGGCTGCGTCTGCAGGAGCCGCTTCAGTCTCACAGGTTTGGTTTGGCAGAGGTTTTGTTATTACAGCATCTGAGAGTGAACACACAAGCATCACAGTTTCACAACTAACCATTTAAGAGTTAAAACACAGAGACAATGAACTGATACCAAACCTATTACAGGAACAGAAAATAATTATCTTGACACTCTAGCTTGACTCTAGATTCTGTCTTCACTAGAGTTGATTCATCGATTTGATGTCAAGTAAACTAACAACTATTTTGATCATTTTAAGGAAAAAATGTTCAAATTGTCTGATTTCAGCTTCTCAGATGTGAATATTTTCTGGTTTCTTTACTCCTCTATGACTGAAAACTGAATATCTTTGGGTTGTGGACTGAAAAAAGACATTTGAGGCTTTAGGAAACAATCTGTTAATTTGTTAATTAGTTGCAGCACTAGTCTTTACCTATGAGGTAGAACCTCTCCACCTCCACCATCTCCTCTAGCCTTGCGTCCGCCTGGTCCCCCACCACACTCCGCAGGCTCTGCGAGAGCCATGGATTCTCTGATGGACCGCCGAGGTCTGAGTCTCCAAGGGCAAACTGTGGGACAGCCAGGGGCCGAGGTAGCGGAGGACGGTCAAGACGGAGGCACAAGTCCACTGTCTGAAACATTCTCTCCTGGTTCTGGAGGAACTTGGGCGCTGACGAAGAAACACATGGATGAAATTAGAACGAGAAGTGGAAGACAGAGAAAAAGAGGAGAATAAAAAGTCATTTGTCTCACCAGTCATCCTGAACTGCTCCAGCATGTTGCTCTGCAGGAGCTGCTCCAGCGGTGCAGAGGGGAAGTGGCCCAACAGACACAGATGGTAAACAGTCCTTAACAACTCAATGCCGGACATCTTGGGCAGATAAGAGTCCAGAGCCTGGCTGAGACTGTCCAGGAACCTGGAACAGCAAGATGAAACCCAACAAACACGTCAAACCTTGAAAAAAATTATGAGAAATGTTGGTCATGGTCATCACAGAGGTCTCATTCTGCTTCTAGAGATGCTAAAAGCCAATTATGTATTCTTCCAGAAATGTTCTGACAGACTGAAACAAAACTACTTTCAGACATTCAGACAGTTTTGCAACTTTCCAAAAAACAGGAATCTGATAGTTACATTTGTTTTGTGCAGTTATTTTTTTAATCCACATTCTTCACATTCTGATCTTGCCTGGTGAACTGCACTGACCGCCTCCGTGTTGGCAGATATGGGTCAAATACGTGGGTCATTGTTCCCCCTCTGATCTCCACTCCTACCTCTTCAAACCACGGTGACACAGTGCACAGTTCAAAAGTGTGCTGAACCACGGGATAATCCATACAGATCATGGATTAAATACAGATTTAAACTTGTGCATGAAGGGTCTGTGTATGAGTTAACAAATGGAGACCTGTGAGTGACCTACGGTTGTCTTTGCTGCTGCAGATCGTGGTTTAGGGAGGAGTACACCTTGAGGACGCAGAGGAGGTCTTTAAGGGTTAGGGGATCTGGATTGGCAATCACCCTCTCAGCGAACGCCTCCATTAAGGCATCGGGACAGAAGACGAGGCCCTCCATCACAAACAGGAAGAGGACCACCTGAACGGAGAGACGGAGAAAGACATTAGCTCTTATCCATGTTTTTTTTTATACTTACTAATATATTCTTGCTGTCTGTGGCATTAAAGATATTTAACATCACATAAAAAGGAGTAACAAAACAGTTGTTTGTTACAGCACCTGTTTGTTGGTCCATATATCTATCGTAGAGGTGACATAGTCTGAAATGTCAGTGAGCATATCCAGGTCTCTGTAGCGCAGCTCCTTACAGGACTGCAGAACTGTGAACAATCTGTTGAAGGGGATCCCATGGAGGTTTTCTACCAGAGAGGAGAGAGAAAATTGACAAAACTATAAAACAAAAGTCACTTTATGAGTGTTATATAATTTTTCAAGCACCCTCGACTGATACTGTGCTGATAACTCTGCAAAATATATTTTTTTAATTAGAGAAGATAATTTCTGCAAACTCTGGAAAATCTTTTCCAATTTTCTAGCTAGTCATTACGAAATGCATGTGTTTCTTTGAAATAATTCAAAGCATTTATTTTCATTTTATCTTGTGGAAAAGCTTTTACCTGTGATCTTCTTACTGCAGACGTCCAGCAGCGGTTTGGAGTAAAAGCCCATTGTGGCCATAGTGGAGATCATGTACTGGGTGTTGGGAAGGCTGAACTGGTCTGTCATTGATAAAGCCTTCGCCTAGAGGAATTAAAGAGTGAAATGTTTCTATTTTCCATAAACAGTCAGAATATCCTCAATAAAAAAAACTACAACCATTAAATCCTGCAATAATCAGACACTGTACAGACTGTAAACTGTGACCACAGTGGGGAATCATATTAACACGGATATGAAGACCAAGTGTGGTCAAAACATACCTCTAGTTTCCGTTTGAGCTTCAGTGGGGCATCTCTTCCCAGCATACGCATCATGGTCTGGAGGGCCATTACATTCTTGATCCCTGGAAGACGGCCCTCAACTACCAGCCTGGGACACAGAGCATAATAAAGAGCAATGTAACTACATCTGACAAAAGTAGTGGTCAGAACCAACTGCATTTAAAACATAAAGCCAAACAGCTTCTTTAATTTTTTTTCTGCTCAGATTCCTAAATTCTGATACTTATACTTGATCCATATGCATCACTGCATTCTGACCTCATGCCCTCCTTAAGTGCAGCGACGTTGGGGATGCTGTGATCCATATTTTCCAGACACGAAGCCAAGATGGACAGGTCCTTCTCATCAAAGTCATTCAGTTTCTCCTGTTAGCGGACAATAAAGGGTATTACAAAACACAACACAGAAGATTAAACAACACAACAAAAATGCTGCACACAATTTTTCACTGCATACCTGGCAGGCTCGGAGGAAAGTCTGGACCACACGGCTACGTTGGGGAACACCCAGTTTGACTATACTGATGAGAGAATAAGGTACGTCTTCGATCCGCATGTGCACCACACTCTTCATGGCCTTCTGCAGCAGCCTGTCAAACGCAGGATGCTCAAACATCAGCTGCAGCTCGTATCGCCGCTGCTCATCTGACATCTTCTTAGTGGTGGACCACATGTGGGTCAGGCTGTTGCTGATCTGTCGGACTGTGGGCGAGTACTGACAGGTGAGGTCCAACACGTCTGATGGGGAGCCGCAGCGCTGAAGGTGGTCGGCGAACGGGGACCTCCTGTGTCTCTGCCTTGGGGCTGTCTCATCAGTATGGTCCTCAGCTGGCAGTGGAGACAAGAGATGCTCCTCACTGTGAGTCCTGTCCTGTGAGTAAAACCTCACTGGACTGATAAGAGTCCCAGCCAGACATGACTGGCTTTGTCTTGTGCCCCAGATGTGTGGCAGCTGTTGACTGGGGGAAGATGCGTCTTTGATTGATCCTGTCACAGGGAAGCTGCGCTGTTGCCATGGTGACCTGCGGCCGCAAAGGCGTAGGAACCGTCTCATGACCTCCTCTGTCATCCACACAGACATTCTCTAATAACTTATGGGACGTTAAAGAGAGAGAAAATACACATAAGAGACTTTGGTGTCTTTAATTTCAGGACAGATATCTACTATAGATGATTAATTACCCAACAGTTTCGACCTTACAATCCTGGCCACATAAAGTATTAAATGTAAGTAACAGTTAGTTAGTACAAATAATGTATTACAAAGTGCTATGACAAAACTGTGAACAAGGTCAACACGCCTGCTCATTCAAGTTAAGAAAACTTAGCTAACATGAGCTAATGTTAGCAAGTGTTAAGTCGTGTCCCCTACCTTACTCTTAACTGTGGAGACGTAAATACAATTGTCAGACAGTAACACTTGCTGGACGGTGTGACATTTGGCACAAAAAGGTTGGTTATCGAAGAGACAGACAGCTAAAATAAGAGAGTCCACTCCGTGTTAGCTAGCATCGTCATGTCTAAAAGTGAACCCTAAATTTGCGAAACTCTCGCGAGACTTGCACTCATTGTCTCTTCAATATGCACCCAATAAAAACTTATTTTTTATATATATAACATATCAACGCTGTTGTTAACATTTGGGTAGATTTACGAGCATAAACCACTTGGTTAGAGTCAGAGAAAATAATTTGCGGGGGTTAAAATGATCACTCTCGCGAGATCTTTCGCGGGTCTGGAGTTCCATTCTGGCCTCATGCATGCGCTGCTTCGTGCTGTGTGCGCCGCCATATTTAACCCCCCTGTCAATTCAGCACAGCAAGTGCTATCAAAATATAATAAATAGCGTTTATTGCGAATATAAAACGTCTCACGAACAACATTTATGACGGTTAATAAAACCAGGTACTTACATTTAAATGATAGGTCTCACAGTCTTCATTACACGTTCGGATATGTTTTTTTGTGGTGTTTTCTACACGGACCGAAATAAGCGCAACACCCCCGGTTTCCAAGCAACCAACGCCGCTTGCCCAGGATAGAATGGCAAAATTTGTGCTTGCTGGTAAAGTTTGAGTTTACTTTTTTATCTTTAATTGTATTAACTATCAAAATATCATATTTCTGATTTCTATCATTTCAACCCAGTGGTGAAATGCAACAAAGTACGTTTTTCAAGTACTGTAACTGTACCTAGGTACAATTCTGATATGAAACAGCAGGGTAAACACAGGTGTTACCAATGATACTAATTAAGGTAATTAAGTTTTACCAAACTGTTCCATGTCAAAATGGCTGCAGTGAAAAAGGTTTATTTCACTTTTATGACACTTTATACTTCTACTCTACTACATTTCAGAGGGAAAAATGTACTTTTTACTTGACTACATTTATTTAACTGCTATAAATACAAGATACTTTGATTTTAAATATAAAATATAGGCATTGTTGTAAATTAAAAGCCTCACAGACCCTCACAGGTGTGTTCAAACCTGTGTACTTTTACATAAGTAGATTTTAAGATGCAGGGCCTTTATTTGGCACAGAGTATTTTTACAGTACTATTTTACTACAGTTAAGTATCTGGATGCTTCTTCCACACCTGTTTCATCTTCTACAGGCAGAACAGACTGTCCGCTTTATGCCAAAGCTGAGCTGTTAGCAGACAGTCTGCAGAAATCTCTGCCTGACTTCAGGATCCATAAGATCTCCATCCTCCCAGATAAATGGCAGGTAATATTCTATTTTAAAAATATTTATTATATTATTATATATACATATCCTAAGTATATTATGTCACTTACATGGATGGATTATAAGACAATCTGTCCCTGAACACAGACATGTGAAAGGCCTCATCATCTCTCCCAAGAGCAATACACAGTGGCAGTGTAGTTTTGTGTCTTCGTGCTAGTTTTCCCTGTTTGCAGTCTTTTGCATCTCTTTCTAGTCATTTTCTGTCTTTGTTTTATTTGGTAATTTGTCTCTTTGCAGTCATTTTGTGTCTCTTTGAATGATGATTTGCAGGAAAAGCCCTTGCAGGCCGCCTGGGCTTGTGTCCAGTAGTCCGTTCAGTAATCCATCCCCGGTTACTTATTTGTCACCTCAGTGCGACCTCTCCCTGCTCTCTGACAGGACTGGCTGGAGGCCACTTGCAAGAGAAATGGCTGGAAACACGAGCAGTCCCCTTTGGTTTGGAGGGAACTGGTGGACCAAGGAGGGAAAGGGATGATCTTAGGGGGCTTCAGTGAGTTCCTAGAGCACTGTCAGGTATGCATACATGAGGTCCTCTTGACTAAATCACTTCCACACTCAAACTTCTAGACCTGCTTATTTATTTTTTTGGTTGTGTAGGACTACTACAACATCACATCAGACATGCCTACAGATGTCATGCTGAGTGTTGCAGCAGAGAATCTGGAAACTAAGATGAACTTTATTGTGGAGGAGCAGTGTTGCAGCAGTCTCATCAAACCCCTTCACATCTGGATCAGCAGGTGGGCTCGTCTGAAAAACTGGAAACCAAAGAAGAATAAGAATTTGTAGAAGTGCATTGCATTTTTCCATATCTTTGCAGCGCTCTCAGCCCAACCTGCCACTTCCTGATCCCAAATCTGCTCTCTGCTGACGTGTTCCCCAACGTTTCTTCAATCAGCCTCCACCTGCTAGACCTGGATGGGAATGAGGAGGATTTGCAGCGGCTGAGGATGGAGACAGAGGACCTGGGGCTCCATCTACTCCATCAAGTATAGCATTTTTCATTTTTAACCACAAGAGAAGGAAAATAGTCATCTAACTGTATTTATCCACAGGTGACCATTCACACCGACCTGGAACAGGCATTCCAAGAAGCAGATGTCATCCTGCTGCTGGATGAGTGGTGGTCTGACGATAGAGAGAGCGAGGATGAGGAGGAGGAGCAGAAGAAGCAAAAGGTGAAGGAGATCTCACACAGGTACAGAGAGTACGGACAACTGATTGACACCAGGGCCAAGAAGGAGGTGACTGCGATCGTGTCCGCTGACTCGTTTGTCAACCTGAGGTGCTCCGTTGTTTTGGACAACGCGCGCTCCGTCGACAGCCGCCGGTTTGTCGCCATGGCAACTCAGCTGGAGAACGAAGCCAGAGCCATCATTGCAAAGAAGCTGAAAGTGAAGACTTCAGGTAGCTAATATAAAATCACTCAGCCTGGTTGGTGGACTATTTTTTGAACCTGGTTAACTTTAAATTATGTTGTACCAAACTTTTAAACTTAATCTTAAAATTAAGAGGTTCAATTTTAAACTGTTTAGTTTTTACTCTCTGAATTAAATCTAATTCTCTTGCTTTTTGTTAACTGTTTAGCCAGTAATGTAACATTGTGTCATCTTAAAATACTAACTTTGATTTTGAGATACTAACTTTTCTCTCTATAATGTCTTACAGGATCTTTTTTGTTTTCATCACATTAGCAGAAATGTCAAGATGAGTAATTTCTCCCTCATCCTCTGCTCTAGATGTTACAAATGTCATCGTGTGGGGAAACATCAGTGGTAGTTTCTACATTGACCTGCAGAGGGCGAAAGTTTTCAACTATGATGGTGCAATCAAAGGGCCTCCTTTCTTCTCCCAGCTGGTCCAAAAGGTTCTCCATGAAAGGTTTGTAATAAAATGCTTCAGACATCTGGCTCAGAAATGTAGGTGTTAATGTGTTTCAAACAGTAGATTAATAATGGCTTATCTAATTGTATTTACTTTATTGCATGCATTTACTGGTTAACTCCGCCCATATGGCTCTTTGGCAGGCTAAACAAACAAAACATGATAAGTCTGGCGCTCGCCTACCATCAAATTACAAAACTGCCGACCAAACGATACCCTGCTGTGACTTCCCTCTGTGCCAATGTTGATTGCACAATGTGACCCAGCAGTCTGTCTGACTGCTCTCATCAGAAACATCCTGTGTCGGGATGCGCCAAAAAGCCAATAATCTCCTTCTCTCTTCCAGGAAATGGTTGGAAACAGACTTTCAAGACTTGGTATGCTGTCAGCGTGCAGCTGTGGCTTCAAAGACCTGCCGGGCAGCTGCCATGTCGGCCGCCAACGGGATCCTCACCGTCCTAAGGGCTTGGACCGGCATTTGCGCTCCAGATGAGGTCTTCTCTATGGGTGTACTTTGCCCAGGTGAAGCCACAGCCAAGCTGAACGTGTGACAAACACAATCTCAGACATTTTAAATAAATGAGGGCTGCATATTAAAGCTGTGAATTTGACTGATCCAGCTGGTGTCTTTGCAGGACACTTCGGTCTCCCAGATGGCATCGTCGTCTCAGTTCCAGTCACCTTCGCAGACGGTAAATGGTCCGTTCTGTCTGATGTGACTGTTGGAGAAGAGCTGAAGGAGAAACTTCTGCTCTGTGCAGGTGAACTGAAACAGGTACGTCAGGTCACAAAAAGTCACGTGGTCATGATACAATATTATTGCAATATTCTGAGTAGTATCGACTCACCCCCTCCTGTAGTTGTTACCACTAAAACATCTTTTCAAAAATGCTTCACAAGTACTTACAGTTGTTTTTCTCTGACAGGAAAAAGAACTTGGATCAGAACATTGCAGGACTGTTACGAAAGAAGAAGACAGATGATAGGCATTAAAAACTTTTGTTTTGTTAATGTAGAAGAAATCTCTTGCATATTAACAACTGTCAAAAGATAAACTTCAGTACCACATCTCAAGTTTGTTTCAGTTTGTTCTTTTATTCTCTCAACTTTCACATGTGGAGTTGCAGTTTTATTTTACCAGTTTCATGACAACACATCTTTTTTTTCCGCTTTGTGAAAACTCATCCATAGCCGGTATATTTTTAGATGTAAAAGATCAAACTGAGTACTTTATGGAAAAAGGAGAAATTAGAAAATATATTCCTTTTTTAAAATTGTACAGTTCAGTAAGTGCCTTTTTTATAGTTCAAGAAGCAATAGTTTAAGCATATAACACACTACTACCATACACAAACTAGTCTGTTAATATCCTTCTGTATGTCTGATGTTATCGCTTTGTTGCCACCCATTTCCATTTACAGTCGGGTAGTCTTAAAAATGAGGACACATCAAAACTTGTATTCCCCTGGTTGGTAATTAAATATTAAACAAACTGAATTTAATGGGCTCTTTTAACCTGAAACATTCAAATCGACTTTTTTTTTTTTTTAACTCACAAATTGTGCAGAACTTTGTCAGCTGACAAGGAGAACTTGAACAGAGTGCTGTTTTTACATGCAGAATATACACGGTCTGTTTTTTTTTTATAGCATTTCTACACTATACACAAGGAGGCATCGACTGAAAAAGAAGGAAAGGTTAGTACAAATACAGTGCACTACGACAAGTCGGGAAATGGACACAGATTCTGCAATGCTATATTCAATTTGTACAACCCACCCCTGAGATTTGGATGCTGAGTGGTTTACAAAAGCAAGAACCGGCCTCTTTGTACAGTCGAGCAGAGTGCTAGATTTCTTTTTGCCATGTCAACAGTTTTCCACAAATCCCCCAGCAGCGGCCAGATACAACTACGTCCCTCCAAAGAAATAAAACTGAAAAAAACCCAAAACAAATCTGCTTCAGTAAAGTAACACTCTTTTGAAAATTTACCTCAAATATTGATCATGGTAAATACATGCGTGATGCATGGCATGCATGGACTTGTCGTGGCACAAAGGAGGTTATTTGGTAAATATACACATCCCAGTGATGACTATACATGTACAAACAGTTTGGGCATGTCTCACAAGAAGCCAAAGATCGGGAATAAATCCAATTACGCACGAACGTGTGAAATCAAACTCTATTCACAAATGAGTAGAAATGAGGCAGAAATTCGGGAACGTTTCTTTTATCTCGCCACGTCAAAGTCACTTATGTGTATGGGTAAAGATCTACGACTTGTCAACATCCAACAATGTCAAAGATTTCCATTTCCAGGCAACAAGTGAAAGACCACTAATGACTGAGTGTCCGAACCTTGGAGACCTCGGAAATTAAAGGATAAAGTGAAGGATAATACTAATACTTTTACTAAGTCTAACTCTGGGAATACATTTCAAACCCCACGGTGTCATCATTAAAACAATTATCATACAATCATTAACTGAAGGGATTTGATTTACCTTTACTTCCCCCCCACCCAGCTCAACAAAATTTCACCGACTGACCGTTAAATTAAATAATTTATAGCATATATTAATAGTTATATAATCCAACATATCAACTCTTCATAACACCATCTACATAAACATCTGCTCCTGAACGAAAACAAGGTGGAAGGGTCGGCCCGGGTGGAGCGTCAAGGCATGAGACTGAACGTGGGCAGATTTTTCACTCCGCAGCGAGAAATCTGCTCGCCATTTCGGCAAGTGAATTGATGATCGAGCAAAACCAGACATAAAATGTTTTGAAATAATGAGAATTATGTCGTCTCCGTAACTGTGAACCCAAGCCAGACCTGACACTGACAGGCCTGCAGGTAGAATAACACCACAAGAAAAACCTCTACCGTATTCTGTGTATTTAAAGGGACAGTCTGGATTATTTGATGTGGGGCTGCATGAGATACTTATAGATGGTCAGTGTATTACCTACAGTAGATGACATAAGGCACACCCGCAGTTTGAGGAAGCAAAGAGGAAACCAGAAATACTGCTGTGGACTGTATTTAACTTTTCCTGCTTAAAACATCAGTTTAGTTTTTGCTAATTTTCAAGTTTTTTTTATTATAATATGTGAGGTAAACTTAAACTGATATGAATTATTTAGGTGTTTAAAATAAATTTTTCTGCTGCAGCAGTTCTTTGCTTAGCGTCCGACACCTGTGCTCCTGCTGCTTCTCCAAACCGAGGGCGTTCTGACTGCAATCCACTGCAGGTAATAAACTGACTACGGCAAAGTGCATCATACAACCACACTTCAAATAAACCAGACTATCCCTTTAAGGTGTGAATGCCACGTGATAATAGCTGAAAAAGTGATGTCCTGGACTAGAAACGAGTCACATACCGACCAAGGCTGCACAGACCCTTGTAACGATGAGCGGCTATGAAAGCAAAACGCACCGAGTAATCTCAACCTTCTGCCACACGATCACCAGCCAACAGAATCAAACGTCACACTCTCTGATAAATGTTTGTATATAGCAGTATGTATGGATATAATGTAGTTCTAACGTACAAATAAAAACAAAACAGTTGGGAGGTGGGGGGCAGGGGGAGAGGCAACAGGGAAGCTATGACTGTGGTTGATGCTGAGGAGATGGAGGTGTCTCTGAGGCTCCTCCCACCGCCTGTCTGTCAGAGCTGAGCTCCAGCCCCTCGTCCACCAGCTCCAGTTCGCTTTGGTCCAGAAGCTCAAAGTCCTCTTCCTCGGTGGGAACTAGTGTGTCGTCGGGCATCTCCTCGCTTTCTCTCGTAATCGCCTCGTCCAGGTCCTCGTCAGCCTCCAGTGGCCCTAATGTAGCGACTGTAGTGTTAGCAGTGGTGTCGGCGGGTTGGGCGGAGGTCTCCATCGCGCACGGCGGGGTCTCGGTGGGGAGGAACTCGGCCAAAGAGGGGTCCTCGCTGGCCTCGCTGGATCGCAGCAGGGCTGACAGAGTGTTCTGCACCACGGTGGAGATGGCCGTGCTCACTATCTCCTCGCTCAGCGCCTCCAGGGAGCGCTGCGCACCCTGGTCTGCCGCGCCCTCCTTCTCCCCCTCTCCGCCTCGCCTCCCCGCCTCTTCTCCTGCAGCCGCCCGCACGGGCAACGTTCCCTCCTCTCCTCCGGGTGGTCGTCCGTGTCCATTGAAGTGCGTGTTCACGAAGTGGAGCGGAGACGCGAGGTGCTGGATGAGCAGGCTGGCGGGGCTCAGCGGCTCCCCCTCTGACTGAGCTCCGGCCTGGGCTCCGTCAGCCTGTCCCGGACCTCGCAGGGGGAAGTGGAGCAGGTTGTGCTCGATGGACGGGAACTCCTCGACAGAGGGGAACTCTGGGAGATCCCGCAGGTAGGACTCCTCTGGGTCACTGTGTAAACTCTGCTGGTCCAGATCTGTACCAGAGATGAGACAGCAGAAATAAATCCGACTCAACTGACTCACATATCTAAGCCAAATACACAAACCAAGCTGTCTGTGAATTTAAAGGGACAGTTCTTCCCCTGGCCTGAAGTCCTATTTATCCATCCATTTATATGTTGTTGCTGTAGAGATAACTGCCTTCTCTACAAAGGTTTGGTTTCCTCATGCAGGAAAGATGATCTGTTTACTTTTCTGAAAACTACATCACTGCCTAACTCATTAATGTTCAGACAAGCTTAATATTTTTATTATCTGAAATGCTGCGCATAGACACTGCCTGCTGCATTTCCCCTGAAAAGCACTCTGCTTATATGATCCATTTATTTTTAGAAAATCTGAATTTTGTATTTTAGAAAACAAAATAGGGGCAACGGTCTGGAAACACAAATATTTTTCCACACTCTTAATTTTTCCAGACTCATGCAGACCTGCAAATTATTCAAATCAAATTCCATCCTTTTCACCAGCAGAACCTCTTTTGGGTTTTGCATTAAAACACACAAAATCTGCATGAACGTCACCGAATTCTGCAGCGCAGATTCCTTGTGGGCCTGCTGTTGACTAAATATAAGAACACCGTGTTTTGAATTCCTACTGGCTCCAGAGCTGAACTGACCTGAGCATTTGACCTCCCTCCCAAGCAAATAACTAGCATTGCAGTTGTTTGCCTCTGCTGACCAGTCAAGTTGCAGCTTTACATCCATGTCTGTCCAGACATAACTCATAACATACTATTAAGAACATTCTGTCTTTGCTTAGAAACTATTTTCACAGACGAATGCAGCGGACTGATAGAGAGTTTCATCCCATGGTGCAACAGCAATCAGCTGACGTTCAATATCAGCGAGGCTTAATGAGCTCGCGGTGCTATACAGTGCGTCTGTCAGCGTTTAAGTTCACCGAGAGGGTGTCAAATTCCTTCTGTGTGTTCACGTTTGGCCAGTAAATCTGATTCTGACAGAAGGTTACAGCCTGAAAACAAGCTACGAATTCCATTGAACGCACCAGCAGACGAGCTACACAATCAGCACAGTTACAGGACAGACAGTATCTGATGAAACTATGGCCACAATCTGCCCCTCTGTTCCTGAGTTACAGCATTGAATAATAACCAGAAAATTGTTTTTGCAGAACACTATCATGTCACGGTGAAGCTGACCTTTGACGTTTTCGATATAAAACATCATCACCTCATCTTTTTGCTCTTTTAATATGTTTTTTCAGACCTAATTGCTGACACATGCATCACCTATGACAGAAATACACTCATCTTTCCTGGGTGCAGACATGCACATGTGTAAATAAATATTTTTTTTTATCATATTAGACGTTCATGTGTAATTTTAAATTCTTAAGTTATGGCCAAAAATGTCTTTCGTGAGGTCACGGTCTACTCCACTGACCCAAAATCTGGTCAGTTCATGCTTGAGTTCAGGTGGACATTTGTGCCAAATTTTAAGAACTTCCCTTCAGGCGTTCTGTGTTCACAAGAGTGGACCGTTAACTGCAGCAGAGGCGTGAAAGCTACTTCTGCACAGACATAAACTGAAGCGTGACGTTGATGAGAGCGATCGTTTACCTTCAGAGAAGTCGGTGAGTTGAGGAGTGGTGGCTCTGGACACCGAGAAGCCTCCGCTCTCCAAGATGGACGCCTCCTCGTCCGACAGCTCCGAGTCTGTGATGGCCATCGCCAGAGCTGTGGTCTTCACATCCACCTGACCGACAAAACCAGAGCGTCATACCACTGCTAAAACACTACTGTATCATGAATGAAGACAGGATGAATATAAGTGAGACTTAACCAGCCAAATAAGTTACCGTCCTTTACCTTTAAACTGTATACATTACACTCTGCAGGTCTTACTTCATTCCATACATACAGCATAGTGACTGATGCCTGACATGACATCAACATTGTCATGTACTGAATGGAACTGTGTCCATCCTAAAGCTGCACTAATGGAATGCGGCCGTACTTGATGCATATACCCTGAGGTAATTTACTACCACAATGCAAAGCTCCACTCTCACTCCGGCTAGAAAAATAAAGCCAACACACACTCTGCTTCCTCTGTTGGTCCTATGCTGTGCACGCTCTACCCTATATGTCGGGGTAATGCGAGTTAAGTTTTCAGGTGTGTTTCCGTACCGTCGGGGCGAAGCAGGACAGCTCCTCCTCGCTCTCGCTCTCCGTTTCAGCTCTCGGCTCGTCCCCTTCTTCCATCTCCTTCTTCACCTCTGTTAAAAACACACACAGGAGAAGGGAATAAATAAGAACTGCACAAGAAGGCACAGAAGCGACAAAAAGACTGTAAGAACTGATTCAAAGGCAGAATGGTTTTATTTATTTAGAGCTTGGCAATTTGGCTGTTGCAATCTTAGTTTCTTTGAGCCAGAAGGGACCAAATTTGGAAAGAGTAGCGCTACGTTAACAGCTAATGTTAGCGCCAGATAGGTTTATCTGTGATGTTAGTTATATGCTAATTTTAGCTGTCAAAAATTTGCTTTAAATGCTGAGGGAGATGTTTTCTGTTTGCATGTTTTTATGTCAGTAAGAGTGAAAAGAAATGTGATCTAAATTAATTCAAAGCTCCTTGTGAGGCACTTCCTTCTCGTGTGATAAACTAATGTTACAAGCACTAGTGTGTTTTAATAACCGGCAGGTTTTAATGTGACGTAATGCACACGAGTCAGGCTGATGTCCATAGCCTGCAGGTGTCACATTAGCACTCACTCCTCTTGTCGTGCTTGCGGTGCTCGGTGTCGCCCTTCATGCTGTAGTCCAGTTTCATCAGGATCGGCTCCAGCCCCGTGTACATCCTCTGGATCAGCTCGTGGTACACCACCAGCGGCCACAGCAGCACGCTCAGGACTGAACAGAAACACAGACGACTTTAGATTCCCCTTATTCTGCATGAGGATCAAGGCAAGATGCTGCAAAAAAGTACTGAGGATCAAGTTATGTGATATATATGAATGAGGAACAAGGAGATACATTTTAAACCAGTATCAGTGTAAGTGCACGTATATTCAGAATACAGTGGAAATCAATGAGTGATCCCTGCTTCTATGAATCAAAAGGCTTGGGACAGAATATCCTGATTATAATTTAAAATAAGGGAATTCTATTTCTTTTACTTTACTCTCTGGATACTGAACTGTACTTTGCCTCAAGGTAACCCATCTGTCTCCAGCTGGTGCTGAAGCTGTTGCTGCTGCATGCACATCGAAATCGTGACAGGAAAAAGTAATTTTCTCTCAATAAAAAACATTCTCTCCTTGGAGCTTATGACACATTGCAAAAAAATTAGCCAACGAGCTGCAGCAGCTAACCCTGTTGTTCCTCAGACCGTCTGTAGTCTTCTCAAACAATGAGAAACAAATATGCACAGGGAAGCACCTCAGAGGATTGATAATGTCCTTCTGCGTGGGCTCCGATGAGGCGAAATAGCGGGGCTCTCCGTTTCACTACTTTATATTCATGTAATAAATGTGCAAATGTCAACTAGATGGTAATCAGCATGAGAAATAAAGATGAACAAAACAATTTGGTTTGCTTATCAGGGCACACATAATCACTATAAGAGTTTTCCACTATAAACCGCCGTTATATAAGCCAAATATCGCTCACCACAAAGCAACCAGACTCTTTAACGAATTGGTTATTTTACCTCACAGAATACAGGAGTTGCTGGTCTACTGCGGCCTTGATTTGTTAGTTTCTCCTCTCTGCTTCTAACTGCCATCTACTGCAGATAATACACTGACTTTTGATAGTATTGTACTTCATTCAACCCCACAACAAATAATCCAAACCCACACCAACAGAATTCCTGATATTACTAAATGCAGAAAGCAAAAGAAAAATGTAGCTACTCCACTGGCTGCTATTACTGCTTCTTATCACACACTGTCTGTTTGTCATGACAAGCACACAATCCCCGCTGGAAACTCAGGGCTTAGCACATAGTTTGTTTATGTTAATTAGGCTCGAGGTGACTCACCTATAATGTAAGAGATCATGATTCCTGGTACATAATGTCCCACTA
This sequence comes from Lutjanus erythropterus, assembly GCF_056507025.1. Lineage (NCBI taxonomy): Eukaryota > Metazoa > Chordata > Actinopteri > Lutjaniformes > Lutjanidae > Lutjanus > Lutjanus erythropterus. Next base: position 16,077,934 of record NC_139340.1, on the reverse strand, counting down.
CGGCAAGCACAAAACAGCCGCTGCACATCATCACACAGAACTGGGAAGCAGAGAAAGTAAGAAAAATTAAGCAACTGCACCTTTAAGCTGCAAGATGAGCAAAAAGTTGCACCTCTGCAGGTGCGTTTGTGTAAACTAGACGAGAATGAGTTCTTGCAAACGCAGCTTCTGCTGAGGTCAGACAGTTTGCATACTTGATACTAAGTTTTTAGTCCGCTGGTAAACCAAACAAGCATGTCATTTGTCGTTTATTCAGCCAAACTGTTGACTTTTACATGCTGCATCTGGCTGTATCTGCTTTCATCGACCTGCACAAGGCTGATTATAAATAAAGACATCAGATAGCCTGAATGTAAACAGGCTAAATAAACCAATGCTTTACACAGATACATTTGAGACATTGACAGATCAGATATCTCAACCGGGCACATGATTATAATTCTCCTTGATGCAAGCACTCTCAAAGGTCAGTGACATCCACATGGGTTCATTCACTTCCTACTTATTTTCTGTAGATTAACGAATGAATTTGCAATTAGGGTGTTTAACAAAAAGACAAACATTTAACTTGCATGAAATATGTGACTAGTGCCACAGCTAACAATTATTTTCTGTCTATTGATTGGTCGATTATCTTCTAAATTAACCAATTAATAGTTGTTTGCCTGTCAGAAAATGGTTAAAAATTACATAATCCCTTTCATTCATCACTTATGACCTAGTAAAAGTGTGTGATGGTATCTGTATCTGCAGAGATCCTGTCTGTATTTCCTTGTTTTTTCCTCATTATTTTCCTGTGCTTGGGACGTTCTCCAACCCACAGCGTTGGTATCTGATGTCCTGATGTGTTTACGAACAGCTCGAACAAATCCTGAAGCAGGAATCAGAGAATTTTTACATTTTTTGTTGAAAAATTCCTTGAACCAGTTTTTTTATCGAGCTAAGCAGTAGGTGGCGACCATTCTGCAGTTGGAAAATGATCACACAACTGCAGAAGAAGAGGGTGCAACAGGGTGACATAATTAAAAGAACGCCAGAAAGACAATGTGGAAGACAGGATGGAAATATGACACTTCTGATTGTTGTGATCAAAGACGGATTATAGGAAGGAAGTGATGAAGACACTGCTGGAGCAGGAACAGCTGATCATTCATGCGAGTTAAATGTAGCTGTTTCCATCTTCCATTAAAAGCATTAACTCTCAAGTGAGGGTAAAAACTTTTTGTGATTTTTCTTTTTAAATTTTGCTGTTTCCATTAAGCTTTTCTAATAAGATACTTGAAAATGCACAAACAAAACAAAAATTCCTGGACCTTCCTTTCTTTGCGTTTCAGTGGTTAAAAGTGTCGTACCTTGCCGTGGTTCTGTCGTTTGTACTGCAGCATCTCCTGCAGGTACAGGCAGCAGGTCAGGTAGCTCTCAGCCAGGTGGTGGCTGAGCTCGGGGATGCTGAGCAGACGCTGCTCCACGCTCATCGTTTCACTGCGCGCAAACAAGAACACACACAAACAAACAAACAAACAGGGGAACAGAGTGACAAAATCAACACTTGTAAAGAAAGGAAATCCGTAGTTAAAATGCTTCAGGCTGTACTTAGATGACTACAGAGTGGTGGTGTAGGATTCCATGTTCAAGTAATGACAGTGACACACAGATGAACACAAACAAAACACACTGGGAGCCTCAAATTAGCTGTGATGATATGGTGTGACGTGATGAAAATGTTACAAGCAAACACAGACTTCACACTGTTAAACCAGACGCTCTTATTTTGTATTTTGAATTATTACAGGATGTGAAGACACAAGAACAGTGCTCGTAACGTGAAGCATATTACAAGTGATCTGCACACACTACACACCTTTGCACAGGTTGATCCTCTGCGTGTTGAACTGCAGCAGGAGAAAAAAAACACACAATTATCAGCGGATCAGGAACCAAAAATGTGTTTTATTAAGCAAATCAAATGACAAGTTTTTAAAGTTTAACACAGAGCCTCAAAGGGAAGAACAGGATCTTCTTCAAATTTTGCTTTAAATGTTTGTTCTTGCAGGCCTCAGAGCATAAAAAAAGTGGATTGTGCCAGATCTGATCAACCAAAAACAATCCTACACCTGCTCTTCATGGAAAACCCTTCACTTCATTAGAATGTGATATATATTATCTAAAAAATAAGAATACTACTAATAACATTAAGCTGATTTTTATTAGTTTTCCCATCTCGCCATGAAAAAGTACTGCGGGAAAAATAACACTTGAAAACTTAGCATGAACAGTCTTTGCTGAATATTCAAGAACTGCCAGCTAATTAACAGCGACACTGTATTGGTCACAGAAACCCATGAACCCATGAAAGCATCACATGAGCGGCTGAACAATTTGCTTTCTGTACTGGAAACCAAACCTGCTCATCAGGATGGTGTTGGTTTAAGTTAAATTATATTACAATACATCTTAAAAGGATTGTTTGGATTTTTTAAGCAGGATTATATGAGGTTGTGTGTTTAGCAAATATAGAATTTAATTGGCTCATTTTGCTCGGGCGATGAGTGACAAAGCCTGAGGACCAGATTCAAGTGACATAAAAACCTGCTGGGCTTACCAGTAATGATGGGCAACTTAGGCTTCCACCTCTCCAGCAGCATCAGTCCCAGCAGGGACACACTCAGCAGGAAGAGAGGCCGCAGGGAGGTGGATGACAAAAGCCTGTGGAGACACACAGATAAACAGCATAGCAATTGGCTTATGTTCAACACATAAAACACAAAAAAAACATTCAGGCAAAAACTGATAATGGATTTTTGCTAATATGAAGGAGGGAAAAAAATCTGATATCAGTATATTGGCTGATCTTCTTCAAACAGAATATAACATGTAAAATACAGTATTGGTACTTCATCAGTACCACGTTTAAAAAGAAAACAATACTAACATTTGATCACATCGAAAGTACAGCAGCTATAATAAAAAATGATCTAAGTGCTTATTCATATTTCGTGTGCCAAGTATTTTTATTCATTATTCATGCTAATACTGTCTCAGAATTTCTCAAAACTCAAAGATATGTAATGGAAGCAGGATACAGTTCAAAAATACTTTTTTGTTGCCCAAAATCATACAGTGCACTGAAACTAGGGTTGCAAATTGTGTGCATTTTCCTTAACCTAACAATCCAATAATCAGTTAATCAATAATAATTAATAATATCCAGGACACACATTCTTTTCTCATTTTGAGTTTAAGTTTTCCTCTTTCAGCTCGACCAAACTAAACAATGTCAAATGAGGTGCAGGTACTGACACATCCAGACTATCAGTTAATTACTAATTAATACATCTATAATCATTTTAACTCCCAACGTTGAGTAGCTGCTTCACAATTAATCTTTAATATCCCTAACTGAATCAATAAACTGCCACAGATATGTTTAATAATTACAAATACAAATACAGACTGATGTAGCTCTGATACTATCAGCCTGATAATACTGGGCAACCAATATATCAATCAGCCTCTGACAAACATACAAATAATGTGAAACTAGCCTCCAAATTAGACTTAATAATAAATACATGTACACAGCACCTGTGTTAGTTGTCTGTTACTGACAGCTGGTTAACAAGGCCTGGGCAACTCAGCATGACATGAGTGTTCGTTAGGATTAAGCTGAACAAAAGCTAACAAGAGTAACAACTCATAATAACACCGGTTGTGTATTATCTCGGCGCTATAATGTGTTTCTAGTACTGTTTCGTGCATGACGCCACATTCGTCCTGCTGAAAATGAAGTTTTAACTGGCTTGCAAGCTACGTTAGCATTAAGCTAAAGACGAATCGTGAGTAGAAGGTAACCCCAGCCCCGTCTAAGCTCTCGCGTGAGGTATCATTATAACCCAAACCATTATTTCTCCCCAACCGTAACTACATGCTTTTAGTCCCTAAACCTACCTATATAGTAGCTATAACGTTGTTATGATATGCATCATAATTGGGCTAGTTTGTGTTATGACCAAAATGGAGAAACACCGCGCACAAATCTCGCGAGAGTTTCACAAATCAAGAGTTCCCTTCTAGACACGACCATAAGACGTGGGATTAGCTAACTTATCTTGACATTCACTCGTAATAGCCTCGCTGACGTTAGCCAGCGGGCTAATGGTGTTCAATGCAGCCTTACAGAGCTGTCAAAAAGGTGGAAAACGTGATTAAAACACGGTCTCGACGTTTACCAGAATAAAGTGTTGAGTGTCAGGGCGACAGAGATGCTGTACAACGGCCTCTCCCACACCAGCAGCCTCTGCACCCACAGCAGCAGGGGCTCATACTGCGATAGCCAGCCCTGAAGACGCTCCCGCAGGCGGACGAGCTCCGGGTTTACGTCCCCGCAGGCCTGCTCCGACGTCCCCGCGGGGAACAGAGCCTCCAGGCCGACCGAAGACGAGGTAACCGAGGGGCGTCTTCTGGCCTCCTCTCCGCTCGCCATGTTTCCCCCACTTTGTTATGTTGTTTTGGATATCACGGGGTATATGGAAAGAACGGCGTCAAGTGTGACGGAGTTTAAAAAAAATAAAGCTTCCGGTTGGGACTTTCAAAATAAAAAAGCCCCCATTACCAGAACATGTCTTTTCTAGTATTTATTTATTTTTATATTTAAATATTATTTTGTTTGTTTTTTGTCTTTCATGGAATATATAAATTTTGTCTGGGGAATAAAAATAAAAATATTTGAAATTATGGAACAACCAATGTAGCTAAAAACAAAACAAAAAGTGATTGTTATGGCAAGAAATTCATAGAGTACCCATTAGGTTACAAATAATGATGCTGTTTAAAGTTTACAGCCTCCAACACAAAATCTATAGAATTTTTTACAAATAAATTTACATTTAATATAATAATTATTAAGAATAACTATATTTATATTTTACTTTGAAGTAATAATAACATTGTGATTAATAATTTAGTTACTTTTTTCTATAACTTTATATATTTTGAAGGCAATGTCAATTTCCGGCCTTACCCTTAAATATTTCTGGTGCCTTGACGAACCAATGACACAGATGGGCGGACGGATCACAAGGCCCGTCACGGATGAGGAAAAAAAATATATAGTCACGTGTTTCCTTGTTTACTGTATAGAGAGAATGGGGTTAAAGCCCAAGTGTACCACCATGTGGTCGAAGATGCTGCTGCAAGCATGAAATGTTGCGCAAACACACATTCCCACTCTCACACTTTACTGTTATTGATCATTTATATTGTATACATTTTTTATATGTTTAACATTTATAATTATTTCTTCAACTCTTCTATATGAGCACACTTAAGCCAAAGCCAACACTCTGTATTTCTCCAGGGAAATAAACAACAGACAGTTTTGATACAAATATTTAATACAGTTATGTACAGCATTGAGTAAACATATAATGATCAATTTGATCAACTGCAGCCAATATGGACATTGTGCTGGAGATTTACAGGGATTCGCATGGCTCACTGTCCATTATTGTCACATAAACACAGCATAAAGATCACAGAAGACATCTTGAAGGGGAAATAAAATCACCATGTTTCATGTGGATGTTCAGTCAGTGTTGATGATAAATGTAGTCAACCAAAGCAATAAATCAAAAGAGTCAGATAGATATACTGGCTGGCCAATATACTACAGATATTAAGGAGCAAAACATTCTGATATCAATATATCAGGACAGTATTTTTAGATTTTTTTAATACACAATATAATATACAGATTATACACACGAACACACTTTTTTTTGGTGCAAATTCCCTCAGAATACTTGTGACAAAGACATATGATGGAGGCAGAATATTTTAAAGGTTAACAATAAATGCTGGGGTCCAAAATGATATCAGGACACAGATACAGGAAACTTCACTGGTATTTTTAATAATTAGAAATATTAAACTATATATTTTTAAAACGTCAGGCTCTAGTACAGTAAATACTCTACATAATTTGGTCTATTTGTGTTTTTTTTTTTAACATCCATGAAAGTTTAAATATTGGCTGACATATCAATTTTGGATTTTTTTTTAAAAACTATTTAATCTCAGTATTGGCCCCAAAAACCCAGTATCAATCAGACTTCACTATATTTGACCAAGAAAGCTGAGTTCTCCGCCCGGCAGTGCCTACATGTACCAGCATGCATGGTGCAAGCTAGTACTTTGCTAGCATTAGGTGACAGCCTGTAGTTCTTACTTAACACCAGTTACATCACTGTGACATCACTGGATGCAGGGAGAACAACAGGTTTTGCAGCAGAACTCAGTATTTATCGCTTTAGCTGACTACATTTACCATCGACACTGACTGGACATCCGCATGAAAAGTGCAGAATTTTCCCTTTAATGTAAACAACAGCACGGCGGGGGAATTCCTCGTCCTCTGGTGATCCCTCACTTCACTTACAAGTTGATTCCTAAAAGACAAAAGCAAAAACTACTCAGCGTTTTTTTAATTACCTTAAAAAATAGAGACAATACTTGCTCGCAAAGCATCGTCAGCCAGACAGCACATGCATGGCTGAGTTTGGTCATCTGCATGAAACAGTGGAGCGAATGTGAAAGCAGCTTCTGTTGTGCACACAGGAAAGGAAGACATGTGGGGTTAAGGCCTCTGGGTGCTGGTAACCAGGCAACAGGGTAAGGTGGGGTTGATTGGGGTGGGTAAACAGGCTCCAGGTGGTGGTGGTGGGGCCTACCTGCCTGGGTACACTGGCCAGGACTCAAGCCTACACTGGTGGTAAAGGAGGGAAGGGGAGCCTCTGTCCCCTGGTGCTAGGACAAAAGGGCGTCAATACCTGCAGGGGTTAAGACCATGGCCTGCAGCAGGTCAGACAGAGAGACGATGCCCTTCACCACGTCAGACCTGTCCACCAGGACCAGCCGATGGACCTGGGAGGAGCAGGTGGGTGACAAGGAATGAAAGTTCTCACATATTTCTCTTTTTTTTTTTTTGAGACCAAACTCTTGAAAAAAAAACAGAAACATCTACCTCAGCGTTAACGATTCGGTCTATGATGGTTTGTAAGGTTTCATCAGGATAGCACTTGATTACTCCCTCAATATAACACGTCCGCCTGCTAACCGCCTCCCGCATTGTCATGTCCAGATTGTTGTAAGTCTTCTGGGCTGCCAGATTCTGCAAACACACACACACACACACACACACACACACACACACACATCCCAGTGTCTGACATGAGCAAGTGTCAGCAAACAAGGCTATGATATACATGAATAATAAACTACAGGATGTTGCATCTTAGCTCCAAATCATGCCTCTCCATTGTACTTACAATCACATCAAATCTTGAGTAGAGTGACACCACTTTTCCTGAGAAAAGAAGTATTTGGATGCTGTGAATCCCAGACATTTAGACTTTATTCTCTATATTTTGACTCTGTTCTTAACATTCCTCTGTTTTTCCCCCTTACTCCTAGTCTTAATACTCTTCTGAAAATCATTTCTTTCACATATAATTTTTAGGGGCACACCTTTTTCGTCCACCACAGGTAGAGCGGACACTCGCCTCTCTACAAATATGGAGAGGGCGTCGTAAAGTGTTGCTGTTTCCCGCACGGTGGCGATGTTCCTGAACGTCCCGATGCCGAGCTCCTGGATCTGCTTCCCGACGAACGCAGGCTTGGGAACTTTCTTCCCCTGCAAACATGCAGACACCATAGAGTAAGAACAGCGATGCCACAGTCTCTTTTGTCTTGGTACGCTTATGACATCAGGTTTCTCTGGGCACAGACACTGTGGCCTAACAGGACCAGTCAGTAAACCATCCATAATAACATGCCAAACATCTGGGTTAAAGTTTGCTCACAAATATGTGGAGGAACTTGAGGATTCTTTTGTGGGTCAGAATGTGTAAGACGTTTCCAGACTCAGGATCGATGACCGGCAGCCGGTGGATCTTGTATTTCAGTAAGGAATAGATGGCATCAAAGAGACTGAAGAGAGGGAAGAGACACCAGAGGAATGCACTGCCTGGGACGATAAGGTGGCTGACAAGAATGTAAGCAGAGTTAAAACAGGATTAAAGATAACATCTGAGATTTTTGCACGCACTCACCTTGCCTGTGGAGAAATACTTATGAGGAAGTGACTGGAACATTGTAAGTAAACATCTGGACAAAACCAAAGAGAGAGAGAAAAAGAGAGGGCTCTGAAGGAGATTGACAGAGGTCTGTGCGCAGAGATAATACCATCGATCTGTGTTTGTTATTTACTTTGAAATGAGTCACCTCTCCATGTCTCAATCTTGTGGCTTTCCAGCTCGTACATCTGAACCTTCAGAGGGAAACGCCAGTGTCAAGTTATGAGTCACAAATTACACATCAGAGACGGGTCGAAGGTGTGGAAGCTCATTCCCACCAATGTGATGGAAAAAAAAAAGATCTTGTGAGGCCTTGTGATGAGAAACTTTTCTCGAAATCTCAAAATAATCAATGTTTTCTCAAAATTATTACTTTGTATCTAACAAACTGGTTAGAGTCTGAAAATAATGACTAAACATCTCAAAATAATGACTCAATATGTCAAAATAATGATTTAGCATCTAAAATAATGACTTAGTATGTCAAAATAATAACTTAACATCTCAAATTGATGACAGCATCATCATCAAACTAATGATTTGTATGTAAGTCATTATTTCCCAAAAGCTTACAGGATCTCTCTTTTTAATCACACTGGTGGAAACTGTCTTCCACACAAATCAAAAATATCAATATATCTATTAAATGAAGTGTGTTCATGCTCACCAGCGGAGACTTGTAATAGCAATGGAGGATGTTGATGAAATCTGTAATAGTCAGCATACCTGTGAGGGAAAATGATTTATGTTCCTGTTATTATTATTATAATCATAATTAAATGCTACCATGTTATTATCAATCCCTTGTTTCTTACCCACAAATCTCTGTAACTTGCTGTCCCATAAAGGCGCAGCCCTCAAGCCGTTTGCCACCAGTGCAAAAAAGGCCTTTTTCACCTTCAGGGGCAATAAATCAACACAGAGTGAGTTTGTGCACGTTTCCATATGAGAAACTGGATATATGAACTGGTCTTACTGGTAGCGCTGTGTCAAATATGACCAGTTTACAGCTGGTTGGAATGGCGTCGTAGCAGCAGTGGTTTTTCATGAAATTCATGTAGACTGTGGCATCAGCCTCTGCGAGGAATCACACACAGTCATGACTGATCACAGTACCTGAGCAGAGGCCTTATAGACGTGGACACTGATCTATATATACTCCCCTGTGTACACACAACCCTGTTATTTACAAAGACAGATCAAAACATGCACGTGCGCCAATTATTGTAATCCTACCTTGTTTCTGTGTCTCCTGCTTCTTTTTTGGGAATGACACCTACAACACAGCAAACATTCTCCACATGACATTGTCAAAATAGTTTGAAATCCACAAAGCCGCTCATATCCTTTGTGAGAATATTTTAAATTCAACCACCACTTCCCATTCCCTTTCCAAAGTGACAATTCACCTGTGAGATCGGCTCCATAATTCTGTTGTGTGTCCATGAAAAAGTCCCTTTTCACAAGCAGCAGACTCAAACTGCTGGCGTCTCCGCTCGGTTTGTTACCCTTTCCTACAAAGCAGTCGGGTCTATATTAGGAACTCTCAAATGGTATGTGTCGGGGAGAGGATTGCAGGGGAGGGGTGAAAGACGCTGGCACGGGCTCAGGGAGGGGAGGAGGGACAGTCCAGATTCTGCCAAAATCAGACAGGATTGTTTAGAGGAATGCCATGGCTGTCAAGATGCATTCTGAATATCACTCACTGCCATCTATGAGTGCAATCATTCACCACTATTAACTGGCTGCAGAGGGTTGAAGCACACTAAAAATCTGGTTTATGCAAACCCCAAACCCCCCAAAAAACTGGGATGCTGTCTAAAATGTAAATAAAAAGGGAATGCAATGATTTGCAAACCCCCTTTGACCTATAATCAATGGAATACAGTACAAAGACGAGATATTTTTATAGTTTTTGTGCATGTTTACCACTGTGATAGATCACCTTTTCATGCAACACTCAGTCAGCGTTAGGGAACTGAGGACACTGATTGAAGTTCTGAAAGTGAAATTCTTCCTCGGTTTTGTGCTTCATAACGCACCACTCAGTTTCAATACACATGCACAACACGTCTTCATTGTCTCGCAGAAATGAGCAGGAAATAAAAAAAGACGTCTGGATGGCAACGTATGTCTCTCCAAAACCTGCACGTTCCTGTCAGCATTAGTGTGGCCTTCACGGACCACAGCACACTTTTCCCACTTCAGTCCATCTCAGATGAGCGCAGAACCAGAGGAGTCTGCAGCGTCTCTGGATGTTCCCGATTCACGGCTTTCGCTTTACACAGTCAAGTCTTAACTCGCATTTGTAGATGCAGCAACAAACTGTTTATTCAACAGCACAGCTGTACGGTCGCAGGGATTGATTGCTGGTTTTCAGCTTTGCCCCGACATGCAGAGATTTCTCTGGATCCACTGAATCTTTTAATATTATAAACTGCAGACGGAGACGCTCTTAAATTACTTGTATGTTGAGAAACTGTTGGAATATTTGCCCAGTTTTTCACTGTGGTGAACCAAGTCTTTCACCAGCTGTTGGTCTATAAAGAGTAAATGTCAAGGCTACATACAGTAAAGGTCTTAGCGAGATTCCAAACAGACACCTTGTATTGCTGGCTGCTAATCTGACAGTAGTGTGTTTCAACTGATGATTCGCTCACGCTTGATGCTATGTTGCTGACACTGATGACAATAAACAAATATCACAAAGAAATGCATTCTTTATTAGCTCTTTTTCTACAGATTTGTACAATATTTGCATTTTACACCATGTACAAAATTAAAAGACTTCGTGCTTCAAAGTGTATCAAATTCAAATGCTCAGAGCAAAATTTGTCAAAGGTTCAGATTACAAAGTAAACGTCCTGGGGACCATGTGTAACTGTGTACGTGAAAAAGTCATCTTTACATTTTCCTCCGGTGTTAAAAAAGATGCTGACGATGCAGTGGTGATGGAGTGACATGTCCTGTAGCGATGAGAACGGAGATGGATGTGCAAATTCCAGATCTGCATCAACAACCAAACACTGCTGTTAGCCTTTAGCTTGTTTTGTTCAAAAATCTTCACTTCAAAAACACCAACCAAATACAAACCGAATGAAACCCCAGGAGCCCATCCTTTTTATACAAACCTTCATCCACTCAGAGGTTAATCTCTTACATCTGGCTAACCCCAACCCTGTTACAGAGAAGTTTAAGGTTACGTGACACGCCACGTAAAATCCAGCAACTATAACAAGAAAACGCTACAAATTACCAGAAAACGAGGTGTTTTAGACTTCTGTGTGGCCAGTGACGGTTACACTGAGGTATGGAGATGGTGTCTGCATTCAAACCGTTTCCTTTCTTTGAAGTTTACAAGAACAGGAAACAATTTGATTCACAAACTGTGGAAAAAAAAGCCGTATTACAGACAGTATTACTTCTTATTTTAAATCTAAGAAGAGTCTAAGATAGGATTCCTACAGTTTGCTTCTGAAAAACCAAACTTTATTGTTACCTAGCAACTGACATCACTTTTCTCATCTTGCCGAGCTAAATAATAAAATTTTTTGCGCTCTTTGTCTTGTTTGCTTTATGCCAGTCACATAGAGGCATCAGTATTAAATTGAGACGGTTTTAAAACTCCTTGAAGTAGCTTTAATATTTTGGAAAATTAGGATGTTCGTGCAATACACTTAAGTTAGGGGAACATTTAGGAACTGTTCTTCTGTAATGGCTTTTTTTTTCCTAACCCTGATTACCATGGTTACCAACAAACTGTTAAGATAGGAAGTTTCTGTAATACGGCCCCTGGTGTACAAAATCAGTGCTTGCTACATGTGTATGACCAGCGTCTGATGTAAATGAAAAGTATACGGTAACAATAAGCAAATATGGAAAAGCCAAAATGTAGCAGACAAAGTCAACTGCCTTCGTCCCTTCCTCTCACAGAGCTCCATCATAAAAAAGAAAACTTACTGTGAACTCTCAGCGTTCAGATATGCTGTGAAACCTCCACACACTTTCTTCACCCTTCCAGCTAGCAAGCAGCTTTAATATAACAGCTGTGATATAATAACTCGAAACAAGGGTCCTGCGTCTGAACTTTCAAACGATGAAAAACAGTTTGGTTGCAGCCAAGAAAAACATACAAAATCATCCTCAAGTCCCTTGAGATCTTCCCTCTGCAGTAAAAACAAAATGTGGAGCATCAACTGAACGCTATGGCATTTTACTTATGGCAAATTCAATCTGCAGTGGTGAACTTAAAAGTGAGTTTCCACTCTGTGCTGCTGTTTATCAAACTCTCACCCTGTCTGAAATGTGCCTAATTACCTGGTATCTACAACTGGAAAAGTAAACAAAAGCATGACTTGAAGCAGTCGGTGAATCATGAAAACGATGCTGGTATCATTTCCAGAGTCCGTCACTACAGCAGGGCTGTTCTCTGCCAGACTCTAGCCGGGCATGAGCAGAGCTTGAGCTTTGTCGACAGGTAGCACAGACTCCGGATGGCAGGGTCCCAGCTGCACGGGGGGAAACACCCCCAGGCGAGAGTTCAGACTCGGTTCCGGGCCTCCGAGGAGGCTGGAGGGCAGCCACGGCGTGTGACGCTGATGGTTATCGAGGGGACCTTTAGTGAAAAGTGCTGAGGTGTTTCTGAGCCCACACTGAAGAGGAGGGAGGGACGCGAGACAGCCGGGACAGAAGAAGGAGGCAGGAGACCAAGTCTGGGAGGCGTCCGTGTCAGAATTAGTTTCAGGATGTATGTGACCCATTGAGGCGAGCAGGGAGCCCCACAGACACAATATTGATGACGGCGAGGACGCCGGTTGGGGACTGTGCGAGTGCTGCTGGTCAGTTCCAAGTGATCCAGTGTGGCGATTCAGGCTCTTGTTGGCCAGAACGCAACAGGGGAGGCGCTGGGCTGCAGATGGAGCGTCAGAGTTGAGGTTGGAGGTCTGAAAGAGGGTCGAGCTGATCCCAGGTTGAGGTGGAAGCAGGAGCTGGCCGCTTCGGGAGAGACTGAGCTGCTGCAGCACGGCGCTGGTGGCAATGAGGCCAGCCACGCTGGTCAGATAGACCAGGCCGAGCATACAGGAGACCTGGAAATACAATGAGGATCAAACTTTATATTTTAACCACTCTAATACTTAATTCCTCTTTTATAGTTTTGATTTTATTGCTGTTACAATGTTTGTGTAGTACACTGGAGGAGCTTTACATTAATCACAGTTCAGATAAATCCAGCTTGTCCTCTGAAAAAAGCTGTTTTAGCTCTTGTCTCTTTTTTGCTGTACTTGTTGTTACCTGTTACTTCAGCCACTAATTAACTATAGTACCTGCACCTGTCGTTAGTTATTAGCCATCAGCAGAGCCGGTGCTCCTGTAGTCCAAAGCTCCTGTACTAAAGGTATGAACACCGAGGCAGAGGCACTGAAAAAGCACTGTCTTGCGAGACATACTGAACAATCTTGAACAGTAGACCTGAGCAGAGTGGTTAAATAACTCAGACAGACTGAGCGGGTGGACGTGCTCTGCCTGGAGCAGATGACCATATAAAGAAATGAGCTGACAAAACACAATATTGGAAACTCAGAGCAATCTGAAACCTGAGATTTCACTTTTATTTATGCTCCCGTCATTATTTGAAACTCTGGCCATGTTTAACACGAACATCCAACACTGTAACCTATATATCTGACAGAAAATATGGGATTACACAATAGACCCTCTTTTAAAAAAGTATCCTTGAAACATCCCAAGCATATAAACATCCTCTCAGCTCCATTTCACTCACACCTCCTTCTCACCTTAGTAAAGTGCTGGTAGATGGCTGTGAGGGCTTGACTCCATGCTGACTGCTCCAGTAGCACACAGAGGTCAGTGTAGGTGAACCAGCCGCGTTTCATCCCCTGCCGCTCTGCAATGCTGCAGATACAGAAGCCAGAGTCATGAATACTTTGTTTTCACATAAACCGGTCAGGCTGCTACATTCCTGATCAGGCAGTCACCCTGCTTTTCATGTTCTGCTTCTGTAGGCCTGTTTGTACCTTAAATAGACTCTTTAATGTCAAATAAATGTGTATTTTAGGGGTTTTAGTGTAATGTGTCATATAGGTTTTCCAAGGCTGACCACCAACCTGGTTTCCAGTTGACTTAGTACATCAAACAAGTCATTTGGCTCTGTGTAGAGGCTCCATTCCTAGAAGATAAGACACGCTGGTTGGGACAAAGAACTTGAACTAAACATGAACAAAAGCACATACAAAATGCAAATGCTCACACACTTACAATGGCATTCAAGAAGTTCATCTCCAGGTTATTGACAGTTTTGATGTCCAGCTTCCCAGCTGCTCCCCACTCATCGTTGAAAACCTCTTCCTCCTCGCCTTCATCGTACAGGTACTTGCTGGCAACCATCAAATTCAAAGTGAGAGATTGTCCCGTTTGTCAACAGACTCGCTTATTAATTGCAGAAAACAGCAGTATATGTATAGCAGTATAAGTGTCAAACACTATTTTGAAACGAGGAGCAAACACGTTAGTAGTAACACTGTGACACATTTAGCATGATCTCTGAACCCAACACATACCATGGAGATCAGGAAGAGGTCAGAGGAGGAGATCTTTTTTAGGTATTCAGGGTTTCTATGTCGGAGCCTTTCTATGTAAACTAGAGCCAGCATCATGGCACACGGAGAGATGCAAGCCTCCCTGAAGCAGAAAATACATTTGTTTAAAGATGTAGGACTGGAAGTGGTGTGTTTAGTTGAAATTTAAGCAAGTACAACCTATGTATACATGCAGTACAAACCTAGAAACATGAGCAGCATATTTCTTCTGTAGCTTTCGTATTGGGCTTGGGGCAGACTTCTGGAAGATTTCGACGGCGATATCTGCAATCACAGAAAGCAAAAACACAACATAGTAGTCACATACTGTCACAGAATTTCTTACGAACGTGCATCAGACCTTAGTCTTGGTACTATTTAACTAACCTAGTTTAAAAGCTAACATTTAACTCACCTGTAACAGGGCAAGAGAGGGCATCTAAAGAAACGTCTTTGTCCAGGCCATAATACAGTCGCTTTCTCACTCGCTCAGTCAACTTCTGGTGTCCAGGAAGAAACTGTAAAAACAATAACATTAGTTAGCTACCTTCACTCAGTGGCCATTTCATAAGACACACCAAAAATACACTTTAATACATGCCTACCATATAATATGCAAAGACATCAAAGTGAATAGCATGTAACAGCATTATAAGAAGGTACTGAATTTCGCAATTTCAGTTAAATACAATTACATACAAAGACAAAAACACACAGAAGTTTATAATATTTTGATCACTAACTGTGACCTCAATAATGAACATATATGTGAATCAACCCCTCTCGTTAAAAGATTACATAACAACTGGTTATTAATAGCTTCATAAAGATCAAAGATATAGCAGAGATGTTGCACTGTGGCCAGGGAGGGTTACTGTATTAGCGTTAACTGTTATTTTGTTTGCATTAAGAAGCTAAATTAGCTCGATTGAAAAGCAACCTACCAGTTAGCTAATTAATCTAAAATGTTACAGCAGAAGTGCTCAGCACTAATTTTCCTAACATGCAAATTTACAAATGCTTCCAACAACACCACGACTTTATCATTTAAACCCACTTTGACTAACACAACATAATGCATAACTTTAGCCAAGCTAACGCTCTGCCTTTAGCTTGTAAACACTGTAAAATGACAGCAGATTAGCTAACAAAGTAGTAGCATTAGCTAGCGTAGCTAGCGTTAATGAGCTAAGTTTTTGTTTATAATTTTTAAACGACACAATATTTATCTTGAGTTAGAAACATTTACCGAAATATTTTAAGCTAGGTCGCATAAATAATGTCATCGGTCAACATATAACACACATCTACGTGACATACACGTTAGCTAACTTAGCTAATGCTAACGCGCCACTGTTAGCTTCCCTAGTTTGCTGACCTCGCGTGGTCTCAACTCAAAGAACAGAACGTACCGTGAACTCCTGGAAGTCCGAAAACTGAAACGTCTTTTCGTTAAATAAAGCGTCGAAATCCATCTCTACCATAGATTAAACATCAGTCCACCGACTGTAGAAAAGACGACTGGTCGGCCTGGCCAACCCGCCCGGATCGTAGCTCACAGCTCAGCTGACAACACGCCCTGACAGACAGACGGAACGGGGACAGTGAGCGCAGACTGAAGCCTCCAGCTGTTCCACATGAATACAGATGCTGCTGGACTGCAGGGAGGGGGCGCGCTGAGGAGCTGTTACACAACAGCTGTAAACTCCCATTGGTCAATGCATACATTTAACTTAGTAATGATTCATCCATGCAGCTTTACAAGTTTGATTGATAATGATATTGATAAATTCATATTGACTTGGGTCTCTTTGGTGACCAACTTACCACTGGCACCAGTTATTATGGACAAAAACAGTGTACTGCAAGTGTACAGCTGTCTTAATGTGAATTTTATGAAAACTGGTAACCTCTTGATTTTACAGACTGGAACACATGCAAAAAGAACTTTTAATTTTTCAGAAATTCAAGACAAAACAACTTATTTACAAAATTGTGTACAATACCTTTAAGGGAGGTAGATATTCCTATTCAGAATTGTCTATATGACTGCACATACTGTACTTATATCTAACATTAAGTGAGAACAATGATGGGTAATATTACTGCATTGACTATTTAGTCTGGTATATTCGTCTCATGGCAGATATTTTTACTTTTAATGCAGAAAAAGCACAGATATATTTATTAACTTGGCTCAGTTACATCCACATAAGTCAAAATGTTTGCCATGAGAAACATGGATTGTACAACTTTTTATGTAAATCTGCCAGAAAAATGCATTCATTCATCCTTCACAACAGTTTAAAAAACACAATGATCAGACGAGCAGCACACCCCGATTTACTTATGTGATCAAAAGTATACAGAGGCTTACACATTTATAAAAAATATAACTTTAAATAACAGCAGAGCACAGAAATCAACTACAACAAACTTAAAACAATAAAGCAAAGCTGAATAAAATCCCTGACAGCTTCTACACCAACCTATTGTCATTCATGACATTAATTCAGTGGGCAGCAGAATCAAGATGCAGTGTTGAGTCTGTGATTAGAGTGTTTTCATTCCCTTATTTCTTGCAACTCTTCCTTTTGTATCCTTAAATAATTTATGACAGGTCATAGATTATTTAAAGAGATAAAACACCTGTTTTGATCAGACAGCATAAACTAACAAAAGTTAGTGTTTAATATCAAAAATGAAGACAAACAACATCGAAAAAACTTGGTAGAAGTCCTAAAAGTATCCTCAAAAGAACAGTTTGTACGCTAAAATGAATTTAAAAGAAGTTATTGTGGTCTGAAATTATGTGTTTCTTATGATGTGGTAATAATTTTACCTATTTGCTTCCGTCCCTACATGAAATATTCGCAAGCAATACCTTTGGGTATAAAAACGAATGTCTTTTGACACATTTGAACACTGCCAGAGTGTTCGTACCTCCTCACTTTCCCTTTTCTCCATCACACATTCAGTTTTGAAACTTCTAAAAATAAATAACATTTTCATCTGGCTGAGGTTTCTCTCGCCTTAAAACCATCTTTTAACTTTTTTACAATCAGGAGGGAAATCAAAATGTAGAGTTGGCAAAATAAAATACGTTCAGTGGCCGCGGTGTCCCGTGGACGTCGACGGCGGCGGCTGCAGTTTCTCGGACTTGCGGTCTTTGGATTCGGACTCTGACGAGGAGTCCGAGTCCTGGGCCTGCTGCTGCTTCATCCACATGTCTGCGTACAGGCCGCCCTTGTGTAGCAACTCCTCGTGTCTTGGATGGAGAGACGGTGAGTCACTCTTGAGTTCATTAAAAATAGAGGACGGATGACTCAGAACTAAAGGTCAAAAAGGCACACTTACCGTCCTCGCTCTGCAATCCGGCCGTCACTGATAACCAGAATCTGGTCTGCTCCGATTATGGTGGACAACCTTTTATATTAAAAGAAAACAATTGATTTTCTGAAATAAATGAAACAGAAAAAAATAAAAACCCTACATGCATGCATGTCTTACCTGTGAGCGACAACAACCGTGGTACGATTGGCACAGACTTTAGTCAGCGAGGCCTGGATGTTGCGTTCTGTCTGCGTGTCCAGTGCAGATGTGGCCTGCAGAGAGAAATCATCCGTTAAAACTGGAAATAACAGCAGCAGTGTTTTTCTGTCTGTACATCATGGCTGCTTATCGTAATCTCACCTCGTCCAGCAGGATGATCTGCGGCGCCTTGAGGATCGTTCTGGCGATCGCCACCCTCTGCTTCTCTCCTCCACTCAGCTTCAGACCTCTTTCTCCCACCTGCGTATCGTAACCTGCCAGAAAAACAAAGTTTGCATCACATAGGAGATTAAGGCTGCAATTAAGAATGATTGATTGTTGATCAGTTTGCAGAGTAAACTGAATATATTTGGGTTGTGGACCAAAGAAACTAGACACACTTAAGAAGTGTTGATTGATATACGTTACCTTCAGGGAAGGTCATGATCTTGTCGTGGATGTCCGCAGCTATAGCGGCCTCCTCCACCTCCTGGTCGTTGGCGGAGATGCGGCCGTAGCGGATGTTGTTCTGGATGGTGTCGTTGAAAAGCACCGTGTCCTGGGGCACCACGCCGATATGAGCTCGCAGGGACGTCTGCTTCACCTGAGGACGGGCAACAGAGACACGGTAATTAGGAGTCTGGAGCGAGCCTGTGAACACACACGGCTGCGTGCAGTACAGCTATATTAAAGACACTGTCACTTGTGCTTTCACTGCTGCTTGGTAATCTCAAGAGCAGCATAACAAGGTGCTAATTTATTCTTACAGCAGTTCAATGACTTCATTTGCACACGAAATGATGTGGTGACTTCTAATATGTATAATAATGAGCTAATTAGCTCCAATGGCACTATATTAAGCTATCACTCTATGTCACTGATATCTGCTATAATGTAAAGCTTGTAATGTTTTAATTGAATTGAATTAAAGGGTCACAGAGGCTTTGTTTGAAGTGTAATCTAATCTTTGTGGCCGTTGCAGTCTCGCTTCAAATAATCCAAACTATCCCTTCAACCTTGTGATCTCATGTTTGAGTTCTGGTGGCAAACGTTTACCTTGGATATATCCTGGCCGTCGATCCTAATGCAGCCTCCCTGGACGTCATAGAAACGGAAGATGAGTCGAATGATGGTGCTCTTCCCAGAACCTGATGGCCCCACCTGGAAAGTTTAACAGAGAATGATATATTGTGCGCTACAATCCTAAAATAACACAGTTTAACTGTATGAGCTGTTCCTTAGACTCACCAGGGCAACAGTCTGTCCTGGAAGTACAGTGAAGGAAACATCCTGCAGAATCTCCTTCCTATAAAACAGTAAAAAACATGCATTTGTTCTCACATGTTGGCAACTTTGATCCAATTTTGGTTCTAATCAGTCTATAAAATCAAACGTGGACCAACCCATTTACGTAGCTGAAGTAAACATTCTCAAACTCGATTCTTCCCAGTTTGTAGAGAAGATTCCCCGCATTTACTTCATCCGTTACCTGCACAAGAGAACAAATACGAATCAGATCACAGCAGAGGATTCAAAGTGAGAACACAGAGCAAAAATCGGTCCATTTCAAAAGTACCTCTTGGTCCTCTTCAAAAAGTTTGAACATGCTCTCCATGTCGATGAAAGAGTTCTGAATCATTCTGCAGGTAAAAAACATAGTTTACAATAATTAACCAAAAGCACAGGACTAATTTTGAGCAGCTATTCAATTCAGTTTTTAATTAAAACACAGGTAAGACATCCTCAGTGCGTTTTAATCTGTTTCCACGTCGTCTTACCTGTAGTAAGTTCCAAACCAGTTGAGGGGGGTGTACAGCTGGATGATGTAGGTACCAAAGAGAACAAAATCTCCAACCTACGACAAGAGGAGGGTAACATTATTCTTCAGTTTGTTCAGTAAAACAAACAACAAATTTTAGCTTATTTCAACAGCAGAGGGATAGGGAGGAAGAGTTAGGAGGAAAACAAAGGTAAGAAACTTGAGCTCCTAGACTGCTTATCTGAGTTATGTTCCAATTCTTAGATGAACATTTATTTGGGCTCTTTCACTCAGTAAATACACCTTTATTTTAACTTAATATTAACAAGAAACAGGTCTTTTATAGACTGGAGAATACAGGAAGAATATAAGCAACATAAGAAGTTTCAAAAAGATATTTTAGACTAAAAATGGTGTCATGAAACGTCATTTTCAGCATCATAAAAAGGCGTGTTGATGTGACCAGTACCTGAAACTTCCCTTCAGTCACAAAGTAGGCACAGAGCAGGGAGCCGGCCAGCAGGCCTGACCCGATGATGAGGTTCTGCGTTTGGTTGAGGAAGGCCAGGGACGCCTGCGTCTTCCACTCCGACACCTGAACACAGGAGGAGAAAAGAGCCATTAGACACACGCCTGACAGGCCTGGATAAATATTTTAATAATGGACACATTTTACAGGCTTATAACTGACAGAGAGAAATCCTGGGAGCCACAACAGAAGATGATCTCCTTCACTACTCCTTGTGTAAATGCAGAATTGAAGCTATCAAAATAATCTTCTAGATTTAAACAAATATATGCAATCTTCTCTAATGACTATAGAAGAATTCATGAGTGTGTCTGGCAGCACCTGTGTGATATTCATCTTTTTCTTATCGCCTTTGTTTTGAAACTAAACCTGCCATGAATAATCAGATTTCCTGCAGGGTCTGACCATCTGCTGCTGGGAAAACTTGCTGGTTTGCGTCCTCGCAGCAGCTTGCACAGCTCGGTGCAAAGAGCAATAAGCAGACACAGACGGGCGCGAGCTTTCCTCCAGGTTTGTTTTGACTTCTGTCAACATGAGCGCACCAACATATTCTGCAAAGACTGTTCAGTGTTTCTGCTAAACTAAAACAGCAGAGAAAGCTGGAGTCACTGTTGTCACCGCTGCTGTTCAGCAGTTTTTAATACCAGCTCGCTGGCATGGTATACAAATGCTTAATGATCCAAGTTGTAAATAGAGTAAAGTAGTAAAGACTTAACAACAAAGATGCAAAATGTGTGCTCTGTGAATGAGGGATCAAATGTGCCAGAGGTTCAATAAGCAGTTTGAGGCAACATTTGGAGTCTCAGACAAAATTCCAAGTGAAAGTCCAAACCGTGTGAGGACAGTGGACTCATACTTTATCCAAAACACTTCCCTTGGTGAAATACTGGCAGACGGCAGCATGCGATCAATTCACATTCGAGAGCAGACTGTTGCAAATTGTGCCTCTCTGACAGCAGCACTGAAGAAAGGTGGCCATGATCCAAAGAATCCATTTAAAATATCACGCCAAGTGAGTGAGAGCTTTGCTTTTTAACTGAGTTTGTTCGTCCTACTGCATCTAACACTGCAGCACACACGGTGTGAGCCTTCTGTTTGTACAGGCAGCTTCTAAACACCAGCAGATTAAATTATACCTTAAAATCAACTGTGCATTTCCAAGGACAGTGAGCATCATGTTAGAGTTCTGACTTGACTCAGCTCTGTGCAAACCAACAGTAGGATCAAAATAGACACTTGTCTCAATACGTCTGACTTACTTGATATTTTATGATGGCGTCCTCGAAACGGCTGACCTCATAGCTCTCTGCATTGTAGTATTTTACCTGTTGAACAGACAATGAAAAAAAAGTGGAACAAATGCGAATTTCTAGGAATACTTGAAATGTCTTTGTGAACCATAATGGCAGATGGACAACAAAATGCTTGACGCACCGTCTCAAAGTTCAACAGGGAGTCCACAGCCTTGGACTTGGCGTTGTTGTCCTGCTGATTCATGTCTCGTCTGTACTTGGTCCTCCATTCAGTGATGATGATGGTCAGAGCTGGAGGAAATGTTTAAAGACTTTAAACTATCACATCTCAACATTTATTATTATTAATTCAATTCAGCGTGATGCTAGACTTACTGAGGTAGAGCGCCATGCAGACGAAGACGATCAGGCCGAACCAGGCGTTAAAATAAGTGATGAAGTAGATGATAGAGATGACGATATCAGCGATGGTTGGGAAGATGCTGAACACGATGTAGCTGTGGGAAGATAAAGGAACAGCTGGGTCTATTTCCTCTTCAAAATCAGAACAGGACAAAACAATTTCAGTAAAAAATATAGGTTAAAAAAAATTTGCTATCCTACCTGAGCAGGCTGTTGATGGAGGAGGTGCCGCGGTCGATGCTTCTCAGCACGTCGCCGGTTTTGCGGCCCAGGTGCCAGCGCAGTGACAGCGAGTGCAGGTGGGAGAAGAGCCGCACTTGGACCACGCGGTTGGTGTACTGCTGCACCCGGATCCACAGGAAAGAGCGCATGTTGCTGACAAACCCCGAGGCGCCTGGGAAGAGGAGGAGATAACGGAGAAAGTGACAGACCAGCCTTTATTGCAGCCGTCACGCGCTTGTAGAGGATTTGTCTGTCTTTCCGTGATGTTACAAAGCTCAGTTTCTGAATGAGTCGGTCCTACCTGCCCCGCCGCCCTGCATGAACTTGAGCAGGACGTAAATACACACTGTAGTAGCCAGAGTTTTCCAGCTGCTGCCATCAGTCAGCTCATTCACTGAGAGAGAGGGACACAGACAGAAAGAGAAATGAGAAAAAAAGGCTTGAAGGCCTGTTTGGATTGGAGATAAACACGACGATAAATGAGACATGAAATTTGGAAGGTGTTCTCAGACACCTGGGTATTTTATATTTGGCCCTCTGGGTGCCTCTCTGTTACACATCCTAAGAAACAGTCTGTCTACAAGCCACTAGATGTGTATGCAACATTATGTTTTGGCTGTGGCTCAAACTGAATAAATAAAAACCGCTATTAGCTTGTGGCTCAGGCTCGTAGTTGCATGAACAGGCGATGTAAATGCACATTTGCGTTTACAGGATTTGGTGAAAACATGTCGCTCACCAATATTCTTGTAGTAAATGGGTACAAAGACGTTAATCGCCCTCTCGATTCCGAGCAGCCCCAGACAGAAGAGGACCAGCAGCTGGAGGATGATGTTGCCCCGGGGCCACATGTAGGGAACAAGCAGGCGGACTTTCTTCCTGAATCCCTGCCAGGTGGACTGGTTGTTGTCTGTTCTGCCTAAAAGGCTCTGAGACGGAGAAATACATTAAATATCTAACACAGCATTGTAGAGTGTATAACAGTGGAATAGAAGCCCACTTCATATAATCCAAATTATCCCTTTAATGCAGTGTGTTAACTAGTAATAAAAGGTTGATAACACAGAACAAACTGAGGTTCAAAACTTGCAAGTGCTTTTTGCACTACCTGTCCGCTGTTCTCCACGTCCCGCTCGTCCTCGTTTATCAGCAGCATGTACGGTCTCCGTGGCAACCCTGGCGCTTTGAGACCAATGACGAAGAGCAGCCCAGTGCCGATGTAGCGCATCAGCCACAGAGCAAACTGCACCTGAGGGGTTCACAGGCAATTACAAGCAGATCAATATGGATGCAGCGTCGCAGTTAATCAGCACGTGAAAGCAGAGACGTGTTGATGCTCATAGCGCAGCTGTGATGACTGCATTAGATGTGCCACTTATTACAGAAACAACAAGCCTCTGACTAACTTATCTTCTTCCTAATGTGGTATTTTGGAAGTGTTTTGGACATTTTTATTAATTCTCAAGTGGTCAACAATAGTTAAATTGTGCACAAAATCTGTAAAACAAATGGCATCAACCCAAAAACTGCTGCAACAACCTATGAGACATAACAGAGCATGGGAATGGCCATCATATTCTTGCTGTCTCATCCTGAAAACGACAAATATAGGTTTATAACAGGAAGGGAATGAGTTGAAAAACCTTTTAAAAACACGCAAGTCATGCTTATAGTTATATAAGCACAAAGTTAAACTGCTGCAACTGACTCAGCGTGGGAGGGGCAAGATTTTGCCTCGTGATTTGATTGGTTAGCGGTGTAGCTTTGGGGATCTGAAAGTCAGACTGGGCAGTGACTCAGCACAAAAAAAAAGCTCTCATCATCTTGTGCTCACTGACATTAGTGTTGTGCATTTGGTGCATGTCAGATGTCTCCCGTTGGCAGCGGGGCGAGTAGTTTGTTATTGTTGAAACAAGAAAGGGTGCACGGCTGTGAGAGGAGTGACTCAGAGGACACACCTATCTTTAAGTAACAACTAACCTTTGAAACATTAGACGGTTAAAAACATGCATCATCAACACCATAAAACAAATGGTAGTGAAAAGATTTTTCTCCTTATGCAGGATGAGGGTGCACACTATCAGCACATTCTTGAATCAACACCAGAGAAAAGTTAGTTGATTAAATAGGAATGGAGATAACATGAGCTGCCTGCTGGCATACAGCTGGCACATGGCCTTGTGGATAGAGATCATGCATTCCTGAGCCTTTTGGGACGTTTTATTTTCAAAATGATGGTGAATCTAATCTCTCCTCACCTGTTGCTGATTGTTCTCCAGGCCCCACCACCAGTGAGGACTGTACCAGGAGACGAAGGCCAAGTTCTCAGCTGAGAAAGCCACGGCCCAGAAGAGCAGCAGGGCCGCGCTGTGGCCCCTCGTCCTGTCCATCACCAGGACCCTCCGCCTCTCCACCCTGAGCAGGGCTATAGCCCACACCCAGCCCAGCGCCGAGAACCAGCCGTACAGCACCACATATCCCGGGAGCTCGCCTCCGCTGGAAGCCCGCCACACCATCCCACCCAGACTCTGCAGCAGGAGGAGGACGGAGACGGCCTGCTGGAAGCCGTAGAGGCGGGAGCGTGGGATGAATTTTGGTTCCATCGTCGTGCCATATTTCTGGTAGAATATGCAGTGGAGGGTGCCGAGGAAGAAGGCGATGGTGAGGAGGATGGAGGGGACCAGCGTGAAGTAGAAGCAGGGGGCGATGCCTTCGTCCACCCACGTGTGGGAGATGGAGGAGTTGGCTTCACAGTAGCTGTGCATAAACACCATGGCTGCAACTGGGGAGGGACAGAAAGCATTTCATTAGAGATACAGTAAAACAACAGATAAAGTGAAAGTTTAAATCTGACAGCTTAAAAGGAACAGTAGTTTCCCCTTACTTCTAGTACTATTTATACATCCAGATAGCAAACAACATAAACAAACACAACAAGAGCAAATAAGCAGAATAAAGCAAATAAAACAGCACAAATCAAAATCAGTCCTCTCTCCAAGAACCTATTCTATATACACTCAGTATATTGCTTTTAAACATTCATTTTAAGTCATAATCCTCACTGATTAATTAATGAATATTTTGTTGCCTCTCTGCTCATTTGAAGCAGCTTCTGGATTATTACTTTTTTGCTTTAAACAGATTTGACCAGTTTTGAGGTTGAAAAAGTCTTTACACTTTACTGCTTTTAATATGATCCAGATTGGGTTGGTGGGTTCTGTGTAGGTGGCTCTGTTTACAACTCTTACAGCCTGCTTTTGAGGGATGAACAGTGGATTATAAAGCCATCAGTGGCAAATGACATAGTACCCCCAAACAAAGAAAGTGAAGCTCTTCCAGACTCTCTTCACACACTTGGCTGGCTGCTTGGCTCTGCTATATTAAGCTGTGAACTTCAGAGACATCTTTAGTCGCTGCTGGCTCTTGATTCACCATTGCACCAGCTGCTGGTTATAAATTACCAACACTCCACCCATTTTCCACACGTTAACAGACTGTTTGCCAAGTAAATAACACTACTAGAACTGACCAGTGCAGCATAAACTGTTAGTATGCCAATTAAAACACGATTCACCAGGGGAAAATTAATTTAAAACTATGCAAATATAATGCAGATGTAATACAAGGAAATACAGTGTTGTTAGTTGTAACATTACCTTATTTGCCAGGCGTTTGCTGTCAGATTCACAGGTGCAGACTCTCCACTTGTCAGTAACAGAGGTTACTCAGGAGAAGCTAGCAAGTCCACTCCAGTTAGCTTAGCCGGCTAACTGCACGCAGCTTGAGCAGAAACGACCGTTTATAACGTGATACACTGCTGAGAGAGTATATGACACATAGCTAACAGTTAACTGTCTGTCAGTGCCACCGTGACATGTGTGTGGTCATGCTGTTGTGGCTGTTGTCCTTGCTGCGTTCACGTTAAACAACAGACCATCCATGACTCGGCAATCGACGGTTTACGCAACGGTGTTTGACTACATGGCCTGGACATCAGCGCCGCCCAGAGGATGACAACAGACATGACGAGTGGAGACAGAAAAAGAAGTATTAATAGCAGTGTATTAATCTTTGAGGTTGCGTGTCTGTGTGCACATGGATGAGAGTGTATGTCAATAAAAGTCCTCTTACACACACAAAGAAGAGCTTGTGTGTGTGTGTGTGTGTATGAGAAGTTGTGTGAATAAGACACAAGGACAATATGGCAGTTATTATCACTGTGCTGCCTTCAAAATCCCTAAAAATAAATATGAAGAAAAAATCTTTAATTTTTTTTATTTTATTTTACATATGGCCAACAAGAAAGAGACGCAAAAAAAAACAACTATCTTAAAATAATTTTTTAATACTTTCCATGACATAACACATATCAATGGTACTTCTGCATATTGATAAGGGGAAATAGTCCGTGCAACAGTGTGGCCATAACAGTTATGCAAATATTATATGCGTTTATTTTTTTTATACGTATATCTAATATTATTTCTTCATTTCTGTCATTCTCAAGTTTAGTCAAAAAATTAAACGGCGAAAAAGTTCCCTAGCACCCAGACACCCCCTGGGAGGGGGGCGGAGGGGGGTCGTGTTGCTCAGGGGGGCGCAGCGTCGCTCGGTGTCGGCGAAGTGATCAGAGGAAACAAAATGTTGAAAATTCACCGGATAAAACCTGTTTAATGAAGACGTGTGGAGTACGAGAGGGAAAAGAGGTTAAATGAGATCAAAAGGACAGAAACAACAACAAAAACGGATGTTTTGAGGTAAGTCGGAAGCTGAAACACAAACATAAACACAAACAGTGTCGCTGCGTCCGCTGCTAGGTGGCTAACAGCTAAGCTAACAACACCTGTGGGTACATTAAGTCTGAGGCGGATAAACAAACCACACAGCGGCCATTCCACCCGAATAAATGAAGGAAAGTTAACATTAAAAATGAAGGGGGACTTGTGAGATTATTGTGTGAAGTCACATGTCGTTTTATATCGCTTTTGTCGAGTTTTTCTTGTGTTATTGTCACAGTAAATCAACGCCACCTGTGTATGAGTACTGAGCGAAAGCGTATATCTAACGATCGCGTGTAGAAGGCAACCCCAGACCCGCGACAGATCTCGCGAGAGTGATGGACAAATTTCCTTAACGCTAACCAAGTATATTAAACCATAGACCTAGACGTTTTTTTGTTTCTTTTTTTTTTTTTACCACAGCGTTGTCGCCTTATAAAACCATAATATGAAACATAATTCGTTTATACAACGTACTCAATAAGGGAAACGATATATTCAAATCTCGCGAGAATTACGCAAATGAAGGAGTTTGCATAACGGCGGATGATAAACACCAGTAAAACAATATCCCTATAGTAAGTCGTAATTATGAGGTTAAATCATAATCAGTGGTGGACAAAGTACTCAACCCCAGTACTTGAGTCAAATATTACTCAACTACAAGTGAAAGTTGCTCAGTCAAAATTTTACTTGAGTTAAAGTACTAGAGTACTTGGTTTTAAAAATACTTAAGTATTCAAAAGTACATGTTTTTAAAAATACATAAGTATTCAAAAGTACAAATTACAAAGTACATTCTCTAATATCAATACACGCTGTATTGTTTTCACAATGCATTTACAGAAGCTTGTAACTCTCTGAAACCATCTAATGATGCTCTGACCTGCTTGTAGAACCACTCTGCTACACAAAGCCTATAGAAACACCTATAAAAACTTCAGCATAGAAATACAATCAAAACCAAAAGGTACAGCTATTGTCATTTTCTGATGTAACTGTATTAAAATCACATCATAACATTAGATTGAAGATAACTGTAAGGAGTTCTCCAAGTTAAATAACTGAGATTTCTTTCTGTCTTCAGAGGCAGTATACTAATGAATTATGCTGTATTTTTCACCCCAATAAAAACAACCCAACTTTATAGCTACCTGGAATAATGAATAATTATAATAACATCTTGAGATTTAATTTTGTTTTTCTCCTGCCATCACCATTACCGCTTTTTGTTTGAATGAAAGAGGGAGAGCTTGCTTGTTCTTGTTACAGAGAGCGCCTGGACGATGTATTTCCACTTTAACATCAGTCCCATTTGAGAGGAGCTACTGTGATTGGTTTTCGTTCTGTGAGGAACACAGCATGTGACCAATTGTATTTTAGAAAAGAAAAAAAAGCAACAGCTGACTTCAAAGCTCAGTCAAAAAGTAACAACAACCTTCCTAGAAATGTAGTGGAGTCAAAAGTACAATATTTGTCTTTGAAATGTAGTGGAGTGAAAGTAATAAGTTTCCAAAAAAACAAATACTCAAGTAAAGTACAGATACTCAAAAAATGTACTTAAGTACAGTACTCAAGTAAATGTACTTCACTACTGTCCACCACTGATCATAATTACGTTGTATCGTTGATTATGACATTTTCTGATTATTTGGGCCTTTATCTCAGAATTTGGCGTTGTAATTAATAATGTGACTTTTTTATCTATCTATCTATAGGTACGTTCGAGATGAGCCAGGCCTGCACAGAATCGATCAGCAGTGATCGCCGCACAATGAATGCCGGTTAGATTTGTGTCCGACTTGATCCCGACTTGCTCTGACATCACGCACACGTGGGCAACGGTAAGCTCACGAGATCGAGGGGGGCGCAGTTTGTAGAGCCAGGCTCTGATTGGCTCTTAATTTTGACAACAAACACCACATGTTGTATATAATACTAATTTTCTATGTAACTGTAATATTTAACACTAGCTCAATGACGTTTTAGTCTGTCAACAAGCAGATATCTTGTGTTTCATAATAATGAAATTTTTTTTTTATATGTGACTTATCAGAAGCACAGTTTCAAAGTGCTTTACAAGGCAGATAAAAGAACAAATGTTCCACGTAACAGAAGGGGATCTCTGTTTCAACTTCAACGATCAAGAACACACTTTATTGCTTCAATATGAAAGTGGTCTGCAAACTTCAGATAACCTACAGGTGAACTAACAGGATGTTAGCGTCTCTTCCTGTATTTTCTGCTGGAAACTGTCCGACTTGACTGCAGCTTTTTGTCTCCACCTCCGTACCTTATATCTATATATATATGTGTGTGTGTGTGTGTGTGTGTCTGTGTCTGAAGATGTTCATATAAGCTGTAGTTTATATATACCTGAGGATAATGATGGATGATTTAATATTTCACAGCTCTGACAAAACCAAATCTAACAAAAACAAACAGCAATTCAGATTCATTTATATTTTGTCTTGTAAAGTTTATCAAAAAACTTCACAAACATATTTTGGCTTTTATAGAAGATTTTGCCAAACAGTTCATAAGCCCTAACACAATCAGTCAATTCAGTATCACTTAATCTGTTTATCAGCTGTAATTTCACTGTCAGAATAATAAACAATATTACAAATTTACCATCATGGGCTGCAAAATTTGTCATGGTTCTCTAGAAACAAATAATTTAAAAAAGGAAGTCAAGCTTTAAAGAATCAGAAAAACTTATTGAATTCTGCTCATTCATAATCCATCAGAAAACTATTATTATTATTATTATTATTATCATTATTATTATCATTATTATTATAAGTATATTTTTATAGTCTAGCATGTGACTTTATAGTATGTAAATATATCTATTTTGTATTTTTTACTTTACTTCTTATTTTTTAAGATATATAATATTACTTTTAGGTTTTTCCTATGAAAAAATATATGCAAAACTGTTTTAAAAAGCAAACTTCAATTTAACTCTGAATTCTGCTGACTTCATTTATTTTCTCTTTGATTGTAGATGCTTCCAGGTGGACCGCTCTGCTCTTCACACTGTCTGAGGGAAACTATGGACCAGTCTTCAGGTTAGTCCACTTTCTACTCTTCATTCTCATTATACATACAAGTGAGTACTGAGTTTGATTTCACTTTATATCCAAACCTTTCATCTGAATTTTAGGAGCCAATCAGGTGATCAACCTTTAGAAATAACTAACACTCTGAGAAGTTTTTTTTTAAAATTATTTTATTTAGAACTTTTTCTAAATAGACAAAGTTACAGTAAATAAAGCGACTACAAAGACAGATAAAAACAATGAAAAATGATAATACATTAAAAAGAACAAGTAAAAACACAAAACTGTCCACAACAGTCCTCTGTTTAGTCTCTGTGCTGCTGTCCCTCACTGCTTCTAGGAAGTGTGCTGTACTCAACACCATCTACTGTAGGAAACACACTGACTCTGGATCAGTCGCTCACACAACCACACTTCAAATAACCTGACTTTTATTTATCTCACACTTGCAGATACGCAGCCTCCATGGACCGCATCTTGGAGGACGACCCAGTGAGGCCACGTCTTCACTCTGATGAGATATTTATTCTCAGTATGACCCACTGCTGCACACAAAATGCTTTCAATTCAGACGCCTCTTTCTTAAAGGAGCAATCTGTAAAATATGGCCACAATTTAAAATTAAACCGTGCAACAAATCCACAAACATTATCGGCTTTATCACCTTTGTTTTTACAATATTCAATAACCACATTTACTTCAAGTCAGCAGTCGGCAGTGACTCTGAGGACGACACGTGGACATATTTTACATTCTCATCCTTTAAACTTGTCATATGTGAAAAGTTTACACAATTTACACTCAAGCCAAACCTTCTGTTAACTAAAAGTCTTGCTTAAAGGGACAGTTCACCCCCTAAATCAAAAATACATTTCTTACACTGGCATGTAGTGCTTTTTATCCATCTACAGTCTTTTGCTGTAACTTGCAGAGTTTTGGGGATACCGCTCCTAGCAATTTCTGCCTTCTCTTCATTATAATGGGACTAAATGATACTTAGCTTTCAGCACTCAAAGCACCAAAAAATACATTTCAACATTTCAAAAACAAAATAATAATACACACACCTTGTTGTGAGCACTTTCATCTAACAACTACTCTTTTATAGTAGTAACTGCCTCCTGATTTTTGGAGAGACACACTGATTTTTCTTTTTTAGAATCTACTTTTTGGTGCTTTAAGGACCACAGTCCCAGTGACATTTAGTCCCATTATGTTGGACAGAAGGCAGACGTCTCTACGGCTCGTATCTCTCGCCAAAAATATTTACGTGGATAAACAGCACTATGGACCAGAGGGAAGAAATGTTTTTTTGACTGTGGGTGAACTGGCCCTTTAAGATTTGCTTTTCACTCCTCTTTTCTATTTTTCAGGCAGACGCCCCCTAGTGGTCCAGTGTCAGAGAACATGTCCATGCAGCAGCTTCTTACATCTTATTAAATCTTCTTACATCTTAGTTAATCTTCTCAGTGACTCTGTCCTCTGTTGTCGTCTCTCGTCTGGCAGGAATGCACCACTGGGGTGACTTGGAGAATCAAAAATTTTCAAAATTTCAAGCTTGCAATAAAGAACAAATAAGTAAAACCCCCCATTTGTATCTCTGCGGAAACGCAGGAGGAGACACTGTCCCCTCCTGCTGACCCGCACCGCCCTCCGCGCCAGGATCCAAATGGACGCCACAGGGGTTCGAACCAGGCAGAGAACTGCCTGCTGGCTCCGTAGCCACAATGAACCTCCACAACGCCACCTGAATCCCTTTGCACTTACACCTTTTCTCCGGGCGCTTTTATCTTTTCACTTTGGCTGTTGGACTTCAAAATTCAGTGAGGGAGATAAGGATCGAACACACGACCTCCAACTCCAAAACCGCCTTCTTACGACCTGAGCTATCGTCTCAGGTGATGAAGTCCTCCTCCTCAGTGGTTTTCACTTTTTTTTTTTGAACTTTGGTCTTCAAAAGTCACTGAGCCTTGTGAGGATCGAACCCACAACCTCCAACTCCCAAACCGCCTTCTTACGACCTGAGCTATCGTCTCAGGTGATGAAGTCCTCCTCCTCAGTGGTTTTCACTTTTTTTTTTTAACTTTGCTCTTCAAAAGTCAATGAGTCTTGTGAGGATCGAACCCGCAACCTTCAGCTCCCAAACCGTCCTCTTAAAACGTGAGCTATCCGAACGGACAGAGCGGCGCTGCTTCTCACGGGTCTTCACTCTTTTCTGTGGACCGCATCCTTCCAAAGTCACCGTGGGCAACAAGAATTGAACCCACGACCTTCGGTTCTCAAGCCGTCCTCTTACCACCCGAGCTATCGGAGAACACACTCACACCTCGCTTGGTGTCTAATAGGAGTCTGGACGACCACGTTGCTTTGACTTGAAAATCTAACAGTTGTGTTTTCTTTTCAAACAGAGACACGCCGCCTTTCAGACTGAGCTCACACCTCAACTTTCAATTGTACTTGTATTTCTGGGTCAAAATACTCAAAAGAAAACTTCAGAAAAAAGAAAAAGAAAGTCTCAGAGCAGGTCAGCTTGGATTTGATCCCCCAACCTCGCCTATCCGTTATCAGCCGCTTATCTTGTTGAGCTATTCCTGCTGACAAATTTTTTTTTTTTCTTCAATATTGCCAACAGTGGTGTTCGTACCTGTGGTCACCAGTTTGAGCTGTTTGGAAACCAAGTGTTGGTGTCTCTACAGACAGGTCCTCCCATCCTCAGCAGGAAGTGTTTTAGCACGAGGCAGAATGTGGAATTGAACCATCAACCTTTGGACAACAGACAATGGAGACTAACCCCCAGACTAATGCAGTACTAATGAATAATAATAATTTGTTCTGTGTGATATTTGTGGACTAAAAGTAGAAAAAAGTGAAGAAATTCTATTGTTTTTTGTTTGTAAAAGATCTCCCTGAAGTGTCGAACCCCCCCCTGTTCTTTTAACCACTTCCTGTAGTCCAAGTCCCGCCCCCTCCTCTATAAATCCAATTGGAACCTTCCACTTCCTGTTTGACACTCCGCTCTTCCACCTGGAGTCGACAACAAGTGGAGCACATGGAGCCAGGTCAGTGTGTCTTTTGATCATTTGATTTACCTCCAGAAACGGTTATTTTAAAACACAAAACCAGTATTTGTTTGATTTTCATGTTAAAATACAAGAATTAAAGGCGCATTAAGATTCTGAAGGAAGACGGTTGATTGTTGAGTCAAACAATCAACGAGCTTTGACCGGAAGTGATCACTGAAATACAAGGTGTTTTTGTTTGTCGTGGTCGAACAGGAATGAGCACAATTTTAAAGAATGGTTTGATTTTCATTTTCTATCATAGTATCACCAAAAAAAAGAGACACAGTTGATGCTCTTGTCTCTTGTGTTGTTAAATCATGGAAAACTGTAACTGTCAAAAAATTTTAATTTAATTTAGTTAATTTAGTTTAGGTTAAATTGTTGAATAAATAAATTAACAGCTGAACTGGGTGTTTATGGAAGACTAACTGCCAAAATCAAAAATAAATTGAGTGACTTTAAATGAAAAAAAGGCTTAATTAAGTTCAAAATATGATAAATATAATGAGAAAAATAATCAATTCAGTTAATTAAATTAAGTTAATGAATTTAATTTAAATTAAGTTACATTAGTTGATAAATAGACTAAATCTTTCATGATTTGCAGTTTTATAAGGTTTTATCAGTAATATTTACAGAAGAAAAGCAAAAATAAATGAATAAATTAAAAACAGGCAGGTAACTGAAGAGACATTGATACAGGAAAGATCATTAATGACAATAAAATTGTATAATAGTGTATTAAACCTTCAGATTTTTGTCACAGGGTTAGGGTTACCTGTATTTATTTTAATGTTTAATGAACATTAAAATGTAGACATCCAAAATGAAATGTAAAAAAGATAAGACAGAAATAAATGACTTTGGGGAAAAAATAAATGGGGGGAAATACAAAAAGGAATTACATTTTAAAAAGTCAATAAATAAAATGAAACTTTAAAGGGGAAGATAAATAAATAGGAGAATGAATACAAATGTAATACAGAAGCTGATTAAAATAATCAATTTATGCCACATTTTATCAGTTCATGCGTAAATTTATTTTTAATATTTTTGGTGCATTTAATGGCATATTAATTTCTTTATGGTGGAATCCTCCATAGTTATGGATCATAACTGACAAAAATGGGTAATAATTTAACTTGATTTAACCTAATTATTAAGTCATTGAACTTCATTTTAATTCAATTCATGAACATAATTTAATTAACTTATTTTTTAACTTTTTAATTTAACTTAGTCTATTTATAAAGTGATTTATCTTAATTAAGTACTTTAATTATAACTTAAAACTTAAATAAGTTAATTACTTTATTATTTAAGTCATAAATACAGAATCAAACTAAAACATAAATATCAATTTATGTCACATTTTAAAAAATAGTTCATGTCTAAATTTATTTGTAGTATTTTTGGTGCATTGAATGGCATATTAATATATTTATTTAGATTTATTTATTTTCCTCCATATGTCCCCAGTTTGGCAGTTAAAGTTAAATTAGTTAATAAATAAAATTACAGTCAGACCCACTTTTGACAGTTAAAGTCCTCCATAATTTACAGGACAGGAGGACTGAATGTTCCAGTGTTGTTTTAGCTAAAATCTTCTCTGTGACTTCAGACATATTTATTATAATAAACAGAAAATGATCAAACCATTTTTTTTTTACGTTTGACAAAGAAAAACAGTTTGTATTTCAGTTTTAAAGTTGGAAGCTGTAGAGAAAATAACTGATCGCTGAATCACTTAATGCGCTTTTAATTTTTGTATTTTAAAATGAAAATGAAATAACTGCTTGGTTTTTTGTTTTTAAATATCTGTTTCTGAAAGGTAAATCAAATGATCAAAAGATGCACTGACTTGGCTCCATGTGTTCCACTTGTTGTCGGCTCCAGGTGGAAGAGCGGAGGACACTGAACGAACATAAAGGGGATGCACTAGAGGGACACGTGTAATTAAAAAACGCAGCGTAAAATTTCCCATAACCCCCTGCTGGTATCTCTCCAGAGGTTCGGGAGGAGACACGGTCTCCCCCCAGCCCCTCTGCAGTGGGGCTTGTGCTCCAGGAACTGGCACCGTGTCAGAATCGAACCAGGCACTACCGGCTCTAGCACGCCCAACCGACGCTAACGACCCCTCTCCGCCACCAGCATCCCTTCACACTGAGAGTAGTTCTCCGGGCGCTTTTATTTCTTTACTCTGGGGCGTTAGAGTTCAAAATTCACCGAGGACGATAAGGATCGAACACACGACCTCCAAGTCCCAATCCGTCTTCTTCCAGCTTGAGCTATTGGATCAGACACTACTGTTAGCTTTCTCGGAGGTTTTCACTTTCATCTTTGGACCACAAACTTCAAAAGTCACCGCGTCTCATGAGGA
This sequence comes from Lutjanus erythropterus, assembly GCF_056507025.1. Classification (NCBI taxonomy): domain Eukaryota; kingdom Metazoa; phylum Chordata; class Actinopteri; order Lutjaniformes; family Lutjanidae; genus Lutjanus; species Lutjanus erythropterus. Next base: position 16,042,225 of record NC_139340.1, on the reverse strand, counting down.
TTGAACCCACAACCTCAGAATGACAAGTCAATCCTCTATCATCCTGAGCTACTCAGTCAGACGGTTGAGGTGTCTTTCTCGGAGGGTTTGAGTCTTCCTCTGGGTGTTGCACTTCAAAACTCAAAGCACTGGTTGAGGATTGAACTCACAACCTCAAAAGTCCTGGACTGTTCCTTTACTCCTTGAGCTATTGTGCTGAACACACCTGAGCTTAATTTTTCAAGCATTTCACTCTTTTCTTAAGCTGTCAGACTTCAAAATTCATCGAGCCTTATAGGGATTGAACCCCTAACTTCAGCTCCATGAAGCAGCGCTTTAACCTCCTACGCCAGCAGTCAGACAGCTTCAGGTTCTTCCTCAGAGGTTGTGAGTCTTCCTCTGGCTGCTGGGCTTCAAAACTAATCGTTATGTTTGATGATTTAACCCATGGCCTCAAAACATCTAAACAGGTGTCTTACTCCTTGAACCGTCCCACCAAAATATCATTTTTCAAGCCTTTTCTTTAGATGTTGTGATCAACTTCAAAATTAAGTTCCTGTAAGAATTGAACTCACAACCTCAGACACACCAAGCGGGTGTCTATCTTTCTGAGCTACATCATCTGATGGGTGTGGCCTCTTTCTGAGAGACTTTGACTGTTCTTCTGGCTGCTGGGCTTCAAAACTAATTGTTTTGCTTGACGATTGAACCCACGGTCTCAAAACATCTAAATTGGTGTCTTACTCCTTGAACCAACCCACCAAAATAACATTTTTCAAGCCTTTTCTTTAAATGTTGTGATCAACTTCAAAATTAAATTCCTGTAAGAATTGAACTCACAACCTCAAAAGTTCTGGACTGTTCCTTTACTCCTTGAGCTATTGTGCTGAACACACCTGAGCTTCATTTTTCAAGCATTTCACTCTTTTCTTAAGCTGTCAGACTTCAAAATTCATTGAGTCTTATAAGGATTGAACCAGCAACCCCAGATCTGTAAAGCAGCGCTTTAACCTCCTAAGCCAGCAGTCAGACAGCTTCAGGTTCTTCCTCAGAGGGTTTGAGTCTTCCTCTGGCTGCTGGGCTTCAAAACTAATCATTCTGTTTGACGATTGAACCCATGGTCTCAAAGCATCTAAACAGGTGTCTTACTCCTTGAACCATCCCACCAAAATATCATTTTTCAAGCCTTTTCTTTAAATGTTGTGATCAACGTCAAAATTAAGTTCCTATAAGAATTGAACTCACAACCTCAGACACACCAACCAGGTGTCTATCCTCCTGAGCTACATCATCTGATGGGTGTGGCCTGTTTCTGAGGGACTTTGAGTCTTCTTCTGGCTGCTGGGCTTCAAAACTAATTGTTTTGCTTGACGATTGAACCCACGGTCTCAAAACATCTAAACAGGTGTCTTACTCCTTGAGTCATAACACCAAAATAACATTTTTCAAGCCTTTTCTTTAGATGTTGTGATCAACTTCAAAATTAAGTTCCTATAAGAATTGAACCCCTAACTTCAGCTCCATGAAGCAGCCCTTTAACCTCCTACGCCAGCAGTCAGACAGCTTCAGGTTCTTCCTCAGAGGGTTTGAGTCTTCCTCTGGCTGCTGGGCTTCAAAACTAATTGTTTTGCTTGACGATTGAACCCACGGTCTCAAAACATCTAAACAGGTGTCTTACTCCTTGAACCATCCCACCAAAATAACATTTTTCAAGCCTTTTCTTTAGATGTTGTGATCAACTTCAAAATTAAGTTCCTGTAAGAATTGAACTCACAGCCTCAGACACACCAAGCGGGTGTCTATCTTTCTGAGCTACATCATCAGATGGGTGTGGCCTGTTTCTGAGGGACTTTGAGTCTTCCTCAGGTTGTTGCACTTCTGAACTCATGACACATGTTGAGGATCAAACCCAAAACCTTCTTAACTGTGTACTTGTTCCTTGAGCCGTTCAGTCTGACATGTTCAAGAGCTTTTGGGCTGTTTTGCTTTCTAATGTTTGTAATGAGGCTTGAATGCACAACCTCATAAGTGTCCAGCAATCATCTGTCATGTTGAGCTACAGAGTTTCTGTGTCTGCTTCTGAGGTTTCAGGTCCACCTCTGGGTGTTGCACTTCAAAAATGATCACATTGCTCGAGGCTCAAACACACAACCTCCAATCTTCTGAAGACTCTTTTTTTTTTACTCCTTGAACTGTTTAGTCCAATACGCAATAATCTTTCAAGCTTTTGATTATTTTCTTTATACGTCAGACTTGCTAAGTTTTGGGGCTGTTAGGCAAAAAGCCCAAATAATAATAATAATATAAGTTTCCAAAACCAAAAAACTGACAAGCAGGTATTTAACAGGCAGAGCTATTTAATCAAACCTTTAGACTTCCTCTCTCGGGGCTCTTGACTGTTTCTTCTGGGTGTGGGTCTTCAAAAAGCACCTTCTTGCCTGCAGATTGAACCCTGTTGTGCCTCAACAAGGACTGAATCACAAATGACATCTCTAGCAGGCTTTTACATTTAGATTTAGCAAAAAAGCATTAATCATTTAATCATTTGTCAGGTTATGTTTGGGTTTTTGTGAGTGAATATTAAGTTTTGATCAGGCTAAAACGAATTGTACCATTAGTGCAAGTAAAGGAAAAGTTACAACAAGATACTGGACCATGAAAGGTTGTATCAGCCAAACTTGTGACTGTCCTGATGTTGTTGATGCTCTCAGGTCCTGATTGCACTAAACAGTTCAAGGAGTAAAAAAAAAAAGTCTTGAGAAGATTGGAGGTTGTGTGTTTGAGCCTCGAGCAATGTGATCATTTTTGAAGTGCAACACCCAGAGGTGGACCTGAAACCTCAGAAGCAGACACAGAAACTCTGTAGCTCAACATGACAGATGATTGCTGGACACTTATGAGGTTGTGGATTCAAGCCTCATTACAAACATTAGAAAGCAAAACAGCCCAAAAGCTCTTGAACATGTCAGACTGAACGGCTCAAGGAACAAGTACACAGTTAAGAAGGTTTTGGGTTTGATCCTCAACATGTGTCATGAGTTCAGAAGTGCAACAACCTGAGGAAGACTCAAAGTCCCTCAGAAAGAGGCCACACCCATCTGATGATGTAGCTCAGAAAGATAGACACCTGCTTGGTGTGTCTGAGGCTGTGAGTTCAATTCTTACAGGAACTTGATTTTGAAGTTGATCACAACATCTAAAGAAAAGGCTTGAAAAATGTTATTTTGGTGTTATGACTCAAGGAGTAAGACACCTGTTTAGATGTTTTGAGACCGTGGGTTCAATCGTCAAGCAAAACAATTAGTTTTGAAGCCCAGCAGCCAGAGGAAGACTCAAACCCTCTGAGGAAGAACCTGAAGCTGTCTGACTGCTGGCGTAGGAGGTTAAAGGGCTGCTTCATGGAGCTGAAGTTAGGGGTTCAATTCTTATAGGAACTTAATTTTGAAGTTGATCACAACATCTAAAGAAAAGGCTTGAAAAATGTTATTTTGGTGTTATGACTCAAGGAGTAAGACACCTGTTTAGATGTTTTGAGACCGTGGGTTCAATCGTCAAGCAAAACAATTAGTTTTGAAGCCCAGCAGCCAGAAGAAGACTCAAAGTCCCTCAGAAACAGGCCACACCCATCAGATGATGTAGCTCAGGAGGATAGACACCTGGTTGGTGTGTCTGAGGTTGTGAGTTCAATTCTTATAGGAACTTAATTTTGACGTTGATCACAACATCTAAAGAAAAGGCTTGAAAAATGATATTTTGGTGGGATGGTTCAAGGAGTAAGACACCTGTTTAGATGCTTTGAGACCATGGGTTCAATCGTCAAACAGAATGATTAGTTTTGAAGCCCAGCAGCCAGAGGAAGACTCAAACCCTCTGAGGAAGAACCTGAAGCTGTCTGACTGCTGGCTTAGGAGGTTAAAGCGCTGCTTTACAGATCTGGGGTTGCTGGTTCAATCCTTATAAGACTCAATGAATTTTGAAGTCTGACAGCTTAAGAAAAGAGTGAAATGCTTGAAAAATGAAGCTCAGGTGTGTTCAGCACAATAGCTCAAGGAGTAAAGGAACAGTCCAGAACTTTTGAGGTTGTGAGTTCAATTCTTACAGGAATTTAATTTTGAAGTTGATCACAACATTTAAAGAAAAGGCTTGAAAAATGTTATTTTGGTGGGTTGGTTCAAGGAGTAAGACACCAATTTAGATGTTTTGAGACCGTGGGTTCAATCGTCAAGCAAAACAATTAGTTTTGAAGCCCAGCAGCCAGAAGAATAGTCAAAGTCTCTCAGAAAGAGGCCACACCCATCAGATGATGTAGCTCAGAAAGATAGACACCCGCTTGGTGTGTCTGAGGTTGTGAGTTCAATTCTTACAGGAACTTAATTTTGAAGTTGATCACAACATCTAAAGAAAAGGCTTGAAAAATGATATTTTGGTGGGATGGTTCAAGGAGTAAGACACCTGTTTAGATGTTTTGAGGCCATGGGTTAAATCATCAAACATAACGATTAGTTTTGAAGCCCAGCAGCCAGAGGAAGACTCACAACCTCTGAGGAAGAACCTGAAGCTGTCTGACTGCTGGCGTAGGAGGTTAAAGCGCTGCTTCATGGAGCTGAAGTTAGGGGTTCAATCCCTATAAGGCTCGATGAATTTTGAAGTCTGACAGCTTAAGAAAAGAGTGAAATGCTTGAAAAATGAAGCTCAGGTGTGTTCAGCACAATAGCTCAAGGAGTAAAGGAACAGTCCAGGACTTTTGAGGTTGTGAGTTCAATCCTCAACCAGTGCTTTGAGTTTTGAAGTGCAACACCCAGAGGAAGACTCAAACCCTCCGAGAAAGACACCTCAACCGTCTGACTGAGTAGCTCAGGATGATAGAGGATTGACTTGTCATTCCGAGGTTGTGGGTTCAATCCTCATGAGACGCGGTGACTTTTGAAGTTTGTGGTCCAAAGATGAAAGTGAAAACCTCCGAGAAAGCAAACAGTAGTGTCTGATCCAATAGCTCAAGCTGGAAGAAGACGGATTGGGACTTAGAGGTCGTGTGTTCGATCCTTATCGTCCTCGGTGAATTTTGAACTCTAACGCCCCAGAGTAAAGAAATAAAAGCGCCCGGAGAACTACTCTCAGTGTGAAGGGATGCTGGTGGCGGAGAGGGGTCGTTAGCGTCGGTTGGGCGTGCTAGAGCCGGTAGTGCCTGGTTCGATTCTGACACGGTGCCAGTTCCTGGAGCACAAGCCCCACTGCAGAGGGGCTGGGGGGAGACCGTGTCTCCTCCCGAACCTCTGGAGAGATACCAGCAGGGGGTTATGGGAAATTTTACGCTGCGTTTTTTAATTACACGTGTCCCTCTAGTGCATCCCCTTTATGTTCGTTCAGTGTCCTCCGCTCTTCCACCTGGAGCCGACAACAAGTGGAACACATGGAGCCAAGTCAGTGCATCTTTTGATCATTTGATTTACCTTTCAGAAACAGATATTTAAAAACAAAAAAACAAGCAGTTATTTCATTTTCATTTTAAAATACAAAAATTAAAAGCGCATTAAGTGATTCAGCGATCAGTTATTTTCTCCACAGCTTCCAACTTTAAAACTGAAATACAAACTGTTTTTCTTTGTCAAATGTAAAAAAAAATGGTTTGATCATTTTCTGTTTATTATAATAAATATGTCTGAAGTCACAGAGAAGATTTTAGCTAAAACAACACTGGAACATTCAGTCCTCCTGTCCTGTAAATTATGGAGGACTTTAACTGTCAAAAGTGGGTCTGACTGTAATTTTTATTTATTAAGTAATTTAACTTTAACTGCCAAACTGGGGACATATGGAGGAAAATAAATAAATCTAAATAAATATATTAATATGCCATTCAGTGCAACAAAAATACTACAAATAAATTTAGACATGAACTATTTTTTAAAATGTGACATAAATTGATATTTATGTTTTAGTTTGCTTCTGTATTTATGACTTAAATAATAAAGTAATTAAGTTATTTAAGTTTTAAGTTATAATTAAAGTATTTAATGAAGTTAAATCACTTAAATAGACTAAGTTAAATTAAAAAGTTAAAAAAAAAGTTAATTAAATTATGTTCATGAATTGAATTAAAATGAAGTTCAATGACTTAATAATTAGGTTAAATCAGGTTAAATTATTACCCATTTTTGTCAGTTATGATCCATAACTATGGAGGAGTCCACCATAAAGAAATTAATATGCCATTAAATGCACCAAAAATATTAAAAATAAATTTACGCATGAACTGATGAAATGTGGCATAAATTGATTATTTTAATCAGCTTCTGTATTACATTTGTATTCATTCTCCTATTTATTTATCTTCCCCTTTAAAGTTTCATTTTATTTATTGACTTTTTAAAATGTAATTCCTTTTTGTATTTCCCCCCATTTATTTTTTCCCCAAAGTCATTTATTTCTGTCTTATCTTTTTTACATTTCATTTTGGATGTCTACATTTTAATGTTCATTAAACATTAAAATAAATACAGGTAACCCTAACCCTGTGACAAAAATCTGAAGGTTTAATACACTATTATACAATTTTATTGTCATTAATGATCTTTCCTGTATCAATGTCTCTTCAGTTACCTGCCTGTTTTTAATTTATTAATTTATTTTTGCTTTTCTTCTGTAAATATTACTGATAAAACCTTATAAAACTGCAAATCATGAAAGAAGATTTAGTCTATTTATCAACTAATGGAACTTAATTTAAATTAAATTCATTAACGTAATTTAATTAACTGAATTGATTATTTTTCTCATTATATTTATCATATTTTGAACTTAATTAAGCCTTTTTTTTTATTTAAAGTCACTTAATTTATTTTTGATTTTGGCAGTTAGTCTTCCATAAACACCCAGTTCAGCTGTTAATTTATTTATTCAATAATTTAACCTAAACTAAATGAATTAACTAAATTAAATTAAAATTTTTTGACAGTTACAGTTTTCCATAATTTAACAACACAAGAAGACAAGAGCATCAAATGTGTCTCTTTTTTTTGGTGATACTATGATAGAAAATGAAAATCAAACCATTCTTTAAAATTGTGCTCATTCCTGTTCGACCACGACAAACAAAAACACCTTGTATTTCAGTGATCACTTCCGGTCAAAGCTCGTTGATTGTTTGACTCAACAATCAACCGTCTTCCTTCAGAATCTTAATGCGCCTTTAATTCTTGTATTTTAACATGAAAATCAAACAAATACTGGTTTTGTGTTTTTAAATAACCGTTTCTGGAGGTAAATCAAATGATCAAAAGACACACTGACCTGGCTCCATGTGCTCCACTTGTTGTCGACTCCAGGTGGAAGAGCGGAGTGTCAAACAGGAAGTGAAAGGTTCCAATTGGATTTATAGAGGAGGGGGCGGGACTTGGACTACAGGAAGTGGTTAAAAGAACAGGGGGGGGGGGGGGGGGGGGGTTCGACACTTCAGGGAGATCTTTTACAAACAAAAAACAAAAGAATTTCTTCACTTTTTTCTACTTTTAGTCCACAAATATCACACAGAACAAATTATTATTATTCATTAGTACTGCATTAGTCTGGGGGTTAGTCTCCATTGTCTGTTGTCCAAAGGTTGATGGTTCAATTCCACATTCTGCCTCATGCTAAAACACTTCCTGCTGAGGATGGGAGGACCTGTCTGTAGAGACACCAACACTTGGTTTCCAAACAGCTCAAACTCGTGACCACAGGTACGAACACCACTGTTGGCAATATTGAAGAAAAAAAAAAAATTTGTCAGCAGGAATAGCTCAACAAGATAAGCGGCTGATAACGGATACGCGAGGTTGGGGGATCAAATCCAAGCTGACCTGCTCTGAGACTTTCTTTTTCTTTTTTCTGAAGTTTTCTTTTGAGTATTTTGACCCAGAAATATAAGTACAATTGAAAGTCGAGGTGTGAGCTCAGTCTGAAAGGCGGCGTGTCTCTGTTTGAAAGGAAAACACAACTGTTAGATTTTCAAGTCAAAGCAACGTGGTCGTCCAGACTCCTATTAGACACCAAGCGAGGTGTGAGTGTGTTCTCCGATAGCTTGGGTGGTAAGAGGACGGCTTGAGAACGGAAGATCGTGGGTTCAATTCTTGTTGCCCACGGTGACTTTGGAAGGATGCGGTCCACAGAAAAGAGTGAAGACCCGTGAGAAGCGGCGCCGCTCTGTCCGTTTGGATATCTCACGTTTTAAGAGGACGGTTTGGGAGCTGAAGGTTGCGGGTTCGATCCTCACAAGACTCATTGACTTTTGAAGAGCAAAGTCCATAGAAGAAAGTGAAAACTTCTGAGGAGGAGAAGTTCATCACCTGAGACGATGGCTCAGGTCGTAAGAAGGCGGTTTGGGAGTTGGAGGTTGTGGGTTCGATCCTCACAAGGCTCAGTGACTTTTAAAGACCAAAGTTCCAAAAAAAAAAGTGAAAACCACTGAGGAGGAGGACTTCATCACCTGAGACGATAGCTCAGGTCGTAAGAAGGCGGTTTTGGAGTTGGAGGTCGTGTGTTCGATCCTTATCTCCCTCACTGAATTTTGAAGTCCAACAGCCAAAGTGAAAAGATAAAAGCGCCCGGAGAAAAGGTGTAAGTGCAAAGGGATTCAGGTGGCGTTGTGGAGGTTCATTGTGGCTACGGAGCCAGCAGGCAGTTCTCTGCCTGGTTCGAACCCCCGTGGTGTCCATTTGGATCCTGGCGCGGAGGGCGGTGCGGGTCGGCAGGAGGGGACAGTGTCTCCTCCTGCGTTTCCACAGAGATACAAATGGGGGGTTTTACTTATTTGTTCTTTATTGCAAGCTTGAAATTTTGAAAATTTTTGATTCTCCAAGTCACCCCAGTGGTGCATTCCTGCCAGACGAGAGACGACAACAGAGGACAGAGTCACTGAGAAGATTAACTAAGATGTAAGAAGATTTAATAAGATGTAAGACGATTTAATAAGATGTGACAAGATGTAAGAAGCTGCTGCATGGACATGTTCTCTGACACTGGACCACTAGGGGGCGTCTGCCTGAAAAATAGAAAAGAGGAGTGAAAAGCAAGTGTTAAAGGGCCAGTTCACCCACAGTCAAAAACACATTTCTTCCCTCTGGTCCGTAGTGCTGTTTATCCATGTAAATATTTTTGGCGAGAGATACGAGCCGTAGAGACGTCTGCCTTCTGTCCAACATAATGGGACTAAATGTCACTGGGACTGTGGTCCTTAAAGCACCAAAAAGTAGATTCTAAAAAAGAAAAAGCAGTGTTTCTCTCCAAAAATCAGGAGGCAGTTACTACTATAAAAGAGTAGTTGTTAGATGAAAGTGCTCACAACAAGGTGTGTGAATTATTATTTTGTTTTTGAAATGCTGAAATGTATTTTTTGGTGCTTTGAGCGCTGAAAGCTAAGTATCATTTAGTCCCATTAAACTGAAGAGAAGGCAGAAATTGCTAGGAGCGGTATCCCCAAAACTCTGCAAGTTACAGCAAAAGACTGTAGATGGATAAAAAGCACTACATGCCAGTGTAAGAAATGTATTTTTGATTTAGGGGGTGAACTGTCCCTTTAAGCAAGACTTTTAGTTAACAGAAGGTTTGGCTTGAGTGTAAATTGTGTAAACTTTTCACATATGACAAGTTTAAAGGATGAGAATGTAAAATATGTCCACGTGTTGTCCTCAGAGTCACTGCCGACTGCTGACTTGAAGTAAATGTGGTTATTGAATATTGTAAAAACAAAGGTGATAAAGCCGATAATGTTTGTGGATTTGATGCATGGTTTAATTTTAAATTGTGGCTATATTTTACAGATTGCTCCTTTAAGAAAGAGGCGTCTGAATTGAAAGCATTTTGTGTGCAGCAGTGGGTCATACTGAGAATAAATATCTCACCAGAGTGAAGACGTGGTCTCACTGGGTCGTCCTCCAAAATGCGCTCCATGGAGGCTGCGTATCTGCAAGTGTGAGATAAATAAAAGTCAGGTAATTTGAAGTGTGGTTGTGTGAGCGACTGATCCAGAGTCAGTGTGTTTCCTAGTGTAGTGAGAGTCTGTACTCAAGTACAAGTACTGTTACACTGCTAAAATATGACTCAATTACAAGTAAAAGTACTGGTGTTACATATATGTTTAAATACAGTAAAAGTACAGTATTTGTCATAAAAACTTCTCAGAGTGTTAGTTATTTGTAAAGGTTGATCACCTGATTGGCTCCTAAAATTCAGATGAAAGGTTTGGACATGAAGTGAAATCAAACTCAGTACTCAGAAAGATTTTAAAAGTAACTAAGTAGATTACATGTTGTAATGCATACTTAAGTGTGAGTAAAAGTACAGACTTGAAAATGTACTGATAAAAGTACAAGTAGGCCAAAAAGGAGTTAATTAGAGTAATTAGAGTATTTGTAATGAGTTACTTGCAGCCCTGTATTTCTATCAGGGTCAGTGACACAGCAGACAGACTTTTGTGTCCAAGTGCAAAATTTCCTTTTAAAATAATTGAATGAATTGATGTCAGATCTGATGTAAAAATCTTCTCCAGGTCAAAGAAAACATGTTTGTTTGGTTCAGACCTCAATAAATATCATATCATCACTTTTTTTTTTCAGTGAACATGAAAATTGTGATGCGAAACTCATCATTTCCACTAATCATATGACATCTTGCAAACTGAGTGAAAAAAGAGATTTAGAGAACTGAGAGAAATGTCTGCATGTAAGAGGTGACATTCAATGTGTGTGACCTTTGACCCCTCAGTTAGCACTGCTTTAAAACCTGTAAATAAACCTTTTATAATCATGATGATGTGGTATTTGTTGGGGTCTGTACCAAACAAAGTTTTTTTGATGTGGAGAAGAAGATTTGAAAATCCGTTTGATTGCTGACTCTGTTCACAGCAGTACATTGCTGAGCTTTCAGGCTGCTGAGCAAGTGTGCTTGTCAGAAGTGGGGGCCGTTGTACCGCTGTATTTCCACTTGTATGTATAATGAGAATGAAGAGTAGAAAGTGGACTAACCTGAAGACTGGTCCATAGTTTCCCTCAGACAGTGTGAAGAGCAGAGCGGTCCACCTGGAAGCATTTACAATGAAAGAGAAAATAAATGAAGTCAGCAGAATTCAGAGTTGTACACATTGAAACCAACCTCAGTATATATATACAATAAAAACTGGATATTTGTACTCATCAATTATCTTTCATTCCAATGCGTTCCAGTTTTTCTAATGTTTCAGAAGAGACCTTGTTAACCACGTCTGTTTTTTAAATATTTCTGCATATATTTTTTCATAGGAAAAACCTAAAAGTAATATTTTTAATCTGAAGTAATCTAAGTATTTGAAAAATGTGTGCTTAAAAAATAAGAAGTAAAGTAAAAAATACAAAATAGTTGTAGTATATTTATATTTATTCATATATATTATTATAAAATAAATCTTACATAAATTCTGAGATAAAGGCCCAAATAATCAAGAAACGTCATAAGCAACGATACGTTATTATGATTTAAACCCATAATTATGACTTACTATATAGAGATACTATAGGGATATTGTTTTTACTGGTGTTTATCATCCGCCTTTTTCGGAAATCCTTCATTTGCGTAATTCTCGCGAGATTTGCATATGTCGCTTCTTTATTGAGCACGTTCTATAAACGAATTATGTTTCGTATTATGGTTTTATAAGGCGACAACGCTGTGTTAAAAAAGAAAAAAAAAACGTCCGGGTCTATGGTTTAATATACTTAGTTAACCTTAGGGAAATGTATGGTTTGTCGGTCACTCTCGCGAGATTTGTCGCGGTTCAGGGGTTCTCTTCTAGGCGCGATCGTTCGATGTTTGCTTCCGCGAAACGTTATAAAACGACATGTGATTTCACACAATAATCTCACAAGTTCCCCTTCATTTTAAATGTTAACTTTCCTTCATTTATTCGGGTGGAATGACCGCCGTGCGGTTTGTTTATCCGCCTCAAACTGAATGTGCACACAGGTGTTGTTAGCTTAGCTGTTAGCCACCTAGCAGCGGACGCAGCGACACTGTTTGTGTTTATGTTTGTGTTTCAGCTTCCGACTTACCTCAAAACATCCGTTTTTGTTGTTGTTTCCGTCCTTTTGGTCTCATTTCCCCTCTCGTACTCCACACGTCTTCATTAAACAGGTTTTATCCGGTGAATTTTCAACATTTTCGGATGTTTCCTCTGATCACTTCGCCGACACCGAGCGACGCTGCGCCCCCCGAGCAACACGACCCCCCCCCCCGGGGAGGGAGGGAGGGAGGGGGTGTCTGGGTGCCAGGGAACTCTTTCGCCGTTTAATTTTTTGACTGAACTTGAGAATGACAGAAATGATTAAATCATATTTGGTTTTCGCTGCAGAAGTGATATACAAGCAATAAATCAAAATACAACTTCATAAAAATAGTTTTGACTGTGCCGCCTTCAAAATAAGAGTCCCCCACTTCCGTCTCTGCCAGCAGGTTGACAGTCGCATCAAAATATGAAAAGTTTTCTAAAGGAAGTGGAGGAAATTGTATGATCTTCGAGAATCGTTTCATCATGCATATATCTATGTCTTTTTTAAAACATAAATGTAGTAATTAGGGCTTTCAAGTTTAATTTAAATTGAATTTTAGATGAATTAATTCCTGGTTCCTCAGAACTTAAAAAGCGGGGACCTAACTTCCTAAGCCAATGAATCAGAGGTGAGCTCTGGTGTACCTGAGAAGCCTGTTTATGCCCATGTTTCTGCTGGATTTAATTGTGGGTGCAGGTGTACGCCTGTATCTATGTGCATATAATATTATGTCAAGGTATACATGGATATGCATATTTGTATTTTATCTGTAGGTCCTGAAAGGTTAATTCAGTTTCTTCAGAATAAATAAAGGTCATTTAATCATCTTTTTGTCTTGTTGGTTTTCATTTCACATATAATCATCAGTTCCTTCCAAAAAGTTGGACATGAAGGTGAGTTTAAAGTCCACATTTCATAAAGAGAAATATATGTACACAAATAAAGTGAAAGGTCACGTCTACAATCAATTTTAGGCCCATTCATACTGAATTCATTTCTTAAGGAGAGCCAGGGAGACTGTTTTTCTGTGAACATTTTTTTTAAAGTTGATCTTTTTTTCTTTTGGTGTAGCAAAAAATAGATTTGGAAAAAACTTCAAAATGGCAGAAAATGGCAGAAATCTCTTCTCACACTCACCAAAGAGGAGGTAAACTAACCTTAATATATTAAATCAATGACATTATATTCTGTTCACCCCGATAGAACAGAAAATTAGTTTTAAAAAAGTTAATTGTCTGTATCCATGGAAACACTGATGAATGCGGCCATAAAGGTTTGATTTTCGTTGATTCGGAAGAGTTTAATTGGTAAAATGCTCTGATTATAGGTTTTGGATTACAATTTTAATCTGAGAAGTAAATATATGTGTCAGTGGAACAAAATGAACAGTTTTACTCACTTTAAAATGACTGTAAAGTAACATAAAATGGAAATAATCAGGTACAAGTACCTCAAACTTAAGTACTTGTATACAGGATTGCACACAAAAGGGAAAATGAGAGCTTGCAATGCTGCAAGATGATCAGTAGATGGCAGTAAATACCAAGATATAATCAGAGGAAACAACTGTACACATCAGGCTCATGTGTGAACAATAGTTAATAAAATCCCCCAGGAGAACACACACAGGTGGTGAGAAAAAATACTCCTGGATATGGAGCACAACAATGCAATATAATGGCATATTATTAATCACCAACGGTTTGTAATTTTACTGCTTTAGTGAATGAGTGATTAATGACTACAGCAACATAACCCGAGCGTGCCTCCTCTGCTGAAAAGAGTAATTTTCAAGTCAAAGAAACATAAAAAGCACATCATCTCTCAGTGATGAGGGGGTTTAAGTGAAGAGCTTTCCCATCAAACTGTAAATTCAGGGTTTAGCACAAAGACGGGAAGTGACTCAAAAGCCAGCTGTCGCGTCTGTCCTTCCTCTGAGGATGAATAAAAGACTCTTCAGAATAAAAAAAAAAAACAAAAAAAAAACGTGTGTGTACCTGCGTGTGAAAGAAGGAAAATGGATCCCGGTGGAGTGTGTGCATAGGAAACAGAAGTGAAAGAGCTTGTGATGTCTTGTGTGAGCGCACACCCACACACATGTGGGACACAGGCTGGGATGGAAAAAAGGGGTAAATCTTATCATTTAGAGGCTTCACAATGGGCATAAAGAGCTGCTAATCTGCTTCATCTCCCCGGCTCTTTTGTGCGACTGGAAATGGACCTTCTGTCCATCGGCTGCTTGTCGCCCGGCTCTTTTGTCTCCCGCTGGATGTGATGGCCTGCCCATCACAACCCTCATCTCTTTTCCCCCTTTTTGTGGGCGTCCCTACCTCGGCGTACAGACTCAGCTGGAGCCCCGTAAGACCTTTAGGTCAGGTGGAGTCTTTTCTTTTATTCAATCCCACCTTTTCTTTCATTCTCATTTATGCTCCTTTGTTCGCGTGAAGCCGCCTGACACATGTGGACGGGAACAGGCAGGGATAAGACGGATGTGTGCGCCAATCTAATCCCTTGATTTAGTGAGCAAAGAATATCAGTGGTGTTAGGAATGCTATGTCCAATCTCATTAGTACTCAAGGCGATCAATAAAGCTTTGGGTTCTGCTGAATGTAGTATTCACTGAAGGATTGGGTTTTGTGAATTCACTTCTTACCACAGGCTCACTGGCAGATGACCTTTGCCGCCTTTTAATACTCACAAATCAGCCATGATCTATTGTGTGGTAGACCGGAGTCCACAGCGGCGCTCTCAGGATGTCTGAGGGGCAGGGGCAAAAAAAAAAGACATAAAAGGCACCAGAGGTACGTAGTTTTGCACTTTGCCACATTCTGTCCACTGGAAGGGTGCTTTGGAGGGCACTGAACCGCATTTACTCAACTTGAAGGGCACTTGAGAGGGCACTTTACCACAATATGTCCACTAGAAGGGCACACAAAGGGTATTTTGTCACGATTTCCCCACTAGAAAGGTGTCCTAGAAGATTTTATCTACCATAGGGGCATCCATGAGGGCACATGTGCGTCGTTTTTGCGAACACGGGGGCACCATGGGGGGTGATTGCCCCCCTCACTCCGCCTTGAGTCCACCAGCAGGCGACCGAGTGTACAGACAGGCTGTTCCTATAGCCGATACGAGCTGGCAAGTATGTATATTTTGAGGAGACGAGCTTCATCTGCCAGAACCAACCCACAGTCAAAATCACATACGGAATTTCCTGGAAAAGACGAGCGCCAAGTTCTCGGTTTAGACTCTTCCTCTGGCCCACACGCTGATGGCTGCCTGCAGGGGAAGGAGGAATCCTCCATTCATGAAGTTTTCAACCTGTTTCAGCACTGAGGTACGTGAGTGAATGGACCACCTACAGATTTTCTGCTGAGTTAAGGCGCACTCGACTGACAGACTTCCTGCGCAGGGATCACGGCCGGGCCACTGAAAAAAAAAGAAGAAAGAGAGAGAGAGAAAAGTCATAATTTCAACAAAACTGCCTTCACTTGGTTTTGAGTTATGAATCAAACTCAAACTCTTAAGTTCTGAAATAAACTAAACAAAGTTTTATCAAACTATAATCTTTTGTTGAGATAATTTACTTTTCTTTTATAGGTCAACTTGACATTTCATAGAAGTTCTCCCTTCATGTCAAAAGGAGCCAGCTGAGATGGAGAAGTTGCTGAGGAGAGTGATGTCACGCTCAGCCTGCTGTCACCGCTACCCAACTGCTGACAAGCTGAAGAAAATGGACGGACAGACTAAGACCAGTAACACAACAAACTTATTTTATCACTGTAGCTTCTTCTAAGGCCTCACGTATAACTCAGATCCATTTACTAGACTCCAGTCTGCAGTGTAAACCACGGGATCATAGAGAAATGTCAGGATTCACGATCAAAGAAAGTTTATATCACATCGACACTTGTCTTGTGCTTGTTTCTATGAACACTTTCTGTCTGTTTTGCTCTATCTGTCTGCTGCGAGAACGTATGAATGTAACCCAGAGCCTTTAAAGGGGAGAGCAACCTCTCAGCACACGGGGTCGACGACCTCCAGCTTGTGTTTGAAAGCGCTTTTCACTCGGAAAGGACTTCCCCGAGCTTGACATCGTATCTCTGAGCCTGAGCTTGAAGTGTCCGATTCCGGCGGCCCGCTGAGAGCAGTCCAGCCACCTTTGTCCTGCGGTAAAGAGAACAGCAGAGGGGATCAAATCTCCCGCGAATCTGCTCTCGACAAACACAAAAGGGGGGCTTCCTCCACTGCTGCCGAACTGCACCCTCACCGCAGTCCTCTAGATAGAGAGGCGGATGAGAGGAGAAGGAGGGAGGGGGGGGCTCTGATGCTAGGAGGTGAGTGAGAGGTGGTAGAAAAAGACAAAGAAGAGAGAGCTAGTGAGTGTGTGTATGTGTGTGTGAGATAACACAGGCGAGAGAAACCGAGCAGATTGACGCCCCGGTGCCGTCAGTGTGTGGGCGAGTCTGTCACAGATACAGAGGCAGATAGGCTGAGGAAGAGAGGTATTGTTAGAGGAGACAGATCCCCCAAACTAAACTATCTGCACACTTCAGGCACAATGGACTGAAACACTGGCAGCAGCAGCACCTTTCTCCTGTATGCAACACACACACACACACACACACACACACACCTCGCACAGCTGAAATATAAATATATGGATTTGGTCTTATGAGCTAAATATTCTATTTACTTTCATTTCTCTGTGAAACCTGTTACATCCACAGTAACACCTCTCTAAAATCGTCTTGCAATACTCGCTTTGACCACCAGGGGCAGCCCCTCATCACGAGCTCACCTGTGGCTCTATTTTATTACATACTGTGTATATAAAGTGAATTATTTCCCACTGTTAGACCCTGACTGGACTTAACATATGTACCGGTTCACATATGTTTTTAAATGGGTAAGTATCAGATATGTAATTTCACTTAAGTAAAAGGGTCTAATTAAGGGTAAAATACTGATAAATAAAGATCATTATTTCTATTTTTCGTCCCATATGAAACAAAGTATGTCCTGTTATATCTTACTAGTGTACCTTTAGGCGTAAGGTATAACTGCATTTATTTACTGATCAATAAAAAACAACTTATTTCTAGTTTGTCTGGTTTAATACAAAGCATATTTTGTTACATCTTATTTGTACACAATAACATAAAATGCGACCAAATAACTCATTTGAATGTGAAACTTTCTCATAATAATGAGAAACATTTCCAAAAGGAATACTTCGATATTTTATATACTTTATTATTTTGATAATAACTCATTATTCTGAGATACTTAGACATCATTTAGAAATATGGAGTCATTATTTTGATATACTACCTCAATATTTTGAAATACTAATATCAAGCCATATTGAGATAATACATCAGTATTTTCTCATTATAATGACTTATAAGATCTTTTTTTTTTTTTTATCACATTGGTGGAAATGGCCTGCCATGATATAAACTGAATAAACTCTTGGGAAAACAAGCAACTGGTTGTGGAGGTGAGAGGAATGGTTTTTGAAAACTCATGGATTTCATCCAAAATAGAAATCTTTAATCCTCTGAATAATTCAGATTTATTAAAGCCTCTTTTTTAAAAGAAGGAAATCCATGAATATTCAAGGCAGTTCATAATAATACAGGATTATCTCATCAAATGCCAAAAAGTAAACACAATTTAGCCATTATCAAAGCCACTTAAAAATACTAAGCACTAAACAGTCTTGTGTTGCCCCCCACTTCAGTCACAGATTTGTGGATGCGGGGGTCGACGCCACCACCAGTGACGGAGGCTTTGATGAGTGAATCCAGCTCCTCACGTCCTCCACTGGCTCGCTACAAATGTCGTGAGGTCGATGCGTTTGACCTTCAGATGCTTTAATGCAACTTCTGCCAAATCCTCGACCCCAGAGCCGCTGCAGCGGCTTTAAACACGACCATCACAGGTCTGTTCATCAGAACCACCAAACTGCATCTCCCATCTCTCACCGAGTGTGAAGAGGGAAATAAGATGCTCGCCGGGTTCGTCAGGTCTAATATGGAAACCCAACGCTCATAATTATGAGATATAACTCATAATTTTTTCTTTCAGTGGCACAAATGGGCTTCCACAGATCTAAAGAGGAAGCAAAACGAGGAAATGCACTTTTCAGCAGGAGCTGGTTTATATCATATTAGATTTACATGGAATAAGTCATTTTAAAGGAGCAGTGTGCAGGATTTAGTGGCTTGCAGAATGCAGACACCTCACCTTCCAATCCAGCAAACGACAGACATCTGCCAGATGTGCAGATCAGTCTATATTGTCTTCATCTGTCTGTCTGTGCAGATCAGGTTCAATATCTGGACGTCTGACCCCTCTTGAACGTGGACATGGACATGCAGCTCGATATTTGAATCAGCAAGAGATAAATCAATTATTTATCATATGTGATTAAAGAAATAAATCATATGTTGCTGTTGTTGTCGTTGGATAGAGCGAGCGACTTGTTGGTGAGCACAAATTTGTCAGATAACACTTCAGCTTCCTCTGATTTTTAAATCGTTTGCTCATTTGAACAGGTAGCAAAAGCTTCAGGTATGCAGCTTTTCAGGGAATCAACTCTTCACCCTTTGTGATCAACACTATCACTCTAACAAGCTCTGCTTTTCCCTTTTGTCTTGCAAATTTCAAGTGCAGCTGTCAGGCTTTTTCAAAGGAAATTTTCATAATCCTACTCAAGTCGTTATTCTGATGTCTTGTTTTAGTTCTGCAGAGACTAAAACCTCCTTCTCTGAGGAGGTAACAGCAACATTTAACGCGGCACAGCCGGGTTTGCTCTTAGTTTTGGCCAATAGTCTCGGCTGTAACAGCGGCCTTGACCCAGAAAAACCACTGTACAGCATAAACCCAACAGAGACAATCATTCTCCTTCCTTCAAAACAAAAAAGGCAAAACAGAGGAGATGAAATAACTAAGAAACTTACACCACCGTGCAACAACAGAGCTACTTACCAAACAAAGCACAAGCCTAAGGGTGTTACCCAAAGTGAACAATTCTGGACGATTAAAGCCTCATATCCCATCAAACATGTAGTCAGAAAAGATAAAATGTAAAATAAAATGATGCTGTGATGCTCTTCTTTCAATGAAGAAATACTCTCCAGTTCTGATACAACTGATGCTATCGTGTTTCTGTGCTAACCTCCCATCGCTTCTCGCTGTCATCACACCTAAAACCTCGCCTGTAGCTGCCAGTAGTCCCTCCTAAGACGCTGATTGGCTGCGGACACAAACGGATCACTCAAAGCCTGGCAGGATGGATTCTCGCGTGATCTTGTGAATCCAGCCGCCTTGGTGAGGTAAATTATCAGGTGCATAAGTCGAAATTGCACTTTGTCTACATGTGAAACCGTGTTACCAGTCTGCTATATCCCATCTTTGTGCATTTTCTGGAGCTCGATAACACAAAGTTGACTGTGTGAGACCTAAAATGATTCTGTTATCATCAGAATAAACGGCTGGTTGGAGCCAAAAAGGGACTGATTCATCACACAGCGCAGAGGGAGAGAATACACAACCGCTACACATACTTAGTGTGATTTATCCTTAACAACTCTGAATAACGGAGTATGAAGTGAGAAGTATTAAATGAACTGGAAGCGCCTCTCTGATCCTCTGCTCAAGAAAGATTAGGAGGAGGCACCTTCCTGCATGAGTAGCTCCACATGTCGCCGGTGTCAATTTGAAAAGAGCGTCTCTTTCCTCTCAGCTGGAAGGTGATGGATAATGCTTTTGCGCATTACCGAGAGGGGACGGCCATCCATCACGTGCACGCGGTGGTCTGTGTGTGTGTGCGTGCATGCGCTGATTGTATGCAGGTAGTGTTGCTCTCCTCAAGGCTTTAGTGTGGTTACAGGAGGAGGAGGAGGAGGAGGAGGAGGAGGAGGAGGAGGAGGCCCTGCGGGGAGATGCAGCGCCGGCAGAGGTTCTGGAGACAAGGACTCTCACTGGTGTCAAGCGGGGGCGGGTTATTTATTTGGTTGGGGGTCGTGGGAATACTGGAAGCATCTTCATGCTGATGAAGAGCCGATGCTCTCAGACACATTGCAATGCCAGCGGTGGTGTGTGTTTTGTGTCAAAGGCTACCTCTTCAACACCAGACAGCAAGACTGTTTGGAGGGAAGGAAGGAGACACGGCAAAATAATAAGAAACATGCACACGTATGTATAAACACACAAAAGAAGACAGAGCAATGTGCTCTACTTTACTCTACTCTGTGCAAGAAAACATCTTGTCCCAGACAAGAATTTACAACTTTAAACAATTTAAAAATGTGTTAAAAGCCTTCAAAATATAAAACTAACAATACCTACTGATAACACAGGTGTGAAAATGTGCTATTCTGATGATTTTTGTTTTAAATGTAGTTTTTAAATGAAAATGTTGGCCCTGCTGTGTCCCAGATTTCCATCAAATCTGTCAGATTTTAACAAAAACATGATTTAATCAGGTATAAAAAAGGGTTAGCTATAACCTAAGGACCCCTGTCTCACTTCCTGGTTTTAAAAAAAAGTTGGGATAGTTCTGGCAAAATTTCTATTTTTCGACAAATTCATTAATAACGTATCCGATGTGTCTCAACTATAATATGTCAACTCTGAAGCCCTTCTAAATCAGGATTATGGTTTAAAAATGTGTATTTTTATTAGCATTAAGAGAACTCTGAGCAACTTTAAAAAATAAAAATGGCTACTCACTATGACTATGCTGTGAAATATGCTCTCCAAGGTAAAACTGATTTTGCTAATGGAGCCTGGTTGGTTTGGAGAGATAGATATTTGTCTTTTAACAGTGGTTTCCTGTCAGAAAAGGCTGTATGACGGAAAGGTAAAGTGGTGAAAATATTCTAAATACAGTTAAACTGATATTGATTTTTTTTAGGTGGGCCTTTTTTAAGTGGCTAAAATATGTTTTGTTGCTGACCCTGTCCAGTACATTGCTTTACTATAGGTAATACACTGACTATCAATAAGTAAAATCTGCAATATCCCTTTAATCCATATTCATGAGTTATGGAGGCCGTTTATTTAGCGGATGTATTTCTGACGGCGTCACCAGTCGGAGCTCAGCGGAGGACGAGGCTGTGCAGCAGGAAGGCTCGTATTCTCTGCAGGAAAAAAAAAATCTTCTTTTGGACACAAATGGCTGGAAAAACCAGGTGAAAAGCAGCGAAGAAGTGAATTTATATGCGCATAATTTGCCAAACCTTTTGTGTTTTCAGATCTATATAAATCTGTGAGGCAATCCCTTCAATACAGTACAATACTTCTGATTTTTTTTCTCCAAGCTGGTGACTGCAGACAGAGACAGATACGATAGTCTGACCTGCTGAACCTGCTCTGTTTAGCATGCCATGCTCCGTAGAGCTAACATACAACATCCATGCTAATGCCGCTCCTGCAGCCGCTCTTGTTTCCATAACAACTAAACGTGAAGGAGACGGACCTGCAACCGAAAACTCAGAGCTGCCTGGGTGGGAGGATGCACGAGAAAAAACACAAAAAAAAAAAACACTGTAAAAAGAAACTATTCAACTGTAAAAACTTAAGTTTGCATGCTGCCTTAAGATTTTAAGTTGAGAGTTAAGAGGTAGAGTTTTAACTCTCAAACAATGCATGCTGGGAAGTCTGCTAATATGCTCTGATGTTCAGCTCATCATTTCAAGACAAAACACTTAAAAGTTAACAGAACTCATGTTTATAAGTTCTGAAGTGTTCTAAAAATTAATAGTAGAAGTTTTAAGTTGAATTCACTTCAATAAATAACAGTACATTAATGAGAAAAGATTAGAAACTTATTTTATTGAGTTGATTTAACTCTGTGTGATAGTCACTCAACTTATCATTTAGTTCTGAAGTGTTTGGAAAATTAATACAGGAAATTTAAAGGTTAACTTGAATAAATCAAACTTCTATATTTACGTTAAATTAATAAAAAAAGATGTATGTTTTTTGTTTTACAGTGAAGCACACAAGCAGGTCCATCCATGCGAACAAAAATACAAACATCCACACAGGTGCGGTTGTAATTTTACACCTGGAGGCTGCAGCATCCGCCTCGTCCGCACGCTCTTGTTGTTTTCCCGCCCCCCCGTGTGTTGAGAGGGGAGGGCAGGTGGCGGTGCTCGCTCCCCCGGCTCCATCCTCCGAGAGTTATTACTGTTACAAATAATCCCATGATGACGCCAAGTCCAAACAGTTGCAGAAAATAAAGACGGGATATTGATTTGATATTTGCGGGAGTATTTGTCAGTGCGTTGGCCTGCTTGTTTGTTGTTCTTCCCAGTGTATATATGGAAACCGCGGCGCTGCGGCGTCTTTGTGTGTGGCCTCGGTCATGGGAGGAAGGCCTTTTGTGCAGCTTGCTTATACTACAACCATGTGTTTACTTGACTCCCTGCTCGCGCCCCAGCGGCCTGATGCTGTTATGTCTCCAAGGGACCGAACTGTAGCTTGAGAGGGACTGATAAGCAAATTGAGCAGGGCCCCCTTTTCCTCCCTGCACTGTTTGGTTACACGCAGAACGATTGTTCCATTTGTACACAGTGTATTTTCTCCATTTTACTGCCTTCTTTCTCTTTCTGTTTCCTCTCTAAATCACTTTTATGAATATTTCTGAGCGCGAGTGCAAAGGATTGTGGGAGCGCGGTGGTTTTCGGGCCCAAGATTCACCCCTGCGATACAATAATTCAGGTGAGAAACAATACGGCGCAGAAGAATGAGAAGAACGCGCCGAGATAAATCTCCAAAACACTCGCTGCAAATGTCCCATGAATCTACCACCATGACATCACTCAGCAAGAGCCTGTGTGTGTGTGTGTTGTTATGAAAAAGTGTGTGTGTGAGGAGATAGAGAAAAAGAGAGAGGGACTGCTAAGTTGGCGGTTTGAATGATGTTTAACTGGAGCTCAGCACCGTTGAATGAGGCTGTAAATCCGCTTTCTCCTGGGTGCAGTTACTCAGAGCGCGCCATGCTACACAACTATCACAGAGAGAGGGATGTCGCCACATTACTGTCGCACACACACACACACACACACACACACACACACACACACACACACACACACACACACACACACACACACACACACACACACAAGCTATTTCTACCTCCTACAAGGCATAAAATATAACCCGCACCATCAACAGCAACCCACTCAGAGGATTGAGGATATACACAGAGCTCAGAGCTCCATCCCACATTAACCAAACACAGAGAGCTCTCCTCTCTGGAGGCTTCACATCCACCCTGCACGGCCTCGCTGCCACATAATCCCCCCCCCATCACTTCTCCTCTCCTTATGATCAATTCATGAAAAACAACGAGACGCTGTCACTGACTGACAGCTGCAATTTCATGCCATAATGGAAATCGGCGCATATAAATGAAAGAAAGAGTTTTTTTAAGGTCAATGTTTTTTGTTCTGCTAAAAAATATGTCTACGTCTAAATGTATGATTGCAGAGCTTCTCCTATATTTATATCTCCACTTAAAGGGATATTTTAGATGTTTTGAAGTGGGGTTGTATGAGATACTTGGTCAGAGTCGGTGTAGGAAGCTGAGCAATGTAGGGGAAACCCGGGATGGTGGTAACACACCAGGTGATTCAAACTTCTTCTTTTGGGTTCATGAGTTTGCAAACTTTTTCATACAAATAATGCAGAGATTCTCGTCATTTTAATCCAAGTGCTACCAGCATGCTAGCAGCGTGTTCTCCTTTGAAATTTACATTCTGGTCTGGATCGTTTATTGTACTTTTTTTTTCCTTCTCTGTTTTAGGTTTATTGGAGCAACAAATGTCTGTTTATGTGTGGTGAGAGATCATTAATAATCTTTTAGAGTCAGAAATCTTTGAGTCTGGGGAACAAGAGGTGGAGTAAACAACACATAGATCATATATTTAATGGGATTTAAACTATTTGATATACTGTCTATGGTTCCACCTCACTATTTGGACTGAGCTTCTCCTTTTTCTTACATATTGCTCCTTTAAACTGACACTGATTTCTTTTACAGGTGACTAAATGTTAATGGAAAAGCACCTCATACAATCACACTTCAAATAATCCGAACTATCCCTTTAACTCCGTTTATTGTAGCAGCAAAAACTCATTCCATGCTTTTACATTTTACCTTTTCTTTTTTTTTATTTATGTTCTGTTTCTGCCAACACACTGCAGTGTCCAACTCCATCAAAGAGGGGAAATGTGGCGTCTGTTCATACAAAAGCTCCGTAAACACACACGTTACTCGTGAAGCTAATTTGATTCAGATGAGGAGATTTATGTGCCGAGCCGAGGAGACTCGGGAGGTTGTTTTTTTTTTTGTTTGTTTGTTTTTTTTTGAAGGGTAGAATCGTCAATTATTTTGGAACAGATGGGTCTCAAAGTGCAATTGAATTTGATTATCGCCTCAATGGAATACATAATGAAAGAGGCCTAATTTGAAGAGAAAGTTATGAGAAGGCCATTTCAATTACTCCACATGCTAAACTTGGGCACCAGCCTCACACAAACACACTCCGGCATTCAGATGATTTTCTATTTCTTATTTTCTTTCTTTCTCCCCCTTTAATGACAGCCAGAGTGAATCATGATGAGCGCGGCTGTTTATTTGCTTGTTTCTGAAATCTGCCCCAGCTGCATTCTCGAAAGCGCCGCGCGTTTGTCATTGTTAATGGATCACCACTTTTCATGAAATACAACTTTGTTTTTCGTCCTATTATCGACACGCTTGTTCAAATAATAACAGGCTTGGCGGCTCGAAGCTGTTGAAACCGTTTGACAGATTCGGAGTAAAGAACTGTCCACGGCGCCGGCATCGAACAGATTATTACAGGAGCTTTAAAAGATGTTTTGTCCAAAAATGTTCAAATCATGACAACCTGTCAAAAGTGACTGCTGCACTAACAGCTTTCCTTCACTCAACTTGTGATTGACAGGTGTATTTTTAGCTCTACTTTCTCTCGGGTTCAACAGTTCATATTGATTAAGGTTGCACAGAAGTTGCTTGATCTGTTTTTGGAACTGGGTTGTGTTAAAACTTTTAAAAATCATCGCTTATTCCTTAAAGGACAAACACAATCATCACTCTTTGCTCATGAGCGTTTTCACATCTTAAAGTCAGAACCAAAGTTCGTGTTTTTGATGCATTGAAGACATTTGATCCAGTTAATTTTGGTTCGACTTTGCAGTTACGCAAGAAGTACACACGACGCGCCTATGTTCTGCAAGCACGCGAGGAAACGCACAACTTTTAAATCTCAGCATGCAATGTCATGCAACTTCCTGTTTTACGTCAAAAAAGTTGCACAAAGCTTACAGACCTGTAGCTCACTGAGGCTGAACGGTTGAGGCTTCTCGAACTGAACTGTTAGAGTTGCACTGTGGGTAACGCTTCTCTCTTTCTGTCTCAACTCAACCAGCTGAGGCTGATGGCCGTCTACTCAGAGGCTGAGTAAAGAGACCATCTCATTGTTTTTAGTTCCTTTACTGCAGATATAAATCTTAAATTTGCATTATTTTGTACACAGTCTTTTTTATTTGGGGACCCAAATAAAATCTCCTGTGAGCCATGGGTGGGTCCCAACCCAGTGTTTGGGAATGACGGTCTAGATGCCCTATGATTTGCCACTTTATAAATAAGTCTGACAGTTATTGAAGTGTATTACTAATTTGGTGAAGCTCTTAGTTATCAGTGGCATAAAAGATTTCAAACAGGAGAATTCTTAGAATAAATTCTGGTCTCTGACGTCAAACACTCGAACAGCAACACCTTCACTCAAACCCAACCGCAAACACTCCAGACAGATGGTTCTGGCCCACAGCGAGAGGCCTCCCACCGTGCCCGATAACAAGTTTCTTGCGCTATATAGGGCAACCGTGACTGTAAACACACCAGCCCCAAGTGGAGCGAACAGGTGGCCCACAACATAGGACCACTGGTCACGCTGAGCGTCCGCAACAAAAGTTAAGTCATGAAGAAACGCTCGAGTCTTTGTGAAATCGGGTCCAGGGCTCTGCGGCCAAAACATCCCAGCGTGAGGCGTGAAGCTTCAGTCCAACAGCATCCAGAAGCATCAAATCACCCTCAGTATCTTTTTATCAAGTTAATTTCCTCTGTGCTGCCTCACAATGGCGAGAAATCTGGCCTAGTTAGGAGCTCTGAATGGAGCTTTTCTCATTCCAATCATTTCCTCCGTGTATTTGTTTTCTGAGGCATTATCCTCTGGTGGCAGGGGGATGATAATGTCACGGAGGAAGGAAAGTGATGGTCTGCCTGGTGTTTATACAAGACTTTGGCATTTGTTGTCATTGGGTCTGCCGTCATTGGCAGGCAAGTTGCCACAGAGCCCCTCTCCATCCTCCACACACACACTCACCCTCCCTGCTCTGACCCATATAGGTGCTTTGAACCGCTGGCAGGCCCGACAAGATTATCTGGGCCCCCTTCCCGGGAAGACCATTGGGATGTGGGTGCGTTGCGGGGGTGTGTGTGCGCGCATGAAACATGGAAGCTGTCAGTCTCTGCGTGTGCGTGCGTGCGTGCAACGCCGCCGCAGTTTGTGACAGCACTTTGGATGCCGCTGAAAGAGATGTGAGGTTTAGTCTCCAGGTGGTTCTTCTCCTTCAGACTGTCACTGAAGGTGCGAGGAGGCGGATACGGAGGATTTTAGAATTTCTAAATGTCTCCTGGGAAGGTATAATTCCATTTTAATAATATTCTGCACGACTACATCGCAAGCTCTTTCTAAGGGTTAAAGCCAATGTACCTTGATACACAGGCTTCGCCGTGCAAGGACATGATATAAAGAAAGTAGTCCCTTGACTTTTTCAACTCATATCTACTTAATAACCTTAAAATGTCCCACATATTATCTACACTGAGTTTTATTCAAATTTTAAATCATATTCATACATCGTATACACACTTAAAATATTCAACTTGTTTTAAATGTAGTCATTATGATGGTAAATCAAGAATCAGCTCCCACTTTCCAAATCCTTTCTCTACTTTTTAATGCACTTTTCAGCTTAGCATTCTTACTCTCAGCAAGAGATTCCATTCAAACCTTGAAATGTCCCGTATCATTCATACATTATGAGTTTTATTCGACTTTTAAATCCCGTTCATGTTAATTAGACCAATTCCCAACTTTCCAAGTATTCCCACTCCTTCAGCAGCTTCCTCGTTCAAAGTTAAGCCAGCTATGCAGTTTAGCTCCCAACGTCCATCTACTTGTTCATTAAACCTTTTAACTTTCCACATCTTTCATACATTATTGGTATTATTCAAACCAGCAGTTCAGTTTAGCGTGAGCTTCTCAGCATCCAGCATTCACACCACACTTTCTGCAGAAACAGCCTTCTCCTGTTCCATTTTTATAATATTCTCACAAGCTATTTCTAAGGGTTAAAACCAGTGGCAGCAGAAAAGTCCTTTATTTGTATTTGCTGATCTCACATTAACATTTTTTAAAGCCTATTGGAACCTGCTTGGTGAAGGTAATATTTTATTCTACAGTTTATTTGCTTTAAATTATTACTTTCTGCACATGGTTTCTCCCTGAGATGTGAATTTCTCAGTGACTCTTTGGTAAAAGTTTGTAAAAGACCAAAACCACATATTCAGCTTCTGTCATCTCCAGTGGGGGGATGTAACTAAGTACATTTACTCAAGTACTGCACTTAGGCTCTAATTACATCCATTTTGTGCTTATTTATTGTTCTACTTTACTTTTTTGCTCCACTACATTTACCTGACAGGTACAGTTACTATCAGTTACTAGTTACTTACAAGGATTACTTTAACTTTTCAAACTGACAACAGCTGATAATAATCACATACTTTTGCCAAAGTAAGGTTTTTAATGCAGTACTTTTACTTGTAGTGGAGTATTTTCACAGTGTGGTATTAGTGCTTTTACTGGAGTAAAGGATCTGAATACTTTAAACAGCTTGTCTCACCTGTCTGAAGATCACCTGGCTGGGTTCCACTGTTCTCCACAGAGAGTTGATCGCCTTCAGCTCCAGGTTCTTTAACTCTGAGGTTCTCCTCTAATGTTCTCGTCTCAAAAACACCGTGTTCGTAGTCAATCTTTCCAATCTTTTCCAAAAACTTTCCGTGTCCAGAAACTCCTCCATATGTCAACAACATCTCACTCTGCTGTATTGATTGTCAGCTGTAGATCGAGCCAGTCGCTCGCTGCTGCCACCCGCAGGTTGACAGTGTGTATAGCATGCTGCGGACCGGAAACACGTGACCTCTCCGTAACTTTAGACATCGCAAAACATTTTTAACACCACATTTTATTGAAGATTATTCATTTTACTCGCGAACTACACAATATAATCCTTTCTATTTTAAATAAATATACAGTATATATTTACAGAGTAATTAAGTCTTGATGTCGGAGATGTGCGGCGGGGCTCGAGCGCCCTCTAGTGACCAGCCGCCACTGATTTAAAACCAATATACTTTGATCCACACAGGCTTCACCTTTCCTTAGACTTTTTCAACTCATCTACTCATTCGTACTTTCAGCTAGAAACTCCATTCAAACCTTAAAATATCTAACATTTATATGCATTGAGTTTTATTGAAATTTTAACTCATATTCAAACTTTTTCAAAATATTTAACTTTGCAAAACTTTCAAAAACACTATTCATAGTTTACTCTTTTAAAGAAAACTTATATCTATTCATTTATAGTATCATAAACTCCTTTTAAACCTTATAATGTTCCACATCCTTCATGCATTATCAATAATAATAAATACTCTATGCAGTGATATCTTTTACAGTAAAGCATGAGTTTTTCAGCTTTTTTCTGCAGAAACTGCCTTCTGTAGTGCTGTTTTAATAATATTCTGCACAACTATAACACAAGCTGTTTCTAAGGGTTGCAGCCAATGTACGTTGACACACCCAGGCTTCACCATGCTGAGCCACTGAGACGAGACTCTATGCAGTGATATAAAGGAAGTACTAAGTGATTAAGTTAGAAAACCAAACAAAGTTTGCTCTCTAACTCTGATGACTAACGTGGTGCCTGTTTGCCCTCTCTTCCATCTTGATTACATAATCCCCAGATTAATTAGCTGTGTGTTTTAGTCACTTCCTGTTGCGCGACCCTCAAATCGGCTCCCTCCGCAATCTGGCCTATCGACTTACAGGGTGCCAGAGCTTTTTCTTTGAAGGCCGCCTCGGCTTCAGAGGCAAAAGAACTCTCTGATCTGACGGCTAAAGGAAAGGGCCCCTGCAGTGTGCCGTTACAGACTGATAAAAACCTAGAAAAACAACATTTGGGTAACACACACACTCCCAGGGAAGAAAAAAAAAATTAAGAATAATTTGGTTGTGAAAACAAGAGGCGGTATGGAACAATGACAATCTGGCTCCTTTGGTAATTTCCTGTCGGCGTTCATTCGTGTGATGTGGTCGTGACTGTTCTGCCGGGATCAATCAAACCTGCGAGCAGATGGCATCGCACTCCTCCGGCAGACTGGGGATTGTCTGTGTTTTTTCAGAGGCGGTAATTGGCCCGCTATGTCACGGACCGGAGCATGCTAACAGCCACTGCCATCGCCGCTGTGCAGCGACAACACGTGTCGTTCTGCTTTGTATGGCTCATAATGTGGTACCTGTGCTACAGGCTCCATTTCATATCAACCCAAAGTTGTGTTGAATGTTGCGGTAATTAATAAGCTATGATGGAAGTCTATTTCAGTAAGAAAAAACACATTTCAGGAGTGCACACAAGCTAAGAAATGCAACATTAACTTCAGCACACTCATTAATCTTCCAACAGCCATCATAAGCCCCCTCTGCTGGTGTCTGGGAGACCCCAAAGAGCCAAACATATCAGATTCTGGATCTGAAACTCTGCTGTATTTGCTAACAGGGTTTGCATTTAGGTGAGGAAAGCTTATGTGGATAAATGGAACCGTGTGTGGGAGACTCAGCAAGAGAAGCAGAGTAATTGCATGTGTACTGTACGAGTCTCTGTGTGTGTGTGTGTGTGTGTGTGTGTGTGGCTGAGACGGCGGGCACTTCAAAGCTTTGATGTTGAAGCTCCTAAATGAGGGCCACCAGAGGTCCAGACTAATGGGACATCATGGGGAGATTAGAGGCCAAGTGCAGCAGGCTGACAACACAGCATTATGTATGTATGTGTATGTGACAGAGAAAGAGAGCGGGAACACGAGTTTGTGTGTGTGTGTGTGTGTGATCCCCCATGTGTATTCTTTTTGCAATTAAAAGTGAAAGTTTGGCTGTGAGTCTAAGACGGAGTTTGTTGGTAATTGGACAGGAAATGTTTCGTTGTGTCCACAAGTATCACAGGAATGTCAATAACGCTAAGAAAACAGTGCATCGATCAAACTTTTATTTTCTTCTGCACAGTCTCTAAACTAGCGCGGAGTCCGTTCAGAAGTCATGTCCGTCTGGAACAGGATGATTGCTTGGCTCCTGGGATTGTGCTTGCAGTGCTGTTGGGGGTTGTGCCTGTTTGGAAGGTGTGGACGTTCAGAACACGTTACCTTTAGCAGCGGTTCGATTGGTTGCCCCCCTGAAGTGCAACTTGCAGCGTTTTCAAGAACTCAACACTGCGCTCACTTGGTTCCTCAGCAATACACCTGCCAAGTGTGAAGCTGATCGGATGAACTGTTCTCGAGATATGTGAAGGACAGTCATACACACGTACAGACCGAAAGAGATTCCTTCATTTACAGTTTATAGTTTAAGTATGATGATGCCTCTGTGTCACCTATTGGCCAAATGGCAATTGGTAGACTTGTAGGTGGAGTAGCAAAAAATCTATATTTGGAACAAAATCCAAATGGACAAAAAATTATCTAGATGCAAGTGAAAGTGGTTTTTATGGATATATTTGTCTGGAGTTGAAGGTGACACTTTATTTGGGGGTGCACATAAGACTCATTACACTGTCATAACCATGTCCAAGTCCAAAATGTACCACTTTACCTGAGGTGAAGGAAAATATTCATGACACTCAACATTCAAACCACATGAAAGTTTAATGTAGTGTTAGAACATTAAAGCTAAACAGTTTCTTCAAGTTGGATAACGTCAAGTTGTCATAACAGAAACACTGTTAGCTGTCATAACAAATGCATTGCTGTCTTGATTAATGTCAACTTGTCATAACAGACATCTCAATCAATGTCAACTTTGCATTAAAAAAGACAATTCACACTTGATGGTAACAGTCTTAAACATTCATAAAAATGCCTTTGTGTTCATGATGGTGTGATGACAGTGTAATGACAGTCTTATGCACACCACCACCAATAAAATTTTACTGACTTGTGTTTCTAAGACCAATCAAAAGTTACATGCGTTACAGCGTCACCATCCGGCCAAACTGCACAAAATTCGACACCACGCTCCCTCTGGTCCTCTGCAATTCACCTGTCAAGTGTGAAGAAGATCGGATAAACGGTTCTTGAGATATGTGGCGGACACACTTACAGACGGACACACAGACAGAAATTCCTTCCCTTATCATCAGATGTGCAGTAAGAAAACTTTGGGCAGCTTTTTCCTCAGTATGGTATAAATCCTTTATTAAATAATCATAACAATAATTATAATAACAATCATAAAAAGAGCATTTCTGTACAAAGACCCCTTTAAAACAACAACAACAGCAGTCCGAGCAGTGCGAAAGGGGGCGATCCTGTCCTTTTTAACATTTGTTTGTTTGTTTGTTTGTTTGGTCCTCCCAGGCAGAAGGGGGCGCTGTGACTGTCACTGTCAGCATCAAAAATGACTTCAACGTATCTGATACTGGCTCCAAAGGCAAGCTGGATCCCCGAGGCTCCAAGGCACTTTGAAGAGAGTCAGTGGGGTCCAGAGAAGCGGGCCTCAGAGGAGAGGGACGGCTTGTTGTATATATGTAGGTGTGTGTGTGTGTGTGTGTGTGTACATGGGGACAGTAAATGGGATGGAATGATGAGTGCATGTGTATGGTCTCAAATATATAGCTCAGGCTTCTCAGCAGCAGACATTGTTCCCTTCATTTTTAGGTCTGAGTGCCTCTCGGAGCGTGTTCATGTTCTGTATACACATCTGTATATACAAGTGGAATGATGTGTGTATGTGCAGGGGTGGGAGTCCTGAGACTCTCACCCCCTCTTTCTCATGGCTTATGAGTCCACTCAGAGCGTGCAAGACCCTTTCTGATTGGTTCAAAACCGTCCCAATGTATGCCCGCCTTGCTGAAAACAAAAATCAGAAAACAGGCCGCGATTAGCCGGTATGTTGAGGCGGAGGTGGTGCGATCTGTGTGTACATGTGAGTCGGGGGTGTGTGTGTGTGTGGGGGTGGAGTAGGTCCTTTAAATCATGGCTTTTTGAGGTCCACATGTAAAACCAGAGAGAGATAGACACCTCCCTCTCATCTCGCTGTCGCCTCGACGTTCCTTTTTTCAACACTTCCGTGAACAGTTTTCGCTTTTAAGGCTTGTTGTGCGTCCGGGCACACAGTCAGTCGATTGAGAAGAGCTTGTGTTCTGTTCTGGCTGCGCGTTTGATCCCATTTGTGTTTTTTGTTTTTTTGTCCTTGTGAAAGCACAGCGAGAACATCGCCCCTGCGAGAGACGGAGGCAGGGGATTTTTAGTGCTCTGTCAGTCACATAGTCTCTCTTTGTTCCTCTTTTCTTCAGTGGTTTCCAGTCTCTGCTCTCACCCAGCAATCCATAGGTTGCACCGACCGACGCTCCTTGACCTTTAACCATTAACCACAATGTAAACATGACCTTCTGTTTGACAGGAACCAGCAAGAACTAAATCTAACAATAACTCTCTCTGCTGTTAAAAGAACGTGTTAAAATGCCCCCCCCCCTTTCCCACCTCTACACACACATACACTTTCTTCGCCTCTTTTTTTCTGGTTATCTGCCATCGCAGACGGGCGACAGGCCAGAACGAAAACATTAAACAGAAAGAGAGTGACCGAAAGACAAACTCGATGGACGTTGGTGACTAAAAATACCACAGACTTCTCAGGAACTAAGAGGATAACTGAGGCTGATAGGTAGCAGAGTCTATGACGGGACAAAGAAAAACAACGGGGCCACACAAAGGAGCTAAGTTCTAGGCCACTGTGTTCACATGTGATCAAAAAAGACGCTTTCTAAGCACGTTCCTAACCTACCACCGTTCCAACACAATGTGTTCTGACTCGGTATGTGTAGCTTACAGTATCCAGTTTCAAAACTAGACCTCTTACAAATCTATGATGCATTTATAAACACTTCTCTTTTGGTGGAGCAGGAATCCGTAATTGATATGTGTAGATATTTATTTTTTGAGGCCTAACATCCCCGCAGTGGAGCAATCCATCTTGGTAAACCCCCCCCCCAGTCTTTCTCTCATTGGTTCTTTCACCACAAAAAACACACTGGACTGTGCCACGTCTCACGTGAGCTAAAAAGTGCATGGCGTCCTTGTCGTCCATGTGTCCGGGGATCTGTGCCACTGAGGAAGTAAACTGACACTAAAGTGGAGGAAATGAAGAAAATAGTGAGAGGTTTTCACAAAACGGCTGTTCTCTCTCGCTCCGTCTCCTTTTTGCGTTTTTTTTTTTCTCCTCCCCCGTGCCTCCTCACGCCTCGGTGCAGCAGCGCTGTTGGTTCAGTTTGACCTTGTGCTTGAGGCCGTCGTACAGTTCGAAGTTGTAGTTCTCCAGGGTGGTGGACGAGCGCGACGACAGGCCGCTGTAGGAGCAGGTGCAGTACAGGAGGAGGCCGGCGCACACCGCCCCGAGCAGCACGCCCAGGGAGCTCATGACGATGATGGTGACCAGGATGGGGTCCAGCGTGTACAGCCACGAGTTGTCCTTCTCTGAGACGCGGGTCACCGGAGGCTCTGATGACGGGGAGGCGGTGTTCCACTCAGGGAACTGTAGACCTGCGACAGGAGGCGGAGAACAGAGGAGAAAAGTTAACTTCATGACAGACAAGTCGAGACTGAACAGACAGAAAACAGGCAGGGACTGAACATCTAAAACTTTCTATGACACCCATTATTCATTATAAACATACTTATAATACTAATAGCATTGTATAATTGTTATAAGTACTCATAAATATTCATAGTGAGAAACACCAGATGCTTAAACACCCAATGACCACTTAGAGTATCTTAATGCATTATAACAGTGATTATGATGCACAATTATACTATGACTCTTGCAACAAAAGGGTAACAGTCTCTATAAAGACCATGTCTGTAATGTGTGATGGGGCATTCATAATATAATGCATTCATAATGCTTTATGACTACACTAAAATACACACATAATGCTTTCTGGTGCATGTCATAAAACATTACAGGTGTAGCTTATAATGAGTTAGAAGTTTAAGTGTCTCATGGATGGTCTTGACCAGTTATAAACTAGAGGTTAAAATATGGGGCTTATAATACATTATGACTACATATGCACACCTCAACAGTTAACTGCAGTAAAGACTCCCTGTATGCTATAACAGTTCATGCAGTATCATAGGTTATCATTGTATGTGCTAAGTACAGTGAAGTGCATGTTGATGCATCTATGAATGAATAATTCTCTGTGATTACAATTATACACATTAGAATTATGTTTACGATGCATTATGCACATGGGCGTCATAAAGTCCTTTCCACACCTGATTGTTGAAGGGTAGGTAGCCATGACACATTATAAGCCCCATCAGTCAACTGTTTTATGACTGCTGATATAGTGCATTATGTGTGTTTTTGAGTGGAGTCATGAAGCATTATGAGTGCTTCATAATTCACAATGAGAGCCTCCTAACATACATTAGATGTGGTCTTTATAGAAAGCATGTAGTATAAGAAAGACAGACTGATATTAAAGAAGGCATAATAACTTTGTGGGCGTTTGGTGAAACTTTTTTAAGTCGCTCTACGGCTCAAAAGGCGTCATGATGAGGTCTTTGTGCCTTACCTCCACCGAGAGGGTCTCTGCCGCTGGAGAGTCGCCCGTCTCCAAATTCATTTGGTCTCTTCACTGTCAGAGAGAAGCAGAGGAAACACGGCCTTTAAGCATCAAGCAAATACTCCATCTAATTAACCCGTTGGATATTGTTAATTCATTTTTTCTGGTGAAAAGTCTGACAATTTAGAGATCTGACATCCATACAGGCACGTGAGTCTCGGTATAATAGAAAAATATGACTTTATTAATAGAGAAAGGTCATTATGATACATTCCTGTCAAACACACAGTCATCACATAACATACTGATGGTATAAGACTGTTCATTCCATGTGAATAAAGATGCAAACATCGTCAAATAATTAACATTCGCCACCGTTATCACCATTAAAATCATCGACACCGTCAAGTTTAAGAGTGGTGCGTGAGATGATCAAAGAAAAAAAAAAAGAGGCAACAAAAGTCAACATTTAAGTAGTTCTTGTGATGCTTTCCACTCGCAGCACTGCCAGGCGGCGTGAACTGAAAATTGATATGTATGTGAGCGTCTGAATTGGAAGATTGCAAGTGTGGTAAAACTAGAAATGGCTGCAGCACTTTAGTGGAGCCCGATAGCTCAAGTGTACTTATACTTTAGATGAGTTTTCTTTTCACTTTTTTTGTCTGTGTGTGTTTGTGTCTACGTGTGTGTGTGTGTGTGTTTTTGCGCTTGCTGCTCTTGGCA
Organism: Lutjanus erythropterus; assembly: GCF_056507025.1. Lineage (NCBI taxonomy): Eukaryota > Metazoa > Chordata > Actinopteri > Lutjaniformes > Lutjanidae > Lutjanus > Lutjanus erythropterus. The sequence goes on along the minus strand of NC_139340.1, from coordinate 16,006,451 downwards.
AGCACACAGGAGTGGGAGTAACTGCTTGGCAAGGCACACGTCTAGATCTGGAGGTCTTTGATGGCCAATGGCGTTATTAATGCTGTTTCCAGGGCGACTGAATTTTGGCAGCGGATTGGGCGACGGAGGTGCGGTAGATGGGAGGGAAAAGTGCTTACCGCAGCCTTAATAAATGTTATCTGTCCATTAACTAATTACAACTATTAGAAGCTTGGAGCGTAACGGTGTCGGGATGGACCAGTAAGGGTGTCCAATCCCTCCTCCCCGAGTTGATTTAAAAGCACATAGTGACGGCGTGCCAGAAAACACTTTTTTCTTTCTTCCTCACTCCAAAGAGAAAAGTTCTAAATTGTGGCGACAAATGGGGGTGCATTCTGCTGAGCTGTGGGCTAGTGGGTGATGGATATTTGCTGGTGTGACAGATCACGAAAGCACGGCCCGTTAAGCCGCAGAGTGAAGACCTCAATTTCATTCGACGCAGGGTGTTAAACTGAGCGCGTGTCACATCTCGCCACCTCTGTGCCGACCGATGAGAGAGAAATTGGTGCAAATTTGTCTATCTCAGCCTTTCGGGTTTGAGGAATTTCACAATAAAATAGGCTTTTAGATCCCAGATATGTTAAATGTTAGTAAGAAGTGCATTAGCTGTGTCTTATTTTATGTTAAAGGGACAGTTCAGATTATTTGATGTGAGGTTGTGTGAGGGGCATCAGCATGGAAGCTATGCAGTGAACTGCTGTGGACGGGGTCTGCAACAAAATGTGTTTTAGCCACATAAAAAATGTCCAGCTAAAAAAAAAAATCAATATCAGTTTAAGTGTGCAATATATTCTGAATATTTTCACTGCTTTACTTTGCCGTCTGACCAGCCATTACTCCTGGGAAACTGCTGTTATATAAGCCAAACATCACTCTCTCCAAAACCAACCAAACTCCATAGGCAAAATAGTCAATTTTATCTCACAGAGCACATGAGCTGCTGGTCTACTCCTGCCTTGATCTGTTGTGCTGGATATTTCGGATTTACCGCCACACAATAACACAAACAAACTAACAGATCATGGCAGCAGGAGACCAGCAACTCCTGCGTTCAGTGAAATAAAATTACTGATTTCACCTATGGAGTTTGGTTGGCTTGGAGAGAGCAACATTTGGCTTGTAAAATGTCGATTTCTTGTCAGAAATGGCTGTCTTGCAGCAAGGTAAAGTGCTGAAATTATTCTAAATATTGTGTACAGTTAAACTGACAGTTTTTTTTTTAGATTTAACTTTTTCAAGTGGCTAAAATAGTATTTGTTGCTTTCCTTTCCGCAGTTGTACACTGCTTAGCTTTGATGCTGGTGTAATACACTAACTATCCTCATACAACACCACTTAAATAATCTGAATTATCCATTTAAAGCCATTCATGGCATTGTATGGCACTAAAGGAAGAATTGTCAAGAGCTGGATCTCTGCTCTGGTTTTCATAATGTCTTGGATCCCTCTCAAGGGTGCGCATATACACCAAAACACCGCACTTATGGCTTCCAGCTGGTCCGGCGGCATTGTGGGATTTGTAGGAGTATAAATCAAGAAAGAAGCAGTGATGGCAGACAGCTGTGTCTATTTACAACCCTAAAAACAACAAGCACATTATTCCCACCGAAAAACACAACAAGGCTCGGCTCGGCGTGGCTTTCATCTGGGCGGCTCAAAGACGTGTGGAACAACGGGAGTGGGCGGCGCGCAGCAGAAATGGGGAGTGGTACAACGTGCTTTATTACGCCAGAGAATCAAGATGAAACACTAAACACTGAAGACGGCTGCATCCATCACTGACTGATGCCTTTATCAGGGGGAGACAAGACGTTCAATCAAACGAGCTGGTTATCTCCATTTGTGATGCAGGACTTAAAGTATGATGGATTTGCATTCCTTTGTTTTAAATGTGTACATGCTCTGTTGAAGAGGACAATGGAAGGGTTTTTTTTTCTCCTCCGTTACAACACCCTCACTACTGGTACAACAACTATCTGGCGTTGTTATTACAGAGATACCAAGAGCTTTGTTTTCTGGGGCTTGCCAGATCATTTCCACAGCTCGAACGTTGAATGCCTCTCAGCCTAACAGTTTTCTCCTCTCTGTCTCTCTCAGCTCTGCACAGCTCCTCATGTCTCTGGGGTCTTGTTTTAGCCTGTGGTTTGGCAGCTCTGGCTGGCTCTCCGGCTCGACCACCCCCCCAACAACACACACACACACCAACCCCACCCGCCCGCCCCCTCCTCTTCCCAGCCCACACATGTCTGTGTGTACGTCCACGCTGGGGTCATTTCGGGAGGACCGCTGGGGTTATGAGGAGCCAGACGGCACTCAATGGTCCGAAACAAGCTGTTCAGATAAATAACTTACTCAGACTTGAGTCCTCGCGTCAGGAGCAGCATAGTGTGAAATGTCAACAACAAACTCCTTAATGGAACAAAGAAGAAAACAGCAACCGAAGCTACATCCATTAGAGACAGAGAGAGAGCACAGTGTTTCAGTTTAGGACAGTGTCTGCGTCGTCATCACCCTTGCGACTGTAAACTAAATGAGATAAGGGGGTTCGTCCAGTGGATGTCCTGTCAATCACACTGCCACTGACATCACGAGTCGGCGTCCTGCTCTGCCAAACACAACACAGCTAAGCGCTTCCTTTCAGCAGAGGGTACGGTGTCGGTCCCGGCTGTCCAGCCTCACTGTCAGGACTGGCTCCACCCCTGGGGCGGCCATACTGGAGGACCAGTTAGAATACTGGAAGCACTGCGAGGAGCTGTGATAGGCCACTGACAGCTGGCTCTTCTTGGTGGCCAGGTGTTGTCGGCAGCAACAGAGGGCTCTGACCAAGATGGCCACCGCCAGGAGAAGGAGGGCGCCCCCGGCGGCCATAATGTAATACCAGTGGATGGGCAAGGGAGGCACAGGAACGCCTCCCCCTGGTGGAGAGATACAGAATAATTGGCCAGCGGGAAAAAGAGAGGAGCGGCACTTGTTTATTTTCTACATTAGGCTTGGGCGGTATAAAGATATTACGGTATACAAGAAGGATATTAAAAAATCCAGACGGCATGATTTTTAATAGCATCAAGGACACTATTAAACTTTTTTTTTTGTAGTGCACAGCACGTGCCACCAGGGGTCAGTCTCTCTACTGGTGGACACGGCAGCGCATCTGAAGGATAAATTTACAGGACTAATGAGTGAAAAAAATGTCTCTGCCCTGGGAGTATTTTGGATTTAGTCCTGATTATAAAGGTAAGCCAGCTGTTAAGTAAGGACAAACTTAATAAACTTTGCAAAACAGCTACAGAAAATTCTTAATAACTCAGGGTATTCTGTAAATTTAAGAAAGAATGCAACATTTTATTGATGATATTTTGCAAATACAGTAAACTGTAACAGATACAGCCTACTAATTCTGCAGACTTCCGTAAAAAACTGCACAATTTTTTAAGTTGTTGACTTATGAGAATCTTTCTTAACTAAAATTCAGCAAATTCAGTTCACTGATTGGTCAGAGTAGCGTAGCGTGTTGAGCGAGCGTGAGAGAGCAAGTTGGAAGACTGATTTCAGAGTGCGACGGTGAATGCGCCCTGAGCAGAGGAAGAGGTGAGCAGTGAAGCTGTATGGCTGGCAGTAAATGTACAGTTTAGAGTGGGATAACAGCTGCAGCTTCTCAAGACCAAAGAAAAGCTCCTGAACGTGTGTTGTTTCCCAATCCTACCACGATCAGCTCCACCTACGATGAAGGAGTACTACCTGCAGTGGAGTTACACAATTTTTACATAAATGCAATCATAATATTTTATAATCCAGTAGAATGTCAGGATGGTACGAAAATCTGAAAAAATAGATACCGCCCAAGCCTATTCTACATTTAATTATCTATTTTCTATCCCTATTGGTCTTCATCATACGAACAGCAGGCGTGCACCTCATGTGAGCATGCACAAGCATGCCAGTTGCAAAAATTAAAATAAATCTCCAAGGCCAAAAGAAAATTCAAATGCATCCATTTCTCTCATGTAGCTTGGGTTGCAGTTGGACTACAAGTTTTCACACCAAGATCATCCAGAGATTTGGTTTGAAATCCATCCAATGGTTGATCCAATCGTATTCAATGCAATTAAATTTCCTCAAAGCTCCGGCGAGATGACTTGGTGTGAAACGAAAGCCAGAATAATTAGTTATAAAAGCACCCACACACATTGAATTAAGGAGCTTCCTCTTCCTGGAGTCACAAACAGCCCCCCGATGAACGTCTCAGAACCATGCAAGAATCGGTCGGACGCCACATGGGAATCCAATGTTCCAGAGCCCCGTCTCTCTGAGCCGATGCTGGATTGGGATTTGTTATTTAGCTGGCTCGAGTTGGCAGATTTGTTTTGAGTACATAATTTATCCTGTTCTCTGTTCTTTTGCTTTTTCATTTCTCCTTTTTCCTCATGCATCAGACTCCCGGCCAGTCCTCTCCTCCTCAAGCCAAGCGCTGTCTCCTTGGAGACTATCTCCGCAGATCCTCTACACTGCTGCCCCTGGCTTGAACCCCCCCCCACCCCCCCTTTTCAAATTCTTGGTAAGAAACGACTAACCACCTTCCAAGAAGCCTCCACTCGACTGTCCAAGCCCGCTATGCAAAAACGAACCCCCTGAGGACACTGACAAACTAAAAAATAAAGCCCACATGTAGCATCCAGACTCGATGTGTAGAGTTGTGAGAGTGAGAGAATGTCAGACTGAACTGGGGAAAGTGAAGCAGAGCTGAATACATCCTGATTTTTGGACCGTGTCACATAATTACAGAGGGAAATGGTGCGTGCTCCTGCTACTTCACACTGCACACACTCATTAGACAGAGCTGAGTTAGGGAGAGGAGAGTGAGACACCCGTGCTTGCCGCTGCTCAGTCACTCTATCTGATTGCTTTTCACTGGGGACACTGGTGTGTGCGTGCGCTCGTGGCGATATTAATGTGTGTGCTTGTGCATGTTTGTCGAGGGTTAGAGACTCCGTGTGCGTGAAGACGGAGGAGTGGAAAAGCCGGAGAAGTGCACACACATCACATTCGCACTGGAAACCGCCAAGCTCTTATCTTATTGGGAGACATTATGAGATGCCAAAACACTAACATCAATCTCATAGAGTCCCCCAGGATGCTCTAAATATTTTTCATGAGGCAGACAGTTATTTAAAACCCTTCAGGCTGTGTCAGGCAGCCTAGAACTGAGAATATGGAGCTCTTTTCAAATATCTGACTCCATGAGGTGCGCTTGATTTAGCTTGCCTTGCACGCAGAGTTTGCTCTTTTGAGACTAATCCTTTGTTTCCACTGAGACTGACAAGCTAAAACTAATGCACAGCAACTGAAATCATCTATTTTCCAACTAGGTTAGAGTTTGAAAAAAAATCATTCTGTGTTTGCAAATTTAATAATTTAGATTTTAGCAAGGGGTTTAGTATTTGTTTGGTGATGTCTGCATGCTGCTGCTGATGCGATGAGTCACTAGTTTTAAAAATGAATGCAGGTCTATTAATTTGGGATCACACAGCGCCAGCAGACTCAGCCTCTGTGAGGCCGTTCACACCCGTTATTAACATGCGTCCCGGGTGATCCGATCACAAGCGGACGTCTCTAAGTATACAGTTATGAATGCATGAAAGACAAATTGAGGACACGTCTGAGATCAGATCGCTGAAATGCTGGGCTCAGATCCTGGCAGGGATGGAGGGGATGAGTCCACCCTAACTTTGAAAAACATGAAGTTGTCCACCCTTAAAAATGATGTAATTTTTATGTAAAGTTTTGAAATAATTCAGTGCTGGGCCAATACATGTGCATCTGTGGCAAACACTTAACCACAGGTTAGCTGATGATGTTATGAGTAAATGATGTGCCGACTGTGCCTTTAGATTGAAGCGAATCATAAAAGAGTCTTAACGCTTTTCAAATAATGTCTCATTTTACAGCCTGTGCATTTGAAAGAGCATATTTGACCTTCCTGCTAACAATGAACCTTATAAACAGCATAAAGTAACACAGGAAGTGGGGTAACACTGTCCAAAACTATCTAAAATCAAAGTTTTCTACCTGTCTTGTAGTAAAAGGTTGCGTAATAAGCACAAACGGCTGTGCAGCGGTTCTGCTCTTGAGCCACACTGAAGGACCTCCTGCATCCAGGAAGTAATCCAGTGGACAGTTGGTTAATTTTTCCACAGGGGGATGAACCTGGTTCTTTCACTGACCGCTAACTGACTCTCATATACGACAGGTCCGAGATGAAACTGACAGAATGGCAGTTACTCAGAGAAACTTCAGCACCACGGACAGCACCATTAATTTCTCAATATGCAGCGCAGTTGGGCTACCGATGCTTCAAAGCTGCGGTCGGGGGTCATAGCTTCTCCCTCGTACCTCAGTCAGATAAAAGATCGATGAGTCAGGGAGGCTGGACTAACATATTCAACTAAACAGCCCGTCTGTCCCTGAACTCTCTCTGCTACTCGGGGAAGGAGAGGCGGGTTGTTTGCTAACAAGGAGGGTAGCACCAAATCGCCTCCTGGCAGTGCATTAAGTTTCCTTTTAAGACAACAGTGTGTTGCTGTGTTATTTTGTCTGATTCTCTCATTAATGCCTTTCTTTGTCATCTGTGAAAGCATCAGATTTTCACGCGAGGTGCATGTGGAGATGCAACCTAATGTCAGGTGTGAAGCGAGGATCTGCGTGTTAATACCAGGTGCGAACAGCCTCTGTGTTGCTGGTGAAGGACTGGTTTTGGCTGATTGTTTAGCGGTTTTAGACAATTTAGTGCCACCAAGCAGAAAACCCCCAGGCTAGTGCATACCAACGAGCAGGAAGCAAGACCAAAGAGAGGAAGTGACGTCGCAAAGTCAAACTCACCTGGATTTTCAGGAGAGAACGCCGCGATGGGTTCTGCGAGGACAGAGAGAGAAGGCAGGCAGACACAGAGGAGGGAACAGAAAGAGGGAGAAGGAGGGCTGTTAGATAACTTTAAATACGAGGGAAAAGTCAGCCAAATGTCACACAAATGTCACAAGACTATCAAACTCCTCCTGAGGAAATTTAAGTTAATTCCTCAGATAAACTCACATGAATTATGGCATTTACTCGGCTCCTTTGCTCAAATGCAATTTCAAACAGAGTACATTGTGTGAGCTGGGAATTTGAGATGAGAGTGTATGGGGCTACGCGTGTGTGTGTGTTCAGAAAGTTCACGCATTTCAAGTTGTTTATCTGCGGAGCCCAGTTAAACTGCAGCGGGCAGGGGGTTTTTGGCTTGCTGCAAATGCACAGAGCAGAACCTTCACTTTGATTGCCTGGAATGCAAACACAAAGAACTGGTGTGTGTGTGTGTCAATATGTGTGTGTGTGGCTTATTGTGTATTAGATAGTATGTGTACGTGTGTGTGTGTGTGTGTTCGGGGGCGGGTGAAATAGAAAGAAAGAAAGACGGAAACCGGCTTGGGAACTGGCGCCTTTTGGCGGGAACGCCAACGTACTGTGAAAAACTCAACTGCGTTGGGTGATAAGCAGCATCCCAGAATGCTCTGGGAGTGGTGGAGGAGGGGAGGGGAAGGGAGGAAGGAGGAAACACAGCAGCAGAGGCAGCAGGAGGGGGCCGGGGCTGTCGGCTTCGCCTTCCAGGCGCAAGAATCATGTGAGACTTTCAGGACCAGTGGCAGACTGAGGTTTTCTGAGGAGCAGGGGCGAAAAAAATAAAAAGGGCACAAGCTGTATGTGGTGGGGCACCAACACACCAAAAGACGTGCTGCAATTTATCATGTTTTGTCCACTTGAAAGGCACTCTTGAGGGCACTTTAGCATCTTGTCTTGGACCTTGGACCACTCTAAAGGGAACTAATATGTTTTGTCCATTCAAAGTGCACTCTAGAGTGTGCATGATCATGTTTTGTCCACTTGAAAGGCACTTTGAAAGCCAGTTTATCACATTTCATCCACTGGAAAGGCAGTCAGGAGGGCACTAGGACAGTGGGGCACTCTAGTGGGCACTTTATCACATTGTCTTGGACATTAGGACACTGTAGTGTCCACTCGAAAGGCGCCCTAGAGGGCACTTTTGCTGTATGTCTTCAAACATGAGGTCACCAGATAAAAGAACACAAACACAAAGAGGACAAAAACTCAATTACAGTCCTGCTCCCCGCTGTGGTCCAGATCCAGAGCGCACTGGATGTCAGTCAGAAGTGACGACGGCAGGTTTTTGGTCTCTGAACCCCGGGCTCGCTCTCTGATCTGTTTAAGACCCTCTCCAAAGCCCCCGCTCGGGCCAGATTAAGGAGGCTGCGGCGGCGCTCGAGCTCGCGCCAGGCACCCAGAAAAACTTGCTTGGGAAACAGCCTGTCTAGTAATTCCCTTTGACGGCTCGGGAAAAGCTCTGTTTACAAATACGACAGTGAGGAGTGAGCGCAACGAGAAATAGAGGGAGGGGAGAGAAAGAGAAGAAGAGAAATCTAATGAAACATAGATTAGCATCGCAGGGGCCCACGGGGCGTTTATGGCCTACTTTTCCTATTCTTCTTTTCTTTTTCTTTTTTTGGTGGAGGAATAAACGCTGTCCCTCCCTCTCCTTCCTCCTTTCATCTCTGTATTTGGTGGGCTCTTTGGAGGAGACGCTGTCTCCGAAAAAAAACTGGGATGGGAGTGGAGGAAGGATTTGAGAGGGGTGGGGGGGGTGGGGGTGTTTATCACTTCATGTGTGTCGCTGTTCAAGGACCTTAAGGCGAAAACTGGAGGAGGTGGGAGGGAAAGAGACGAAATGGCAGCTTGATGGAGGAAGAGATGATGATGAGGCGATGGAGGGGTTGACAGTGGATGAGAGGGAACTGGTGAGTCAGATGGATTTTGTATATTTTTTTACTTTTTCAATATTCCTGTGGATGGAAACGATTTTGGCAAACTGAGGCAAAAATAAATAAATAAATAATACAGCTGTCTGTCTGTCAGTCAAAGAGTTGCCCCTCTGTAAAAAAAAGTTGAGAAAATGTATAATTTCAAGGCAAGTTTGTGTATTTGCTTATTTTTTTCCAATATTCTTCTGGATGGGAAAAATTTTTGGCAAACTGAAGCCAAAAAACCCACCCAAAACAGTTTGTCTCTGTCTGTTAAAAAGTTGCTCCACTGAAAAACAAACTAATGAAAAAATAAAAACAAAGAAAAGTTGAGAAAAGTCATAATTTCAAAGCAAAGGTTTCAAGATTCCTCTGGATGGGAAAGATTTAGTCAAACTGAAGCAAAAAGAAAAAACAGTTTGTCCCTATTTTTTGAGTTTTAAGTCAAACTCAAACTCTTATGTTTTGAAGCAATCTAAAAAAGTTTTGCTGACATATAATCTTTTACTGAGATAATTAGCTTAATTATCTAACTTAATTATAATTAACGGCTAGCAGGAAACACACCGTCAACCTAAATTATGTAATTCTCTCAACAAAATATATAACATGTCTGGTGTTTTTTAGACTTTTTAATGCAGAAATGTTGCCTTGAAATTATGCGTTTTCTTTTACAGCGTAGAAACGCGAGGTCCCGCTGTGTGTGTGTGTGTGTGTGTGTGTATGTTTGTGTGTGACTTACGCGTGCACTCTTTCAGAGGGATGCTGGAGCTCATGTGGATGTTGTCAATCCAGATGTGTCCTCTGGTGCCGTGCACAAAGAAACCCTCCATCACCACCTATCAAAGCCGAAACGGGGGAGGAAGAGGAAGGGGAAGAGGAAGAGGAAGATGAGGAGGAGGAGGAGGAGGTATGAGTCGAGAAAGAAGAGGAGGAAGAGGGAGACGGAGACAGGATGAAGGCAAGGCAAGGGGGAGCAGGGGGGCGGAGGCAAATCAAGAACGGGGACAAGCGGGAGGAGGAGGAGGAGGAGAAAGAGGATAAAAACTTAATACGGTGCCTCTGATTTCAAAGTTGCACTCAACACTCGCAATCATCCGCCTCGTCTCTGCAAGTGTCTCCGACTTACTTTTTCATGAGAACATTAACTGCTTGTGATGTCTTTGACAAATGCACAGCGATCCCCAAACAATCACACAGCCAATAGAGACAGTGCGGCTTACTTTAGCTCCTTTTGAAGTCAAACCTGGCCTAAGGTGACAGAGAGGTTAAAAGTGATGCTTTCACATGCGCCGAGATGAATGTTTCTCTCTCCAACCAGCCCCGATAAAGACATTAAAGACACATTTCTCTTTCTGGGGAGACATGTAATAAAAGGTCTGACCCAGATACCTATTTATCAAGCAGACATACTTTAATATAGCTCACTGATATTTGCCAGAAGTCTCATTCCTTCGTAGCATTGCTCTTACGACTTCTCCCATCAGCTTTTCCACTTTTTCATAAGATTAAGTTCATTCCAGTCTGTATTTTACCTACAAAAAACACGGGTTTATTACTACCTGGAAGTCTTTTGGGGAGCGAGGCAGGATGGTGCGACCCTCCTTCCAGACGGGGCCCTGGTCGTCCTTCAGCGTCCACACGACGGTCTCCTCGTTGTGGGCGTCCCGCAGCAGCACCTTCAGGTGGCCCTGGGCCTCCCCCGACAGCTGGTAGGAGAAGAGGAGGCACAGGGGCCCCGTGTCGGCCGCCACGACGGGGCTCACGAGGCGAGCTCGCTGCTGCTCCGTCTTCAGGCTGGCGTCCATGTACAGATAACTGTTGAGCTCTGGAGAATAAATTAAAATTACACTTGTATAAATTTAAAATGGGCGCCTTTTTCAGATAGATTGTGCAAAATATTTAAGTTCCTTAAAGACAGTTAAGGGACAGACTCTTATGATTAGTTTTTAATCGTGCAACAGAGCTCTGCTTAATTTTAAGTCTGGATTTACTCATTTTAGACTTAGCATTGCTACACTCTGATTAGATTCAATGAATCTTTGATGAAGGAGCCCAGCTTTACTCTTATAAAGGTGTGTAAAATGACTGAAATGTAATGCAAACGTACAGTCGCTATCACACGTCACCACACACTCTTTCACCTCCTCTGCCTTGAAAACAGAAAACCGTTCCTACATCTAGATGCGACTTTGTTATCTCCATATTTTAGCTGTATTTAGTTTTGAAAATCCCATGAACTTTGGTCTGAAAATCTTTCAAAGCCCAATTAGATAAACTCAGGAATACATGGGATCAAGTGGAACATAAAAAAAAACGGTGACATTGGAGAATTTCACAGCAACAATATGCAGCCGAGCTGCTTTAGTATTTTTAACACATTTCCACAAATGAGCAGAGCTTTGTTTTAACCTTGAGTTTGCTGGTTGTTACAGTCAAACGAAAGTGGGGGAAAAAAAAAACAGATTTAATGGATTTTAATTTCAGCCCTCGAGGCAATAAAAACTCAGAAATTTGAAAGGCTGTGCAGACTTTTGATATCCACTGTAAATGGATGCTGCTGGAATGAATTTGTGAGGGCGCACACGCGTTCTGTGCGTGCGTACGCTCACACAATTAAAACCATTAATCATCAGTGTTTTCACACACAGACGGACACATATATGAACACATGAAGAGTGTGTGTTCTCATACAATTACAGTTATCTCCAACACGACGCTCAGACAGAAAGGAACTAATCATGAGGACGGAATCAGTGCCACACAATAGTCACACCAAACAATAGGGATATGACAAATATAAACACGCAGAAGAATAGGTCCAGTGAGAGCGTCACTCGTACATGTGGAGCTACCAGAACTCCAGCCAAGACCCTCGGGGCCTATTTCTCTTCATTCCCTTCCAGGTAAATGACTTAAACAACGGAAAAGTCCAACAAAACGCACGCCGCTCCATTTGTTTACACCAGAGGATGTTTAGTTTGCAAATTGGATGCCAACATGAATTCCATTGTGAGAGAGTAAAGATTGGTGGGCCTACAGTCCGAGAGCGTGTGTGTGTGTGTGTGTGTGTGTGTGTGTGTGCGCCCATGTATGTGTGAGAGAGTGACTCAATGAGGCGTCTGGTGAAGAATTTCTTAAGTGGGCCCTGTGGGAAAATGTCCAGTATCAACAATCTGCAGATTAAATCACCTGCTTTATCATGGACAACTCTGTGTGTGTGTGTGTGTGTGTGTGTGTGTGTGTGTGTGTGTATACAACTGTTTTACAAGCAAGGAAAAAGTTGTCTGAGACAAATAAGCCAGCAAATTCAGGTATTTTAATATGTGTGAGTATTGTTAACTTTTTAACTAGCTGACTAACAATGTAACGTTTTATTAACTTTTTTTCTCGCTGACAAACAATGTAATTTTTTGTTAATTAATACAGAAAAACTGAGTTGATGTTTTTTCCCCTCTCTTTTAAATTCACTAGGTCCTGACAGCACATAACTTTCTTTCTTTCTTTCTTTTAATTTGCATAAGTACACATCTCCATATTGATTACATTACATAAATAATTGTTTCAAATTGTGCAACAGAGCTCTGCTTAGTTTCTGGTGTGTGTGTGTTTGTGTGTGTGTTGTGTGTGTGTGTTTGTGTGTGTGTTTGTGTGTGTGTTTGTGTGTGTGTTGTGTGTGTGTGTTTGTGTGTGCGTGAAGCGAGGAAAAAGTAGTCCGAGACAAATCAGCCAGCATATTCAGGTGTTTTCCAGAATATGTGTCAATGCCTGTTTGTGTTTGGTGGAAACACCACAAGGTTTGTCTTTAAACACGACGTCTGCTTTTTATCCAAAGCGCCTTACAGTGGCATCCGGCGCGGGTGTATGTTTTTAGCGCCGCCGTGCTCAAGTTATTGAGTGACTGGGTCGATAACCTTTCGCTGCGTGTGTGTGGGTGTGTGTGCGCTCTTTCCAGCAGATCCGACAAGCAGTATCTGGAGGGACAAATCTTCCTCTGACTTGACAGCTCCCCTCTGCCCGCCATACGCCCAGACTCGCCTGTGTGTGACACTTCAGACAGCGTGTGTGACAGTATGTCCCTTGGCCCTTTGCAGCCCTGGATTGAGAGTGTGTGTGTGTGTGTGTGGGCCTCTGTATGCTCTCCCTTGCTGTTTTGTGTGTGTGTGTGTGTATATACGCCTAGAGAGGATATGGGAGTGAAACATATTTGTGACTCCGCCAGGCATTTTATCACTCATTTTAATGTGTGCGCACCAAAGCCTCTCCCATCGTCTCTGCCCTGTGTTGAAGCGCGGCGTCGTGCAGCGAACCCCCCATTGTTGTGCCTCTTGTTCGCCAGACAGCTCATAATCGAGCCTGCCTCGCCATACGCAGCACAACAGAGCATTATTAATCCATTTCACAGCGGTCTCCTGCAGCGAGAAGCAAACAAGGATTCAATCTATGAAGCCTAGTTAGCATGCTTTTACTAGCGGGGGGATATTAAGCCAAATAATAAAATAGAAGGTGGCTAATTCCACTTCTGTGCCTAATTACTGGTTCTGTGGCTGAGGTCAAGAGGCGAGGAGATCATGGTTTCTGGGTCAAATGAGAAAAATAAACTTTATAGAGGATCAAACTGTGATTTCAGTCTTTAGTCATCCAATCCTAACTTTAAACTTACACTTGAGGAGGTTTAACTTTTAAAATCACTGCCTTTTTAGACGGACTGAGCAAAAAAATTAATAAACAGTCAGACAGTTGCTGTCAGGCCACATTTCTCCATTATACAATGCAACATTTTGTGAACTTTTTAGGGAACAAAGAAACGTTTTGTTAACTTTTTCTTGTGCCTCTTGTTCACCAGATCAAGCCTGCTTGCCACGTGCGGCGAAACAGAGAATTATTAACCCTTTTCAAAGCGGCCTCCTGCAGCAAGAAGCAAATATGGATTCAATCTATGAACCTGTTTGCCATGTTTTACTAGCAGGGGGATATTAAACCAAATAATACAGTAGAAGGTGGTTAATTCCACCTCTGTGCCTAATTGCTGGTTCCACAGCTGAGGTTAAGAGGTGAGGAGATCACTGTTTCTGGGTCACATGAGAAAAATGAACTCTGTGGAGGATTAAACGGCGATTTGATAGCAGTGAAATAATGATCCTGCGTTGGCTCGGATTTCTGACCTTTGACATGTGCGGGGAAATCAAAGGCCGGCGTGGCGTGTCAAAACGGCTGGAAACGATACCCCGTACATGAAAGCCACAACCTGGCTAATCTAAGCAACCCTTTCCAACACGGCCGCGATGAAAGAAACTGCTTTGAAGCCCCCCCGCCACCCCTCCGCCCGTCAAAGATGGTTTTGACCTAAATGGGTCACGCTTCAGGAACATTTCTTTGCCTTTGCTGTGAGATCCGCTGGCCCTGCCGAACATGACCCAGGTGACATCACAAATTTGAGGAAAAAAGGGGGCATGCTGAACCTCTTGTTTAATTCTCTCCAGCTGGAGAAGTGCTGAATCTTTCATGGAGACTTGCTCAAAACCAATGAATTTTAAAACAAGGTTTGGGATAACAATCCCTTACCCTGCTGCCTATGAAAAATTATAAATAGCACTATAAAAAAAACCCTCCCTAAACCCAGCAGGAGATGTCTTCTGTAGTTTTTAATAACACGCCAAAAGCTGCACTTTTGATCCACGGGTATGTATAAAGGGAAAATGAATAATTATTTCTTCAAGGAGTGTCTAAGTAGATGGAAGTCTACACAGCATCATCAGGGATGTGCCGGAGGTAATGGAGGGGCAGTAACGGACGGCTGGGAATAACCGCTCGTCTCTGGAATCTCCTGCTCTGAACTTAATTGGAGCTACTGGGTCTTAACCCCTTCCTGCCCCGACTTCACGCGTTTCTGACACACAGAGGCGAGCGGGCCGTCAAGCCGGTGTGTGTCACACGCGTCACATGTGAGGCCGTGACACAGCAGCGGCGTCTCTTTCCCTCCGACTCCCTCAGTTCATTTCCATTCTCATTCGCTCGGAAAAAGAGCGGCGTGGCTGGCAGACGGCGTCGCTGCTAAATTAGACCGGTTTCAATTTAAGGAATTATTTTAATCAAATTGAAAAGGGACTCAATGAAGATGCACAAGGAGAATGACTCCATTTAATTATAGAAAACAGTGGCTTGTCTAGACCCACTGAAGTTGATAAAATAAACTTAATGCATTTGTGCTGGTGCAATTTTCTGCGCCCAAATGAAATTCTCATTGCAGCTGCATACATAAAAGCTCTGCAGCAAACAATTCCCTGTAAACTCCGATTCATTGTGACACAAAACGGTTGGGACTGTCAAAATAACATGAAAACTTAACGATCACTGGACACAAACACTCAGTCTTCTCAGATTGACATATTTTTTTACATGTTAAGTCAGTAAGTTTTGATTTTTGAGTTAATGTTACTAATATTTTAAAACTGATACAGCCTAATTAGTTTAATAAACAACACACACATTGTGCACTTAGCAGATATTTTGATAGATGAGTGAACTAAAAATGGCTGTAAAAATATCTGCTCAGTGTTTTTATGTCCATAACATGTTCAACTTAACATGACAAAAACGTTATTTCAACAAGAGTTGCAGTGTTACGTTGAGCACAAAAAATGTTTTGCTTTCTTAATTTCTTGTCTAGAAAAGTTTGTTTTGAATCACTTAACTTTCATTTTGAGTTGAACCAGTTCAAAATTATTCACAGTGCAGATTAAAAGTTTTGTGTGCAAGCCGTGTCCAATAATTTTTCATGTTGAGTGAGCAAACCGGCGTTTTGTTTTGTCAGAAGCTGATACAGAAACAAGTGTAGCACCAAAATAAAACTTCAGATGTCAACCTGAGCTGCTAACTGCTCTGTTTTTTGTGAAATCATCCAGACCTGAAACAACCCCTGCAGCTCACTGTCCATCAAACGCTCGCTCCACATAAAAAAAAAAAAAAGAAAACTGCACGCCCCGCAGCAGCTCTGAGTCCTTCTGCTAACCAGACAGCGGCGGTGACTCATGCAGAATCTTCACATGACTGATGAGCAGACTCACCGTGGCTGTGCAGGGACCAGAGGAGCGGGGCGTTGGGGTCATGCGTCCACCCACACAGGCCGTGGTCAAAGTCACACACGCTGTCTGGTGGAGGAGAGGTGGCCACTGTGGCGGCGGAGAGCGGCGAGGAAGCAAAAAGAAAAGAGAAAGAGAAAGAGCCAAAGGGCACACAGGCATGAGAAATCACAGTCATTTCAGATAAAGAAGCATAATGTCATGCAGCCCATTCAGAGGCTTTCATCTTTGTTATTACCGCTTCCTAATAACACTATTAATCCTTTTGCTTTCATGTAAAACACTTTGCATGCTCTCACCTGTAGTGGTAACGGGCACCGTGGTGGTTTCGATGTCCGGAGGCAGAGTTGGCGTGACGGTGTCAGCCGGCGTAGTGGTTTCTACAGACACAAACATAACAGAGCTCAGGTCAAAGGCGGCTGTATGACACAATCCTCGGACATCAGATTACCGTATAGAGGACGCATTAATCACCCCTGGTGTTTGTTTAAGAGATTATTTATGTGGATTTTTTCCTATGGTAGCATGTGTGAGGGAGGGCCAGGAAACACATATGTGAGAGGAAGAGATAAGAAACAGAAAGTCGGCTGATGAGGAGCAGTAAAGTAATCATGTTATAATTATTTTCAATATGATTTAAAAATTTTGACATGTCTGTGCACTAAATATGAAGCAGGAGGGTAGCTTAGCTTAGCATAAAGCCTGAGAAACAGGAGGAAACAGCACTTTATGTCTAAAACTCACAAATTTACAAAGTATAGAACTGAAATTTTGCCCCGCATTATTTCTTGGCTGTGACCGATAACTTCCTGGATTGTTTGCTAGTTGCTTGGCAACTGGTCCCAGTCAAGAAACTGTTTGGCACTTAACCCCTCGTAAAATGGTGAAATTTTGCTTTTATCACCGCGACCCGTAGCAAAGAGCAGTTCAATGTTTCGCATGTGTTCCCCTCTTTTGCAAAAAAAAAAAAAACATTTCAGGTTCACTTTAAACAGGAAACTGAAGAGTCACACCACTGTCTGAAGTAATATTTTAACCATAAATCAACACATAAACACCATATCTGAGTGTCATAGCTGAGAGTGTGAAGTCATCGTCCAAAACTGAGCCTCTTGTCTCCTGTCTCCATCCCACCCAGAGCGTGAGAGACAGGCGGAGGCAGGCACAGATAGCCATAAGGCACCCAAAGGGGGTCTCGGTCATGTTGTGTCTGGGTGCTCAGGCGTCAGCGTGTGACTGACTCAAAATATGCAGACACACACACACACACGTCCGAATGCTAATACACACACAGATGCAGAGACGCACACTGTGGCTGATGGATAGATGGTGTCTAGCAAACTCCCCTCGACCTTGGACAGGATGATCACACTCTGGGACCACTCACTGGCTGTCAGGGAGGATACAGAGCGAACACACACCGCCAAGCTGTCGTGTGTGTCAGCCTCACACTATAACTCATACGCACTCAGAAGAAGGGAGAACAAACGCTAAGTCGAATGCAAGATTCTCTATCCGCCCTTAACATCGATTTAAGCGCGCATATATCACAAAGCAAGACAAACAACACACTACGGCATAAATAAGCCAACAATTTGCTCATTAAAACACATCGCATGTGTGCAGAGCAGACACATGTTGTGCAGGCTGCAGCTGGAATGTGAAGTGGGGAAAAAGCACCGTGTTATTAGGAGCAGATGGGTCAACCCCGGTGTGTTATGGGAGTTTACACGGAGGTTATGGGTCACGTCTCAAGCAAAGATCCACATTTGTCAAGCGAATAAACTGTTCTGCCCTCAGTTCCTGTCAGCAGAACCAATACAAAAAGACATTAACAACACATGTTTACACAGTGACTTGTTTCACAACACTGGATTCATGCAGATATACGACCCCGGCTTCTTTTTCTCATTAATCTGACATTAAAGACCGATAATTGGATAAGTGAAATCTTAAGGTTATATTTCATGTTGCTTTTGTTAGCTTTCCATGACATGTCTCATTTAAGCCTATCCAAACAGCTCTGAGCTCATCGGCTGCAGAAGAAACACAACAAACATGCAAACAAAAAAGGTCACACGGATTCATCTCCACGCTTTTCTCTCTAAATGCCTGTTAGTGGCAAAGCTGGAGCCCCCTACTGGTCTTCCTGCATGACTACCGTTATCATTTAGAGACTATGAAAGGCACTAAGAGCAACAAACGCGGCGTGATACACAATTGATCTGCTTAAAGGAAGTTCCTGTGGAAATGAGCGCGACGGCGCCCCAGCTGGAGAAATGGCACACATGAAAGGGCCGGCCACAGCTGGCGACGGCTTCTGACATTAACCCAGCGTTAATGTCATGTCCTTTATGCCTGTCATTAACTACCTAATGAGACTCTTATCGCTGCCGGCCCACCGGGAAGGTGAGGCGAGGAAAAGCAGCCCTCTTCCTCAAACCGCTCTTCCTCGGGAGTTTAAAATGTGAGGCCATCTCTTGTTTTCTCCTCCCTGTTCTGTCTCCAGCTGGCCGGTGCTTTTTGAGCCTTTTTACACCTGTCCAACTTTTGAGTCCTCCAGTTAAAGGGCTAGTTTGGATTATATGAAGTGGGGTTGCATGAGGTACTCACTGATAGTCAGTGTATTAGCTACAGTTTTGAAATTTTCTGACAGGAAATCGCCGTCATATACGCCAAATATCACTCTCTCCAAACCAACCAGACTCCACTGGCGAAATCAGTATTTTTACCTTGCAGGACACAGGAGTAGCTGGTCTACCACTGCCTCAATCAGTCAGTTTGTTTGTGTTATTTTGTGACTTAAGAGGTTTGAAAGGTTAGTTCGGATTAACCAAAGTCCCACAATGACACAAACAAACTAACAGATTGAGGCAGCGGTAGAGGAGCAGCTCCTGCCTTCTGCTAAGTAAAATTGATGATTTTGTCAATGGAGTTTTGGTTGTTTGGATGTGGCCTATATGATGGTGGTTTCCCATCAGAAAAGGGTGTCTAACAGCAAAGTAAAGTGGTGAAAATATTCTAAATGCAGCGGACACTCAAAATTATATTGATTGTTTTTATGTTGGCCTTTTTAAAGCGTCTCAAATGTGTCAAACAATCCAAGTCTTTTGACCAGGCGTTAAAATAAACCCAATTCCTTTGCATTACCTGGACGCCAGCACACACACACTTCCATGTGTGGATACGACTAAACACACATAAACACAAGTCCATTAAGATTCTCCCCAGCTCCTGAGCACTCCATGCTTTCAAAGGTCAGGCCTTGTCACAGTGTAAATGCGCTGACCTTTCCAGGGTGTGACAGGAGTGTCGGGGGCAGTGGGAATGGGACCGACTTGTGCGTGCGTGTGTGTATGTTTATGTGAGGCTGAGATAGGACGCGTGTGAACGTATGCGACCTGCCTACCTCGCCCCGAGCCCTGTCCTTGATGTGTGCTGAGGAGGGCTATGTCACGGAGCAGCGCGAGGAGGCCCACGTGCGCACAGGCAGGCCGACTGTGCTGTACATGCGCAGCGGAGGGCCTTGTAATGCAGGAAAAGTCTCTCTGCAGAGGAGTGTTGTCTTACATAATGTGTCTAGTGCTGCAGGTGATGATGCAAGTCATCATCATGCACAGGATGAGACACCAACACTTAGAACTGGACCCAGGGGAGCTGCTGGCATAGATAATGGAGATGCACGCTCACACGTATAAATACACACATGCTCCCAAAAAGACACATAAACACACACAGATAAATGTTTTCGGGTGCTTGTTTTTGAACACATAGACAGACCAAACGCACACACACACTCTCTCACACACACATATGGTGGTGAGGGCTGACCCTCTCCGCATAAAAGACATCGCTCACTCCCAAAGAGTCTGACTCAGCAATATGTCAGAGAAGAGAAAAAAAAAATCTTCAATTATGTAGAAAGCCTTTCTGTAAATCTCTGCTTGGCAGTCCTACGCACACACGCACACACACACGCACACACACTCACACACACACGCAAGCACGCTCGCCAATGAATGGATCTGCACGCACGCTCATACACGTAGCCCACACCCCAAAAGAACACGATGGGAAAGACAAGTAGCCATTGTTTTATACTCTGTTGGGTGGGGTTAAGTGCTCACATCAAGGTTCATACACACACGCGCACACACACACACACACACACACACACACAGACCCTTGTGTTACTATATTTGTGGGGACCCGTCATCTGCATAATGCATCATCAAGAAATGTTCATTTCAATTCAGCTTATCGATTGCTGCACAAATTTTACTCCTGCTGCTTTCAAATTTAAACCTTGTCCTGCAAACACCCCTCATATATCAGAGGACATGTGAGCTGAGTGCATGCATGTCTCCTCTAATGCATTTATCTTGTTAAATTGTGAGTCAAAGTGTTGTCCACTTTTTTTTAAAAAGGTTTTTTTGTTGTTGTTTTTCAGTTTTATAGGCACCATGTGTTTTTTATTTATAGTTGTTTATTAAAAATTCCAGTGAAAGTTGGTGTATCAGTATTGGAATTTCTTTGCTCCCTAGTGGTGGTATTGGTATCAGCTCCAAAAATTCAGTATAAGTCAGGCTCTAAAGTTGCTGGACTGGACTGTGATTAGCACAAAATGGCAAATGCTATGCTGCAAAATGCGTTACAAGGACACTGCCAGGTCTTGGACCCCACAAATATAGCTAAAGAAACGCACACATATGCACATACACATAAGCTTTCCTTGAGGGTGGGATGCTATGAAGACAGTGACATAAAGAGCTTATAAGAACAGCCAAAATAAGCACAGGATCATTTTGAAGGAGCCAGAAAGCCAGCGTGACACCTGAGGTTTACTGTACAGGTGTGTATGTGCATATGTGTGTGTGTGTGTGTGTGTGTGCAAGAGAAAGCTAAAATGATCCTAGAAAAAGCGAGAGATGATATTTTGCATTTTTTTTTTTACAGATCAGTCTCTAAAATCCTCCTGAGCTCATAAATTTTTCATTTTTTGGAGCAGGTATACTATAAAAAAAAAACGTAGAGGCTGTGTGTGCGTGTGTGTGTGTGTGTGTGAGACAGCTGTGCGTCAGCAGCGGGAAACAGAAGGAGTCAGGACCAACAGCAGCGAGCATGGAAAAGAGGTGCGAGCGATGAGTAACAGAGGAGGAGAGGAAAGGAGAGGAGGAGGTATGGTAACGAAAAAAAGAACAAAAACATTTATGGACCCACGCACTGGGCCTCAGGGTGGGAAAAGAAAGAACTGCCGCCATGTGGAGGAACGAGGTTAGAGAGCTTATTCTGCCTCGCCGTGGTGGCTGCTGCTGTGTTCGAACTGCAAGGCGAGATTTGGGGGTAAAAAATACAGCCGCTTCTTTGGCGTGAATCATATAAATGAGGAGAAATTCAAAAGAGGGCTTAAGTGAAGACAGAAGGGAACGAAGTGAATAGTTTGAGCGTAAAGGGGAAGTGAATGATTTACAGGATGTCAGCAGTAGTCCACTATTCCTGCTGAGTTTGGAGGCCTGTGAACAATGTGTGACCCTCAACAGCAGTTTTTCTGTGCTACATTTCCCCCCTAAAAACCCTCCGCTCCATCTGATAAAAATCACAAACCTACAAAAAAACAGCTAAACCTCGACTCTGAGATTCTTGTTTTTTTTTTTTTTTCATTTTGGCTCCAACTTCAGGGTTACTCTTCATCGCAGTCGTGTTTGTTCACTGCGCTTCCCACAGGTCACTTGTCAATCAAGCAGCAAATGCAGAACACATTGTTTCCTGTGCTGAATATTTCTAGAGGGGGGGAAACTGACCAGATACCAGGTGTTTAAAGCAGCCAAAGTAAATGCTTTCATAGACCGGACATTAATTACAGTATTCCATTATTCTTTGACAGCAGAGGTGGGGGGAAATTTGAGGACTTGAGACTCGACCAACGCTGATAAAATAATTAGTTTGACTTGATATTTATGACTGAGAGGCGAATGCACAAGGCAGCTCCTCCAAAAATAATAAAATTAGAATTTGGGATTATGTTGTTGCTTATAGAAGTGACTTGACTTGTCTGATTCTCACCACAGTAACTTGGGATTTGTGTGACTGACTCCCACCTCTCACTGCAGTTTATGGCTTCATTACTTACTTTTTTTTAATAACCAAATTATAACTATGAAGCCAAAACGTGCTAAATAAGCAGAGAAGTGATGCTCCGAAGGCAGGGGTCCCCCGTATGTCTCTGAATGTGTATCACTCTGCCTGGACGAGTGGGAAAAGCCATAATGATGATGTGCTGCCCTTCTTAATATTTCATCTCTCTTCATCTACAGAGCAGTGCACTTCATCAGCACTTACACGAGCACACACACACACACACACACACACACACACACACACATACACACGCACATAAATCACTGCAATGTAGGTGTAGCCTAACTTCTATTTACAGTGGTGTGTGATTACAGTGGTGTGTGTGTGGGTGTGTGAACGCTAGCAGTCTGGAGAGTATACGTCTTCTTTACTGTCTGTGTGTATGTGTGTGTGTGCGTGCGTGTGTGTAAGTGCACGGTGCAGGAGCACGTTGTGTTGTGCAGGCGAGCCATCCTGTTCAGGCACAGAGGGAGTGGTAAATAGTGAGAGTCCATATGTGTGCTGGTGAACATTTGTGTGTGTGTGTTTCTGCAGCACTGCCTCACATCTGGATAACAGACGAGCCTGGAAAGTGAACAAACCAATGCTCTCTCTCTCTCCCTCCCTGGGGACGCATTCCTCCAAACCGAGCCCCGTCCACTCCCTGCTGATGCAAACACTTGTCGTAGAAGCTCACAGAGAAGCAAACTCATATTTTCCAGGTGAAACTGTCTCAGAAACACATCAAAACGAGAACCTTTGAGGGTCAAGCTCTCACCGTGCGATCACTCTCCCCTCCTCGGTCGGCTCTGGGTGTCTCTTTTCACCTCTGGCGCACTCTAATGACTCTCATGCATATCTAATGTGAGCCACACTTTTCTGGTGAGCCACCTTCCTCAAGGTCCATTCGCTTCTGGTTAGATCACTTGAGTTCATTACAGCGCGGGGCAAATAATTCAGCCTGGAATAGTGCAGGCAGCAAATTATCATATATACAATGATTCCCTGTCATAAAGGCAACAGCACAACGTCCTACCTGGAAGGTCACAGCCCAGTATCTCCACTCTCATCCCGATGCCTGCTGGAGACCACCTCTCCGGATAAAGCCTGATGTACTGCGCCACCGTCTCCTCGAAGTGACGCAGCTCCGGGGTGTCGTAGTGCGTGTTCCCCTCAAAGATCTGTCCAAAACACACGAATACAAAACCGCTGTGTCATCTGGATGCTTTGCAAACACACAAACACATCATTTCCCCATCTGTCTTCCTCCCTCACCCACCTTGGGCAGACTAGTCTTGCTGTCCATGATGAAATTCCAATCCTTTGCATTCAGGCTGTGCGCCACTTTGTATTTCCTGACAAATGCCCGGTTATCTGCGGTCGCCCCGCTTCCTGCATCTCCTCCTCGAGCTCCCTGCGTGATCACTCCACGGACTGTCTTAGGCACACCCAGGTCCACCTGTAGAGTTTACATATAGATAAATGCATTGTATTAATGTACTTTACACAAAAACAACACATGCTTTTGTTTAATTGCAGATATACGTCTTGTTTTAGCTCATTTGCCTCTAGAAGCTGGTGTGGCAACACGTGGAAGCTAGAAATTAAAGGTAATACTTGTTGTATGTATAAAGCTGACATTGTCATCCTTGTTATTAACCCCTATGACACCATGTTGCTAGCTTTTGCATTGCATTTTTAGCCCTAGACACATAACACATAACATTTTTAGGCAGATGCTATTATCATCCAGCAGCCACTAGTCAGCAATGCTATTTGCACCCATTACATCTTCAACATGTGAGAAAAAATACAATCTGCAAGGAGCAGACAAGCACTAATGTCATTGTTGGTGCTTGTATGAAAATATATTGTCAAAAAGTACAATAAATGTAAGTGAAATCCACTCGTACCTGAAGCCACTCCTCTCCAGCCAGAGGCTGTGATGGTGCGGGGAACCAGCCAGAGCGGCTGGCCACCAGACGGGCGGTCCCGGGACTCCACACCATGTCCCTGCTGGAGGAGGCTGAGATCTGGGCATCGGGGAGCAGGCCCGACAGCAGGCCCTGCAGGTCCGAGCACGGGGCATCTGGAGCGGAAAGCAGAGAAGGCAGAGATAACTTTAACCTCGGCGGCGACCTGACATACGCTCACGCTGTTACACACATTCCCACCTGGGAGCTGTTAAGCCTCACCGCAGGACTGCACTACTGGCCACTATAGGCATTAAGAGTTGAGACTGAGGAGGGAAGGGAGGGAAAGAGATGTGTAGATGCATGATAGGAAATGTGGGCCCATCGCTACAATATTTTAGCACAACACCTTGTTTTGATCTGCTACCCTTTGCCCTATTAAAGTTACTGAAACACTGTTTATACAAACTCAACACTTCCTGTATCTGCTTCAAATTAAAAGCCCTGAAGCGTTTCAGTGAGCAGTGCAAGTTCATCATGAGGTGGTGAGAAACTTAACATAACACTGAGCAAATGTGATTATTGCTAATGAAATACAAACATAAAGGTTAATGTAAAGCGGGGGGGGGGGGCTTACCATTAGGCAAAGGTTGGCAATTGCCTTAGGCCCTAAGTTACCAAAGGCCCCATATAATGCCTCATAAACTTGTGGTTAAGAAAAGAAGAATTTTTAATTTAATTTTATTTTTTTTTTTACTTTTCGCTTATTATTTTGCTTATTACTGTCTGGCAAGAGATACCGAAGTATCTGCTGCCATACCACAAGATTACAGTGCAGCTTGTTTCCTCTGGCTGTGAGACTCCTAGTTTCATCCTCTGTACTCCAACATCAGTGAAAGTTTATTTTTATGACTTATTACTTCATCCTGCTGCCGTCTGGCAAGAGATACTGAAGTATCCACTGCCGTACCACCAGACTACAGAGCAGCTGTGACTCTTCATCCTATGCACTCATTTATTCTCATGACTTATTATTTATTCAAGGATTGAAAACGGGGAAAATGTGCATGACTCCATGTCTGTGTTTGTGTTCGGCCCAAAAATGACTAAATCCACCCCTGGTTAAACTTCACCGCAGGGTGTAGGGAGGAAAAAAGCTGTGTAGAACAGCACTATTCATGTTCAATACGCAATTAGAGTGCAATTAGTGAGACAAAAGCATACGTTAAGTTGGCCTTTGAATGGGTACACTTCCCTGCTTTGCTTTCAGTACACTATCTCACTGTATCGTATCTTTATATTCTGCACAATAGCCCGTCTGCTCACTGCGCTGCACACATTTTATGTACACTCACTGGCTGAGAGAAAAGTTCCACGTACATGTAAAAGCACTTGGAAATGAAACTCATTCAGATATGGATGAGCGGGTAGCATTGAAAGTAACTTGCTGAGGGAGTATGTGAGAGGGAGGAATGAGGATTAAGGGGATAAGAAAGGTATAATACGAGAGGAGTCTGGAGGCAGGGAAGTAGAGAGCGGAAAGAGCGGAGGGAAAAAAAAAAAAAGGAAGAGACGGAGAGACTCGTAGCTGAAGACGACGGCCCGGGGAAGCTGGGAGGAGAGCAAGACGCGGGGATGAGACTCCTACTGAGATGAACAGTGGGAGAGGGAAGGATGGAGGGAGGATGAGCGGAGTGGAGGGTGGTAGGAGGAAGAGAAAGGGCAGGAGGAAGGGAGATGGGGAGAAGATGTTAGCTGTGCTGACGGTTTAAGAGAACACAGATCAAAGTTTCATGCTGTTATGTCACTGCAAAAGCAGGAGATGTAAATAATGAATAAAAGGCACAGGATGTGTGTGTGTGTGTACGTTTCTTTTGAGGTCAAATGCTATATTTAGAAGCCGCCTGTGTGTGTGTGTGTGTGGATGTACCTGTACTGTAAGAGCTAATAGTTATTTCAATAGCAGCTGTTGAGGCTGCAGTGAATCACAGTTTCTGATGTAAGAGCGAACAGGGAGCCATGAATGATTGATCGCGACTCATTTCTCGATATAGACGAGCTCACAGAGCAAAGAGGACACATCAAAAAAGTATCTAAAACCATGAGAGGAAAAAGAGGCGGCGCCGGGGGAGCTGGAGACAGAAAAGCGAGCGCGCAGAAGAAGAAGAAGGAGCGGGAGAGCGTCGAGAGAGGGAAATGACACTGGCGGTGCCTCTGGAAGGAAGAATGGAGTAAAAGTTTCCTTTAATTAGCCAGAGGCTTCCTATGTTTAAAAGATAGCAGGGGGAGTGTGGGAGAAAGCCTAAATACACATACGTGTGTGTGTGTTCCTGGTTTTTAGGAAGTTATTTTTTGCTGATGCTCAGTGTCTTTAACGCTGATCTTTTTTTAAACTATATTTAGTCTTCAGAACTGTTTTTCTCTCATGGCAGGAAAAGATAAAAGTCAGGCCTCTGACTACAATGTTGCTGGTTAAAATCCTTAAATCATCTGAGTGCCAGCGTCTGTTTCTTTTTGAATTTTTCCCAATAACGAGGGTGCGTTTGCAGCAACATGCAGCCACCCACTGCAGAACTTTCCATAAGCTGCTGGCCAAACAGCCGACTACACATTTAAGTCCAGCCGGCTATTTTATTAGGCTACTATATTAATTTTTGATTCTCATAAAATAAGTTTATGTCGTGATTCGCTATAACAGCGTATTTTACGACCATGTGGGTGAGAATGCACTCAGCTGAGAGGCTGTGTCCTGCCGAGTAGAGAGTGGAGAGTTGTCTTCAGTCTTTGAGAAATATTAGCAAAATAATGATGAAACACATTAAGAGCTGCATTGATTGCGCTGACGGGGGACATGTTTACAGGCTCAATGAGTGAACAAATTAATGAAATATCTTAATTTATATTGTGCTTTTTACAACAGAACCATCTCTGTCTATCCTGAGCACCGAGGTTACGTTCAGTTAAACAGTATGAATGAGAAGCAGGTCAATTTTTCTTTTGGAAAACTTTTTTAAAAAGGTTAGAAAAATCTAACCTCATGACACACACGGCCACACACTCACCTGTGATCTGGCATCCGTAGAGCTCGAAGCGCAGGGCGATTCCGTTCCTCCAGGTCTGCGGCCGGATCCGAACAAACCGGGCCAAAACCGGCTGCGGGACCCGGTTCAGAACCACCTCGGCCGGATCCGTGTTGGCGTGGAAAATCTGCGAGACAAAGAGAAGACAAACAACAGTTGGTAGCTGTCAGAGGGAGGTGTAGTGTTCATGTCTTATCTCCCTGTGTTTCTCACACATACACACTACCTCTTGCTCTACACCCGCCCACAGTGCACGGTTTCGCTTGGCTACACACACACACACCCACACGTACACACACACAGTGGCAGGCCGGACAAAGCAGAGACAACCCAAACACGGATCCAATGTCACCATCCCAGCTGTCGATGTGTTTTGGGGTCAAAGGTTCGGAGCAGGGAGGCTGGGAAAGCCTGGCGATGGATGAGGGTTTCTCCTCCATGCTCACACACACACACACACACACACACACACACACACTGCTGCATCCACCAGCTTTGAAACATCTCTATGCTGGTGGCCTTGGGACCCTGCTGGAGACATGACCTGACACAACCAAACATGATTGGCCGTCAGAGGCAGGAAGTCTGCCCAGGTGGGCAGGATGTGAGTGAAATTAGCTTCCTGAGGCGTCCCAACAAAAGCATCAACATTCGCTTCTTCTTTATGGACACTCCCTTCCTTCCACTTGCTCTTAAGCGGCAGGGTGGGGCCGCAGGGGTCGGAGGGCGACTGTAACCAGGGTGGTCGAGTTACGTCCTGTTTTGGGCATCCCATGATGCTCGAGGGCGTTGGATGGCGACATTCAATGACAGACATGAGTCTTCCTTTCTTTCCATTGTGTGGTCTCCCCCAAACCATAACTGCCTGCTTGTAATTACTCGTCCTGCTCCGCCACCTCTTCCCTCCACTCTCTCAGCCCGTGTCTTTTTTTAGGGTCTGAACACCGACTGGTGCGAGGAACCTATTGCGGTGCAAGGAACTCTTATTTTTTCATGCTCAAAAAGTTCTGAAACTTGGCACACGCACCAGGTTCTTGCGTATGGGTGTGGTGAAATGTCTCAACGGTGCCACCTAAAAGATTTCAATGAAGACGTTCTTGCAGCGCGTTTGACCTACATGTATGAAACTTGGCAGGCGTGTGCATCATGCTCAGACGTACAAAAAAGCCTCTTGGAGCTACATCCTAAACCCAACAGGAAGTCTGCAATTTTGAATTTACTGTGCAACTTTGCGCAATTTTTGAAGACCTTTTATTTTAACAAACTCCTCCTAATGAAATACTCAGATCAATTTCAGATCGAGTCAGTGCAATCTAAAGACCTTTATGGTGTGGTCTACACCTGACATATTGGAACATATAATTAGTGGGTTTTCTCTCATGCCACACAGTAGACACTGAAAGTCTCCTTGCAGTGTCCAAAACATGTGAAAAACCAGAGCCATGTAAACCGGTTGGAGTCCAGTTTTGTGGCCCCCACGCAGGCGGGGGTGTGAGGGCCCGATCGTCGCTGCTTTCAGCTTTAATTTTCTTCTAACACCTCTTCCTCAAAACCGTACAGCTGATATCTCTGCACACTTCCTCTGTCACCCACACTGCCTTTCTTCCTCTTGTCGGTGGCTACAGACTGAAAACCACACACAGGAAACCACAGGAACCCACACGCACGACAACACACACACACACACACACACACACACACACACACACACATCCTACACTCTGAGATAAGCAAAGGAAGTGTCTTTTAACTGACTGAGTGGCTGTTAAGTGTCATTCACTCTATCTGTCTGTGGTCGGCCGGGCCGGCTGTTGACTGACAGATATTATTAGCAGAACCACAGCAACTAACATCAGAGGCGCCGCACACACAATGGAAAGATGGAAAGACAACCGCTACAAGCAGCCGAATTAAAGATTAAAGACGTCATTTCTTTAAAAAAAAAAAAGGTCCTTACATGATTTCTCTTTTACTCTAATCCAAGCACGGGATGATCAAACCTCAGCGCGCTCGCCTCGCCTAAAAATTTGATTCCCTCTTGTTTTTGATAATGTTGTTTTTCATTAGAAGTGATAAACAGTCTGCTTTCAGTCAGGCGTTAAAAATATTACTCTGCCATGTCGGTGTAAAGTGACCCATTTTGTAAAATTCCCTGTCTGGCACACGCCTCCAAAAATGATATGATATTCCAGAAATTCCATAACCAGTGGGAATATGGGTGATATGACTTCAAAATCCTACTCAAGGGGTTTTATTTGATTTTGGGCA
This sequence comes from Lutjanus erythropterus, assembly GCF_056507025.1. Lineage (NCBI taxonomy): Eukaryota > Metazoa > Chordata > Actinopteri > Lutjaniformes > Lutjanidae > Lutjanus > Lutjanus erythropterus. The sequence goes on along the minus strand of NC_139340.1, from coordinate 15,977,106 downwards.
TGGCCTGATTTAATCAAGTGGAGCTGACACTGGTAATACAAAGCAGCGGGAGTGTTTGAACAGATAAGCGGGTCTATCTGTGCTGTATCTGCTGCTGGATCGAGGATAGACAGCCGTTATGTTTACCTAAGAGGCCAAACAGTGGATGTGGGCTCTTATGGGGGTTATGTAAACACCCACGCATGCTCACACAAAGAGGGCTCGCCTCAACATACGAGCGACCCGTCTCCACCGCTCCCAGATATTCCGTCTGCGGAACAAAGAGACGGCGAGGACAGGGAAAAACAGAAAATGACTGCGGGGAGGAAGAGTCCTCGGAAGGATAGTTAAAAACAGATGAAGAGGAGGGTGGCGAGGGAGGAGGGAGGAAGAAAAAGCAGAAAAGGTTGAATGGAGGGCAGGAGATGTAACTGAATGAAGGATATGAAGAGAGGAATGTGGAACAGGAGGCAGGGAGCGGTGACGAGTAGGAAGGGAAGAACAACGGACAGATTCATCACTGAAACAGGAAATATGTCATAATGAGGCACAAGAGCATCAGAATATTACATCCAACGTAAATATTGTTACTGTTTTCATTTTGACCTGATTTTCTTTTCAATAAAGAAACCAGAAGCCGTCATTCAGAGGAATGCTAATCTACACCAGGAAAAAGATGGTGAAGCACCTACTGCAATGCCACCACAACTGCCAGATTAAGATTCTTATACAGATGCATGCAAAGTTTTTAATCAAGTGTCGGTTTCTTTAGGATGCACCGAATAGTGTTTTAGTATTGTAACCGTAAAGGAAACAATAAGTCCAAACATTGTTATATATTTAGAACATGTTATTTATTTAGAGGACTTCCTGGTGGAAATTGTGTCTTTTAAGAAGGCCATAAAAACTTCCTACATGTAACTTAAATTCAACTTATTTTTTCAGTCTTTTAACAAACCAGATTTCATGAAGTTTTGTTCAGGATTAAGTGAGTTGCAGTCAGTTTTGTCTTCATGTCACTAGCAGATTTTGAACGCTCCTAGATCTTGATCTTGGAGATGCATGGCTGCAACATACAGCAGCGGCCAGTGTGTTGATTTATTCATCTCATGTCTACTTCAGTGCATCACAACATATCAAGTATTAACAAGAATTAATCTGCAGATGCTCTGCTTTAAAGATAAGATGAAACTGTGGTTTTTGAGCTGCAACAAAAGCCTAAATGTGCCCTGCAACAGATTAGTAGGTAAGTCTTATTTTTAGCTTAGTGGTTGTCGATCCCCTTCCGCCGGTTAAGAGGAGTGATGAGTCAGCAGTCGAGAGGTTTTTCCAAAATAGTGAATCATCACAACCACAAGAGGTCATGCAGTCAAAGAACAGTAGGCTGATGGGTCCAATAGGATGTGAGTTTAGCTGGGGACAGAAGGGACACGCACACACGTGACCGACTGCATGATATTCTCTGGGTGATAAACTGCAACGAAGATGAAGTGATTTGATCTACAAACGGCTCCGTTTCAAAAGCGGAAAACTGAGAAACGTCTGTGAAATATTTGTCCACTCCAACTTCCCAGAAACGTCTTGTTCCAATTGCACGAGATGCCCGCCATGACTAAAAGGCCATTAGCCGGCGCATTACAGGAGGTTTTCATCTTCGGATAAAAGCGGAGAGTATGGCCAACATTACCGACACAAAAAGAACTATTTGTTCAATAAGAATCAGCTCTCTGGAGGCTTTTTCCATTTATCCTTTGGATGTGAGAGAAGAAACTTAAGACGGGAGAGAGAAGACAGTGAGTTGTCAGTTGGCTCCACTTCCTGCCATCTATTGTCAGGACACCTGAAGGGTCGCTCATTTGACCCCTGACACGTTACTTCCCGGGTTAAAGGTCAACGGCCTGAGGAAGCAGATGGTTGGTCATTGACCAGGTTTGACTCCCCGGGAATGTCCACCAGACAAGAATTAAAACGTCTGTTGGTATGGACGGGCACGCCAACAGTCTGTTGTCTGGGTCTCCTCTGTAATCTGCCTGGCGACCGGCGTGTTTTTCTCCACATGTGTGTATGTGCCTGCATCAGCCCCGCCCCACACGTGACGACTAGTGGCGGGCTGAATAATTAACGCTGTCGTGTTGTGTCTCCTGGTGTGGAGAGTCATGAAAATATAACGAAGCGCCGCTCGTAGTCCGACACACACACACACACAGAGGACGTGGCGACCAGACTTGTTTGTGTGGACATTGGTGGGACACAGGCACCGTGGGTATTTAACTATTGATGACCTCTCCGGAGAACGAGGTCACCGTGAAAGGCGGGCGTGTGTGCGTCACAGCAAACACCTCTAAAGCTGCGAAGCGACCAGCAAACAGACTAAATTTCACTGAGGTCTTGTTAGATCGAAGAACATTTGTTCTGTGGAAAATGAGGCGTGGATGGATGTAAACATCACAGCCTGATTCATTTACCATCTCCCTCTCTCTCTCTCTCTCTCTCGCTCTCTCTGTTCTGTTTTCGCTTTTTGGCACACGTCTCCTTCCGTTGCCAATGTTTTCCTTCAAGCTGATGGCACCACGGGGAGATGTGGCGAGCTCTGCGCAAGACATTATTCGCTCCTCGGCCGTTTTTTTTTTTTTTCATCCCCTCGATCCTGGTCTCTTTCTCTGTCCATTACACTCGTCATCCCCCGTCTTCTTGCTCTAGTTATTCCCTCCAGCCATTATACACAACCACCCCCCCCCCCCACCCACCCTGTCTCCTTCAGACGTTCTCTCCCTCCCTCGTTCTCGGTATGAAGATGTTGACAGTAGGAACTGGTTCCAGCTGGCCGCTCTCCTCTACTGGCTCTAAGAGGGTCTAGCGGTGTGTGTGTGGTTGTGTTGAAGCAGTGATCCTCAGAAACTGTCTTACACCGTCTTATGTCCTCGTCTTTGTACCAAAACGACCAGTTATGTTTGACTCAATCTGTCTGTAAGCATATCAGGGTTCCCACACCTTTTTTCGGCAAATCACTTATTTATATACATATATGCTGCAAAACATCTTGAATCATTACAAAATTACCTCAGCTTATCTTTTCAAATTCAGTAAATTTTAGCAAAACGTGTCACTGCTCCGTGAGGAGATGTGGCTCCTTTCTTGGCTGAGTTTTGCTTTTTCTTTGAATTTTCGTTTCAAGCCAGCGCACACAGAAACAGCAGCCTCCTGGCATGTTGTTGTCTGTTAGCCTCCCACTCGCCGCTCCATCAGAGGGCATCAACAACAAAGACTGACAGATCACGCTAAGTGTAGCCACATGTGCAGGGTGGCCGGCGAGGCTCGAGTGGAGTCGTCTTCGTTTTGTGGGAAAGGCAAAAGCAATTAGGCTGTCTGACTTTTTTTTTTCTTTATCTGTAAAGCAAACTATTCTGTCAGATAGAGATTTATTGTCAAAACAATGCAATTACAATCTCAAGCTGTTTTCAAACCTTGAAAGCATTAAAACTGAAGTGTCTTCAAGGAATTCCAGCACCCATATGAACTCTGAAACACGCAGGATTATGTTTGCATGATGCGTTAGCTTGAAGAATGAAAAACAAAGTGTGTGTGTGATGGAGGAGCAGGCTGAAATGCTGTGTGGGCCGCTTTTATTCTCTCCTAGGTTACTTTGTGTGTGTGTGTGTGTGTGTGTGTGTGTGTGTGTGTGTGTGTGTGTGTGTGTGCATTGGACAGATTTAGCACAGCCTCACAATGCTTTTCAGCAACACGGCGCTGGGTTAGCACTGGGGCTGATGGGATTTTCCTCACAGACGATGACTTGTGTCTTTAATGTTAATTTGTTTGGGTGCACGGCGTGCGTGTCGATGTTACCACTTCAAAAAAAGAAAAAAAGAAGAAATCACTGCGTTTGAATCTATGTGTGTGTGCGTGTGTGCACGAGATACGAAATTCCTAAGTGTGCTCGCGTCTCATCAAGTAATGAGGCGCATATGTGAGTAGTGTGATTTAGAATTAACAAGTCACATGGGTGTCAAACTGAAAATGTGTTGGCATGCAGAAAAAGGGTGCAAAAACACACACACACACACACAGCGCCTGTTTGCTGGTGTGACTGAGGTGATTGCAATCTGCAACGCTGGTGTTTTTCTCTTCCAACTCACTACAAAAAAAAGCCCCATTTCCCACAATGCCTTTCCCCTTTCAGCTCTCTCCCTGCCTCTGCCTCTCTTTCCGTCAAATAATCTTTATTGGCATTAAATCCTTCGCTCTTTGTTAACACAGCAAATAAGGACACAAATCTTGACAATAAACGGCAACGCGCTCTCACCCAATAACAAACAGAGTGAGGTAGGAACTGCCAAGCCAATCCTTTTATTCATGGGTGATTCATATCTGATGCACAGACACACTCATGGCTCAACCTTGCACAAACACACACACGCGAGCGCACACTCTCCTCTTCCAAAGCCACATTAGCTTCAAGCTCACTGTTAAATGACAATTAAAAGAACCAAATCCCAGTCATTACAGAACCCCCTGACGAGAATTGAGCTTCAACCACTTAAGGGCTCTTTGGGGGGCTTAGGACGGGCTAACTGGGAGTTTGTAAGACATGACTGGTGGATTAGCAGTCACGGAAGATTCGACTGCAGCCCACCGGGACCAGAGGAGAACCTGACTGACGGGGAGAGAGTTTTGGCATTATAAAGTCAGGAAAGGCTGGAATCATGACTGCAAATTGTGCTCTCAGCGCGCGATTTGTCAAAACCGTTCCGTCCTGAATCCCGTTCATCCATCATGGTCTGCGATCGGTGAAAAATACAAAGAGAAAGTTTCATCCGGCGTAATCTGAGCTGCCTTGCCTCTGTATTATACATCACAGAACGCGAATGCAGGATAAATCCTTGAGGATTTTGAGCCGAATTTAAGAGTAAACACATGGAGTAAATGCTTTAACTGTCATCTTTTTTTTATGATTATCAAAAACAGATGGTGTACTTGATCATATCTACATTTTCTGTAGATAATGTAATGTTCCATTAGCAGAAGTAGCAGGCCTGATTTCCTGGTTTCAACTTGGTTTTGAGGAACAGTTATGAGAGCTTTAATATAGAGTGGTAAGAAGTACTGAAGGATAGTCAGTGTTTTACCCACAGCAGATCAGCACACCTCCAGTAGTGTTTTATTATGTGTTATATTTAGAATCACCACTTTCCTTTAAGACATTATTTTTGCCCTCTTCAATCCCACCAAACTCCACAGTAAAAATAAGTAAGAAGTAAAAACCTCACAGAACTCACAGCTTTCTCATCTACCGCTGCCTCCATCAGCTTGTTTGTGTGACTTTGGCAAATCTAAACTAACCCTTTTAAACACAAGTCACACAATAACACGAGCTAACTAAGAAATTGAGGCAGCAGTAGGGTGGCAGCTTTTGCGTTCTGCAAGGTAAAACTACTGATTTTCCCTATGGAGTTTGGTTGATTTGGAGAGAGCGATATTTGACTTATGTAATGAGAGTTTTACAACCAAAAAAGCTGACTGATGGCAAAGTAAAGTGGTGAAAATCTTCTAAATATAAGGTACACTGCTGCTGAGCCTGTCCACAAACCGGGACAAGCCGACTGCCATCTTCTGTAGCTAATACACTAGACTATTGATGAATGCATCACACAGCCCCACTTCAAATAATTCAAAATATTCCTTTAATACTGAGTCGATTCAGGGTTAGCTGTCAAAAAGCACTGGACTGTCAATTTTCCACTGCATCACTCCAGCCTTTTCTCTTTAGAAATCAGACTATAACACAAATCTGCTATCTTTTATTGATCCTCCTGCTGGACTTTGTGCATTCTAAAAGCTGAAACTATAACCAATTTAAACATTTTCAAAGCAACCACTCATCGAACAAGCCGCGTCTCCCAAATGCATGTTGACGCATCTGTCTGAGTCCATGTCTGAAAGCTCACAGACAGATTAGTGGACTCAGATTACAGGCTACAGACAGACAGGCACACATCATATACATATGCGCACACACGCACGGATCGCCAGACAGAGAGATCAGCCAGAGGTTATTTAAAAGGGGGGGGGGCGGTGTGTTTTGCACGCGTGTCTATGTGGAAGGAGTGGGGGGCATCTGGGGGGTTCTAATAAATTGCACAGATGTTGACTTTTTAAGTCAAATCCACGTTTTCGCTCAATAATCTCCACATCAAATACCCCCCACTGGCCCCACCCAAACCAATCACTGACGCACACAGAAGGGGGCCCCCAGTGCATGTGGGTAAGTGAGTGTGGATTAACCCTCCGCATACAGTGCACCCCCACACCCTTTCACCCTTTCCGCTCTCCATTTTGCTGCTTGAAATCCACTGTGACCTTAACCCAGATATGAAGGGACAGAGTTCAATTCCCCCGGAGACGAGCTTACAGTGGCTCGAACCATGACAACAACAACAACCTGCACTGTGTATGCATTCATACACAAGCCTGTGTGTGCATCCAACCCCCCCACCTAACACACAAACAACCAAGGTTGGATGCAATGAGGCTCAATTGAAGCATTAAACACCTCCAATATCAGAAAATAATGCTGCTATGACTCCATAACCCCAGGTGTGTGTTTACGTGTGTGTGCGCTGAGGGAGATGATGAATAGCGAGCCAAGATAAGGGCACATAGAGGACTCCATTGTTCTTGTTTGTCAGCTTCTCCTCCTCTCTCTATCTCTATCTCTTCCTCCCTCCCGTTCCCTCCTTCCCTACCTCATGACTGGGGTCATGACTCGGGTTCAGAAACAGTCCCAGGAGGGGAACGGCTCCTCCAGGAATGCTGCATGCATTGATACGAACGCACACAACGGCCTCTGTTGTCGGAGGACGTATGATGGTGGTGGTGTTAAGGTTAGAGAAAGAAGGCCTTGTAACTACAGGTTCAAACCCTGGTTATGGAAACTCGTGAATAATAATTTTATAGGCCGATCTTACTTTATGGAAATGTCTTGACCTCCTGCTCACTAGTTAAAGCTATAATATGTAATTTCCCACATCAAAGTGTTACATATTTTGTTGAGTCGTGTTCTTACATTATCCAAAATGTTTCCAACAACACTCAGTGACAGAGAAATCCTGAATTTATTCAAGGTAATGGTGCATTTCCTGCTATTTCCTGTTGCTATAACCGAGTTACATCAGAGAGATTTTTATCAGCTATGGCGTGTTTTAAAGTAAAGACAACAGCTCCCATGATCCCACGCTACTTCACAACATCATCAAACTACGTCTCTTGTTACTGTTTTAATCTGAGAGACGCTTAGCGGCAGAACTTTTATTTGCAAAAACCTAAAGGATTGCAACAGATAACAGATTAAGCCTTTTATCAGTAAATGTGACTCGTCGTCTTGCTTTTTCAAAACAGGCTTGTAACTTTAGTTTTATGCATTTGTGGGGAATTATTGATTATGTTTATTTTGCATCCCTGCGTGCCGCCTTCCCAACAACAAGACCAATTTTAACCCAAATGGATGGGACAGTAACACACTGAAATAAAGGATTCCTTGGTTTATCCATCAGTGTGTGACGACAGAAACAAAGTAAAAGGCCGAACAAGGCGAAGCAGACAGAGAGGGAGAGTCGATCACAGAGAAAAGGTGAAGTTCAGTCGGCTTTGCACAGAAATAGCTGGTGCAAATGTCCTTCACAGGGCGACTTTATACTTTTATACTCTGAGAACATTTCAGAGCCTGAACTTTTCACTTTCACTTGAGTACAGGAGTTGAATCAGTGCAGTTTTTAAGTATCTGTACTTCTACTTGAGTTAAGAATGTGTGTATTTTTTCCACCTCTGTCAGCGCCTACCTTGTGGTTCTTGCCGTGCCGGTAGACCATCCAGTCCTCCCCGTTGGTGCTGACCTCCAGCTTGAAGGTGGTGACGTAGTAGGACTTCTGCGTCTCCTTGGAGACGGCGCCCTGTGTGGCGATGCCCGTCAGCACCTTCAGGAAGTGGAGGTCGACCTGGAAGAAGGAGCGAAAAAGCAATAATTCATAAGTGAACAGAGCAGATTAGAAGAGAATAGAACAGAGTAATAATACGTGTAGACTGCTGTAGGGATTTATGGTGGTCAGGGCTGATGTAGATAACAGAGACAGACCAGCTGCCGTGTCTATCTGTCACACAGACAGCAGGGGATGGACACCGACTGTGGCCGACTGCTGCCGGAGCTTAGGTGCTGTGTGTGTGTGTGCTGCATTGTCATGTGTGTGTGTGTGTGTAAGGGGAGGAAAGGCTGGAGGCAAAGATCAATGGCGCAGTGTTCGGATGCATTCCTGAAGAGCACCTTCATCAATCACGGGCCGCTCGCCGCTCTCCTCAAGCGCTCGTGTCTGTGCGCGAGTGTCTATGCAGGCATGCGTACGCGTGGACCCGTGTGTGTTTGAGACAGGAAAGATTGAGAGTGCAGAAGCACTTCCTTATCATCAGTTCACAGTTCCTCCGTTTCCTTTCAGCGTGTGTGTGTGTGTGTCCTGCTGTCTGTCCTCGCTGTATACGAGATGCTGCTGGACCCTGAATCTTCTCCTCCACGCTACGACAGAATGACTGAGACGGATTCTCTACATTTATTGTCCTCAGCGGTTTAAAGTAACGCTGATTCAGATTTCACTCTTTCACTGGTCTTTATTTTCACTCCACAGCTGGATATATCTGACTAGTGTGTAGTTTTCTGTTTAAATCAATCATCCTTAAAGTGATGAGCTGTACCTAATAGCTTGAAGCTTCATTCATAATGACAGTAATTGAATGCTGCATAGCTTTTCTTTTGCACATCTATTAATTCTGTTTAAATCCGGTATTTCCTGGTATTAAAGATTAGTTTACACTAATATTATTAATATTATACTGTTTGCAAAATTAGATTCCAGTGATGGTTGTATAGGATTGTTTCTGAATGTGAATGTGTGACCGAAATTTACTTGCCAGCAGAACCGTTTGCAATTCTGTTTTTTCTCATGTGTGTAAGAAAGCCTTGTCTGTGCAGAAAGGCCTTCAAAAGCTGGCGTTTGTTCAGCTCTTAATATGTTTGTAGCTTCTAAGTGAATCTCTGTGGTTTGAAGTTTAGTTTCTCTCCTGCGTTGCTCTTTGTACTTTCAGGTATCTGCTTTATTTTCCTGTTTCGTGTTTGCCTTCAGCCGGATAGAAGCTGTGTTACTGCTGCACTACTGCATTTCCTGCTTCATAATTAAAGCTTTTATTATGAAGAATTTATTGGATGTTTACGTTGGATGAGCCTGAGTAGTTACCGAGGGGGCAACAAGCTTTAATTGCCTCCGCTGGAAAGAGGCAGAAAATGAGCAGGTCCACCCGGGTGTCATGTTTCCATCACTTCCAATCAGAGCTGGAGCCGATAAAAGCCTGTGACTACTGCAGAGTCATTTGACCTGAGAATTAACACTGACGGTAGCCTTTCTCTTTGAAGACCAAAGCCAGATGTGGCTGTTTGTGGGTTTCTTGTCCAGTGTAACAGGGGCTAAAGAGAGGCAGCAGCACCATAAATTACATTTATGTTGACCAAACTGACAAGTTATTGTCAGAATTGCTTTTTTTTTCAGGGTAAAGTGTCATAAAATCTCAGCAAACATTCAAGGCTTCATTTGAAAACCTAAATAGAAGCTTTGATTGTATCCATTATCTATTCTCTATTCATTATCTATTTTCTATTATTGATTGCTAAGCCACACAGTAATTAAACCAACTGTATTTAAAGGTCACAGTTTCTTCTTCAGCGCAGCACAAAAACACACATGTTGTGCGAGACAGACTGTTAGATCCTGACCTGTATGAACTCCTTGTTGCTGTCCTCTGACGGAGTCCAGGCGTTGTCGTCGTTGTTGAGACGAGCCTGGCGCGGCAGCCAGCGGTTGTCGTAGAAAGTTGTGGAAGCGCTGATCTGATCATCGCTGATCTTCCCCGACTCCATACCGAGCGCCATGCTGCAGTGGAACGCTGGCGAGGGAAAGCGAGGAGGAAGAGGAGCTTTATATGACTGTATATTTGTTGACGAGGCTTTACAGCGTAGATGATAAAAGCGCTGCAGGAAAGAAAGCAGGGAAGTTGACTTGAACGGATGACAGATGCAAAGAAATGTATGAAAGGGAGGATCTAAGCTCATAATATAGAGCTCGAAGACAGAGAGAAAAAGGTAAATCTACACAGAGAAAGGGCAAAGGGAGACAGAGGCCGGCCCAACAGGTGAGCGGAGGTAAATTGAGGTGAAGTTAATTTATATTCTAAAAGAAAATAGTATGAGTCTGCTTCTGAGAAACCACGCTCTCTTAGGAGAGAGCAAAATAGGCTGAGAGAGGTGAGAGATTGAAATAGCATTAAAGTAGGCAAAGCAGAAAAGATCGAGAGGGTAACAGGAGTGAAAGATGAAGAAAGAAAGATGAGTGTCAGCAGGGATGACGGAGAAGAAACTGTTTGAAAGAGAGAAAATAGAGGTGGGAATAAAAAGAGGTAAACAAACCGACACAGAGAGCATCCGCACACACACACAAACACAAACACACACACACACACTCGCTTAAAGTTATCTCAGACTCACAGTCGCTGACTTCTTTGTGCGTCATGTTGTAGCGGGCGGAGAAGCCGTCTTTGGCCACGGCCATGTCGGTGTGGAAGGAGAGGGACAGCAGCCCCGAGGACGACTGGATCTCCGGAGGGATCTTTGTCCCGCAGTACCGGCCAATCAGAGGAGCCACTGCAGACACAGAAATCAAAATAGCTTGGATTATTTGAAGTGTGGTTGTAAGAGGCACTCATCCATAGTCAGTTTATTACCTACAAAGTCTAAAAACTGGTTGCAAAAATTGGCAAATTTCGTGAGGATATCCAGGAATAAATTCCTGATTTCACCTTGGATTTCTAGTCTCTTCCTCCAGGCAGCCAGGGGGAGCAACAAATTAGTGTTTTTGTCACCTAAGGCTATGTTTTGGGCAACAAGGTAATAGTTATAGGCTAGTGTGGTGATGCATAGCAACGTGGGCTGGGCATCTGAAGCATCCTGGTACATGTGGCTACTTCCAACACGCTTTTTGAGCAGGAGAACTCAGCTTTCTTATTGCTTCAATTGCCTGCATTTACCATCAACACTGACTGGGCATCCACATGAAAAGTGCTGAATGTTCCCTTTAACTGCTTCTGCTATGTGATGCTACTTGCTGCTTGCAGCATCCTCTGTTTAAAATAAAAACAGCAATCCAGCTCTGCAAAGACAGGTTTCCAGTGGCCATGCTGCTTCAGTAAGTGTTGTCTAATGAGTCGCAGCATGCCTCCCCTCCATCCTTCCTCCTCCCATCATTCCTCTCTCTCCTGTCCATCCCTCCATCTGCCATGTGTGTCTCAGCCAGGGCCCAGCAGGGGGATTGGAATCCCTGCCTTAATGCAAGCTGCACTGGCTCAGCTGCAGACACACATGTACACACACACACACACACACACACATACACCAGCGAGGATTACAATAGTCTCAAGAGTAGCTCCCTCACCAGACGCCAAATTCTTCACCCTTTCGTCTTGTCTCCCCCATCCCTCTTTTCATGCCCGAGGACTCGGCTCCCTGGAACTGGGTTACACTTTAATTTCCTCCTAATTCTCAACTTTAAATGGTATAAATTGTTTTCAGCTATCAAAGCTCCCAAATTCAAGGCTATAATTGGAATTTTAAATCCACTTGGATCCCTTTTTAGCAACTGAAAATAGAATAATTAGAGCAAATCCTCAGTTCTCAGCTTCATATTTTAAAAAAGGGGGAAAGAAAGCGAGACAGAGAAGGTGGAGAGTGAAGCACTCACCACTACTAATGTGGTTTTCATCGGTGCTACAACGACTAACATTACCCTATGGCGGTCACTATCAAAGCCCTCGATAACATCCTCAAATGTTTGTTCCTCGCCACTTCCTGATCTCGGCTGAGAGGCCACTTTTCGCAACACTCGGCACCTCCTATTGGACGCAAGCAGATACTCATCGTGGCCGTCACTCTCACTCGCTCGCCCGGGGGGGAGGAAGGAAGCGCCAAGGTGATAAGGAGGGAGGACAGGGAGCATAGGAAGGGGGGTGATGAAGGGTGTTATTATGGCGAGGGAAGAGGGGCATGGGAAAGGGCTGCTCCTCGGGGGGCGTCGAGGCACTTACAGCTCCCCGTGTGAAATAATGTTTCCTCCATGTAATGTGGAGGAATGTAAGGCAAGGCTGCTTACATCAAAGAGAGCGACGGGCGCTCAGGAAATTGAAGACTGGTATGTAAATTTCTGTGCGAAAAAGTGCCGGATTGCACGAGACTGTGTGAGATCTGAAATGTGGTCATGGAGGCAACGTGTGTGTGCGTGCAAAACCCAGAAACATTGATTTCCTAAGCATGTGTGGTTCCATGCACCCTGATACATGTCATACAGGAATTTAGTGGAATCAACCAGTTTTTTCTAATTAACCTAACATAAATTTATCCAAATTAATTTAACTTAGATTTTCTAGTACTTCAGAACTGATACTTCTCATGAGAAGTGTGTGAGAGTTAAAACTCTGCTGAGACTGACTCTTAAAAATGAGAAAATGTAACAGGAAGTCAAATTTGTCAACAGTCAACTAACTTTTTTTAAAGTTAAAACAGTTTCATCGTGTGTCTCACCTTGCGGCAGGCCGTCCCACACGTCCAGCCAGTCGTACTTGCAGTCGCCCTCTCCCACCAGCAGGGGATCGTTCTCCAGGTCAAAGGTGAGGAACGTGAGGGTGATGTCCATGTGGGGCGGGGCGATGATCATGTAGGAGCACTCCAGATTGTGGGGGTATTTGTCCGGGAAGCCCGGGGACTCGATCATGCCGGAGGGGCTGGTGAAATTGCGGAAGCAGAATTCCGACCCTGCGTGCACAGAAGGATAAGAGGATATTTAGAAGGGAGCGAGCAATCGGTCATATTAGGAGCAGATACAGGCGTGAGCAATTGATCACGGCGGGATATCTCATCTGACTTGCAGAGGGTGTTTCAGAGAGTCGTTCATCACTGACAGAAAGCTGGAATATACAGTGGCTGCTGTGGTGAGACACACAAACACACACACACGGTTTATGATTACCGATGGAGGAGAAAATACACAGTGAGTAAATGCTCAAGTAGGCGTGTCTAACGCTGCATATGAGCAGGGTAATAGCTCTGTTTGTCAGTCAGTGACCCAACTCTATGCCACTTTTTTGCAGATCCGGACAAAGTATTCAGATCTTCTACTTAAGTACTAATAGTCTTGCATTCAGAAGCTTATTTAAGTAAAAATATGCACATATTACTAGCAAAATAATGGAGTAACTGTCCTGTGAGAACCACGAATCACCAGAAAATCAACTTTTCATGCAGGGGTTCTGCAAGTGAAATTAAAGACCACAGTGAATGTAATTTAAGACCTACTCCTAAAGAAGCACACACACAGTTGTGTTAACATTTTGTGGTTCAGTGGTGGGTTTGTTTTGCGGTTGTTACAGCGTGATCAATACATTTTTTCCCCAAGAAACACATTTGAAAGTCTGAAGTTGAATCCAACTTTCTAAAAGTAACGTTTACTTCAGAATTATTTTTTTAAAGACCTGCAGAAACATGCAGACACCCTCTCATGAGAAAAACAGCCCTGTTTTAAGATTTGTGACAATGCATTTTCCAGATAATCCAATAAAGATTTTTAGTAGCTTAATAATTTAAGTTATAGCAACTAGCGGCCAGCAGAAAACGCACCTTTATCTTGAATAAATCATGGATTACTCTGGATTTGAACATTATTAGAAACGTTTGGGGATCATGTAAGAAAACAACTCCACAAAATATATAAAATAGATCTGGGATTTGTTGACATTTTAATGCAGAAATCTTGCATATCACAGCTTAACCACCACTGCATTTTTGACACAAAGCACAGACATTTTCAGTCACTTTCAGGTTCAAAAACAATAAAAAATGTGAACAAAAATCAACCATACTTTCAGAAAAGGAGCAATATTATATTTGGTGGCGTTATTGTGCCCTTAAAAGACCCTGTCCTCGTACATTAGAGGTTACATAACATGACAGATTTAATGATACACATTTATGTGGGGCTGAGAGGGGAGCAGACTGACCCTGGCTCTATTTTATGCATTCCAAACAAATACTCTCTTCTTTTCTCGCTCTCTTCCTCTCTCTGTGAGTCTGTCTCTCTCTTTCTCGCACATACACACTCACGCACACCACAAACGTTGTGTAATGGTTCTAAGTGGGCCCTTTGCGGCGGCTCCTCATTAGCCATGCAGATTTATGCACCCTGGGCGGCTCACCTTGAGCGGCGGCAGCTGCGCGGCTCAGATCATCTACCCATCAGCCACTGCTCCGCGGCCCACTGGGGAGCCTGAGTCACGGCCGAGTGTTTACGGACCGGCACATCAATGAGGACAGCAGAAAGAGCTGACAGTCCAGCACACACACACACACAAAACAGACGGGGAACTTTACACAAATGTCACACACAGACTCATTCACAAACCCTGGCTGTCCGTTCGCCTCGAACATTTCTATCTTTACATGTGAGCTATAAACAGTCAGGTCTGTGTGTGTCTTTCTAATCTATTTTTATGCCGGCCAAGAGGGCAAATATCTGTGTGATAATGCTGCAGGATTTTCGTAAGATCTTTGTTTAACTGCACATGTCAGAAATGCCTGCGGTTGTGACCTTTCTAAACCCACTGATGGCACTTAAATCACTGCTCTTCTTGCGCCGATTTACAAGTGCACTTGCAGCGGACATTTGTTTTTACTGCCTCTCTCCAGCTGAAATTGTGCAAGATCTGCAACACATTTAACATTTTTACGTTGCCAAGAAGCTCACAACTGGCAAGAATATAAACAGCATAAGGAAAGAGTCTGTTCTTGCGTTATTTTCCCATCATTGAGTGTGTTGGAAAGCAGATAGGGGAGGTCAGGTTGAAGAGGCTCGGGGGAGATTCTGGTGGATTTCAAACCTGGGAAACTGCTCGGTGTCAGAGAACTGCCAGGATAGTTAACCAGGGGCCATTTTACAGAAGATCTTATCTTAACTGTTTAGTAACCATGCAAATCAGGGTTAGGACCTGATTCATGAAAAGGCGAACAGTTCCTATCCTAACTTAAAATAGGAAATGTCTATTACACAAACAGCCTAACTTCCCAAAATATTATTATTTATTTAAAAAAACTCTCCTAACTTCAGGATAACTGTAGTAGCTAACTTAATACCACAGCAAGAAGAAAGAAAGTCACACAAAATAGATTTTTTTTTTAATTAAAAACCTGCAGACAGTGCTGGTGCAGTAAAAGTTACTGAACACTGATTTTGCAAAGCTGCAAGTTTAAATTTTCAGATTCCAGGCAGGACAATGAAGCTTTTTGTTGCTTTGCTATTTTCTTAGGTACTTTAGATGCTATCAAATGTTTATATGGAACATGACAACCTTAGCTAACAGTAGCTAATGTTTGTGTTCACTCTTGTTTAATCCATATGGTTTCTCTTTTATTGCTTTTGCACAGTGTACATCAGATATGGCAGAGCCTGTGTCTGTTATCTTAGTGCACTTCTTGTTTTCACTCCTAAGTTTTCATCTACAGTCTGTTTCAATGCTAAAAAAAAAAAAAGATAGTTACAAAGATGTTTAGCTTTGCAAGATGAGAAAATCAGCGTTGGTTGCTTGGTAACAAATACAAAAGCCGATAAGCGATGCTGGATTGATTTACTTGAAAAATTATTTACTCCTGTAATACTGAATTCTCTCTTAAGATTTAAGACGGGAGGTTTCCGTGATGTGGCCCAAGATACATTTTCATAAAAGCAGTGTTTAGGAGTGCAGACATGTTAACAGCACATTCCTCCTGCAGCATTCCTCTAAGGCACCAGTCCTTATTATCAGGCAGCCCTATAAAAGCAGAGGGGTCGGCTGGCTGCTCCGGCCCTCCCCTGTCTACACTTGGTTAATGGCAGAGAACTGACCCCAATCAGCGCGGAGAGAGGAGGGGAAAAAACTCAGGAGACACACACTGTCTGCGTCTCGCCCGCTTTGTTTTTCCTCTGCTTTCTTCTCGCTCTGTCCTCCCGTTTTTGCTCTATTTTGACGCCAATTATCTGACATTTTCTCTCTGCTTGAGTCGCGCGTGTACCTGTCTGTCAATCTGTTCTGCATGTATGTTGCACTGAAAATGTTGACACAAATTTTTCCCTTCACATTTTAAAAGCAGCGCTCAACCTCTTGTGTCGACTCCCACACACACACACACACACACACACACACACACACACCGCAACATCAAAACACTAGGAGCCTGGCCGCCTACACAAACACACACACACACACACACACACACACACAGAAGTAGGCATGTTGAAATATGACGGCAATTTACAGCAAGCTACTGGCGCTATCTCCCTTTCCACTCAAATAGTGACCTCACCTCTGTGTGTTAAGCGTGTTTCTGTGTGTGTGTGCGTGTCTATGGTTACTATGTATGAGTGAACAGCATAAATTGGAGTAAACACAAACACCATGAATACATTAAAGCAGTAAGGTGCATGTGATTGTAATGTGCCCACAATGAAACAGTAAATGAACTATGCAGTATGCATGAGCCATATGCCGTGTGAGTGCGTGACTTTGCATGTGTGTGTATTTTTTGTGTATTAAAGGGATAGTTCGGATTATTTCATGCAGGATGTATGAGGTACTTATCCATAGTCGTGTATTAGCTGCAGTAGACGCTAAGCAATGAACGACTGTGGACAAGGTGAGCAACAAAAGGTATTTTAGCTGCCAGACAGCCTTCTGCTGCTGCTGCTCTCCCCAAACCAACCAAACTCCAAAGGGAAAATCAGCAATTATACCACGCAGAGTTGCTGGTCTGCTGCTGCCTCAGTTTGCTAGTTTGTGTGTGTTATTGTGTGACTTTGGTGTTTTAAAAGGATAGTTTCGATTCACAGAAGTCACACAGTAACACACAAACTAAGAGATCCAAGCAGAGACAGACCAGCAACTCCTGTGTTCTGCAGGGTAAAATTACTGATTTTGTGTATGGAGTTTGGTGGGTGTGAAAGATGAGCAATATCTGACATATAAATGGTGGTTTTCCATCCAAAGTCTGTCTAATGGCGCAGTAAAGATGTGCAAATGTTCTAAATATAGCCTACACTTAAACTGACATTGATTTTTTCAAACAAACCTATCAATAAGTACCTCATACAACCCCACTTCAAAATCCAAACTACCCCTTTAAGATCCGCACGTGTCTCTTTTGCTGCTGGCATGTTTGTCTCTCCGTATGAGCCCCCTGTGTGTGTGTGTGTCTGCATCTGAAGGTGTGTGTGATGGCTTCACAGTATGTGTGAGACCCACTAACACACTGGCCTTGTTTCTTAGTGGGTCACAGTGCAGCAGTCTGGAGTCCTACTGCCGAAAAAAAACTTAAATCTGAGCACAGCTTGACTCCATCGCCTCCAAACACACACACACACACGTACTCCACTGTCTGTTTTACACTCGGTGTGCACGAAACAGTCGCTTCAAACGCTCTCGCTCGCTGCCACGTGCCAACGCTGTGTGTGTGCATGTGTTCATATATTCGCGTGTTCACCCTTCGTGGTTCTTGCGTATGCATGAGTACCTCCTCTTTTCGTTAGCGCTCATTACTTCACAGTATATGAACATGCCAAAAACAAGTTCCCCTCGCCGCCTCCCTCCGTCACCACTTGGCCTGTGTCTTACACACACACACGCACGCACTCGCACATGCTCGCCGTACGCGGGCCTCCAGTTGGTGCTTGCATCGCACCATGAGCTGCCATTTGGCAAGAGCTGTTTGCTGGCAAAGAGGGGGAGGTCATAGTGTGAGTGTGTATGTGTGAGTGTGACGGAGGGGGGGCGCGAGGGTGAGTTGCTGGGTAGAAACCACTCGACTCTTGCACATGAGTGCCTGATGTAGTAGCGGCTCCACATGTTGTGTCAGGGCAACCCCTTCCTCCTCCTCCTCCTCCTCCTCCTCCTCCTCCTCCTCCTCTCTTCTCCTCTCATCCTCTCCTTCCTTCCCTGTCTTCTCAGCAGCGGCGTGCTGAGTCTGTGTTCATTCACTCTTTTAACTCCGTCTCGCGTCTTCGTCGTCTCGCTCCTCCCGTCTTCAGCACGCAGCTCTCGCTGAGGGCTCACCTCTGCGCTTTACACAAGCATCTACCTATCTTTCTCCGTGTGACACACATCCGCTCCTCATACGCAGACACATGCAGATCTCTCATGTAACCCCTGCTTGAGCTCAGCGCAGGGCTTCATTGAAGAAAAATCTCTCCCGGGGCATCTGAGGGGAATGGCATGTGTGTGTGTGCATGAGCGTGTGGCGGAAGGGGCGTGCTACTCAGGGGGGTTAGGGTGGAAAAACCCACAATAACAACAACAACAACATCGCGAACAAGAAGAAGACCCGAGAAAAGACAAACAACATTCTTGGCGTGCCACGGCTCGACACTTTTATAGACCCACAGAGACATTCTCCATTAGTCTGAAGCAGCTTTATTTACAGAGGAATGTGCATTTCATGATGCTAGAATGTCATCATCATGTTTTTTTTAGCACTAGGGCTGGGTACCATTCACTTTTGAATTGATGCGGTACCGATACTGGTGTCTGGAATTCAGTATTTTCCATGTTTTGCTCTCTCTGTAATTGCAAAACTGATATTTCTGTTGTCCAAACTTCTCAGTTTGAACATTTTGTTCTTCGTTTAGAGCAGGGATCTTCCCTGTGGTACTGCCGTGCTTGCAACCCGGACTCGTGCTGCTGCTTTCCTGCCTTTTGACAATTTTAAACAGTGTTATTTGAACTGCGGAGGGTTGTGCAATAGCTTGTGGTGTTCTTATGACCTGCAAGATGGTTGATACGTGCCATATGTGTAATGTGCAATATTGTGATTTGTTACAGTATGTGTTTGTCTTTTTTCATACTTCTACTAAAGGGTGTGCAGCATTTGAGTCCAAGACAAATTTCCCTACAGGGATCGTATGGTATCATACTTTTCAGGCCATGGACCGAGCAGGGACCCCCCACTGCATAAATTGCATTGAATATTTGCATGTCTCTCGTTTCTGCTCACCTGTAGGTACTAAGTCCGCACCGTGGCTAATGTTAGCTGTTTTAGCCTGCACTAGTTTCTGAGTTGGAGGGTACATCACAAAGTTATAAAACCATCCAGTGAGGCTCACAATGCTCAGTCAGCACCCTTAAAGATACACCCAACCCTTCACACCATTACCTCTGTTGTGTGTTGAGGAGTGGCGTTACCATCATCGGGTTTTTTCTAATCGTGATCATGAAAAAAGCAAAGAGCCTCCTGCTATTTGTGATCAAAGTCTGTCTTATTCATGCAGTTGCTGATCATGTCTTATTATTTCATTTTGGGACGCATTCTCTTCCTCGTTGATCACGTTTAAACACTCTCTGTGCTCATCCAGTTTATTTATTCATGAATTTAATTTACCATCAGCAGTTAATTACTTGTGTGTAATTCCAGCGTCAGGATGGATCCGGGTGTTCCAGGAATAAACACTGCATGGCAATCAGCCATAGAGTAACAGCAGTGACTGACTCCAAGGGTCGGCGTCCAATCAACATGATAGCATCAGAAATACACACGGGGGCCAATGTTATGACTGGCACTTGGGCGGGGGGTCCAGCCTTAGGCTGCGCTCCCGTCGCGACCCTACAGATGCCACCGCAGCGGTCACACGGAGGGGACCCAACGCCCCTGGGCGCTCCAGGCCCGCGTCTTAACTCGGGATTGGCTGCGACTTTATCTGGCCCCGACGTGCCAGTGGTGGGCTTTGGGGGAACTGGGGAAAAAGGGGGCTTCGCTTGTAAGTCTTCCCCCTGTAGCCGTGGTAACAGCGTCAGTGGCACGTGATGGAAGTGGAAGTGTATAAGGGATGGGTGCGGGCGTGGGGGTGGAGGTGGTAGTCGGGGATGAATAAAGGGTTAAGCACGCATGAGTAGGAGCAAAGTAGGCCACAACAATAATGGGGGGGGGGGGGTCGTGCACTTTCACTGTACAGCAGGATTAAGGCATACGTGTGTGTGTACAGGGGTGGGGGTTGGATCGGGGTGGGTGGAAGGAAGGATGTTGTTTTGGGGCAAACGCTCACCGCTGGCTCCCCCTCAGGAGGAGGGTGGAGGGGTATCACGATGGATGTAGAGTCAAAGGTCAGCTCCTGCTCCTTCTTACTGGAAATAATTAGCTTTCGCTGCACTGTACCCTGTCACACACACACACACGCACGCACGCTGACACAAATACACACATGTCGACGCAAACAGATTGCTTGTCCAACTCAAAATCCCCTAGAGTTGTTACAGTCATCGCTTATGTAATAGGGTTGAATGAACAAAACAAAAACAAGCCGCCGTATCATTAGTTCATACAAACAGACCAAGATCACACACACACACACACACACACATACACACAGCCAAAACCAGACACACACTGTCTGACTTCTAGACACTGTGGTGGGCTCAGCCCGGACTGTACTGTCTGTTTAAGACGGGAAGGAAGCCGAACGCACACACACACATCTGACATCTCCCAGCTGTGTGCTGAGATTTCTATCTCTGCAAGGACGCACCCTTTAAAAACACATAAACACAAACCCACACACTGTACACAGCTAGACGCACTGTACCAAAAATATCTAGATTGCCCTCACACAGCTTTTGCAGCCCCGTTACAGAATTTTAAAAGACAGTTTTAGAATTGCTGTCTTCCAAAGCTGATTAGGAATTACCAGCACACAAAAAGGCAACTAAAATCCATTAACGAGGGTAAAAGTAATGGCGGTGCAATTACCTCCACTCTGGTAAATAAACACATCTCAGCCGGGATCTCTGAGTTCCCGTCAGAAGTTTGCGAGCTGTGTTTTAGCGGGAACCCGTGGCCCGGGTCTGCCACGGTAAGACAAACAGCTATGATGAGAGAGCGTGCAGGCGCTGGAAACGCCGTAATTAACACATGGCCTCAATCACGCATTCTGAATACATTTTCACTCTCTGACTCACTCCTCCTTTGTCGCTCCGTCTCCCTTCACCCCAATCATTTTCCCACTGTGTCTGTCTCCGTTCGCCTGTCTCTCCACCTCGCAAAAACACACACACACACACACACACACACACACACACACGTGCATGTATCATTCCACCTCCACATACATACAGACAGACAGAATCTCACACAACAAGCTGAGTGGAACCACCCACGCACGCAGCGAGCAGACACCTACATGTGCTCTCACTGTGACACAATCTCTTATACCCCCTGAATTTATACCAGGATCTTGTTAAAGCCATGGCAACCGCATCCCCCATCCGCCAGCCTTCGATCCATCCAGCGTGCACACGCGTGTGTGCGGGACAGATGCAATCTACGCTATTACATTGTCAGGGTTCAAGTTGGTGGCCTTGGTAACCGAGCTGAAACGTCAAATCTGGGTCACATTAGTTTGACACAAAACCAGAGATATGTTTCAAAGGTAGGAGGTGATAAGTCGGTGCATTCTTTCTGATCGATGCTTATTTTTTGTGCCCTATAAACCCAAACTTTTACTTTTCTTCAGAGGCTCTTAGCTGAAACGCCTTTTTAATTTCTTGTTTTTCAATTTAGATATATTCTGAGAGCTAAACATTTGAATTTGAAGAGATATTTTGGATTATTTGAAGTGGGGTTGCATGAGGAATTTTTCGATTTTGAGTGTATTACCTACAGTAGATGGCGGTTGACAGCAAAGCATATTTTAGAGGTCCACTTAAAAAAATCAATGTCAGTTTAAGTGTACACTATATTTATTTATTTTCAGCACTTTAGTTTATCGTTAGACAGCCTTTTCTGATGGGAAACTGCTGTTATAAAGGCCGAAGAGCACCCTCTCTAAACCAAACAAAATCCATAGGCAAAATCATCCATTTAACATTGCAGAAATGAGAGTTGCTGCCTCGACTGGTGAGCTTCTTTGTGTTATTCTTTTGAAGCACTGAAGTCACTCAACTGCACAAACAAACTCACTGATCAAGGCAGTGGTAGACCAGCAACTGCTGCATTCTGCAAGATAAAATAACAAATTTTGCATACGGAGTTTGGTTGGTTTGGAAAGAGCACTATTTGGCTAATTTAACTGTGATTTCCCATCAGAAAAGGCCGTTTGACAGCAAAATAAGAATATTCTAAATGCACTGAACACTTGAATTCATGTTGATTTCATACAACACCTCAAAAAACTACAAACTATCCCTTTAAATAAATGCTGCTCTGCTGTAGAGCTTCCTAAAATGTTACAAGTGCTGCAAAGACAATCAGCTGGTAACTCCCTTGAACATAAATCTTTTAGCTGCTTCAAGGCCACCTGCCCATTTCACCTCCCCGTCCACTACACACACACACACACACACACACAAACACACACACACACCCCTCACCACCACCTCCACCAAAGCAAATATACTTTCCACTACAACCTCACCTGCAAACCGCGCTTCACCTCTCGCACCTCGACGACCTCGAGAAAATTCCATTTCGGCACACACTCATCCCCATCAATCTCCTCGCCTCCGCCTCTACCCATAAACCTTTAACCTTAAAGTCCAACTCCAAGTTGCCTTGGAGCTCTCTCCATCATCCCGCCGCCGCCGCCGCCTCCTCCCTCCCACAGCTGAACCCTCCTCGTCTCCCCAGAGGAAGCGGATCCTGCTCCAATTAAGCAAGCATTCCTCGCATGCTTCCAGGCGGCTTGAAAGTATTTTTTTTTTCTCTCCTCTCTAACTTTTGTTTACATGCCCGGCTGCCTCTGCTGATGTAAATTGCTGCGAGAGTGTTGGGGAGCGTTGGGGTGAATGATCACAGGTTTCGGGCCATTAACACGGGGCAAAGAAGTGGTACAAAGACAAAATCATTTACTTAAGTGTTAATGTACATAATGTTTTGCGGAGAAGTCGTCTGAAACTCATGTTTCCCATGAAGATCTTTGAATGCTTTTAGACATTGAGATAAATTGCATGCAATGAGCTGTGGACCCTGACCAACAGTGGTAACGGACACAGTCAGTGACTCAGAGGCTGTGGCACTTTTTGTGAGATTTTTGTCCATATTGTAAAAAATAAGCAACAGGAATCAAACATCAACACTGTGCAACTGTGCTTTGTATTCAAAACTGCACATCAGCACAGGATTATAATAAATCAAAGTGAAAGAAGATCAGAGCAGCTAACACTCTGTTCTCTGCTGAATATCTAACATAGATCCAATTTAATGATCAGCTTTAGCTTATTTTTTTTAATTACTGAAATATTTTAGCAAAAAGAGGAACTTTCCAAACTTTGACAAACCAATCACTCACAACTTTCCTCTTCTTTATCATGTGTCCAGTCCAGTTCCTCACCTGTTTTGAAGATCTCGTAGCGCAGGGAGAAGCCCGCCCCCTGGTGGGCGTAGTCTGAGACGAATCTGATCTGGAGGGAGGGTCCGGACGAGATGATCGGTGCCGGGGCGATGTTGCTGCAGTGTCGACCCAGAACATCAGCGGTTTCCGAAGTCCCGTCGCGGATCTCGATGAAGTCGTACCTGAATTACAAAAAATAAAGAGAAATAACAAAGGAGGAGGTTATTTCCTGTTGGTTTAAAATGTTCCCCTGTTGGAAAACGATCCTAACATCCAGTTTACATCGAGCTCAACGCAGCAGGAAGGGATTAAGAGAGGCGAGGAGATAAAAGGGGAGCAGCGAGGGTAGATAAACATAGATAGATAGTTATGGCATTATGCAACAAGCTAAGCTAATAAAAACCAGACAGGTGTGGACCTATTTACCATCAGAGATCAGCCTGTGGACAGAATACATAGTGTCCAGGAAGACAACACAACATGGAGGCACAAGGAAATATATCTGCCACAGAGTTGGCTCTCAGTCGAAGCTTCTCCGCCTTTCCTCTCAGCTGCATTCAATAAATTTAGCTCTTACGACCGAGTTCTGCTCAGGACAACAAACTGAGTCAGATCCCTTTTACATCAGCTCAGGGCGAACGAACCCCAAAACACTGAATCCTGCCGGATCACAGGAGAGAGAAGAGAGGGAAGGCCGTGCAAAAAAAAAAACAGAACGTACCGGAGCAAGAGGTGGCAGTCTGAGGGTGAAGATGCAGGCAAATAGACAGCTGGGTGGATTCATTAACAAGGAACATAAAAATAGACAGAGAAGCTCATGAAAAAGTAAAGAGGCGAGGGTCTGGGGACAGGAAAGGTGAGGACATTAGCAGCACGAGAGAGAAATCAGGATAAATAAATGCGAAGACGCCTCGCTTTTTAGCTTCCGCATGCTTGAGCTCTCAGCTCATCATGACCTTTGACTAACCGACTGACCCTGAACGATAAAAAGCACATTCTTAACTGTCAGGTCAGTGTGTTTGTGAGTGTGTGGCTTTATGTGTGTGTGTGTGTGTGTGTGTGTGAGAGAGAGAGACAGAAAGACAAGAGGGAGCCCACCTGGCTTGATCCAGAATTAGCTCATAGCCCTGTGTGTCATTCCTCAAACATTACCGGACACATGCAGCAGCAACGACACACACTTCACTGTCTCTGGTTGACAAATCAGTCCATCACAGAAAATGTGCACGTCTTTAGTTTGGGACAAATTGTTAATATTCATTTTCCACAGGTCATCAACTATATCTTCTTCTCTAGATAAACTTGAAACTAAACTTATTTAAAAAGTTAAGAGTTTGAGAGTTTTGTTGATTTTGGAGGCCCCTGTGGACACAAGTAATAGTGTTTCCACCGTAATAACCACAAAATATAACATAAAAAATAAAATAATCTCCTTTTTCACCGGCTAATATCAGACTCACTGTAATTTTGCCTTTGAAAACATCAGCACAGACTCAATAAATCTGCTTTTACTGAGACTGTAGACGGTTGTTAACTTATGTGAGTCATAAAGAGGTATCAGTAATAAATTGAGACTGTTTCATAACAAGTTTAGAAAACTCCTTGCACTAGCTTTAAGTTTATTTTAAGTGTAATAAATGGTTGAAAACACATTTCTTGTTACACTTAAATTGCTCTGCATGTGTGGCCAAACATCTGCTACTCCAGATGCTGCAAGTTTCATTTACTTGACAATATTTCTAGGCCTCAGACAGGTGAGTGCTGCACAATGAAAACTGTTATTTACTATAAAACGGAGTTGCTCGGTGCATTAAGCCCAATAAATGATAGCATAGCTGTGTTGATATGATTAAGAACGGGCCAGCCCATGCCTGGCAGCTGACAGTCAACCAGCAGCTTCTCAGGTAGTAATTTGGGGTTGGGAAAATATTAGAAGGTGTGGAAAACTCCATAATTTCTGTTTGTTGCCATCTCAGTGCGTAAGTGCTGTTTTAAGTGAATTTTACTTGAGTAATGTTCTTCCTAAACGGGCAATCATACCTCTTTTTGTAAGCATTCGTTGTGTTGGTGCTCTGTCTGACTGAATCTGCATTCATTTTCTGCTAAAAATGCATGTTGTTGTGAATAATTTCCTTGTAATTTCTGTCTCTAGACTATGGTTCTCTTTCTCTCTGCAGTGCAAACAAGTCTATTCACTCCCCTTATTGTGATTCCCCGCGTAACTAACTGCATCGCAGCGGGAACCCTGCAGCTACGTTGAGGACACCCTCCCGACGTACACGCACTCTCCTCAATTAGTTCATATGACGAAGCCGTCAAAAAAACAACGGGGCCGCTGTTGTCTCACTAATTACTGTGATGGGCTCTTTGATGCTGAAAAAGCATCACAGACGTCTCTGGGTTTGGAGACGCAGCATCTTGCTAAAACTATTTGTGGGGTTTTTTTTCCTCACTACTTCCTCAAACTAAAGTATTGAGTAAAGCTGAGGGGGCCTCAATCGGCACTGGGCTGTGTTTCTCTCCGGCATCTAAGCACTAAGGCTGCTTTTGTACTGCGGCTTGGAATAAAACCTGGATTAAGTGGAGTCACTAAGCCTCTTTTTTTGGCTATCTCATTCCTGCAGCGTATTGATTCCTATACAGAGCATTCAAGCTAAGACTGCTGATGGAGGGATAATCCCGACCACATTAATCTGGGTCGGAGCGGCGCACATACAGGTGAGGATCACAAGTGCGAAAACGCTGCAATGAGCCTGTAATTTCACCACAGCGTTTGTCAGCATCACACAAACATCTGACTAATGACAACGTGCAGGAAGTGGCCTATTTCATTAAAAGCAAAGGATGCCAATTCTACCTTTTGTGGTCTTTCAGTCAAAACAATAACAAAAGACACAGTTGGATGATATTGTGAAGTCGCATGGGGTCATGGGAGTTGTTGGCCTCATTGCTAAACAACCACCACTGCCTGTGAAAAGTCATGTTCACAAACGATGTACTGTATTAAAGTTTTATTCACTCATGTTTAGTCATGCTCACTGACTTCCTTCCTCACTCTATGATGTTCCCCCAGAATCTGAACTGTCCTTTTAAAACACAGAGGTCGCATAATAACAAAAACAAGCTAGGAGACTGAGGTAGCTGTAGTCCAGCAACTCCCTCATTCTGTGAGATAAAATTGCTGATTTTTCCTATGGAGTTCGGTTGGTTTGGAGGGGGGCATATTTGGCTTATATAATGACAGTTTCTAATTGGAAAAAGGCTGTCTGATGGCTTAATTTTTTAAAAATACATTTTGCTGACCCTGTCCACAGCAGTGCATTGCTGAACTTCCTACACTAGTAACCCTGCTGCTTCTACAAACTCGGGGAACGTCGACTGCCATCTCCTATGGGTAATACACTGACTATCCAAACTATCCCTTCACACCAAAAGAAGGAGGACTACGATTCTTTCTGTGCTGGAGAAATTGGGGGTGTTTGTCGGGGCTGGAGGGTCTCATGAAAGGTGGCATCAAGTGGGATTGCGGGAACTGCAGGATCCAGCATTTTCGGTTAAAAGTCTGGATATATCCACCTCTGCTTCAGCAGTTTTGACTGTTCTCTGTCTCCGTCTGTCTCTCTCTCGAGCCCCTCAACTGTATAGATGTGCAGCTAAATCTCCGGAGTGCTCTTTCAGCAACTCACATTATATGTGCGCACCAGCCTGGAAGAACACATGTGAATTATTCAAACACAGATGTCGTTCCACTCTAAAACAATCCATATATTCAGACTTAATAGTAAGACGACATATTAACAAGTTGGAGTGTCTCAGTGCATCCTTGTAATGTGCTACAGTTAAGGAATCCGATGGCAGGGGCTGAAGCAAATCAGCACGAAAGTAGGCCTGAAGAGCACTTGTGCTGGTGGGTTAAAGTCAAGAAGCCGTTGTCCAATTCTCTTATACATGTCTTGGTTGTAATCCTGCATTACAGAGGCGATCGGAGAGGCTTTAGCGGCAAGCTCCCACGGTGAGCCTGTAAGAGCGGCGGCTATCCCTAAGTACGCCTGCTTAGGGCTGTAACTGACACATGCTTAGGGAAAACACACACTCAAATCGGCACTCATGTGCCAACAAACTCACGCGCACACACACGCAAGATAGACAGACATATGCGAGCACATGCAGATATAGACAAACGCAGGCGCGCGCGCGCAACACTTGACGCCGTATCGCCAACACCAAGGATAAAAGGCCCGCGAAAGAGCTGAGAGCCTAATTAGGTTTTAATTGATTTTGGAGTGGGTCTCTATCCTTCTCTTTCTGTCTCGCTCCCTCTCCTGTCGTGGATTAGCGTCAGTGAGTGAGTGTTCCTCAGATGTGATTATTGACCTGTTCGCTCAGCCTCTCCCCAGGCTCTGATGAATACATGCATGAGGGGCCTGACGGGTGTGAGAGCCCGCTGTCTGTCTCTCTCTCTCTAACGCACACACCCCGACGCATTCCACGACACCGCGCACACTCGGAAATCGTTTGCACATGCGCACACGCGCCTTAGCACCATGTACCGCTTGCAAGCACATTCAGGCATTCACCCATCCAGATCCAGGTTCCATTAAGGGTTGTTTTGATCCAGAAAAAACCCCGCCCATGTCTGACACCGTCCCGGCTTTCTGTCTGTCTGGCAGTCTGTCTGGGTCCGCATGACTGGCCCTGTGTTTAGGGAGCCATTACGGGGCACCAGTTTCGCCCCTCCCTCATTTGGCCCATAGAGAATATAGCCAGAGCAGAGGGAGAGGAAGCTGCAGTTGCACTGTAAAAATAAGATTTTCATTTTAAACTCGAAAGCTTTTTAATGTTTGAGTTAATGAGAAAAAGATTCCACTTAGTTCCTGTATGATGTTTTTACAGTGTAAGGAAACTAAAAACCCTTCAGGGCCAGTAATTCTGCACCAGTCCAGGCACGTCCTCTCTTCCGCTGCTCTCATATATCTCTCCACCCCCTCCGCCAAAACGACTAATTGCCTTTCACACCTTTGCTGTTTGTCGGGGACCAGGGACACTTCCTGCGGGCGTCTGCACCAAACCACAGAGCAACATGGCTGCAGTATGTGTGCCCTGTATGTATGTATATTTATAGGTCTCTCCATTGGCCTTTGTGGCCTTCAGGGCTCCGGTAGTGGTCATTCACCCTGCTATAAACAACCACAGCGAAAGCAGTTCTCATTTAACTACCTGTCTGTCTGCATTTAACTACTTGTCTGAGAAAGAAGCAGCTTGGGATATTGTGTTTCATTTAGTTTCATCTAAATGCCTACATAAATACATAAAGCCTTCACTGGGAACGTGGAAATTACACAAAAGATTAACACATAATTTGCTGTGGGTGCGTCACGGTCGTCTGATTTATTTTGTTTATGCCGATAAAAGAGCAACAGCTGTTGGAGAATATCAGCAAACCAAACTTGGCTGTACTCAGACACTTGAGGCCCTCAGCTGAAATGAGTTTCCTCTCTGCTCCGTCGTGTTTTCCTCCCCTCTCGGAGCGCGCAAACCCACAAGATCCCGATCCGGTAAACAATGAACAACTGCCTGTCGCTTCTGTCTTCTCCCTCTGGATGATGTACAGAAGCAGAAATTAAGTAAGGCGGAGGAGGAGGAGGAGGAGGAGGAGGAGGGTGTGCAGGAGACACACACCCAGATGCACCAGCATCTACATACACACACGCCACCACCCACTCCTCCCGCCCTCGATGGGGGCTCTAATAAACCATAAGTGCCTCTGAAATATTAACTAGATTCTGCGAGCAAAATCCCTGCAGATCCACAGGGCCTGCCATCTTCAATCTAGCCCAAAAAACAAATACCACTCCCCTTCCTCGTCTCCTCATCTCCTCCCGCCTCGCCTCCCTCCTCTGCTGTCCATCACAGATTCATACTTACAGATGACTGGGGCCAAACCGCTGACCACAGGCAGCCCGGCCCCCGGCCCCAGACCTTCTAGTGCGGCATCGATCTGAAACATCAGACTGCAACTGCTGTCTGAGCTGAAGCCGCGACCCCGCTGCCCCCGCTGGATGCATTTTAATCGACCGACGTCAACGCGTATCAGCGCTGGAGATCTCCCTCGCTGTGTTGTCGTTCGTCCAGAGAAGAATTTAGATCCACTTTGCGAACAGGTTTGCGGACTGAAGAGCTTCACGCAGGGAGAGCTGGACCGAGGTTATAGCTCTGATGCACTGCTCTATATCTGAGTGTCTCTATGGCAGACGGACTGTGAGACAATGGGCCCCTGGGCAGAGACATGTAAAAGGGCCCTCAACCCTCCTCAACAGGAGCAGACCCTCCTTGTAGCAGTTTTATGCTTATTTTGAGTCATTTTATGTCTTTTGAGAAACATTTTGTGCCTCTTGGTTGTAATTTTGTCTTTTTGTTGACATTTTGTGTCTTTTTTTTGTCATTTTATGCCTCTTTCTCATCATTTTGTTTCTTTCGGTTGTTCTGTTGTGTCATTTTGTGTCTCCTTGTGGTACGTTTGTGTCTTTTTTTGTAGTTTTGTGTCTCTTTGTTGTCATTTTCTCTTTTTTATTGTCGTTCTGTGTCTCTTAGTTGTTGTTTTGTGTCTCTGTGGTACTTTTGTGTCTCCTTGTTTTGTCGTTTTTTGCAACTTTGTTGTTGCTTCATGCCTCTTTGTTGTCTTATTGCATTTTGTTGTTTTTTTTTTGTCCTGCTGTTGTTATTTTTTTTGCCAATTTGTTGTCATTGTTGTCCCTCTTTGAGCTAATATTCTGTTTCTTTGTTGTCTTATTGTGTTTTTGTTGTGATTTTGTGCCACTTTGTTGTTGTTTTGCGTCTCTTCAATTTGTGTCTGTTCTTTGCGTTAATTTTGTGTCTCTTTTCCGTCGCATGATTTCCAAAGAAACAGGCTGCGGCCCAGTAGGCCCGTTCATCCACGCAGGCATGAGCAATCGATCAAAGAAAGCGTTAGAAACGGTTGATAACGCTGTAATTGTATATTTAATCACACCTGTTACTTATTATATCATCATTACAGCAACAGTAAGAGTCCTGCCCGCTGCACGCTGATGACCGTGATCTTGTCCTAAACGCCGGCCCTGTGCCAGATATTGACCGATCAGAAGCCGAACAACTCCCTTTAGTCATGACCTCTGGCAACTCATCTGTCTCTGCTTTCATCCCTAACCATCAACCTCCTCCTCCTCTTCACCTCCGTCTCTCCATCCCTCCGGCCATTGCTGATCATCTATCGATTTCCCATTACAGGCGGAATACAGACATTGATCCCACACCTCTCTGCTCCCCCTCTGGGTATTAGTGAGAGGGTGATATCATGCACACACACACACACACACACACACACACACACACACACACACACACGCAAACAGAAGAGTTGTTGCTATGTGCTGGTAGACGTGAGTGTGTGTGAAGTTATATCATGAAATCCTCCCACCTCGGGCTGCGTTCAATAACAAATAACCAAATAAAAAGTGAGAAAATAAAAACCACAAAGGTGGAAGAAATGGATCTTCCTGAATGACTCCAGTTTTATGGTGTGTGAGTGTGTGTGTGTGTGTGTGTGTGTGTGTGTGTGTGTGTGTGTGTGTGTGATTCTGCCTGTTTCAATGTTTAATTCAAGTGTGTAAAAATAAAACAGCTCCTCCTCGGGCTAGAGGAGAGGGAGAATGAAAGAACAAAGGGAGGAAAGAGATGGATCAAGAAAGGGAGGGCGGAAGATGAAGCGAAAGAGAAAGAGAGCCGGAGAGAAACAGAAAAAGAAAGGAAAAAAGAGAAAGAGGGGGAGGGAGAATCTTCTCCACCTCCTCCTCTCTCCTCCTCCTCCTCCTGCAGCTCCTGGTATATCACTGGGTAGCATCCTGGGGCTCGGTGATGGCAGATTGCATTAGAGATATGGGCCTGATATTTCATCTAGCCTTTATTACATTTAGTTCACATCAATCGGCTGGCAACCTGGAGGTAAGAGCTATTTGGCACGCGGCCGGACTCCCCCTGAAATGAAATCCTGAATTAAAGTGCCACCTCAGACATGGAGCGCCTGCATAAAGCTGCCGATTTGATTGCTGCAGTAGAGCGGCGGTTTGGCTGCGTTACATCGTCGTGAGTCGAGCACTGACTGTTTGAACCCACTGAGGGAAAAATCAGCAGCTGGCCGGGGATATTAGCCAGAGTTCAGACCCTTCGCCTGGGCTGACCAAGCACTTTTCTCCGTTTTATAAGGGCCTGAAGTGCCCAAGGGGGGATATGATGGCTGATGAGTGCTCACACACCGACAGGTTGCATGCCTAAGAGTGTGCGTGCATGTGTTTTTAAAGGGATAGTTAGGATTATTTGATGTATGGAAGCTAATATCACTCAATCACTTTAAACCGACCAAAATCCATAGGAAAAAATTTTTTTAAAAAACATTTTATGCCACAAAGCTCTGGGTTATAACATCAGTACACAATCCAACAGAATATATAACATAGTTCTTGTTGCTTTTAAATATTTTAATGCAACCATATCATACCTTTAACTAAAAAAGTAATCCATTTGAGAAAATCAACCAAACTACAAGTGTCTGCAGAACATGGTAGTTGCTGATCTACTGCTCCCTTGATTAGTTAGTATGTTTTTGTTGTTATGAATCCAAACTAACCTTTCAAGACACTGAAGTTACACAGACATTCAAGCAAATCAACAGATCAAGTCAGTGGTAAACCAGTAACTCAAGGTTTCTGTGAGGTAAAATGGTTTCGTCTATGGAGTTTAGTTGGTTTGAAGAGAGTGTTTCCCATCAGAAAAGGCTTGTTGCATGTTGTTACTTTTGTTGTTTCTTTTGAAAAGTGCTGTATGAATAAAGTTTCTTTTTATTATCAGTATTATTACTGTAGCTAAAACACTGAATATCAAGAAGTACCTCATACAACCCCACTTGAAAAAAATCCAAACTATCCCTTTAAGCATGTCCACTGAAAACATATGTCCATTTCCAATCTTTACACCTTGCTGTCGTCTATATATTTTTCTTCTTTATGCGTTCCCTTGATCAGCAGTCTAGACCACATGGCTCTGCGTCTTTCAGGTACCACACAGCTCTGGTTTGCTCTGCTGCCGTCTCTGTAATCCCAGCTGTCACGCAGATTTTCAGCCTCGACCGAGATGGTGAGCGCCCTCCACCTCTGCAGCCCCGCGGCTCCCCTCGCCGTAACCTCGCCGAGGAGCACCGTGAAAACATGCAAAAATCTACTCTCTTGCTCGCTCACGCTGCCGTGCCTAATCACACAGGCAAAAAAAAAAAAAAAAAATAGGAAGCTACCCGTAACAGAGCTACAGGGTTTGGATCAATCCGGGTAAAAAGCATGGCACAGGACGGAGAGAGCAGGGATATCGAGCTGTACTTTGGCTTTTTCCCACTTATTTCTGCTGCTATTTCAGTGCCTCAGAGCGAAATGCATCCTCCATGAAACACAGAAGGGCAAACACATTAGCGTTAGAGGTTATGCATAAATAAATGTTGGCGTGATCCCCGATTTCACTAATGGGCCTCTAAAATGTTGGTTATCACTGGATGGAGGGAAGAGGGAAGCGTGGTTACACTCTTAGGAATAAAGGCTCCCAGAGGGTTCTTTCTGAAAGGCTGAGTTTCTAACCAGAACCACTTGCTTCTGAGGAACCCTTTTTTTAATGAAAGGCTTTCATCAACGGAACCCTCAGAACCATTTTTTATCAAAAGACTGTTTTGGAAGGCATCAATATATGGGATTTAGTCATTTATGCTTCATCTGCAAAACAGACAATAAGAGTTCTGAGTAGAACCCCCAGCGTGGGTTCAAGATGACACCCTTGGATTATAAAAAGGTTCTCAGCAGTAACCCCTGGGCGGGTTCTTGTTAGCACCTTTAAAAGTTGGAGAGGTTTTTTACAGATGGTTCTAGTTTATGTTGGGGTCTAGGTAAAACGCTCTGAAAGGGTTCCAGGTGGAACCTTTATAAAAGGTTCTTAGGAACCAAAGTGGGTGTGTCTTATGGTACAGGTCGTTGTGCGCCGTGCAGCGCCCTCTGTTGGTGACGACCTTGATCACAATGGTTCCACTCAGTAGGAATTCGGGCTGGTTCACTTGTTGGCACCCAGAAGAACCTCACATGGTTCTAGTTAGCGCCTTTATTTCTCAGAGCGTAGTCTTCCAAACTCTCACTCCTGCATGCTTGTAGAGTTACTCACATGTACAGGATTTTTCCCACCCACGCTCCCTGACACACACACACACACACACACACTCATACATACAGGATGAAGGCAGATTGAGTGGGAGTGTGTGTTAGAGGGCAGGCCAAGGCCTCCGTCCCTCCAGGCGAGCGTAAAAAAAAAAAAAAAAAAAAAACCCATCTCAATAAAACCCTCAGCGGAGAGGAGAAAAAGAGGAGGCATTTGAGTTTTCTCTTCCTCCTCCCTCGGCCTCCTCCTGCCCTGCACGCCTTGGGCTGTGAGAAACTGCTTGACACACTGCTTATCAACAGCTGAGCCGCTCCTCTCTGCTCCACTACGGCGGGGAAGTCCAGCGTGTGCTGCAGTGTTGACACTGTGACGCTGGTGTAAAAGTGTTATTACCAAGAAACATATTGCGAGGGAGATAATTATGCAACAATTTTTTTTTTTGTTGCCTTTGACAAAAGCGACAGAAACCTGGAGACACAAAGCCGAGACATCAAAATAGCATTTCCAGTTCGCCACAACGTGACGCGACTGTGTGAATAGAGCCGACAATCATTACAAAAACCCCTTTCACCGAGGCGGCCATTGATGTCCTCATGAAAGTTACATTTCTCTCCTGGCCAGACAAAGTGCTTTGTCAGTGTAACAATGCAAAAACAGCCATCTAGGATTATTAATTCTTCAATTTACAGAGAGAAGGGAGGGCCGGAGGAGGGGAAAAAAGAAATAAATGGTTATAATTGCAGAGACTACGCTGATAAATCTTGCCTGTGTTCACTTTAAACAGACCAAACGGACAATGAGAAAGTCTCTCCCCCCGACTCAGTTGTATAAAAGTGGATTAAACAGTGGAAACCGTGACTTCTCCCTCCTTCCTCTGAGGTCAAAGACAATAGAAGACCATATGATTTGGATTATTCATGTCTCTGAGAAAGGAAACTGACCAACGCAGTCATATCCAGACTAACAGCTGGGCCTCATTCTCCTCTTCTGTTTATTCTCCCCCCCAAGAAAACTTCAAATTACATCACGTTTCTGTTCGTTCATCCTATCTGCTCCCTGCCCTCTTTCCCACACACTATCTGCCCTCCGCGTCCAAACACACACGTACGCACGGATTTTCAAATGCCGCTTGGCATTTTGATTATCAGATGGAGGTGGGGGGGATTACGTCCGGACATTCCTGATAATGTCACGTAGATAGACGCAGAAATGATTCTTGAAACTTTCCAAACAATGTGTTGTCCTTCAGCATGTAAAAAAAAAAAAAAAAACTTCAATCATCTGGTTCTAAGCTGAATAAAAAAATCAAAAATATCTTCTGGCGTTTTTGTCATATAACCAGTTGAAGAAACACACAGACTAATTATTGAACTATCTGAATCATACTTTCCATTCGCTCTTTATGTTGTCTGTACCCACGCTCTTAAAAATAAGGGTTCCAAAAGGGTTCTTCCTGAGGTTCTACCTAGGACCACCTGCTTCAGAAGGAAACTTCTTTGCAGAAAGGGTTTCGTCAAGCATTCTTTGTAAGACGAGAGCCGAGGTGGAACACCACACTGTGGGTTCTACATGAAAACCTGGGAAAATTAAAGGTGGTAGATTAACTTGGGTAGTTTGTTGTTAGAACCCTTAGAGGGTAAGACGGTTCTAAATAGAGAGGGTTCTGGGTGGAACCATTATGCATAGAGGGGTCCTCTGTAGAACCTCTCACTTTCCACCAATATGAAGCTCGCACCGTTCTCATTCAAGCACCTGATTTTGAACTGTTTGGGGCATTTAGACCAAAAATAAATTGCTTTGGAACGCAAAAACCGACACCAAAAAATTGCAGGTTCTCCTTAGGAACCAAAGTGGCCGTGTCATGTTCTACAGGATGTTGTGCATTGTGCAACGCCCTCTGTTAATGACACCCTTGATTATAGTGGTTCCACTCAGAATTGGTGGGAATGTGCATCTTATTGTAGATCCTCTGGAAGGGTTCAAAAGTTCTACCAGGTATGAGGACAAGCTGAAGAACCCTACATGGTTCCAGCTGGCACTTTTATTTCTCAGAGCGCACCATTGTGAGAATGAGGTCGATAAACTGGGGATGTGGAAACAAAAATGAGCAACATCCTCTGCTCTCTGAACTGTTGAGGTTATGCGCAGCTGATGTGCCCCTGAGCAAGGAACCCATCTAATCGCTCCGCAGAACGTCAAATATTAAGTCTGTGGTCGCACTGGGCAGAATCCAGGACATAATGTGTGTAATGGTGTGAATGGTGCTGAAAAGAGCCTTACGTGCTCGCTGTTCTCTCAGAAAAATAATTATTTCACAAAAAGAAAAACCACAGTCCACTTAATGGTCGGCGTTTTAGCAGAACGCTTGTGTCTACAATTAAAATTTCCTTTGCGATTGACCTGTTGTGGTCAAAATGTGGAAAATGCTCCAGCGAGTTGGGATCAGGCCAAACCGCCGGCAGTGAATTATAATAGTATGTAAAAAATCAGGAAATTACTTATTTGAGATACAAATGCTGTTGCGGCATACTAATAAAAATGTCAACACAAATCATCAGTGAGCCAGAATAATAACACACCATGAAGCAATTTAACTCTGACAGAAAAGATTTATAGACGTCACCATTATGACGTGCCCCCCCCCTCCCCGTCTTACTTGCAGTCCAGCCTCTCGATCTCAAAGTGCGGGTTGAAGTTGAGGACGATGCGCTGCGACGGCTCCGGCGCCGTGATGATCCAGTGACAGTTCTGATGAGGCGGGTACTCCAGAGGATAACCAGGGGAGGTGATGTAACCCGCCTCACTGGCATCGAAGACGCCTCCGCACTCTTGTGCTGCGACACAGACAGAGACACAGAAGGGCGGGGTACGGTGGTTAGTCGTTGCAAATTAGACAAAATACAGGAACAGATCAGAAAATTGAGTTTCAAGGATTTGATGCATTTCTACATCTGTCTCAAACTATTTTCCACTATCAGTTAATTACTTTGAGTGTTTTTTTTAAGAATAAATTCTCTTGCAGCTTCCCAAATGTGAATATTCTCTGGCTTCTGTAGTCCTCTGTGACAGTGGTTCTCAAACTAGAGGTCGAGACCCCCAAGGGGTTCGTGAGACAATTTACAGTGGTCACCAGATGGTTGTGTAAAATAAAATAAAATAAAATAACATATTGTGGCAAGCAGCAAGGAATGAGAGCCAGGAAGTGTCTCTCAGCCACGTCAGTCCCCTGAAGACATTCAACATAAGGTACACCAAAAAATAAGAAAAATACAGCTGGAGTTAAGAAACGTAACAGCCGCCCTAAACTCACTTAGGGTTACAACTACACTGTAAAAAAAAAAAAAACTGAGATAACTCAAGATTTCAAGGTAACATGCTGCAAGATGTTTGAGTTTTGACTCAAACTTTGACCTGTACTCTGTAGTTCAGATAATTTCCTTTTCTGCTTTTGATAAACTTGAATTTCTGAGTTTTAGAGACTCAAAAAATGTATTTCAGAAACTGGTCACAGTGAGCTATGAACTTTAATGATTTTAATCAAAGTATTACAATAATAAATTGTACTTAACTCAACTGAACTCAAAGATTTAAGTTCTCTTATTTCTCTCTTTTTGAAAACAGTAGAGTTTGGGTTGGACTCAAAAATAATAAAAAAAAATCTATCACAGTACAGTTGCCTCAAAATTTTGAGTTTTCACTTTTAATTTTCCTGTTTACAGTGTATCAACCAGCACAAGAATCACAGCATTACCAACATAAACTACTATGTTCTGAACAGACACAAAAACTAACATTTGCAATTTCAAAAAATCTTAGTTAATCCTAGTTATGGATAAAACAAGACATGTCAGGACGTCACCTTGGGCTTTAGGAAACGGCGATCAACATTTTCCATCACTTTCTGGACCGAACAGCTAATCGATTGACTGAGATAATGACTGACAGATTAATCGACAGTGAAAATAATCAGTATTTGCATGGCAGGCTGGCGTCAGACCATATAAATCCGCAGTAAATGGTACACTCCCTTCAGCAGTGACTCAGAGGACGCTCCTTCATTTACTTTGTTTCTCTGTATGAAGATGTGATGAGCAACAAATGAACAGTAAAACAAAGAAAGCAATTTAGGCCGTCAGTTAGGAGGAAATTGGAAAAACTTCTCCATTGTGGATTCTCAATGCGAGTGGGACCACATGGGTAAGCTATTAAAACAATAAAAGATCATCACTGCTGCATTTGGCGCACGCACACACCCACCCACACACACACACATGCATCCACAGAGGAACACACAGAGCCTTTTTCACCCTCTTCCACACCCAGGCTCTTATCTCTCCGGTTCCCCCGTTGGGAGCGTTCTCCAAGTGTAATTGTTGCTCCGGCAAGCCAATCTGCAAACATTAGGACACATTCCCTGATCCTATCACGCTCTCCCAGGAACAATAGCCTGCCAATGGCATAGCTCGGCAGGCTTAGACAGGAAGTGACACACAGACGGCCTGTCTAGCGGGGGTTCTGGGGGTCACCCCGACTCTGTAATGAGAAGCTAACGCGGCAACAAAGGCCCTATTCTCTGCTTACACCCCGTCTCAGGCTCCGCGTTATCTCCCATAAACACGCTAAACACATAAACTCACATGCACATACAAAGGGAACATGTATATGAGTATTCTACATGTGCACACACACACACAGCACTGTTCACAATGGCTCTTTTATTACTTTTGCATTGCAATAGATTTGCAGGCATTATTATTCTTTACAGAGGCAGAGGCGAAACGTGTTCTCCATGACAACAGTGGGGGGTGCTTTAGCTACCTATCTCTGTATATATGTCTGTCTGTGTGTGTGTGTATGTGGCTGGTGATGCACCAGGGAGATCTCTAAATGTAATGAACTTTGTGATATTGAACTCAAAGAGGGACAGATGTTTTCTTAATATTGCAGCAGCCGTTTGTTGTATAAGGAAAACATCATATGGAGGAAGGAAAACTGCTATATGAGGTCACAAACTGAAGCTTATATGCTATACTGCCATAGTATGGCACACATAGCTCAGACGATTTGAGGTGGGTTGGATGAGGGTCTTATTGATAGTCGGTCTAGATAGTCGGTACCTACCTACCTGCTGTCGGTGTGATTAACATTTGGAAAAGTTTCTGGCATTGTACTGCGACAGACCGGTCAGCAGAAAAAAGTATTTTAGCCACGTAAAAAGGGCCTACGTAAAAAAACAATCACCATCAGTTTAAGACTACACTATATTAAGAATATTTTCACAGCCTGGCTGTGCTGCCAGACAGCCTTTTCTGCCGGGAAAACAGTATTATGTAAGCCTAATATGGCTCTCCCCAATTTAACCAAACTCCATAGGAAAAGTCTGTGGTTGGAGAGAGCAGTATTTGGCGGAAAAGGCTGTCAAACACAAAGTAAAGCAATGAAAATATTCGTGCACTTAAACTGATATTGAATGTTTTTGGTAAGTGCTTTTTTAAAGGACCAATGTGTATGATTTAGTGGCATCTAGTGGTGAGATAGCAGATTGCAACCAGCAGGCCTGCCGAACATGCAGGAAAGAAATGGTGGCTGCTGCAAAAAGTGGAAGGCCGCAACTAGAGCCAGTGTTTGCTTTGTCCATCTTGGGCTACTGTAGAAACATGACAAACATGATAACATGACAAAGGTGATTATACACGATTGAAAACATTCATATGACTGCCAAGAGCCTCCTCAACACTACACACTTAACCTTTAAGTAGCTTAAGTAAGTTGTGTCGCTGACCCTGTTTACAGCAGTTCATTGCTTGGTTTCCGTGCCAACCGCCATCCACTGTAGGTAATACACTGACCATCCATAAGTACCTCACGCAACCCCCACTTCAAATAATCCGAACTATCCCTTTAACAATGCACTACCAAATGGTGGGCTTAACCACTCAGCTGCTGAGCTGCATCTATTCTTGACATAAATAGGTTGATATTCCTGCCTGTTTTTTTTCTTACAAATTTCTGTGAAAGCATCAATAAAGAAAAGCGGAAAGAAAAAAAAAAAAAAAAAACAGCACCAAAGGCTTGAAGTGTAATAGACCCTTCAAGTGATGACATTTCCACCGCCTATTGTGCTTAAAAGGCACACTTAAGATTCTCTGACATTTGATAGAGCCGCGATGGCTTCCTTACTTTGTTACTGGAGAGGAGCGATGCCCACGCTCGCGCAGCAGGCGCACACAGCTGCCGGTGATTTCATGTGAGTGCGCGACTCCAGCCGCCCACACGCGTGCGCGCAGACACGCATGCGGAGCTGTTGCACAAAACACACGCTCAAGTTCGGGCTACACGCGCACGCGTGAAGGCGCGGTAAACACACTCCCACGCCTTTACGCACGCACAAAAACAGCGGCTGCTCCATGTTCAAACGGCCACCCACGCACGCACACATCCAAACACACACAGAGGGCCTGTCAATCACAGAGGTGGAGAAAATAGAAAAAAATCAAAAAGATAGCAGGGATGGTGGAGAATGACAGAGACAGACAGAAAGCCACACACACACACACACACACACACACACACACACACACACACACACACACACACACACACATCTCTTTATCTGCTGCGGCGGTACAGACAGACAGTCATTGTTGGGAAGCCTATGGAGGGAACGGTGTGCAGGAGGCTATCAGCACGCAGAGCCCCGGCAGATTAAGCCGTTTGGGGGGAGAATCCTGCAGCCTCGACACTTTTTCCCTGAGCTGCCCATTCAGTGGCCTCCGAGGAGGATGAAGAGGAGGGGTGGAGGAGAGGGAAGGCAAGGGAATGAGGGGGGATTACAGCGAAGGAAGGAGAGGAAGGGTGGAGAGGATGAAAGCGAGGACAGTGAGGCGATGGATAAAAGATGGATCGGGGAGGGAGGAACGGGAGGGGGGAGATTGATCGGGAAGGAGGTGGGTGGGGTCGCGAGGACATAGTCGGGAAGAGCAGAGCGGGGAAGAGTGACAGGCAGGAGGGGAGGGAGGCGACAAAAGGTGATGAGGAAGGAGAAATACAGAGGGTGAGGAGGAGAGGAGTGCAGAGATGGAGCGGTGTGTGTACAAGTGTGTGTGTGTGTGTGCTGCGCATAGAGCCTGACGAGCCTCATTAAGACATGCCTGCTATCCAGCAGCTCCCTGTAGACACTGACCCCACTGGGAAACCTCTGCCAGTCAGCTCACACACACTCACACAGGCAGTGTGTGTGTGTGTGTGTGTGTGTGTGTGTGTGTTTGAGTGAAAGTGTGTTTGTTTGCTGCTGAAAGGAAAAATAAAAAATGAGGAAGGGATGGAGTAGCAATGCTATTCTGATGACAGATGCGTGTGTGTTTTTTCCTAATTGCTTGAATGTCCATGGCAATTAGTGCAAAATATGTATACTATATGAATGTGTGTGTGTTGGTGTGTGTGTGTGTGTGTGTGTGTGTGTGTGTGTGTATGTTCGCTGTCAAGCCGAGTGTTTCGGTGTGAACAGAACTTGGTGGTGTTGCATGAGTAACACAGGGGAAGCACTCAGGAGCTGCCAGCGAGCTTCATGAATTACACTGTCTCTTCTACTAGAGGAGCCAATCTGTCTACTCACACATACACACATGTATACACACACACACACACACACACACACAAGTGCCACATTTGTTTCGAACATGAAGGGGACCAAAACCCCATTACATGAGAACAATGTCACTACTATGAGTGTGTGTGCACTATGTAAGAGTGAGAGTGTATTCGCTGAAGTGTGTTTTGAATGTTGCAGAAATACTATAAATGTATTTATGCATGTGCACTCAACAAAAATATAAATTTTGTTTTTGCTCAAATATTTAATGAGTTAAAGTAAAAAATCTAAAAAAGACTTCTCTGCACATAAAATGTTTATCTCTCTCAAATTTTGCTCTCTACTCTGAACTATGGCTTTTTCACATAGGGCTGCAGATATCATTTTTTTACCCAGGATGGCAAAGTCTAACCCTAACAAAGGCAACAAGTACTAGCCAATCAGGTGTCATTTTTTTCCCCAAGGGGGCAAAGTCATGACCTGCCATACTCTGACTGCGATTGGTTTACTCTGACATTCTTACCCTTAACTCCTAACGCCTTAACCTATGAAACTCAACCAATGAAGGGAAGGAGAACTGGCCAATCAGAGGCAGAGTAGAGCAGGTCATGACTTTGCCCTCCTGGGGAAAAATGTGGTATCCCTAAGTGAAAAAGCGATAGTTCAGTACCAAGTAAAGGTCTTTTTGCGAGATCAAACACACATTTCAGGGAGGCCTTTTATTGTGATCAGGATGCACAATAAGAAGATTTTTTGAAAAAACAGGGACAAAACAAAAGTGTCGTGTTTCTGTTTTCGTTGAGTAAATGTATGCATCTGCATGCAGCCGCGCCATCTGTTTTTAGCATAAATTGTGTCAATGAAATGAATGTTAAGTAAAGTCGCTCTCTGCGTGTGTGTGTGTGTGTGTGTGTGTGTGCACATTTTCTTGTCGCTGCAGATCAAGTCAAAACCCACAGACGTCTTTGTACCCGCTGTGAGTGCCTTTATCTTCATTATCTGGGAAAATGTGCATATGTCTGCATGTCTTAGCTCACGTTCGGGTGTGTGCGTGTGTGCGTGCGTGCATGTGTGTGTGTGTGCACGCCCCACGCTCTCATTTCTATTAGCCGCCTTATCGGGGGAAGTATGGCGTCACGCTCTGGGATAAGCTGCGAGTGTGAGGAGAGGGGCGCTGATAAATCCCTCCATCATTCCTAGTCCCCCCCCCCCCACCACCACCACCACCCCCACCTTAATTAAAAAGTGCTATCGCCCAGAGTGAGGGAATGAGAGGGGAGAGTGGGCAGCACTCATCCATTCAGTCAAGAGCAGGGGTTGTCTCTGCGACTGCTTTTAATCTCACCCATTCCACACTAGACTGGACCCAAGGAGAGGCTGAGGATGAGGAGGAGGAGGATGAAGAGGTGAAGAAAAGAGACTCACTGTCATTGCACTGAGCTTTAAGACCTTTACGCTGAGGTGGAATGATGGAGCTTTGAGGGGAAAAAAAGGAGGCAGTGCTATGAGCAGCATGAGTAGCAGTGAGTATGTGAAAAATCCACCTCCACTGATGGATGGTTACATTTCAAGATGCAGGATTGAAGCTTTTCGTACTTGTTGCATTCACCCGCGAGCAAAAAAGACCCTCAAAATACCTGAAATGTCACCGTGAAATGCCCATGATATGTCATCAGAGCTTTAGGAAACATGCTAAGTCGCAATACAG
Organism: Lutjanus erythropterus; assembly: GCF_056507025.1. Taxonomy (NCBI): domain Eukaryota; kingdom Metazoa; phylum Chordata; class Actinopteri; order Lutjaniformes; family Lutjanidae; genus Lutjanus; species Lutjanus erythropterus. The sequence continues at coordinate 15,934,136 of NC_139340.1, read as the reverse complement.
GATTCAACGACAACATCCCTACTGTCCTGTCCTGTCCAGGTACAGAACGTCAGAACACTTTTCAGAGTTCAAATTAATGCAGAATGTTCGCAGAATGAGTAAGTGTCTGTTTATGAGTCATAACAAATCATTAGTCATCTTTTAGAAGCAGCAGATGTTTATAATGATTAAATTTAGCAATATGTTAATGGAGTCTGCATTTTTGCAACCTCTTCTTGTCCAGCGAAAAACCATGAATCTCCAAATTTGTTGATTTTGAATGTTTGTGATAAACTTGAAGTATTAAGTGTTCTTTTATGTGTAAAGCTGAATAAACTCTTTAAAAATCCTCTCGGATTAGCCGGAAAATGTTCTGTCACATAGCAGAAAACAGGGCTGTTTTTCTGAGAGATCTGTAGCTCTCACAGAACAAACGTGATCATCTTACAGAGAATGATGCAATGCTGTGGATGAAACTACCCAAAAGTATAAAATGACCTCAAACTTAAATATATAGAGCTGAAAATGCAAAATACTCATTAATGCAGCACCAATATTAATACAAAAACATCAGATATGATAACAAAACAATGACAAGGACCATTTTACTGCACAATGACTACTTTTCATACTTTCAGGTTTTGAATGCTGGACTTAAACTTGTGATAATTTTCTGGCTGCACCTTCTTAAATGTGAGGATTTGCTGCTTTTCTACATAATTCTGATACTAAATGAGAAGTCTTTGGGTTTTGGACTGTTCTTTGGACAAAAGAAACAATTGAAGATGTCACTTTGGACTCTGGGAAATTGTGACGGGCACTTTTTTACAGACTAAACGATTAATTGATTAATTGTGATAGTGAAAATAATTGTTAGTGGCAGGATTCAACATATTCTGCAGCCAGTAAAAAGAGGCCAAAACACACAATCGGCACAGAAATGCAACGTATTCAGACAAAAGCTCTTTGTTTAACAGTGTTAAATGTGTTTAAGGGGGATTTTTTTTTCTTTTAAGAACCAACAAAAGCTACATCAAAGGCAGATAATATCCCAAAATCCTCTTTCCCTCTCTCTCTGACTCCTTTTCTTCCTCTCTTTCTACCCCTCCCTCCCTAACAGGATAAGTGCCCCATGCTAATCAGCTAAATGCACAGTGCTGGCCATCGTGATCAATGGTTCAATGGATCAATCGGGTAAACAGATGGTTGCTGGTGGCGGCTGCAGGGGGTGTAACGGCGTGGGTCTAATCCTGAACACTACCTGCCGGCCTACAGTATCATGTCTCCTTCTTTCTCCCTGGGTGCACTCTTTTGTCTGCGCGCGGCGGCATCAGACCTGCACCGCCGCAGCACTTTTCACAAAAGATTTCCCCCCCATCTGAGGAGCGGAAAGAGCCGAGGAGAGGCTGCATCAGCAGGAGAGGGGAGCTGTGAGGGATTGAGCTCTGCTGCAGGAGTCTTGGTGATTTGTTGCCACCCTTACAGAATGTTACCTTTCAGTGGAACTGACTGCTTAAAAACCTTTTCTGGGGGAATTGCATCTCTCACAAAAGCAGTTTTCTTTCCTAGTGCACCCTCTCCTCTTTAACCCTGCATGTGAATTACAGTAAATTTAAAAAGCTTTCCCTCTTGACAATGCTAACCCCCTCCAGCTCCCATCTAAACCCGTCCCCGAGCGCCCGTTAAGACCCCCCTGTGCGGCTAATGCGGCAGCGTGAAAGCCCCGGCTCTGTTTTATTTATGGGGGTCTTGTTTTTAATTTCACCCCAAGTGCGGTGGGCTGTACCGGGGCTTTCGCACAAGCCTGGGACTCTCATACCTGACTGGTATTGAACGGGGCCGCTCAGTTTGTCTTTGGCTATGAATGCTAATAGGTGACCTTGTTTTTCACAGCTGATACCTCTGAGGGCTGGGGCAGATTAAAACACAGAGAAATGCAAAGAATTGAAGGGCGGGTGTTGTAGAGGAGGGGAGGAGGAGAGGGAAAGGGCGAAGGAGGCGTGAGAGAAAAAAAAAAGATCAACAAAGAGAATAAAAATGAGAAAGTCCGTGCAGCCAGGAGCTAACATTTGGAAAAAGAAATGATTAAATGAGCCGAAATCCAACTCTGGGAGAATTCGATACCATAGGTGGAAGAGGATGCACAGCCGCCCACTCAATAAACATGCAAATGAGCTGCTTAATGGCCTGAATATTAATGCTTGTGGTAAGGAGTAATTGATGTACATGTCACCGAGTCAAACTATTGTGATTACAGTACAAGTGGAGTGGAAGTCGCTCTGCTCCGGAGAGAAAGATTGCAGAAGAAGAGAGTGGAACCTTTTCTTCCTCCACGCGAGGAAGCTACCAGCAGAGAACAGCAGGCCGCAACTGGAAACGTCCAAGCGCTCAAGCATCTTTTATGGATCATTTACCTTCAGAGCTCGCAAGATTTTTACACTTTACTACAGGTTTCTGGCTGAGACGCCTCAGGCGTGCATCATTCTCTTCCATTGTATTTTAAGGGAAACCTTTTGCTACTGGAAATGCATCAAAGTTGCTAAAAGCAGATGGAGTCGGTCCTTTAATGTGACGCCAGCGTGCTTAAAGGGACAGTTTGGATTATTTGATGTGGGGTTGTATGAGGTACATGAGTCAGTGTATTATCTACAGTAGATGGCCCCCAGTGTGGAGAAGCAGGTAGGGGCACCAACAGAAGCTATGCAAGGAACTGCTGTGGACAGGAGTTCATTGCTTAATCAATCAAGTTTATGCATATTTAGAATATTTTCTCTGCTTTATTTTGCCATCAGACAGCCTTTTCCAAATGGAAACCACAGTTATATAAGCCAGATATAGCTGTATCACCAAACAAACCAAACTCCATGGGCAAACTCCCTTGATCGGTTCTTTTTTGTACACTACATTTACAGTATCTGTACTAAACTTTTGGTCACACAACAGCACAAACATACCGACAGATTGAGGCAGGGGTAAATCGGCGACCTCCTAGTTCTGCGAGGTAAAACTGCTGATTTGCAGAGATGTTTGGTTTAAACTGGGGACGCGCCGACTAGCGTCTGCTGTGAGGAATACATACAACCCTGCTTCAAATAAACCGAACTATCCCTTTAACTTTCATGGGAGCATCATTTTCTAACAGAGTGTCTGTTTTTTAATGCAAGACACACTTCTGTTCTCTCTGTAGAGTTCTGGCTGAGCTTTTACCCCACTCTGGCTGTGTCACCCCAGACAGCAGTGTCACTTCATAAAACCCTTAATGCGATCTGTTCCCTCTAAGTCCAGTGCCATTTTAACTCTGTGACCCCGGCACGCTTTGATGTTGCCCTTTCTTCTCACACTCTGTTTGATGCACACACACCCCACAGCCCCCCCTTCCCCCCCGCCCGTCTCCTTCAGCGTCCCCTCCAAGTCTTCCTCGTTCCTGTCTGTTCCTCCACGTTACGGCCTGGTGGGTGCCACGCTCACTTTTCTGCGCATCTGCCTTCCATTCCTCTCCGCAGTGGCTGTCTTTCTGTCCCCTCACATCTCTCTTTCCCTCCCCTGTTCTGTTCTCTCTTTCCTCTGGCATCTGTGTGTAATGTGGCTCTTGAGGGGAGCATGGAGGCAGGGACATGCGGTGCAGTGTCTTGGCAGGGGAAAGAGGGAGAGTGCAGAGGGAGGTGGTGGTGGGGGGAGATGGAGCTTCTTGCTTGCCTGATGGCTGCCAAGAGGCCCACATCTGTCTCTGATCAGCGGGTACACAGGCAGCCAGTAAAACAGACACACACGCAAGCACACAGAAACACACAGAGGGATGGCTGTGTTGACTGTCCTATATAAAACAAGTAGCCTAAACAAGAGGAAGAGCCCATATGAAGGGAACAGAGGGGGGACCAGTGGGTGGTGTTGTAAAGGCTCAACAGTCATCATGGGATCATGAACAGCTCGTCACCCGCCTACTCCTGGTGAGAAGGAGCCACAGCACTGCAGCCGCATGGAGACTAAAGCACACTACTAAGACTAAAACTACACATCTTACATGGAAAACTCGATGCTTTATAACAGTGCTGCAGCTAGCGACCATTTTCATTGCTGATCTGGTCTATGAAATGTCAGAAAAAGGTAAAAAAAATGTCAAAAGACGACGTCCTCAACCACCTTTTTTGACGGGAAACCGCTGTTCTATGAGCTAATTATCACTCTCGCCAGCTAACCAAACTCCATAGGCAAAATCAGCAATTTTACCTCACAGGACACTGCAGTTACTCTCACAGTCTGTTAGCTTGTTTGTGTTATTGTGTGACTTCGGTGAATCCGAACTATCTTTTTAAAACACCAAACTCAGACAACAGACTTCCAGTAGACTGGAAACTCTCATTTTCTGCAAGATAAAATTGCTGATTTCGCCTCTGGTTGGTGTTGTAGAGAGCGATACTTGGCTCATTTAAGGGAGGTTTCCCATTATATACACAATCTGAAGTCTGATCGATTATTGACGATAGTAACGATTATTTCCATCACTGATTAATGTGTTAATTTTTATAATTAGTTATGTATTTATTTTCAGAAGTGATCAATTAGTTGTTTGGTCTATACAAACCCAAAGATTATGATCAGATATTAAGTTCACATTTAAGCGGCTGAAATTATTTTTAATCTCCAAAATGACTCAAACTGATCAATGGATTATCAAAATAGTTGGCAGCTAATTTAACAGCTGATAACTCATTGATTAATCGTTGGACAAAATCAAATATCACAATAGTTTTGACTACATACCTCAATATCAATATCACTTTTCACTGTTCTTGAAAAAACAACTGTGGTCACCGGTGAAAAAGACTTTCAGAACAAGAAGAAAAGTTAAAGTGTTTTCACCGACTACTTGAAGACGTCGATCGACCGATTGTTCACATTTAGACCATATTTCACCGGCATATGCAACAGTGACATTTTTCATCTTTTACAACGTGCAATTTAGAAACTACATTCTCAGCTGAAAGCCAGAAAAATTCCACCACATCTTCTTGTATATTTGTCGCTCTCTATAAGAAGCCCCGGAACAAATACCTTCAGAACAGTCAAACCCGTGACCAATCCTTTAAAGTACTTGCGCATGCGCTACAACAGTTTACATATAGGACACATTTACCCTAAACTAACCCTACCGGTGAAATATAAGTTTGGAGAAATACCTTTACAATAATGAATGTTGTCTCTTAGACGTTCAGATCGAATATCAACCAGTTTTCAACAAGAAATCGACGCTGGAATACAAAAGACTGCCTCTAGTCTTATATCGCGATACTGCCCGGTCTATTGCAGATCTAATAGTAAAAGATAAATATGTCATAGTGTAAGACGTGTGAATAAGCATGATCACAGACACACAGCATGCAGAAATATTCTAAATATAAATGTTATTCTTATTTTTCCGTTCTGCGCAAAAATGGCACCTGGCGACATGCGGCCAAAAACGCACGTCCCCACGAAATACAAACCCGGAGTCAAAGCACCGTAAAAGGTGGAGTGTAAGTGTCTTACAAGGATGAGTGAGCGAGAGGCCATGTGTTATCCCACCAGTGGCGTCACTTCTCTGGATAGTGCGCCCCTTCATTCAACACCAACACCTCCAAACCAAACCCGTCTACATTTTACGCATTTCTGGTGGCAGAATGAAGCAGCAGCTGAAGCCTGACGCGTTATTATTATTAGTATTTGATCATCTCTATCATCTTTATGGTATGTCAGCAGATGGACCGCTGTGCTCCCCGGTGTTTAATCCACATTTAATGAGGCTTCTAAATAAATTTGGCGCTGTTTCACGTTCTCTCAGTAGTATAGTAAATATAGACTCATTTGCACAGAGGCGTTTCCCTGCTTTATGGCGAGATTTATCCCTGCTGAAGTGCCTTAAAGCAAGGCTGTGAGTCCGCACCAGCTGCGGGGCTCACCCTGCACTATAATCTCTCAGTTTATTGTTATTTGATTGCTCAGAGTGCGCCGAGGTGACGGTGCGCCGCCGCCTGGAGCTGCCGGCGCTGCTCCGCCACCAGCAGCCTGCTGCCTGCTTCACCCTGCACACAACCCCGAGCTGCACGAGGAGATAATGAAGGAGGGAGACTCGTAGTGGCTGATGAAGATGATGATTATAACGCTGATGATTACAGTCATATCAGTCAAAGCCTACAATCCCAGTGTGGCTTTTACGCACGGCTTCTTCACTTGGACACCAGCGGATTTTTTCTAAAATAGCGGGTTGTAGCTGCAGCCCACGCCTCAAACCTCAAACCTGCTCTCGCCCTGATGTGAAATAGCATTTTAATTAGGAGAGGGTTTGTTTATTTCCCTTGATGAATAATTAAATCAAAGAAAAACAACGGGGGCAAACAACAATGTGTGTGAATTTTCAAAAGCTTCATGCATATAATCAGCTCATTCACAGTCCAGTGAGCTGGTGGTGGCTTCTATCTGCTCCCAGTCTAGCTGGGACAGATAACTGTTTCCTATCTGATCAATATTTGATGATGACAGCATTCAAGTTCTTTAGTTGTAAACGGGGGACAGCGATGAATTAGTCACTGACTTCAATTAAACAAGTCATCATGACGGTTGATGACTAATGTGTACATATATATATATATATATATATATATATATATATATATATATATATGTATATGTATATATGAAAATATATGAAAATAAACACATGACACATGTATCTGGTGAGCACACGTTGGCGCTTGTGTTTTGCAATAATATGAAACATATGACAAGGAGCTTTTTAAAGATGATTTTTAAAAAATGTTAAGTAATTATTTAATGCCTGCAGATTTAGCTAAATATGATGTCTGGGCTACATTCGTGCGTCTGTGGTTTAAAAATCTTCAGTTTGGCGTGTTTTGGTTGAGACAGAATGTGCGTGGCGTGCGTCAAAAATCAAAGAAGTAACCAAAACTCACCATCCTCTCCTCTGACTCTCACCGCCAGATGACACATTGCCATTAAAAATCCAATCAGCGATGACACAAAATCCATCTTGGATGACGCAGGAACGCAGAAGTTTCTAATGTTTCCACCTCGGAGAAGATAAATTCAGCTTTTCCTCCCTAAAAAAAAAAAAAAGAAAAAAAAAAAAGAAAAAGAATCCACCAAAAACCGCTGGCGGCGGCAGCCAAAACGAGCCCACTTCAGTGATAATCCCACGGCGTTTACTGAACCATCGGTGGAGAAAACTAAGTGCCAACTACATGTCAGTGAAGAGATTCAAATTCAGTCTTTTAAGTGTGTCCAAATCTCATCCAGAAATGAGTGAACAAACAAACTCCGTGATCGATACTGCGTGCGCTCCGCTGGAGCAGCTGGGAGGCTTCGGGCGGTGATATGTGCGCTCCGGAGGCTCTGGACGGCGGCTCCAGGGTGCGTCAAGTTCCGACTGAGAGGCTCCCAGTCCCCGTATCTCCCTCTCTGCGTCCCCGCGTATTTTTGCGCACACGAGGGTCGCTTCTCCCGCAGCGTAAAGTCCAGAGGAACAGCTCTCACAGCCCGGAAGCCTCAGTCCGAGAGTCAGGGGCGGCTGCTTAAAGTCACAGAATAATAAATAAGATAAAGTGTTTCCCAAAACCAGCGCTCATGTCCTGCCACCTCCTGCGGCACCGCTACTCTCCTCCTCTGTGTCTCTGTGTAGCGGCTCCGTGCAGCCTGTGTGCGCTCCGCTCCGCTCAGCTCCGCTCCCACACCGGCGTGTGTCCGTCCTGTGTGCGCGTCTGGGAGGTGTGTGTAGAGTGTGTGTGTGAGTGATCGCGTTTTTGAGCCGAGCAGCTATCGCGTTACAGTCACGGCGCCTCGGCTCCGCCCCCTCCCCGTCCTCCCGTCCCCCGCTCATTATAGGGAGGGAGAGACTCTCTCTCCATGCTTTCTCCCCCCTTTAGCTTTCTCTCTTGAGTTCTCCCCCCTTTTCTCTGTCTTCCTCCTTTTCTGTCTTTATTTCTTTTCTTTTTCTCTCTCCAATTCTCTTTCTTTAATTCTCCCTTTCACTGTCTCCCCCTTTTCTCTCCTCCTCTTCTGTCTTTAATTCTCCATCTTTTTTCTGTCTCCCCCTTATTCTGTCTTTATTTCTCCTCTTTTTCTTTTACTCCCTTTTCTGTCTTGCTTGCTCCTCCCTGTCTCTGTCTCTCTTTTGCTCTCCCCCCTTTTGTCTTTCCTTCTTGTCTTTCCTTTTCCCTCCTCCTTTTCTCTTTCTCTTTTGCTTTCTCAACCTTTTCCTCACACTCTCATTTGCTTTCTCCCTCTTTTGCTTTCTCTCCATTTTCTCTCTCTCCCTTTTTTGCTTCCTCACCCTTTTTTCTGTCTCTCTCCCTATTTCTTGCTTTCTCCCCCTTTTCTCCCTCTCAATGCGATTCAATTCACTTTTACTGGCATGAATGTTTGGTGAACAATAGTGCCAAAGCAATCTTTATAATGGTATACATATATACACATCGCTACCACAATGACTTACATATATCCTTATGTAGGCTTATATCACTATTCTAACAATAAATTAAATAAAAAGACTGTATTATCTCTCCTGATTTCTCCCCCTTTCCACTGTCTCTTTATCACAAACACACACACACACACACACACACACACACACACACACACACACACACACACACACACACACAGATGCGTCCTGCCTTCAGAAGATAGCACAGATATGAACTCCTCCACAGATAAGGCCCAGATAAGACATATTGTAATGGTAAACCAGGGAGCAGAACTCCTCCTGGGGCTGTTTTCAAACGAACACAGTCGAGAAGATGAGGAGTAAAAAATCTCAGAAAGAGTGAGAGAAACAGGGAGGAGTGTCTGCCTTGACTGGGGAGGTGTGTGTGTGTGTGTTGGGGGGGGGCTGGCTGCACAGGCGCAAGGACGCCTTTCACCACAAAAACACATCAAACGGGCCGAGCCAATGTCAAAGCCCTCGACTCAATGGAGGGAGAGCCCACCTCAGCCCTGCCCAGTCTCTGCCCTACAATCAACAGGCCTAAATACAGAGCGGGAGGCCGTATAATGACACAGTAGTGAGCCCAAAATAATCTGCTGAGAAAGGCCTCTGCAGCGTCCAGCCCATGTGCCCTGCCTCTGGCTTGTATTACCGTGTAATGTAATGGACTGGCTGAGGCCTGGCTGTATAATGAGGTACAGTATGTAGCCTCGCTGGCATCTTTATTTGGAACAGCTAGGTGCATTCCTAAAGGTCAGGACACATGGGGAGCTTTTTGGGCCAATGCAACATACCACACACCTTCCAGCAGGAACTTTTACCCTGCATAGGTGAAGTAGATTAACAGTATGTTATTTAAAAAGTGTGCAATTAAATCCCTTCCCCTTCATTTCCCGAATCAGTTAACAGTAACGTTCTGACGGCATCCAATCAAGTTGTAGGAGAGTATGGAAACATTTTACATTCACTTGAAAAAAAAAATGTTTTTCTGAAAGAATGAGATTTAAAAATTTTAATGAGCAATTTTTTTTCCTCAAGTGAATGCAACATGCTTCCACAGGAGAGAAACATGATAAATTAACATTACATTACTGCACCCCAGCTGGAAAAAATGACACAAAAGATAATTTTGTTAGCATACAAACACTGAAGAAAATCAGAAATTACAGACGGAGACTCAACAACTTCCAGCTTTGCTCAGTATGTGAAATTGCACAAGGAAGAATAAGTTGAGGCTTATATTAATAGAGTTAGCAAGCTAATGCTTAGCTAACAGTTAAGGAACTTTCTAAATCTGTAAGGCTAGAAACCCACTGTTCCTAGTGGTGTTGGAATAATTGGAAAAATTAATTAAAACAGCTCAAAGTCTGAGGAAATTATTTTTGGAAGAAATGTTATTATTAACATTCATCCTGATTAGAAGTCAGGAAGCCTATGAACAGATATGATGTCCATAATTGTCATAACAACCATAACAACCTCCATCCAAGGAGCACGATATGACTTGTTTAGGGCTTGAAACTCAAAGTTTAAGACTTGGGACTTGACTTTGTGTATCTATAGGTGGTTGCTTTTATGACGAGAACTGAAATGAACAGTAGGAGTTTTGGCGCTTTGTTGAAAAGAATAAAATATATTTTACAACCATTGCCATCCCGCCTTATTCTCCCTGGTTCATGACAGTCGCGAGCTGTAAACAATGTCACCAAAAGACCCCAATGCCCTTGACAGAAGGTTGCATGACAGGTCTGAGTGTCACTGTCTGTCTGTCACCTCAGTCAACCGTCATCCCCCGCTGCTCGACGCCCCCCAGGTTGACTAGATGCCATCAACTTCCAGCTTTCTTACAGACTGTCAGTCATTTTTGAGCCCACCTCTCACTCGAGGGCACGGCGCTGTCACACGTCACTGTGATTGGCTAATCTGAGCCTCTGGGCGGGCGGTGGTGGGGGGGGGGGGCGGTTGGCGCACTGGCGTAAACCAGTTTGCCACGTGCTATTGTGGAGTTGTTTATGCTTGAAAGATTGTTTTTGCGTGTGCTACAGGCTGTGTGCGCTTATCAATGCATCGATTAAACTCTTTTTGATGAGCGAGCGGCTGATTGGCTCTTGACCCTCGGCGTGACCCTCTCACAGAGATCGAGAGATAAAGACGGAGAGAGAAAACACAGCCAGCATAAAACCTTCAAGCAACACTTTCTGTTCTGCCCCCCCCCCCCCCCCCCCTCTCCCTCCCCTCCCAGTCCCCAGGGGTCATTTGATACTCCTCTCTCCCATTTGTCAACATCTCTGCCCCCACCATCAGCTTTCAACCCCCAAAATATTGGGTCAACGCATGGCTAATGGAGGGCAACAGTCCACAAGAGAACCTGAGAAAGAGAGAGATACAGAGGGAATGTTGTGGGTGGAATGTGTTTGTATTTATCCCACAGGGGAACACACACACTGCAGCCTGCCTATATACAATTATTGGCAGAGTATTTACTGATATTCGTGTGTTGGCAACATGCTAAACGCTGCACCGAACTACCCAGAGACCATCTGTCAGTCAAACCACGTCTGACACCGTGACTTTCTTGGGTTTTCCCTTAATGAAATATGAGTTCCTGTAGCTGACACACATTCAGCCATGTTCTACTCATATGGACTACCAGAGGTGTGAACTCTAGTCACGTGACTTGGACTAAAGTCAGACTCGATGCTGGACAAATCGCCGCATGCTAAACGTCCAGATCGAAAGCAGCAGATGGAGGCTGACTTGTGACTAACTAATGTCATGTTGCTAATGCTTAGCTAACGTTGGCTTAACAGCTCAGTAACTTGACTTGTTCAGGACTCAAAACCCAAAGTTTATGACCTGAGACTTGACTTGGGACTTGAGTGCAAAGATTTGAGACTTGTGCATGACTTGCAGGACAAAGACTTGGTCCCATCTCTGCAGACTAGTGCTAATAAGTAAGTTCTGCCGCTAGCAGTCTCTCTCATGTTAGAACGGTAATAACAGATGTGGTTTGATGAAGTCATGAGGTAGCGTGGGATCATGGGAGTCGTTTTCTTCGTTGCTAAACAACGACCTGACATGACTCAGGCAGAATTCATGTCCACGGACAAGTTTGCAAACTTTCTTCCTCACTCTCTGACATATTCGATGCATCTTGGGTTTTCCTGGAAGTTATAGCAACTACCCAGAATAAAGTTTTCTCTGTTTGAACATTTGTGCAAGTACACAACTCAACAAAATATATAACACAGGTGTAGTGTTGTTAGACATTTTAATGCAGAGCTGCTACATATTTAAATAAAATAAGCTGCACAGGAGAGAAGCTAAATAAACATTTATCATAGAGAAATGAGGGAGATATGCTGCAGATGGCTAAACTCATATCCTCGTGAACACATGTCACGCTATAGAATGAGCCCAGGCTTAAAAAAGCCACAGGACACTGCATGTCTCAGTGTCAGAGGCTGTTTAAGTACCACAGCAGTGAAATCAAACACTGAACCTGCAGCTGCAAATATGTGAACCCCTCTTTTCCTGATGTACTTTTTCTCTCCAGGTCTCACCATCTGCACACCCTCTGTCATCCCTCCGCCCCAGAATACAGTCGACAAATGGCTGCCGTACACTCCAGCTCCTCACCTCAGCACACCTGCGCTGTGTTCACTCATGGGTGGCAGAGGGGAACACAACAGGGTCGTTCTACCCCCCTCCCAACTCTTTTTGTGTGTATGTGTGTGTGTGAGCGGGAGACAGAGAGGGAGAGATAGATACCAACCGCTGCCATACTGCCTCTCTTATCACAACCTGCCCCGGAGACTGACAGCATGACTGATAACTCTCCCTTCTCTTTTCTCTTTCTCTCCTCCCCCGTCTCTGTCACACACAAACACCCGCAAACACACACTTCTCTACTTCTTTCACTCTCTCGACACCCTCTCATCCTCCCTCTCTCTGCCGTCACCCGGCCGTAGGTTCAAGGAGGAGGAAAGTCTGCTAGTCTTTTTGTGATCCCGGTAGAGGCCTTGAGCTTTCTTCTCTTCGTCACCGACAGACGTGGCTTTAGATCTATCGGTGGGGGAGATAAGCTAGAGATAGCCTTGATTTGACCCTATCAGCATCTCCAGTGTGTGTGAGTTAGGGAGGGAGGGGCTATGGGCGTTGTAAGCGGGGATCCCCTTTGGTATTCATTGGAGTGACACCTCAGCCAGCAACAACAGAGCTTTCCAAACATTTTCAGAGATGATAAATTCATAATGGCATGATAAGAAATCTTACACACACATGCCAATGATCAGATGGGAGGCAGAGCTCTTTCAAAGCCTACAGGAGCTCTGTATTAAAGGAATAGTTCTGAGTTTACTGTTTACTTTACATTATTGGTTGGTAAAGTGCAAAATAATGAGAAAATAAGAAGGGGAGGATGGAAAAATCCTGCATAGTGTCCCTTTAAAATAGGCCCACTTTAAAAAAAAAAAGTTTACATGCACACTATGCACACTGAAGTCACACAATAATGCAAAGTTACTGACTGAGGCAGTGGTGGACCAGCAACAATAGTATTCTGTGAGGGAAAATTACTGATTTCGCCTATGGAGTTTGGTTGGTTTGGAGAGTGGAATACTGCAAGGTAAATCTAAGAAAATAGTGCACACATGAGCTGATATTGACTTTTTTTAAGTGGCGTCTTGTTGCTGTCCCTGTCCACAGCACTACATTGGTAAATAAAAAACCGCACTTCAAATAATCCAAACCGTCCCTTTAAAGTAATGTAGCGGCTGCGTCTTTAATATTCAAAATGTTCTGTTTGTTGTATTTTTTCCTTCACACTTTTCTTTGCTGCTGCACTGACCTAATTTCCCCTTGGGATCATTAAAGTTTCATCTGATCTTTATCTTATAAGAGCATCTGCATACTCACACTCACACACACACACACCCTCGTCTGCCCCGCGATATTTCCAAATATTCCCACATTGACTCCTCCAGTGAGAAAAGGATCTCCTCCTTTTTCACCAGGAGGCACAAATCACAAATCTCTCACATCTTGTGCTATTTCTGCCACCGTCGGATTCCTGATGGGCCACCCAGGCTACGGGCATGCCCCGGCCAGGGTAATAATTACACACACACACTTCACCCTACTGTTCTGGATACACTAATCTTACTTCTGCTGTGCTGGCTGAGTTGGTTGGATTGTATGGAAACATCTGGTGTCTGGCTGCTGTCTTACCACTCCTCCTCCTCCTCCTCCCTCTGAGTGTATGAGTGCTTCTGTATGAGCTACCTTCGATACCAAAAACAGCTCAATCATCAAAACACTTTCAGCTGCAGTTAGAAACAGCAGGCAGAGAGGAAACCTCAAAGCAGAGCCGTGTAGAAAACACAAGGATCTGATGATCTCACTCCGCAGGTTTTCGTCCACCGGTGTTGTTGTAAGCGCTAACACGCTTAATCTGACATTTTTGCGGTCGCTAAGATGAGTTTGTCGGGTAACAGAGATGACAAAACACTGACACAACAATGACTGCTGGGATGATTCATTTGCAGTACACAGCTGAGCCCAATGGGGGCAGGCAACCGCATGAAGCCGAGGAGGTGAGGAGAACCAGGCTCCAGGCTACCTTCAGGAACATGGTGTACATGTAAACACACTTGATGTGAGATTAGGCATTAAAATGATTAAGATATTAAGATGAGCATGCTAGACAGCAATCTAGACAGATCTAATTTGCTTAATCGCGGCATATCCAAAGCATCTTAGAGTGCAGATAAAATAAGGCAGAATTTATTAATCATTCAGCAAATAAGTCACAGTGGATGATCAGCAGCTGCCAAATGGCCTATTTACATGAACACTCATTTATTAACCTGCTGCAACATGGCCGCCCTGCTGCACTGTGCACTCTGAGAAATACAAGCGCCAACTAGAACCATACAGGGTTCCTCCAGGTTAAACCTCTTATGAAGGCTTCATAAGGCTCTACATACAACCCAACATAAAGGGTTATACCTAGAAGCATCTGTGAAGAGCCCCTTGTAAGAGGTTCTACAGAGAACCCTTCTACGGCGTAATGGTTGCACCCAGAGCCCTCTCTGGTGGTTCTATTCAGAACCTTTCCACTTTTTGAGGGTGCTAACAAGAACCCACCCACAGGGGTTCTACCAAGAATACTATTATATTCCCATAGTTTCGTCTAGAACTGTCCCTGCGTGTGCGACCAAGAACACTTTTACACTCCAAGGTTGTCATCCAGAACCCACCCGGGATGTTCTACCATGTTCTAACCATCTTGTCCTCCAAGGGTTCTACAAAGAACCATAATGTATTCTACAGATGCAGCAAAAAAGCAACCTATGTTTACCTTGAGAGAACGTCTTCTAACACTAATGCTTTCAACAAACCCTGAAGAACTCTTTTCTCCAAAGATGTTTTTTGCATGAAAACAGTTCCTGGTGGAACCTCTTGTCTTACAAAGAACTCTGAATGAAATGGTTCTGGTGTAGAACCTCAGCTCTTCAGGAAGAGCCCTTTCAGAATGCGTCTTCCTGAGAGTGTGCGTCTCCCCCATAGCTTGGTTCTGAAATGTTGTTTACTCACTTTAATTGCAAAGATGGCCGCCGTATTCCCCGGCCGGCTCTTGTTTATGATACAGCATCATTATCCTCTGGATGTAGCAGGGGAGAGGAGAGAATGCATCGCCTCTTCCTTTGCTTTTTCCACCAGGATCTATTTTACTTCTGCTCCGTCCCTTTCATCTCTTTCCACTGGCCTGCTGTGTGTCTTTATAGTCACATCAAAGTGACCTTCGCCACCCTGTTCCCTCCAAAACCCCCACCCCTCCTTTTAGTCTGGAGACCATAGCCAGAGAGACAGAGAGAGAGAGGGGGGGGCTTACTACACATATTTTCCAGACAGCAGTACAATACCTGACATGTTGAGCACTTTTCAGTGAACAATGGAAATAAAATTGCATAAAAGCTTAAATGCAGATGTTAAAGCTAATCTTTTTATGCCTTATCGCTGCTGCTTGACATAAAAACTGCTGTTGAGATCAGAAAAACTGAGGAATCCTCTCCAGTGTGTATGAATCTGTATATTTCAGTGTTTTATTTATTTCCCTGTGACATGGCGTTTGTAGGTTCCAACCCCTCTCCATCACGGCAGGAATGAGTGCCGCATTAGGAGGCAATAATAAAAAGACAAGAGGCCATTCTCCACGCCTTGTTTACTCTGCGGGGCCTTTATCACTCGGCCTCTGAAGGGAAAGATCAGCGCTTGACAAACCGGGAGGAGAAAACACTGGAGGACAAGTGCATGCTAATGAGAGAGAGAGTTTTTTTTTTTTTTGGTTGGGGGGAGATAAAAGTGCTGCACCGCCTAGGAGCTACAGTTTTGTCTGCTGCTACCAGGCAGAAGAAGAATCACATCTTTATCGTGTGAAGTCAGGCACTTAAACATTATGTATGCATGCTGTAACTGTGACTAAAGACATACTGTAATATTACATCATCAAGGGGTAATTTTTATATAGATTTACCAGCATTGCAAAGACTAAACATTCACCTTTTCTGCAGGAAGTCGACCTACTTTCCTTAAAGGATTGAACTGCCATAATTTTATATTTTATAGCAGCCTGTTTGTGGGTGTTTGTTTGTTACGTGCGTAAACCATCCTCCGATTATACAGACACGAGACTGGTTTAAGAAAATTACTTTAGTTATGAATAAATAACTCAGACAACTGATTTACTCATTTACAGAGGAAGGAATGCAAAGTGTGCTGCAGCGAAATCGCTCGTACATGTGGACAGTTGTTTGCTCGCATCGCGTCTAGAATTATTCCACTTCATGCTTCACAACTTTCGACTTTTAGTGCAAAACTTTTGCTAAAAAAGTGCTTTTTTGTATTGCTGGAAAATGACCGTGGTATAAGTGGGATAATCAACTTGTTGATTAAACTTTATGTAATTAAGGCATTTGTTTGGAGCTTTTTCAGAAGTGGATTAAAACACGTTTGTGTTCATTTTAATGCAGGAACATTGTGGCTCACTGACGGTTTTGAATGAAGCTTTATGGCACAAAGGACAGTTTCTCAGGTTTTGGCAGTACAGGTAATGTTAGTAGAAGCAGTTCATTGTTGGTTTTGATCTTTTCATGACATCTGTTCACAATAAGGAAATACAGAAGCTTTATTTTCTTATAACACAATGACAATCATGTAATCTTTTTATGCCCATAACAAGCTGTTCCTCTTTCTTTTTTCCCCACTTTGCCAACAAATAAAAACATGTGGGATGGGAAGAGCAGGAAGGATAGAGAGGCTCTATAAAGTGTTGGATTTAAAACATTTTGTATGAGCTTCCGAGGAGAAATCAAGCCACTGAGTCATTCAAGATACAGACAGAGAGAGAGAGAGGGACAGACGCGTGGAGACAGATGGGTTGAGGAGGGAAGTTTGAGATTTGCTGTGCATCTGCTGCGGGAGAAAGAGGATGAGGGAAGAAGGGCGCACAAAAGAAGAAAAGTCCCATTAACAGAGCGAGCAGCAGAAGAGGGCACTTAGGATAAGATGGCTGACAATTTAAAAAAAAAGAAGCAAGCATCTTCGAGAAAGGCGGCTCCCTTAATGTGGTTTAACCCTGGCGCATTCACATTACCATGGTAATCTTATCAATATCACACGTGTGTGTGTGCATGTGTGTGTGTGTGTTCGTGTGCATGTCGGAGGCGGCTAAGCACTCGGCCCCATTAGCAAAACCTAATTGACTTACAGCCTTCTGACCACAAAGGTAACATCTGTGTCAGTCATGTAAGTGAATGCCCCGTGTCACCTCACACACACACACACACAAAGACACACAACCAGCTTTAAATGACATTTGCTTCATTGTGCGTCCCTTTGCCACTGATTGACCTTCATATGCACCAGTAGATGCAACACGGACCGCATCTTTGTCTCCTCGAGATGAGATGAATGGGAAATGTGCAATAGAGAGACGCAGAGACACAGTGGCATTTGTCAAACCACGCGTGAAAACTGACATTTCACCCTTTTAAACGTGCTGTTTCCTCCTTTTATCACCTTAAATATACCACACAATCGCTGCCACTAGATGTCACACCAGAGCACCAGCATCTCAGACCAAAACAGACGGGCAGGTTGACACACCTGACTCTGAGGCAAATAAAGTTATTTTACCGTCTTGGTTCGTCTTTCCACTTTTCCAACAATGTCTGAAATGGCTGTATTGTAATTCTTGGAGGAAACGGCGCCACTGACCAGCTCAGATCTAAATTTTAATGCTCATTTTAACGAGAGCTGGTTCAGAGTGATCCGTCCAGAGTCTGAGGACGCTGCACTGCCTACCTGTATCTTTTACAATTCATTTCTTTTAGTTGTTTATAAAGATCTGAATGACACGGCTCGTCCTGCACCAGAGATTCTCATTTATGTTCCAGGCAGATAAGTTTTTCTTTGAAATGTTCCTTATGGGTCCCATAAAAGTACCGGCGAGAGCATCTTCTGTTTTTAAAACTGTGGAAATATTACAATGACAATCTTTTTTTAATGTGGCTTTTAATTCAGAGTAATCTAATAGTCTTAGCTTTTCAGTTTTATTATTTTCACCCCTGGTGTTTATTTTCCTTCTTATTTTACTCAGTGATTTTATTGTTGTAATTTAAAATATTGCAACTGATGTTTTCTCTGTGGTGTTTCTCCTTTGCTCCTCTTTGCACCTCTTCCAAACAAAAAAAAATCTATTATTTGTATGTGCATGTTTACATTTAGTGCATGCAAGAAAATGCTCAAATTGGGAACTTTGGGTATAAAGAAGTCAGAAAAATATAAGGCCAACGTAAAAAGCGACCAGCTAACACCTGCCATCACCTAATACTGTTCTGTATTCACGTTCCAAACATCACCAAATCCCTTTTGACTCCTGCAACTCCTGATATAGCTACAATCTTCAGATTTCACTGCCCGTATGAGCGTGAAAGACGCCTGAAAATGCATTTATAATGGTCTTATTAAAAAGCATTAAAAAGAAAAGTCTTAACTTTCACTTGATAGAGTTGGGGGACTTCCAAGAGAAGTCGATATCTGATTTCATGGTTTAAAAACACGACGCCATCAGTTTATAACTCAGGCTTTCCACTGAAATCTTGAAATCTTTCAGCCTAAGTGATGAACCCGCCCTCATGACATCATCAGGGGCTGTTTTGGTTCTTCAGAAATCTCCCTACGAAACCACAGAAGACACTGAACGACTGTTTTCACTGGCTGAGTAGTGCTCCTCGAGAGTAAACTGATGCTCTTGTGTGAAATCAGAAGAGTGGTCCCTTAAGTTCAGCGCTGGTGGGAGAGTCAAACCGGGAAAAAGACAAACAGACAGACAGGAAGAAAGACAGGCACAGCGACAGAGATGGAGAAAGAAGTAACGGGCCGACGGGTGAACAAGACAAGCTCAAGGATCCATCATTATTTAGGCATGGATATAGAATATCAAATGGAGGGCAGGAGACGCCTCCATATCAGGCTGCTATTATTGAAAATGACTAATATATTCTGAAGAGAGAAAGACAGAGGCAGAAAGAGAGATGGATGAGATATGGAATCCGATGGAGACTGACACTCAATCTTTCTGAATAGTAATCCAATAACGTCTCCTGAGTTTCCTTATGGCTAATCAATTGTGCCGCAGCGCAGAAACAAATCACCATATCGCCGAGTCAATAACCGTCAGTCATGGAAATACCTCGCCTCAACTGTCAGTGTTTATCAAGCTCGGCTGAGTCCCGGCTCTCGCTGCGGCGGGGAGGAGGGCGACCCGGGTATGTTTGGTATGCGCCCGCTCAGGTGGCCCATGCTGGTTGTAATTTAGATAGCGATAAGGCGGCGATAGCGAGGTGTTATCAAACACGCCCTGACCTCAGGTGAAGCCAAGCTCGACCAAAGTTAAGATGGATGATGATGTATGGCTGACAGGGCAAACACAACAAACAAGTTTATCAGGGGGAGGCGACAGGTCGACTCATAACACACACGAGATACAACCTCCAACAGTGGACTTGTTTTCAAGAAACTCAGTTTACCTTCGGCATTGTTGCTACCTATTTTCCCCCTTTTCCTCGTCTGCTCCCAGAACAATTTATGCAAATGGCATGTTTAATCAATGAGCCTCACTTCACTACACCTCACAAAACAAACACATGCAAAACACACATCTCTCACAGCGCCGAACTGGCTGAGCCTGTCAGCGCTGGTTCTGAGGCCCGATCTTCACGGATAATTTCATAATCAGGAATCTGAGGTCAGGATCGGGATATAAAACAGGAAGCTGCAGCTCAAAGTCGATGCAATGTGATGTTTTATCAGTTAATAGTTACGGGCAAGTTTGCCTTAATTTGTTCACTCAGTAGGCTTCCAGAAAAGCCGTTCCCCTGACCTCGCTGTGGTCTGAGGCTGGTTGGGAATCTCATTAGGCTTCATGCAGGTCTGTTGGGAAATCCTCAAACGGGGCATCAAAAAACTGAAGACCGAAGGCTCAGCTGGCCGAGTATCTTGACACGGACAAAGAAAAATAAGAATCATTTCACAAACAGGATCTTGGGTCTTAAAGTCAGGATAAATTCAACTTAAAGCAGCTATAATCCATATTTACACTGACTCTAGATACGGCCTTTCACATTCTTTTGTGGAAGGGGAGGGTGAAACAAAGTGTTTGCAATCTGCAACCTCACTGCAAGACCTGCAAGGTCGCTAAATCCTACACACTGCACCTTTAATTGTGAGCCAACATGGACAGTAACTGCACCTTGACTTTTTTTTTGACCCGAACGGAACTGAACCATCTGATTATCTAATAAAATTTATTAAACATTTGTTGTTTTTTTGGCTTGTGAGTTCTCAAATCAGTGTTTAGTCGGGGCCCCTTGTCATATTTCAGATATTTATTTCGAATTGTTATCAAATCCAAAGAGAACTTTCCCCTCTAAATGTCTGGCAGGGTTTCATTTTGACTAAAAATCTTTTTGGGGCCCCAAGAGGTCAAATTCTCCAATATTTCACAAAAAAACAAACAAGAGAAAATTCCAGACAGTGAAAATAGATTTGTATATCAGAACTTTGATTGTTTGCTTGTCTCCGCTCCCATTAATCGTCTTAAAACCCCTCAGATTTATCTGGTGACCTTTCCACCTAGGCTGAAACAAAACTGGAACAAATTCGCAACAGACCGTTTTTTTAACGGCAGCCAGGGTCAGGCTGCTCCTATTTTACATGTTGACTCTGCTACACTAAATGTTAATTAGCATGATTGGTAACACCTGTGTTAATCTACTATTTCATTTCAATATGGCTGCTGAGAAGAAGGTCTCCATCAGATTAAAAGAAGCTTCCTGCTGCCGCCTGAAGCTGACAACAAAAAGGTATTTTCATAGCACGTCATTCAAATGATAAATTCACATTTCAGGTCATTAGCGAGACTCTGTTAATGAACATTAGCTGTTTTTTCACCGTAGCATGTCGCTATGCTATCAACAGCCAGGTGCTAAAAGATGGCCTCCTATTGGTACGCCTGTGTTTGAAGTGCAATGTCACTAATTAGCGAACAGCGTGCTTAATTAAGTCACAGCAACAAACAGAATATTTGCCAAAAAAAACACAAGCCAGTCAAATGAATTCATCTTCTAACCTTCACAGCGGTGGGTTTTAGTCTGCTGTAAATAAATGACTAAAAACTTTGAGCGGACGTCATTGAAAAGTCGAAGGTCAGAGCCGGGCGCCGTCCTCGGCGCTGCAGCCGCTGCGGCTCTCAAGGTTTGGGCCTGAGTGAAGCAGAGTATTAGAGAAAAGGTATTCATTGTCAGGAAATGTCATGTATTTTAGCTTTAATTTGACCAACAAGCAAACTGCAAGGACTCATTTCACCTTTGACAAAGAATTTTTTTGTATCCACAGTAAGAAAATTACAGAATTTACAGTTGGCAATGAGAGACGGCAACTTTATCTCCCTGATTCACCGCCCACTGAGTGGGACTGATGCCATTACACCAACTCTGTGGAGTAAAACTCTGCAACATACTTTAAAAAGTGACACTAACAGACTGGACAGAAGAGAAAAGAGTCCAGCCAAACCCAGGCCGGCCGAAACGGGACTAGTGGTTTTATATCATTATTAATTACAGCGAGAGGAAACTGTCAGGGGTTTACCAGCGTGGCGATGAATGAAACATGTGACTGCTGTCACTGCCAAACCAGACTTGACTCATGTTTGGCTCTGACCTAGATAATCTGATTCTTGGTTGGCGTTGCGTGTTTTAAATTTCTGTCTGAAGCATGTTGCATTAATATAAAGCCCGGCGCTCAAAGGCCATTTTAGCTTTTAGGAGAAAACGCTCATAATAAGAGGCTTCTGTCTTTGCCTCCTCGTTGAAAATCAACAAACCACTTACAGCCAGTGGCCCATTGACCCTCCACTGAAATTAAATAAATACCATACAGAAGTATGGGTGATTATGTATATTTTAAAAGCCCCAATCCTCTTTATAATTCCTGATTTAATAGCGCTATTCCTTTTTCATTTGCTTGAATCGGCAGAAAGTGTCAAATGAGAACGTCTGACTTGTATTGTTAATGTGGGGCTTTGTTAAGTAATAAGAAAAGCTTTAGAAGTGAAGTTCTTTTGTAACCAGATTAGCAGAATCCTCGTCTCTGCAGCCTTTAATTAGAAAATATAATTAAGAGAGCTCAACTTTCTAACCTGTCAGTCTTTCTTTAAATGATGTGTAAATCCCATCTAAAATAAGGATCATAGAAGAATTACGAGCTGTTTTTTTTTATTGTTATTGTCTAATGTCAGTATATATCATCGTAATATTAAACATCAGATGTGGCGTATCACTGCGGTGGACACTGCTCTGTGGCTCCAGCTGCATAAATGCAGTCTGTAAACAAACAATTATTTTTTTTTTGCGTATTTATTATTCATTAATTTAATTATCCAGCCATGTTTATGTAAATCGAGCCCACATTTCATGGTCTAATGGAGATTTAGTATCTTAGTCTAACTGTTTTAAATACTATTCTACTCTGGAAGCTGCGAGATTGACTCGTGAACACTGAATAACTGTGAATTCAGTGTATAAGACACACTCATTTGCCTTAGTGATGCAGGTGCATAATAATGAAAGAAAATCAAATGAAAAAGGAAGAACTGCAAGTAAAGACTTATAAATATAAAATTATGATGATACAACATAATAATAATGACACAATTTGTTATTTAAATGAAACAGCTGATACATAACAGCCTATAAAAACATTTTCGTGTCAGCCTACATGTGTGTAATAATATAGTTTGAACTGACATGATATGTATCCACCTCTGCATGACGGTGTGAACAGGAATTTCACCCCTGCAGCACATTTAAAAACTCGTCGGTGTCGTATTTTCACTCCTGCTAAGTCTGGATGCACAGACCATCACAACCATCACAGAACTTATTTAGCAGATGCAACTGTTGCTCGCATTAGAGCACTTAGCTGGTGATACTTTCACATTTTTGTAGGCTGAAACAGCTTCATACTTATGCATTTTGAGTGAACTAGTCCTTGTTCCTTAGTCCACACAACTACTGCATCATTTCCCCTGTAAACTGTCTCTTAGAACAGCTGATTTGCAGCAGATATTGTGCAAATTTGCAGGCTGAATGCATCAATATGATGCTGTGTTTAGTACCGGGAACTTTTAGTCCCTGGAACTACTTTCCAAGGAACTCAAAGGTTCCTTAAGCTTGTTGTTGTCTGCGTTTCCACCACAGTTTAAAGAGCTAAACTGAAGATTAGGCAAATTAGTGTGCTGGTGTATGAAAAAGCGACAGCTACAACAACTATACAACAACGCTGTTCCCATATGAAGGGATAGATGAGCACCATTCTTTGTGCAACAGAAGGACAGTTCACGTTGGATTTTGTCCTCAGAATAAACACTTAATAAGGACTGGTCCATCTGCCATATGCTTGCTATGAACAAAAAACAAACTGGTTTGTGGCTGGAGGTTTTTAAAATGGTCGCTGGAATAAAATGCTGCAAGAACTCGACCAATCAGAAATGTTCAGAGCTGCAAGTCCCGAGCAAAATAACGTCCCAGGATGGGATGAAAGCTGCTGGTTTACTGTGTTTTTGCAGGCCTCTCTGAGTTGGATGTTGCTGTTCTACTTTGTTATATTATACATTAATGTTTCTTCATGCCAGTAATGAACTGTGAGCTGGGTTAAATCTGGGGAGACATTAAAACAAAGCTCCTGTGGTGCAAAACTGACATAATGGGAATCCACCCCGAGGTCAGAAGTCTAGCGAAATAATAGTATTTATTTCTTAATGAATTATCAATTAATTAGTAAATTATCGAGTCTCCTCGGGCTGGTTTCACTGATTGGCTGACCTAATATTCACTTTGCTGATCTTTAAAGCAGAGTTATTGAAAGAAGATGAGATTTCTGGTGGGATCCAACCAGACGGAGAAATGTCGAGTTTGATTTTCTGTTAGTCAAGGTTGAGTGTTTTATATGCCTTTATTCCCATCACTGCTATTTACTGCCACTCTAAAAAAAAAGGTGTGTTTTAACAGCTCATCACCTTATTCAGCTTTCATTTTCTGAATGAAAAGCTCAACACAAAAGCTTTGCCTGATGGGAAACAACACTCAGTAAGCCGTGTTGCCTATCTTGGCCGTCATTCACCTCGATTTAAGTCAGTTAATCAATTAAAAACGTTCAAAAAAGCTGTAATTTGGAGGGTTTTTTAAAAAACAAAGGTGTAAATCATCAATTTCCCGTAATTCCCCACCCCCAAAACATCACAGACTGACAGTTTCCCATTAACATTCTCATTAGTGAAAAGCTGCTAAGTGTACACTTTAAATCCTGTGAGAGGAGGCTGATATGTGTCAGTGTTCAGTTTGGATACTCTTGAGATTAATTCTGTATCAGACTTGTGATTTGGAAGCGTCGCTCTTGGTTTGGCTGGGTTTCACTGGCTCTGGAGTGTGTGTGTGTGTGTGAGAGAGTGTGTACACCATCTGTAAGTGAACAGTGTGTGGTTTTATAGTTACGAGCCCAGTTGAGAGTCAGATGTGGTTCAGTAGCTGCGAGCCCAGCGGCCATCTTTGAAGGAGATAATGTCACTGGAGTGAAGAAAGTTCTTTAAAAAGTTGATTTGATTTGGAAACAGGGGCCTAATTAGCTGGATATTTGAACTGCTTTTAAAAAAATGATTGATTAAGAGCCAATAAAAGACTCTTGCAGCGCGTGTGTGAAAGTATAAGGGGTGGATGTGTAAAGGCATTATCTTCCTTTCCCTTTCTTTCTCTTTCTCCGCCTCTCACCTCTGTTTCTTTTGAAGGGGAAACAACAATGGCACCATTAAGTGTCTGGAGGGGGTCTTTGAAGTGAATGGACCCTAAATGGTCCTTTCAACAGCCAGTCAGAGGACGGGGGGAGGAGGGGACAGGGGTGAGGAGAGGGGAGTCAAGTAGTAGTGAAGGCCAACCTTGCTTCAATGCAATATTTCCAAATTGTTCGTTGCAAAATACGGTCTTAAGACAAGATTTAGATATGTTATAATGCACAGAACGGGTTGCACCGACTAAGATTAATTCTAAGATTAGTTCTACGAAAAATTAGGTTTAAACCGAGTAAATCTAGATTTAAAAAGCTCTGTTGCACGTCAAAAACCTCATCTCTATTTAGTAAATCCAGGTTTACTGATTTAAACTGAAATTAAACAGTTAAATCATTGTGGAGATGCTTGTTGCACAGGTTAAAATAGATGTAGCAAAAGTCTGCTGGCTAAAAAGTTAACAAAACATTAATTTTTTTGTGCAGAGAAGCCTCCTTTGAGAAAACTTCAGTGGCCAAATCAGTGGAGCAATATGGCCAAATAGATTTTTTAAAAAGGACGACAACTGGCTGCTTGTTTTAATCAAATAACTGGTGAAAGAAAGAAGAGACGCATCATAAAATTCAACTGGACTGAGCTTGAAACTGATCATTTTGCTCGATCCATCTCAAAAGTTTACCCCCCTCATTTGTAATTTTACTTACTGGGTCACATTTAAATTAGAGTTTAAATAACTTAACTCCCTGATATAGGAAAGTCAAACCAGGGGTTAATTGGTTCATATAATTTTATGCTAATTTAATACTTGCAAAACAACGCTGACAATCATTTTGATTGATATCTGGTAAACACCCTAACTTCACTCCCTCCGCCCTTGTCTCCCTATTAAGCCTCATTTCCCAAGTGCAGATCCATCTCCTGTATTTTGTCAAACCATGTCAAATTCGCCCCAAGTCACCCGCCGACAAGCAAAGAGCTCTCAATATGAGCCGCGCAAGCTGTCAATCATTCGGCTGCATAGCCCATCAAACACAACTGGCAGACAGTGTGTTCCAAAAATACAGAATAATACAGTGATGTATACAGTATCACATCACTATATTCTGTAATACGCCGTGTGGGATCTCATGAGCCATTAGGCTGAGAGGTTGAGACATCCAATAGCGAGCTCCATCATCCAGAGCAGGAAAACCGACTATATGTCGGACAAATTTGGGTATTTTCTCTCCGATGTCTGCGCTTCAGAAGAACAATCCGCTGCAGGTGGCAGGCCGGGAGGCAACGAGACCTCATGAGCCAGTGGGCTGAGAGATATCTCAACTGCAAACGCTGCATCCTGCAGAGAGAAGTATTACAGGAGAGATGCATCTTTCCCGAGCTCAACCGCCAGTTTGGATCAACAACTCTGTGCAATGTTCTTAAAATGAACATTTTAAACTTTGTCAAGGCTTTTGTCTTGGAGTCCATTAGCTACTGTGCCCACATCTCCTTGAAAGACCGAGGTTAGGTTAGGTTTGCGGTTCAGGGGCCTCATTACAGAAAAATGTCCAATCTGCTCGTCTTATCTTATCTGAAGTTTCAAAGATAGGAGAAGCTATCGTCCTATTACAGAAAAAAAATCCTTAAATCATGGCTGTGTCCATCCCGTCTCACAGCTCACATCTCATCCTAACTAAAGTAAAATCAAAAATCAAATAAAAAAAAGTTGAAACGTTAAGTTGAAACGCTTCTTTGACAGCTTCAGCTTGCTTCAGCCGTTTG
This sequence comes from Lutjanus erythropterus, assembly GCF_056507025.1. Taxonomy (NCBI): domain Eukaryota; kingdom Metazoa; phylum Chordata; class Actinopteri; order Lutjaniformes; family Lutjanidae; genus Lutjanus; species Lutjanus erythropterus. The sequence goes on along the minus strand of NC_139340.1, from coordinate 15,907,518 downwards.
TACGCCTGTTTCATGCTAATAAGAGTTCAAATTAATGCCGAATGTCTGCTGAATGAATACATGTCTGTTTACGAGTCATAAGAAATCATTAATAATCTTGTAGAAGGTATAGAAGCTTATAATGGTTAAATTGAGAAATTTCTTAATGGAGTTTGGTGGGCAGTGAGGTGAGCAGCCATGTTTACAAGGTAGTTCCTTATTTTTGCAAATATATGCAGAAGTGCATCTGTCTGATTTTGTGCATTTTGGGGTGTTTTTATGGATCTGATTGTGTGTTTTTTGCTGAAAATGTGACTGGACTGGATTCACTGTGTGAAACAGTGTTTTTGTTGAATATTATTGATCTGTGGGGTAACTGTTGTGCTTTAAAATGTAGGTCACCCACATGTTTTGCATGTTTTGATGGTGTGTTTGTTTGTTTGAGGTGCTGTTTGCTTCCTGCTGCTTTGATTGTATCTAGAAACAGTTTGCATCAATGGAAACACAAGAGCCGAGCTGGATTCTAACACTATTGTAACAACAGACAACAATTATGCATTATTAACACTTATATAGTCTTAACACATATTAATGTTCATAAACATCATATGAGGACCTTATTATCTAGTTATTGCATGCACTTTAGGATCAGAACATGAAGAATTAGGATCTTTTTCTTGAAGTGAAGTTGTGCCACCCTGCAGCTCCTCTCAGACGAGCACCGTCATGCTGACCCAGGCCTTTTCACAGAGAAATAAACCAGAAATGAATATATATTGTTTTCTGACTTATGGTGCTGATTTGTATCAGCTGGGTGTGAATGAGAAGGGAGCTGGAATAAGAAAAAAAAAGTGGGAGGGAGGAGGGAGGCGGATGATAAGAAATAAAGAAAAAAGACAGAAGGAGGAGAGGAAAGAGGAGAAAAAATCATAATGCAAGGAGGGCAGGAAGAAGGAGAGAGAAACTGTCATATCTCTGCTGTAATAGGGGAAAGGGAGCCTTTGCTGATTGGAGTTGCCATGGCAATGGTTGGCACCTAGTGTATGTGTGTGTGTCTGTGTGTGCATGATTGTATTTGTGTGTGGAGGGTTTTTGTGTATGTGAATGTGCTTCTCAGCATCTGGAAATGTTTGTTAGTGTGTGAGTGTGCGTGTGTGTGTGTGTGTGTGTGTGTGTGTGTGTGGAGGTGGGGGATTGAATGGGGGATCTTGTTGGGGGATTATCAGTGTTGTCAAAGGCAAATGAGGAAGGGGACCAGAGAGGCACAACAAAAGCGCTACTAGCCTACTCTGTGGATGGCAAGCACACTGTAAACACACAACCAGGAGAGACAGAGTGTGTGTGTGTGTGTGTGTGTGTGTGTGTGTGTGTGTGTGTGAGAGAGAGAGAGAGAGAGAGAGAGAGAGAGAGAGAGAGAGAGAGTGAAAGGGAGAGATGCTGATCTTTTACACTGATGCATTGGCAACATTGTCCTTAACTTTCACGCAGCTAAGCATGTCGAACTGATTGAATTTGAAATGGGATGATAGCAAGAGGCAGAAGCAGAGAGAGCCAGAAAGAAAGAAGACTTGGACGGTCACACGAAGGAATAAATGTTTGTCCAAATCTTCAGACGGCAACACAGTTGCCTGCTTGAACGCGGGCTTCTTCCTGCCAGAGAGTCTCGCTGACATCAGCCAAGTTAGACAGAACTTAACACGCAATAAATGGTGGAAATATAAAAACTGGATACACAGGCCAGACTCAAATGTGCACGTGAAGGGTTATTAACATGCATCTGAAGTGATCTGAGCAGAAGTGGGCAGCTCAACCACTAATCATCCTTTTATTCAGTTCAGCGTCAAACTAAACCTGTTTATCAGCCTACATGTTTTCCCCGAGCTGCAGCAGATGAGCTATGAGCAGCTTTTACATGCTTTTCTGCAAGAAAGGAAACAACTTATATGCAAAAGCTGCAATAAACAGTAACAAAAGACATGGTTTAATGACGCTGTGAAGTGCTGTGGGATCATGATGAAAATCTATTTGATATGATATGTTCATGGACGAGGTGATGCTAAAGTTTTGTTCGTGCTTTCTGATGTATCCCGCGTATTTTCGGAGGTTTTAGCAACCATCAACTAGCTAGCAATGGCTTGCAAGAGATGCACAATTACATTGAATAAACTTTTGATTTCTCTGCATTTGAACATTGTTGGAAACACTTAAGATACTGTAACTGCAACTCTACATTTTTAGACATTTTACACTGCAACATAAGGATTTTTATGTGTATTTTTACAAGAAAGAAATCACTTCATGAATAATATTTGCCGAATTTACAAGCAAATAATCAAAACATTAGGAAGATAAAGAAAGCATTGGAGCATTCACAATCATCCGCTTCTTATACCGGCAGGTACGAGAACCCACCTCAAATAGTTTGCACTAAAGTGAATCAAATGATGTACTTACAGGATGTCAGTTGAGTGGGCGGTCCTTCAGTTTCCCACACCATCTCCCAATGTGGTCTGACCAATCGGATCGCGCCTGTACACACACATATGTAAGATTAACAGAGAAAATCTTGTCCATAACAATATTATTTGGGTTATCAGTGCAACAGACACAGACGCACACAAAACATATGAACTGTGAACCATATTGAGCGTATCTGTTGGTCTGGATCTGCAGCCAGACTCATTATTTTCAATCCCAGGTTCCAGGGCGGTTACTGCATAAAGGTCACGGCAATAGCCTCTAATTGTTTTCGGGGGTCACAAACCTGTTTGTCGAAACGTCTAAGCCAGCACCTCGTGTGCCACGCTCGTTATTAATAATGGCCACGGTGCGGCGGCGTCTCTCGCAGCCCCGCTCGGGGTCAACGCGCTTTCAATCCGGGCAAGCTAAAACTTCAAAACTAGAGTCGGTTCGGGAGCAGGCCAGGTGCCACGCCTCTAAAACACACACAGAATGACGGGTGGGTTGAGACTATTGGCGAGACTGTGTCATGGAGTGTACAGCTGCAGTAAGAGGATTAATCTTTGACATTTTGTTTTGACTTATGTATGTATCTGTACACGCGCAGCCCACAGATCACCTGTCAGTCAAACAGTGTGGGCAGCACAAACTCTCTGGATGTTCTCTTGACAAACTTTGGACTGTTGTGGGCGGCCTTCACTTTTCTGTCTTTTCAGCGTTGGTGGGCATTGCTGATTATGGTAATAAGAAATACAGCATAAGATGTGAAGAAGAGGGAATTTAAAAAGAAATTCAGATGATAAATACAGAGGAAAAAAAACAAATTTATCTTCTTGAAGTTTGTTCCAGCTCTGTGGAGCCTAAAAACAAACTGCTTGCTCTCCATGTTTAGTTTGAAATGTTACCACAAGACCTACCATGGTAAATATATTTTGGTTCCAGACCACTGAAAGATTTATTGACAAACCAAAATGCAAAGCAAGTAAGTTTTTTCCTCAGACAATTATTATCTGAATCTTAACTTGTTTGTAAGATTAAAATAAGTGGGTAAAGTAAGTTGGATTTATGTGGTTATTAAAATTCAGATTTTATTTCCGACTTTTGGTCAGACAGACAGAAAAATGAGCCTCTTCTTCACAAAGGATTATCTTCATTTTGTCTATTTTGCTGAAAAGGAAATCAGAAAACATTCACTTACTGATTTGCTTAGTGCACACATGGAAACGAGCTTTGGCTCGTCTACATAGCAATAGATTTTTTTAGCTAAATTAAGAAAAAACGTTAAATAGATAGAGGACCACAGACGGAGCCTTGTGGAACTCCACAGGTTTTGTTTTGTCTAAATCATTTTAGTATTTAGTCAAATAATTTAGAACCTTAATGAGCACAATATCATTCCCATTTAAGGTTAAATTGTTTCTTAGCTGCAACGGCTTTTAAATTTTTTGGCTCGATCAGTGCGGTTTCTTCATTCTGTGTGCAAATAACACAACTTCAGACTTTGAAAGTGTGTGCAGGTGATGTGTGTATTGAAAGTCCTGTATTTGCAGACATATATACACTTTGTACCCTGACATTTTGTCTGGTAGGATTGGCGTGTCGCTCGCACGCAATTTAAAAGTCCAAAGTCGTGTTATTTGTATGCAGATTGAAGGGAACAGGCTGGATTGATATGAGGCTGTAATTTATAATCACAGATGCATCCGGACTATTTGTCTGTGTGTTGTTTTACTAAAGTAATCTGCAGTGTCACAAGACGAATCCCTGCACAGTTATTGTACTTAGTAACTGATTGTGATTACGAGGTTTTTTAATATCCACGCTATGGAGAATAAATGGCAACAGCAAACCTGTCATTACAACAGGCCAGTTTCAGTTTACACTCTGAATTCCTGCTGAGTAAATACAACAATCTGCCTGAGCCTGTTGTCATTTCACTTCCACTTCAAATCCTCAGCCGCTGTGGGAAAGTGCTCGCGTTCATAAATCATTCACTTGTTATTCTGCAACCCAGATATGGAAGAGACGAATGCATCGCGGTCCACAGCCCCCCTATCCCACATTATATCCGTCTTTTCTGCTCGCCGTGGCTGTGATAGAAAATCCCGGCGCAAGTTTCCGACTTAGTAAATGTCAATCTCTCAGAGGTTTTTGTGAGGAGACTTGCTTCCACGCGGCCACAATGGGCTTTTTCTGACAGCTCCAGTACCATGATAATTAGGCAGAGGTTGGAGAGGGAGGCTAAAACTGGGATGCCATTTGCAGTATTTGCATGTGTGTGTGTGTGTGTGTGTGTGTGTGTGTGTGTGTGTGTGTGTGTGTGTGAGTGTGAGTGAGTGTACGTAGTGGTGGCGGCGGGGAGGGTAACTGAGCTGATCCACAGTACACAATGGACTGGCAGCTGCTGTAAACGATAGCAAGGTCATCGCTACTGCAGCCGCTCGATCAGGACGGTGTGTGTGTGTGTGTGTGTGTGTGTGTGTGTGTGTGATGGAGAGTCTGAGAGCGAGAGTTGGCAAGTGTGTGAGAGAGTGCAGCTACATTTCCATCCATTTGTGAAAGGTTTTTAAGAGGACTTTTCTAACTTTCCTAATAAAATGCAAATTAAGTGCAACTTTATTGGAGCTCATAAAATAACTTACACAAAATATATGGTACGTGTCCCGGGCTGACGGCAGTAATGCAGCGTTTTAATGAGAAGGCAGGAGCACACTTTGTTTTATACTACACTGATAGGACATAACAAGTCATACTGTGTGTTAAATAACACAAAAACTAGAAATAATATTTATCTTTATCTTTACTAGACTTTATTTGAGCATTTATCAGACCTTTACTAGACTTTATTAGAAGGTAATTAGGGCAAATTACATTACACATATTTTTTAAATGATTTATCTATCGATTATTTTTTCGATTAATCGATTAATCTATCGATTAATCTAATGATTATTTCTGTGATAGAACAATTAATCTACCTAAAACACATATCAGAAACTTTTCTCATTAATATCTAAATATTTTATTGAATCATAATCCTGAAAAATAGACCAGTATTTTGACTTAAAACTTAGGTTTTAAGGTAAGATGATCACTGGCGGTGAGTTTTTGCATCAGTGTGAGCCAAAGAAAATAGTTTTTGTTGTTCTTCTGCCGACTGAAATGCCCTACAGACCGTCTTTAATGTTAGTTTAAGCTATTTCTGTCTCATACGTGGCTGATAAAGTGAACAGGAAGTAGAAAACAGCAGAATAACACTGTTAGATGACGCATGGTGTAAAGTTAACATGGGGCTGATGGAGAAACTTGGAGGAAATCTATTTAAAGTGACTTCTACTGACAGAAACATGCTCCACGCGTTGATAATCCTCATATATGGTGTTTGGGTGCTGACAGGAAGTGAACAGGACGACGCTGCAGCTGCAGGAGGAGGACAGGTCGCTCGCTGCTTCACTTCCAGCTCTCTTGCAGAGCAGTTTGTCCCGCTGTGATAAGTCATGTCCACTTTGTGGAGCCACAGAGAGCCAAACTGTTGCATCTCTGACTAAAATACGACACACTTTAGCGGCGAGTCTTGCTCTCTGCAGCGTGCATCGACGCACGATATGCAAATCGACGTATTTCCATAATCGATGACATCGATTGTGTCGAATCGCCCCAGCCCTAATTAGTGCACGGTAAAATAAAGTGCGACTGAGGCACAGCTGAGTCAGATAAAATGAAACTGGAAAAAATGGATCAAGGAGCTGTTTATAACTGGCAGAGCTGCTGAAACGCTTTTCATGTTGCCATATTGTATTTCATGTCGTCTGGAAGCTGTTACCAGATTATCTGGGATCACAGTCAAAACAGCACATCAGTCATGTTACTTGTGTGTTCGCTGTCCATTTCATGCAGAAACTCCTCAGTGACAAAAGCAGAAACAGGCTGCAGCGAGCAGAAAATCTTTTCTTTTCTTTTTTTTTTTTTTATGAGTCATATTTTTCCCTTTCCACTACTTTTTTTTTCTAATGTGACACTTCATGATGTGCTTGAAAATGTGGCCAGTGTGCGAGCGGGGTGTGAAAGAGAAAATAGAGAGACGTGTGCATAAACAGAGGAACAGACTGTACCTGTGAGCTGATAGTTCTGACAGATAGCGAAGTCGCTGTTATTCAGGTGTTTTTCCTCACTGATGGAGACTCTGACCCCCCGCAAGTCAACTCCTGAATCAGTTGTTTCCTGTTCGCTGAATGAGAGAAGCAGAGAGACTGAGGCTATCAGCTCATGACATGCAGGTTTAAAGGCTTTGCACACGAGCGCAGGTGTTGTCATTTGTTTTCATTGGCTGATCAGACCTCTGCTCACCTCTGCTCAGTCCACCAGTGCAGGTGGGGTCAAATCAGGGTATAACAAACTTAAAACGCCTGAGCGGGTAGAGCAGAGGGGTGCAGGGTCTTTAAAGAGCAACCAACATCAGTTTAAACTCTTTCACTGACCTCCAGTGGTTTCACTTCTCGCCCTGTTGCGGTGAAGTGTACTCCAGAGCGTGTCAGCACATCATTGTTGGTTCATTCAATCATTTTTCAGCCTTGTATACTCTGAAATAATGTTTCTAGATACTTAATCCTGCGTTGCAGTGAACGGGCGTCTCCACCAAAGCTTTTTGGAGTGCTTATTGTGCAGCAGTTTTTTTTGCAGACTCTTTGATTTCTATGATACGGGATATTCGCGGGAGTTATGGTTAATTTGTTTTGTTAATGTGCTACAAGAGCCAACTTTTGCAGGTCATTTGTGTTATCAACAAATAGTGAAAGTAAAAATGTCAGAAGGCAGCTGAAGTAGTACTCTACTTGAAGGCTGAGGCGCGATGGAGAGAGGACAGACCCGAGACGTCCGGTATTAAACGTGACAGTTGGTGTTTGGTGACCGTGACCCTCAGAGCTGAACTTCTTTCAGCTCTTGGCGACCAGAAAAAACAGCCAAACGTTCAGCGCCCTGCACAGGAAAACCAAAACAATGAGCGAGCAGAGGCTGTAAAGCTCGGTGGAAGTGAGGCGAGCAGCAGGGCCGGGTGATAATTCTCTGTAGGTTTGTCATTAAGAGTGATGGTTTTCACGTTACGCTCAGTCATTTGATCTGTTGTTAACATAAAGGTATTGATTACCGTGGCTTTAAAGCTAATGGAGGCTCTCAGCTGAAGGTTGGAACAGATGTTGCTTCTTCTCACGGTTATAATTGTCGATACTGTGAAAATCTGAAATGCATATAAAAAAGATTAAAACCTAACTAAAAGCAAATGCTTCTAACTTCAGATAACTGTGTAATTGACCCCGCTGTGCATATTTGATGCATGAGACATGTAAATTAGCATAATTAAAGCCCTGCTAATACCACATTAGGCTACACGTTCTATGACTTGATTCATGAGTAAAAAGAAGAACTATAAAAAGGAAATTATGTCGTTTTAACAGCGTCAGCAGTGGAATTAAGGGACCTGATGAAGCCAAGAAAGCCAAGTGAGTGCTTTTAATGCCGTGTTGCCAGAAGGTCGGGCTGTCACCGAACTAAATAAGAAACATCTCGATATGAAAATGGCTTCGAAGAAAAAAGGAGGAGGTGGCCGAGGGGAAGTTTCGAACATGGAGAAAAACACCTTAAAGCAGGTAATTTATATGTATGTAAAGAATGTATCACAATGCTAATGTCTGTTAGCACAATAAGGGTAAGTCCCATAATGTGTTAGCATCGAGCTAATGGACCAAGCACTGCTATTTATATACATATATATATAAAGCATTTTTTTTAAAAATCAATTCAGAAATCCTAATTAAAAAAGAATCATGATATTTAAGAGAATTGTTTTTTTCTCCCACTCCCAGGAAATAATCCATTTCTGCCATATTCTGCCAATAAATCCCCATAAATCCTACACACTGTACCTTTAAAATGAGATGGTTTATTATAGTTCTGCACTCTCCACAGTTTCTCTACCATTCCTCTAATGTATTTACGTGTCTTCCACATGATCTGGGCTGTTATATTCAGTGACATACCCACAAGTGTTTTTTTTTTATTACAGCCCACTTCATGAATAACAAACAGCACTGTTTAATTTTTCATCATCTTCTCTGTAATGATCATAAAAAGAAGTCTGGATTTAATGAACTCTGGAATGTAAGTAACAAATATAGAAGAGCATGATGGGAAAATGGCTGCAGAGAACCAAACAATTTGGCGCCGCGGCGACACGAAGAATAAAAATTCCAGCATGTAAACAGAAGAGCCGAGTGCTGAAAATGTCACATTAGCTATATTTATTAAAATCTTCCTGCTATGCCTCACTGTGCTCTAGATTTCCTTCTGGTGCGATAAGTTTTTTAATGAATTGGCCGGCGTCCAGCAGCACAATATCAACGCCAACAATAGCAGCCTTTGCACGCCACTAAATATCTGATGGGCTCTGCCGATTTCTGTGCTGATGTGCGGCGCTAAATACGGAGATGCCATTAGTGTGGGCCAGGCAGTCCAGAGCCATTATCTTAGCAATGCCATCTTGACATAAACATTTTGGAGGCAATTAAAGATTATATGTGTACGTGCGTGTGTGTGTGTGTGTGTGTGTGTGTGTGTGTGTGTGTGTGCGTGTGTGTGTGTGTGTGTGTGTGTGTGTGCAGAGCTGTCAAAGAGCAATTACGGTGACAATGTCCTCAATGTTCCGGGCGGCTCATTTTCATATCAGAGGAGACCGTGATGTTCCACAATTTGATTAATGTGTTTTCAGGGAGGACGTGTGCGTCGCGCACGGGGACGTATTTGCAAAAAACACACGCACGGAAAAAAAACACACACACACACAGGGAGATGAGATGGATGCGAGGCAGTAAATGGTTCTTAATTGATGCACTACATCCTTTGTTTCATTCTTTACAGGCCCGCCTCATTATTCTAACATTCCCAACTCTAAGTACTCCACAGAGCGGCTTCCATGATATAAACAAATAAAAACAGGAGCCCAGAATAGCAAACGGCCCAACTTCATCATTATGGGAACATGCTCTGTGTGCGTGTGTATTATTTTTATGAGCGCCACAGAATGCAAAGAACATTATCGGCAGCAGTACTCTGGTTGACCATAATTGAAAAAGCGTGCGCTTTTATCCATGAATGTTTGTGTGTGATTCTCATTTGGCGGTTAATGTCAGAGGTCTGAGACGATGTTCACACTCGGCCGACCACGACTGAAAATGCTTTGTGCGTGTGAGACAGACGTCCACCTGCAGAAGAGACGCAGTAACTCAGCAACAAGTAGTACTAATATTCTATTTTCATTAATATCTTGTTCTGTTTGACCTCTACTTTACTGAAACAATAGCCTCATTCGTCTGTAAAATCCAACACACTACTGCTAAAAAAAATGCATATATACGCCCAGTGGTGTGTGTGTGCTTCATAACCACGAGGACCCTTCGTATTCATATTAGCGTGCGCTGCGGCCTGTCATAACTAATTCATGCCACTAAAATCAATGAAAAGGCAGCAAAGTTATTTGGCAAAATAAACATAAATACAGTTAATAAAAGAGACCAGAGCCCAGCTGCATTAAAAGTAGGTGCTTTTAAGTAGATTCCTGACTAAACTTCAAATTTATAAAACCATACACACACATGGTTCTGTTTTATAAATCATCACCGTCATCGTTCAGCTCCCACAGTGGCCACAACGCGCCCGAAAGTGTGCGAGATTTACGGGGCTCTATTGGCAGAAAATGGCAGAAATGGAATATAATATTCATAAGTATGTTTTCATTAGAGTATAATCGCCTGAAAATAAGAATCAGTGTGTTTCCATTACCCCGAGAACGAGCTGTTACATTTGAGGGAGCAGGTGCTCTCGCCATGTTTCTGCAGACAAACCAAACACCGGCTCTAAGTGGCCATCAGAGGTTCCATGCATGCATGGAAGGGGAGGGTGAAACGAGGTGTTTGCAGTCTGCAGCCAAATCCTGCACACCGGCTGCGTATCAGCACCTCTCCTCTGATTCACTAGTCCTTCGCAATGTCAGTCGTGTTACATCAGCGGCGTCCTCTAACAACGCCGGAGGAAAAACACACATGCACAGACGCACATTAGTGAAATTGGCCAACAACCTAAATAAATGTTTTATTATCAGATTCCATCTCTCGCCTTATTTTTTTCCCATCTTTCTACCATATTTGACCTTTGGATGTCTCTAGAAAACAAAGTATGTGTTCTGTTTTTATAAAAACCACTTCCCGTGCCTAATAGTTTACACATCTGGTCCCTGCATGAGCGATCAGAGACACAAAGTTGTCTTCTTTAGAACAACACAGCCTGTGAACGTCACTGAACATCCTTTTAACGTTGATCTGTTTTCATTATCGACACTAAAATGCAGCGACAGAAGTTTCAGATTCACACACACTCGGTTTCTGGGAGCCAGAAACTTGGACAACAGCCCACAGAAGCTAAGCAATGTGCTGCTGTGGACAGAATCTGCAATTTTAGCCAATTAAAAGAAGATCCACCTAAAAAAAGTAATATCAGTTTAAGTGTGCACTATATTTAGAACATTTTCAGAGCTTTACTTTGCCATCAGACGGCCTTTTCTGACAGAAAATCACTGTTATATAAGCCAAATGACACTCTCTCAAAACCAACCAAACTCCATAGGAAAAATAATTCATTTTACCCTGCAGAACACTGTAGTTGCTGGTCTTGACTGCCTCAATCTGTTACTTAATTTACATTATTGTGTGACTTCAGTGTTTTAAAAGTTTAGTTCAGGTTCACAAAATTCACACAATAACACAAACAAACTAACTGATCTGTGCTTTAATAGACCAGCAACTCCTGTGTTTTGCAAAGTAAAATTGCTGATTTCGTCTATGGAGTTTGGTTAGTTTGGAGAGAGTGATTCATGACTAATAGAATGGTGGTTTCCTGTCAGAAAAGGCTGTCTGACAGCAAAACAAAGCTGTGAAAATATTCTAAACATAGTGCACACCTTGACTGATATTACAGCAGTTCATTGTTTAGTGTCTGTGCTGGTGCACGTCTCTTTGTGCAGAAAAAAACAGCATCTACTGTAAGTAATATACTGCCTACCACTAAGTACCTCATGCAAAATCCCTTTAAATGTGTACAACAACAGAATGTATATGTTTATTCCCTAAACCATTACTTCTTTTAAAAAGAGAGGTGTTAATGTATCTCATAAAGCTAATAAGGAGCTTTACTTTCATGCCAGCAGTCATCTTATACGAGCCGGTGTCGATTTTTCCAAATGATGTAAACGTTACTTAGGAAGGAAAAAGTGAAAGCTGTAAAAATACGGCTAAATTCAGTGCATATTTTTAAAAAGTGCACGTGCCAATTTTTACTGTATGTGTGATCACATCTGGGTGTGAGTGAGATCACATTATTCTGAAGCGAGTGTGTGTGTGTGTGTGTGTGTGTGTGACAGGTTGGTGTGGGTCTTAATTGAAGCAGGGTGCTGTGCCAGACCGGCCATTACGGGGCTGAATCTTGATCTAATCCGCAGAGTTAGTGGCCTTAAATAGATAATGCTCCTGTACTGGGGTCCAGTCACCGGGGAGGCTGAACATATGGTCCATGTGAGTGTGTGTGTGTGAGAGAGAGTGGGCGCATGTGTGTGTACATGTACAGGAGTAGACAGCTGAAACCGAGCCAAAGGCAGAACGGCATGCCTGTAGCATGAGCAGCAAACTTTCCAGAGTAACTGAGACCCCCAGCTGGTCTCTGCAGAGCGGTGTAACTTTAACGCTCCGCTAACACGAGCTGACACTCGTGGATCCGAGAGGAGGAAGGGCCTGCGTAGGACCTGAGGAAGATGAAAACAAAGATAGTGATGGAGAAAAGGAGCCGGAGAGACAGACTGACAGGCAAACAGGCCGAGAAACACAGCGACAGACAGATGAAAACAAAACAAGTGTGAGAAATGTCAAGTGCGAGACTCGAGTCAGGAGAAAAAAAAAATTCAAATGTAGGAAAAAGAGTACCTGCCAGAAAAAACAGAGCGGAAGAAAACCCCCGGCGCACTCCAAATTGCAGAGCCGGGGCATTAGAGTAGCTTGTCAATCACGACCCCCTTGACACGCATGGAGCAGGTGAGCCGAGGTTTAACTGATACACACACCGACGAGTCAATTACAGGCCGGCGAGGCAGAATGTCACGGCCGCCCGGACACTAAACCGATGGCTTAACCTCCTCACACTGCATCAATATGCCTCAGAGGAGAGGGAAGAAGGAGGAGGAGGAGGAGGAGGATGCTGCAGACTGAAAGCACGTGCAACACTCACATAGTACTAATACATTTTTGTATCTCTTTGTTAGTCAAATATGCAGAGGTTCTTGTAGTTTTAGGACTCTTCCTAAGCCCCTCCTCCAGACAGCAACTGTCCAATCATAGAGCAGCAACTGTAACTAGGCACCGCAGGCCTGCCCAGTCTCACATTTGTCTCCATGTGGAAGCAGTGTGCAGTGGGGGTCTAAGAGGAGTGACACTTGACGTCTTAAGTGTTTGGATGCTGGTGTCTTTTTTGTAGTCTTTCAAAAAACGTAAAGACAGAACAGCAAACGTGGGAAATCGATTAAACTTCGGTTGCGTACGTGAGGTGCACGCTATTTCTGGGGAAATATTAACGTTTGAAAGCACTGGAAACTATGCTGGCATCTTTATCCCACAATGCAATGCAGTAGTGATGACAACAGCAACAACATAACAAAAGCAGACAGTGGGCTCTCAGGAAGTGACGTACAGGTCGAGCAGTGTGTCACAAAAAAGTATGCACACATTCTGGGTATTTAGTGCATAGTGGACAGCGATGTTTGTGTTTTATCTGCTCTAACGTAAGCTGCAAATGTTAGCATGTCCAGCTAACTAGCTTACAACCTGCAGGAACGTCACGTCCTGCCAAACTCACTGCTTATTTCCAGGGGCTACACTGGGATCTGTGACTTGCTGGTGGGACACGGCTGATGATTTCATCACTTACTTCACTGTAAAAGTAGACAAGGTTTCTGCAAGATGCCTGTGAATGCACACTCACACACACACACACACACACACACACACACACACACACACACACACACACACACACACACACACGGTGCCGTTGCCAGGAAGCAATTAAAACTTGTCCTCGAAATAGTCCCTGTGCAATAGAACCTGACTGATACTTGTGTACACTGTGATGCTACTTCAGTTAGCATTAGCTCACCTGCAAGATATTTAATCAAGACTGACTCTGTAAATAGTAACGACCAAACAGGACAGAAAATATTCACATGCAACATGTTTGATTCACTGGTAGGCATCATAAACTAAAGAAGAGTCATTATAAGTATTATTCACACCAATACAATCAACTGTATAACAGCGAGACACTGTTTTCTGAGCAGTGAAAATAAATCCTCTTCTTCCAGTGTTTCTGTCCCAGTCACTGTCATTAACGCTGACATCACGTTCAGTGACTCTGACACTGAACCTAATCCAGGGCTTTGCAGAATCATCCAATATCAATGTTTTGTTTGGCGAGAGGCTTGTCTGAAATATTACGAACACAGCAGCAGCAGCAGCAGCAGCAGCAGCAGCAGCAGCAGCAAGCGAAGGGGACATGAGCTCAAGAATTATCAAAGTGACTCTCAACAGCTGCTTTGCTTGTGTCTCAATAGCTGGTTAGCGACAGACTGGAACATTTTCTTCTTGCTGACCCCTTTTATGTTTTATGTTTCATTCTGAACAAAAATAAATCCCACTGTTATCACTGTTTTAACATCAAAGAAAGCTGTGCATTATGGAGTATTCACATTGATCACAGTCTGTAGTTGCTAAATTAAGGACAGCGTGTATAAAGGGCTCAAAAAGGCAACCTCAAAAATCAAAAATTGACAAAAGACTTTGAACGCTACTTGGATTTGAGCCCCAATGACTTCACCTGGATTTGACTATTGACTTTCCTCCATGCAAAAGATTTGAAACTTTGTTGTTTAAAAAGTGTGAATCCACCAATCAGCTCATTTCCCTTCACTTCCTGAATCAGCCAACGCTGAAGCCAACAGCGTTTCCAATCAAGCTGCAGGAGAGAATCATGAATGTGGGAAAAGTGATACCAAAGAAAATTTAGTTCATGTTCAAAAACTGTGCGGTGGTAAACAAAGAACAAATTGCAATATGCAAAATATGCAGGTAAAAATTACAGACGGAGACGCAACAATTTCCAGCTTCGCTTGACATGTGAAGTTGCACCTCGAACAGTAATTTGGGGCTAATATTGACATAGTTATTGAGCTAATTCTTAGCTAATATTAGCTTAAGAGCCCAGTTGCTGACGGCATGAATGCAGGGAAGCTGGCAGTGGTGACTTAGACATTTTAATGCCAGGGTTCAAGTTCCCCCTGAACCATATTTTGCAAGGGAACCCTCGCTGCAGTCTGACTCAAGACGATGGTGACTGGTTTAGAGAAAAACAAACAAGACAGAGCAATTTTTCCACCATCACAGAGCACCGCTAAGACAGGCCTGGCTGTGCGAGACTACAACTTGTGACCTTCACAGTGACCTCTGTCATGACGTCTGCAAATGTTATGCTTCTGCAAATAAAATAAAAAAAATTAAGCCAACAGTTTGTAGCAGCAAAATTTCCTCATTCTTTTTAAATGTTCGACAAAATCATTAAGAAAAAGTTGAAAGAAAAAGACGATAAAAATACAGTGTTCAGCGTCAGTAGATAAGATCTGTCACATCTCCCGCTTCAAAGAAAAACTCTGTCCACACGCTGTCAATTGTGTTTAGCTGACTCACATATCTCCTGTCAGACACACAAACAGAAAACACACACACACACACACACACACACACACACACACATAAGAGGAGCTGGTATCTATAGGGCTGTTGCTCACTTTGCTCTCCACTCTAGAAGAGGAATGGGATGCGACTCGCCCTCATGGACGCCCATAGGCCTTCACCCCTCCGGGCGTCTCCATAGGTGTGTGTGTGTTTGTCTTTCATGAGTCAATTACCGAGTGAAGTCAGCCCGAGGCGTTCGCGTGGCCGGACCTTCACCTCTGCGAGGATGGAGTGACTGGGTGCTACAATGCCGACTCTATTCTGCTATAATTCACGAAAACGCTGTGTCTGTGTGTGTGTGTGTGCTCGCTGGGAATTAAGCAAAACACACAGGGAATCCCCCCGGCTCTGCACCCCCCCCCTCCCCTGTCCTTCTCCCTCTGAAGTGGGGTGGGCTGAGATAAGGCGTGTTATAAAAACACTCTCTCTCTCAGAGGGTGGTCAGAGCGGGCAGGTCACATATCTCTGATGTTTACAGGGGAAATCCATGATGTGAGCGGGGCCAAGGAGACGGAACAAGCATATGACTCTGTGTGTGTGTGTGTGTGTGTGGTTTATTTACTGAACTCTGGCTGGATAGTCATCATTTTAATCTATATTTGTAAGGGAAAGATTGTACTGTAAAAATAAGCAATCTGTTTTAACTTTAAAAAGTTTCTGTCCAGGATGCCACAAAATTTGAAGCTAACTGAATCTTAAAAGACACGTTTAAGTAATATTGTAATGACTCAAACTAACTTTTCAAGACAAATAAACTTAAAATATATATATATTATTATTATATATTACTTAAAGGAAACTGAATCTTTGAGTTTAAGCCACAAAAAACATACTTTTAAAAGTGGTTGAGTAAATTTGTGAAAGGGAAAGTAAATAATGCTTAATCATTTAATAATTTCAATTGAAGCCGTTTAATTTTCAAGCAAAGAAATAATGACAAACTGGTTGTGATTACGGGGCTGAAAGTCCATTTTTTCATGCAGCGAGACTTTTAAAACATTTTTTGCGCATCTATAACTCAGATATTCAAGTTTATTAAGAACAAAACTAAATTATCTCTGGCAAAACTTAGTTTATTTCAAAACATAAGAGTCTGACTTTAATCTCAAAAAGTTAGTGAAGCCATTTGCCTTGAAATTCTGAGTTTTCTCAACTTTTTTTCAGTGTAAAATGCTAATCATGTTGCATTTTAAACTTAATTTGATGAGTTAACTGAACTCTGTACAGAACATTTATACAAATGATCATTTCAAGTTAGAAAATCTTAAGTTTATAAGTCCTGAAGTGTTCTGAAAACAAATGCAGGAAAAGTTTAATTAACTGTAATGAATAAAGTTTGTATATTTACATTAAGTTAAGATAAGTTGATTCCTCTAGCTTCCTGTGTGATTTTTTTTACAGTGTGTTAAGGAGACGGTACACTGTGAGTGTGAGGCCGTGCCAGAGAATGTGTATTTAAATCAGGGGAGAGGTCACACAAGTACAGAGTGCATCGGGGTAACAAGGATTCTGCCCCCCTCAGGACGAAGTCAGCATCGGCGCGGCTTTGCAACAATCATAAAAAAGTGAACATACAGGATTTAAATTGAACTTTAAATTAAAAAATCTTTCTCCTCCTCTGCCTGTTTGTAGTGTTATCAGTCTTATCTGCAGAGGAGTTTTTATCTAAGCGGCTTGTGAAAGAGTTGGCAGACTGTGTGTGTGTGTGTGTGTGTGTGTGTGTGTGTGTCACTCTCATTTCCTCCCTATCACAGAGCTTATCTGTGGACTGCAAAGAATTGGGGGAGAGGAGTGACAGAATGGAAAGAGGAGACGGAGGAGTGTGGCGGAGAGAAACAGAGAGACGGAGAGAGACGGAAAGTCAAGCTGCGGAGTGAGAAGGGCAGGCAGTTGGTAACTTGTGTTTGTGTGTGTGAGAAAGTGCACACGCTTACAAACACGGGTTCGGGGCCGAGGTTCTACCCACTCGCTTCTCGTTTCTCCTGAAAAGGTTCTATCAGGAACCAAAAAGGACTCTCCTGCTGGTCCAAGCTGAAGAACCAAATGTGGTTCTTTGCTGAACCCTAAGAAGACAAGAGTTATTGGTTAAACCCACATAATGTTTTTTTAGGCACGCGTGTGTGGGTTCTAGATGAACCCCTTGGAATATAAATGGGTTCTTGGCAGCACAGCCTCTGTGGGGTTCTCGGTAGAACCCCTTGGACGAGTCATAGATGAAAACCTTTGACTATAAACGGGTTTTAGAAGGTGGAAAGGCTCTAAATAGAACTGCCAGAGAGGCTTCCATGCCTTTACAACCCAACAAGCCTTCATAAAAGGTTCCATGAGGAACCACAAAGGGTTGTGCTGCGGGGAAAAGCCAAAGAACCCCGTACGGTTCTAGTGAGCACCTTCATTTGTCAGAGTGTGGGCGTAGCCGTGGCAGTTTGACTGTTATGTCTAGAGGAGCATAATGAAGGGGAAGACACGCTCCCTATTATGGCTTTTCTTTGTGTATCATATGACACGACTCTAAAAGAAGCTCTAAACTGTCTCAGCAAACTGCACTTAGACTTACAATAAATAAACAATTATACAAAAAAAAAAGTAATGTGTCAGATGTTCCTGAAAGTCTTCCCTGCTATAAAAAGAGTCTTTAAAAAAAAAGCCAGAAAACTTCTGCCTTTGTTTTGCTCCTTATCTCCCCCAGGCTGCAGCTCTGTAGCGAACAATCGCCTCAAGAAAATGAGCTGGAGGTGGAATCCAGATGTACAAACTGGTCAAAACACACACACACACACACACACACACACACACACACACACACACACACACACACACACACACACACACAAGAGGCGCAAGGAAGTTTGTCTTCACTGCAGAGAGCTTCTCAATTAGCCACTAATTGCCTCGCCTTAACGAGCAGGACATTTCTTAGCACTAATGAAGCTGGTGGCAGGCTCAGAGAAAGTGTGTGTGTGTGTGTGTGTGTGTGAGTCGCAGCTACAGCGCGAGGTGTGTGTGTTTTTGAAAGATAGAAAGCGCAGAGACAGAGCGGAGATCTAATGGAGTCGGGTCCACAGCTCATTTTCAGCGAGCTGTTTGGCATTCTCTGGAAGGAATGCGTGGATGGATTACACTGCTGGCTGCTACAGCCACTTTCCAATGAGGCTCCACTTTGTCTTCACCCTTATCTAATCCACGTTGGAATGACCATCTCTGCAAAATGAAAATGAGGCCGGAAATCAAATGACCTGCCTGTTTGTTACAGCTGCGGGGACGAGCATGTGATTTGAGAAATTAAATCCCGCTCGGTCCAAAAAACGGAGAAGGTGCTTGCGCCAGAGAGTGTGGAACCGGTGTCCAAAATCTGCATAATAAAGATGCAGTGCGACACAAAACAAAATAGAGGCGAACATGTTGCAGGCGTGAACAACACAGGCGCTTCAGATGCATCATCCTTTCAAATTTCATCAAAATAGTGATAAATCAACGCCGGAGAACACGAGCAGACCCGGCTCTGACTCCATTACATGAAGCATTTTTGTAAACATGGAGGACATTAAAGAGCCACTCTGCTGATTTTATTTGTCAAAGTCAGTTTGTTTTTGTTACAATCCAGGCACCAGGAAGCTACCGGGCGGGGAGGGAGGTGCTAACGAAAGATGCTATCACGTTGCATTATGGGATCATAATAGGGACTAAAAGGGAGGCCATCTCTGCTGCTGCTGCGTGGATGTCAACCATTCTCGTTTAAATCATTCTCTTCCGAAAGTCCCACAACTGCATGGAAGTGGGATGCAAAATTTTAAATATTTCCTGCTTAAATACTGAACATCTGCGCCTGAATATTTTCTCCAGCTGTTTGCAATAGAGGGGTATTGATTGTGGTATTTTTTTTTAATTTTTGCATAGATAAAACAAACAAGACGTGTTAATAACTGACCTTTAGATGTGCTGATTCTATAAACCTATTCAGACAAAGCCAAGTTAGCTATTTCCCCCTTTTAAGCTAAGCTAGCCAGCTTCTGCCAATAGCTTTATTTTGATCGTGCAGATATGCAAAAGGTATCAATTTTCTCGTCTGACTCTCTGCAGCAAAGTTAATAAATATATTTCCCAAAATGTTGAACTGTTCCTCACCTGGCCAAACAAAACATCATCTTCCTCGCTAATGACATAATCTTTGTCTAACATGATCGTGGTCAGTGTCAGTTCTAAACATCCCAGGAAATCTTGACCTTTCACCTTTCAACACATCAGGAAAAACAATACCCTGCTTATTTTTTTGTTTGCACGAGATAAACATTTTGTGTATTTTGCATCAAGCTTCTTCAGGTCCGCTCATGGCTTCTCAGAATTTAGTATTTTTTCTTTATGTGTCAGAAAAATGATAGAAAATACCTTCAAGTTTCAGTGCTTTTTGGGAAATCCCCTTGAGAAAACAATATATCACACATCTTTTTCAAGCTCGTACGGAAACTAAGCAGTCACTAATTCCTCTTGGGCCCGGCAGCGCCTGATCTTAGCCAAGCGGCCGAGGCTAACAGGGACACACGACACATTACCCCATCTTTTCCCTGCCGTTCACAGCAACCCAACACTCCTGACACAAGCTCACCCCCAGCACCCCCCGACTGCCAAGCAAAACACCTGGCATCTGCATGAGAAGGGCGCCAATTTCACAGTGACTGCCAGGCGGTCAGCTGAGCCTCCGCCACACACATATTGGTGACGTGTGTGGAGCGGTACGGATGCGCCGTGTGTCTGCAAAGACAGCCTGTGTGTGTCTGAGCGGAGGGCAGGTATGTGAGAGACGGCATATTAAAACTATGTTGGAATCGGTGTGTGTGTGTGCGTGACAGACAGCTCAGTCTGGACACACAAAACCACAGTTTGGCAGCGCCTCTGCTCTGGAAACATTTATGACTATATATTCACATGCACAACCACACTGGTGTGTGTTAACTTGCATGCAGACACATTTGCGCTGTATGCATGTCAAGTGTTGGACAAAGTGTCTACATATAATTTTATATGGTTCCAGTGTCTCCCTGACATTGATGCATTTCCCTGTTGCGTGCTTCCAGTCCCTGGCTGAAGTTTTGTGTGTGTCAGAGGCCAGGGCTGGTGCTGAAAGCCTGATGGATGGGGTCCAGGGGTCACGGACTTCAGCTGTTGTTGGCCACATCACAACCCAGTGAACCGCACTGACTAGCCTTGGGTTCGCACCAGAGTGCACAGCGCTTTTTGCTGTTTTTCATTGTCGGAGCGATAGGAAAGCTGAGAGGGTCGGGGGAGATATATAAAGAGGGGATTCTGGAGGGTTTGGATGCCGCGGAAGAGGGTACGGAGGCAGGGGGTCTGGCCAGTCCGGCAGCTCTGAGCCTCCTTAGCACAGTGAGCAAATAAACAATGCAGCCCGCTCATCCTGGGAGTAACACACTGCTGGTCCATTCAGGTGGGAACCCACAGGGATCGGGCCTACAAGCTGTTCAGTGTCTCACGGTGATGTCGCATTCACTGCTTTAAAAAGAAAAAGACTGAATGGGCCAATCAAAAAAAAAAAGCACCTCAAAAAGTAGGAAATGCAGTGTAGCTCACTGAGTATAGGTTTGGATTAGAGCTGCAGCTAATGATTATTTATTTTCACAATTAATCCACTAATCATTCAGTCTGTGGAGTGCTGCAGAGATGATTTAATGTCTGCACAACACTGCTAGCTAATCTACATCAATTGTTAACTAGCTACTTACATATGTTAACTAATGTTAACAAAATTTGAGCTAACTAGCTAGCCATATTTTTTTATTTTCATCACAGACGAGCCTAAAATATAGCAGTAAACAGTAAAGGAGCAAGTTGAAGCTTGCTCAACTGTTTTGCACAGAGCAAAACGGGGCGGGGCTTCAAAAGTGTCAAGTGTGAAATTTTTTCATTGAAAATTATTTCCCAGAGCCCAAAGTGACGCTTCGTTTGTCCAACCAGCAGTCCAAAACCCAAAGGCTCTTCATTTACTGTCATAAATGACAAAGAAAAGCAGCAAATCATCAGATTTTGAAGCTGGAACGAAAAAAATTGACTGATTCAAGCGATTCATCAATTAAACAAAATACTTGGCGACTCATTTTCAATCAACTGATCGCTGAACTGACTTGCCAAACCCAGTGAACTGACACTCACTTGCAGCTCTGACTGTCATACAGATTCCAGCTGCACGCTCCCTGTGCTGTGTGTGTGTGTGTGTGTGTGTGTGTGTGTGTGTGTGTGTGTGTGTGTGTGTGTGTGTGCAGCAGCAGAGTCGGTGCAGAGAATAAAGGTCTGTAGCTGTAGTGTTTGATGAGGGATTTTTCAGTATATGAGGGGCTCAGTGACCCTGCAGACAGAGAGACGGGGAAAAAAAAACCCTGCTTCTCTCCATATTGGGATATATGAACCTTTCATTGTTGCCACGACGATGTCATCAGCTCTGAAAAAAGGGGTGGCTGCCGTGCCAGGTGCGGGCGGCCATGTTGCCATGGCGACGGTTGGTGTAAAAGATGGTGGTTGGTCGGTGGCTTTGGCTGTGGCGTGTGGGCAAACGAGAGGCAGCCGGCGAGCCAACATTGCTTTTAGGGTAAATATGGTCTAAATTAACAGCGCTGCTGTATCGACTCGGCGAGAGGAGGAGAAGGAAAAAAAAGGAAAAGAAAAAAAGACATTAAGTAAAAATGGATGTCTTAAACACAGCACAAGGTGAAACCAAGCAAGAATATTGCACAGGATATGAAATTATTTCCAATATCAGGCCAACTGTGGAAATTCAATTTCACAGCTCATGAACAATATCAAACAAACATGCTGGCTGAAAGAGCACACTCCAACTTGAGTGATACTGTATCAAAAGGCTACACAGCAGACATAAAAGCAGATGAGGTGGGTGAAGGGCAGGCTAACGGGTAACGGTAATCCATAACTCCACCAATCTCCATATTCAGGCCGTTTAAACTGCACATTAGCCACCAGCTATTCCCATGGCCTGTCTCAGACCTGGGAGGAGGGGGCGGGCCCGGCTTTCTAATGAACTGTATAATTAAATGAGAAGCTCCGCTCGGCCCGCTCTCGATTCCGAGACCACGATGCCTTAACGAGGGCTGGATTGAAACGAATGGCAGCAGGTGAAGGACAGGAGGACGGCGGGCTAATGCGGTGGAATGTGCCTTTAATGAAGAGGATGAAAGGTAGGAGGGGGCGGGAGCACGCCGAGGTCACGGTGGGCGCTCACCCGTGCCTCTGTGCCACAGCGCGAGGGTGCGCGGTCCCCGTTCGCGCTCCCCTCCATCTCTTTCCGTCTATCTCTCGCAGCTCGGGCTTTTTTTGGGAGCTGTGTGGGAGAGATAACTGCTTCAGCTCTCCACTTTGCCCTCCCCAGAGCTCGCCTTTTGATTGACACATGCTAACAAGCTAAGGTGTTCGACAGGGGCGCCGGCAGAATAGGTAATGCTAAGAGAACATAACCAGGGAATTCTCCCACAACCCGCGGTTCATGACAATCGACTGGGGAACAGCGTGTGCTCCTGCATTTTTTCTTCTCTTTTTCAGGAACTGCAACAAGAGTGTGGGCTTATGAGGTGTCAAATTAATTCATGTTTAAAAAAAAAGAAAAAAAAAAGAAGTCCTCGTAACACAAGAAGAAAGTGCAGGTGAATTTTCAAACGCTAAAAAGAGCCGAGCAGAATCGTCGGGCAACTTCCAACGAGAAGGAATATGGCTGCAGAGAATAGACAGATTCATTTTACAGGAGCAAAAGGTAGCAGTTGCACGTCCAAAACAGCAGTCCAGACAGGAAGTTGGAGCCATAGACGGTATTTTACATAAGTCGGATACACGATCTGTGGTTGAAGCGAGTTGTTTCCCTCTTCTCCTTCTCCTCAGGCTCCAGGAAGCTCAGGCAGGCTGCAGGAACGCTGCAGGAGCGCAGGACAAGTTCGAAATTATAATTTGACAATAACAAGTGACGACGAGTCCTCCAGCTGTTTATAACTGTGACATTCTGCATTAATTTGAACTCTGATTCACATGAAACAGGCAAGCAACAAGACAAGGAACAGAACAGAATAGAAATGTCAAAGGAGGACACACATATTTCACCTTGTTTCCTTGATTTCTGATGACAGATCACAATCGCTTTGTGACTGATCACAGTAAACACACTACAGATTTCTCCTTTAAGGAAGGGTTCGGCCTTCCTTGAAATGAGAGGTCAGGCAGTGGGAGAGGAAAACCTCTTGTGAGCTGATACGAGGCATGAAAATGTGTCTGCCAGCCTATCAATGGCCGTGACCGCGTCCAGTCTGAGCGAGTGTGTGTGTGAGAGTCTTACTGCATCATGTGAGTGAACTTAAGAATCCTTTCCAAATGACCATGAACTACAGGGAGACACACACACACACACACTGTAACTGGCTATATAAAGCGTGGATGGAAGAGTAATTTCAGTGAGATGTGTGTTACAGCCAGAGATTTCAAAGCTTTCCTTTAATGGATGTAATTAATTCTTGGATGCTCACTTGTCTGTTGTTTATTGTCTTTGGCAGCAAACTGACCACAAGCACTTGAAGGAGGCCGTTTACTGCGTAGTTACTCTTTAAAGTACAGTCAAGTGCTGTAGGTTGTTTTGCCCTCAGTGGGAGTGAGAGATCTGCTGGTTATTGCTGGAATTTAAGGACTATATTCTGTACTTTCAATTTCAGGAGTGTGTAGCGTTCACATGTGAACCGATGTGGTACCAGTACCTGGTGCAATCTGGACGGTAAACAACCCTGTGGATTAGTACAGAAAATAAGCAAAAGTTTATGATACTGACAAGTTTTTGTTTATTAAAATTGAATTATTTTGTAACCCCCATTTGTCTGACAGCCAATTGTCCCTAAAACAAATGTCCATTGCTCCAAAAGCCAGTTGTTCTGAAAATACACAATCTTTTTGGAGTTTTTTGCCTTTTATGCTGTAGAACAAAATGTTCAGGCATCTAACTAAAAACCGATTGACCTCAAGAGCAGCCACACAGCCCAGTTTAGACACTTTGAACCGAGCACCAAAAGGAGCTTTTTAAAATGCTCCATGCGTGCGAATGCATTATCATCGCCTAATGCCGTTTCCGTGCCATCACCACGCCATTATCACGGCTTTGGTAATAGTAAAGTCATGGTACGTGTGACTGTTAATGACCCGAAAGTGTGAAACGTGACTGAAATATTTGGAAGCTGATGCAAAACTGCAGTGAACGCACAGTGATGGGTATTAGCGGGACATTTTGTTCCGTTTTCGCCCCGTTTTGTCATCACAGGATGGCCGGCAGACGGCCGCTGAGCCTTTTCCCTTTATTGTTTCTCCAGCTTTTATCTATTCTGGTGTGGGATGCATTGTAAAGCTGTTTTGAAAAGTATTACATGAACAGAAATAAGCATTTGTTTATTGCCGTTGCTCGGCCAGAGAGCCGGTGCCTCATCTGACGTGAGTTAGAATCATTCATTTGCTTGAAATTGGTTAAATAGTGAGTAAATAAAAC
Source organism: Lutjanus erythropterus (assembly GCF_056507025.1). Taxonomy (NCBI): domain Eukaryota; kingdom Metazoa; phylum Chordata; class Actinopteri; order Lutjaniformes; family Lutjanidae; genus Lutjanus; species Lutjanus erythropterus. The sequence goes on along the minus strand of NC_139340.1, from coordinate 15,882,669 downwards.
GATCGCCGGCTGGTTTGAAAGGTCTATTTCAGCTCAGACAGGAGAGGGTCAAAGCGGTGCAGAGACTAGACGGATCAGCAGAGGCCCGGTCCCTGTTGGCCTCGATGCTAATTAAACACTAACTGATAGAAAAAAGCCTTCTCCACACTCTAATTATTCCCCATTTCAAGTCTAATTTCACCAATCAGTGCCATCTTTATTTCTGAGAGCAAATTGGGCAGTAATCATTTTCTAGTGGAGATTTCCCTGCCTCTAATTGTTGAAGATGATTTAGTCATTATCAGAACGCTGGCTACTCTTATCAGTCATCTCACAGGGCAAATTTATCTGCAGATTGAGCTCGGAGAAATTAAGCTGAATATTGTAATGAATTTTTAAAGTGATGACTAATGGTGTTGTCATAGTTTGACTGAATATTTCCAGCATATAGAGGCCTAAATGATCTGCTGCAGGACAGAGAGATACTTTCAAAATATTTAATGCAAAATATTTGTATAAAAAAAAAATCGTGCATTTATTTGACAGCAAGTTTGAATCAAACCACCATTTACAAGTTTTCAGTGCAGTGACATTTAGCAATGATATGTAGTTACAATGTTGATTTAAAGGGATAGTTTGGATTATCTGAAGTAGGGTTGTATAAGTTACTAACTGTCTGACAGCCTTTTTTGATGGGAAACCACAGTTATGCAAGTCCGAAATTGCTCTCGCTAAACCAACCAAACTCCACAGAAGAAATCTGTAATTTTACCTCACAGAATATGGGAGCTGCTGGTCTAATGCTGCCTTGAATTGCTAGTTTTTTGTGTTGTAATGTGACTCTGGTGAATCTGAAGTAAGTGTTTTAAAACACTAAAGTCACTCAACAGCAAAAAGAATCTAAACAATCAAGGTAGCACATCAATTTTGCACGAAGAAAAATTTATCATTTTCCCTATGGAGTTTGGTTGACTTGAAGAAAGCAATATTTGGCTTATATAACAGAGGTTTCCTTTTGGAAAAGGCTGTTTGATGGAAAGGTAAAGCTGTGAAAATATTCTCAAACTGATATAGATTATTTTTAGGTGGACCTGTTTTAAGTGGTTAAAATACCTGCTGATCCTGTCCACAGCAGCACATTGTTTAGCTTCTGTACTGGTGCTCATCTCGGCTTCTCCAAACTGCAAGGTAACACACCAACAACTGATGAGTACCTCATACAACCACACTTCAAAAAAACCTCTGACTATCCCTTTAAGCTCTTTATTAGCTGCAGCATCACACAGCTAACAGTCTGTTGCTTGTGTGAGAATCAAGATTCATACATTTTATTAGAAACACCAAAAATATCACAAATAAACTCATCTCATTTATACTTTTGTACAGTACACGTCCACATCCAGATGACAAAAGGCAAAAAATACAAAAAAAAAAAAAAGAAAACAAAACACAAGAGCAGGATGTAAAGGAAGTCCAAGCGACAAAACATCAAGGACAAGAAGATACTTTGAAGGGCTTACTTCCTCTTTCCTGTTTGTGGGCTTCACCTTCCTGTGTCTCTTGTGATGAAGCGGTCCGGCTGGTCAAGGTGATCCCTCTTTGTTTCCTTCGGTTTGATCAGCTTGTGCAAAATGCAAGTCAGCACTGCTTTCATGCCCAGTTAGCTGATTCTATACAACATGAAACTTCACTCTATATATCTATGGCGTTAATTTAATTACCCTTAATTTAATTTCCAGTCTATATTATAAAATATCTATGTCAAAATAAGCTCCTGTTTGTATAAACATTGGCACACTGTAAATATATATGTACACCCACATATGAGTCCTTAACGCTTGTTCAATCTGTGCTGGCCTGTGGAGACGGTTATGACCAGATGGTTCTGAAAATAAGCCTCATTTTAGCCGCTTAGCTCGTCACTTATTGCTTTCAGGGTTCCTGATCAGATAAATTAATATGGCAAAATCTCACTTATCCACACTGGCAGCGTAGGTGACTGCTGACACGAACGTTTCACAGATCTGGAGTTATTTATATCCTCTGTGTGATTGTGAGAGGGTTCTACCTTTTTATACAGCACCAATCATGGGGTTCTTCCGTCTCGGATCAGGCTGTCTTTCGTCCCTGTAGTCGTAGCGATCGGGGCTGGCGTAGCGCTCCCTGGCGGCGGGGTGCCTCTCTGGGCTGGTGTAGCGGCCGGGGCTGGCCTGGCGGTAGGCGTCCACTCGCCCCCCGGCGGCCTCGTAGTAGTGCCTCCCTCTGTGGCCCGTCGGGGGCGAAGGGGGGACGTCCTGCCTTATCGCGGCACGGTGCTGCTGTCCCGCCCGTGGAGATGGGGGGTGGTAGCGCTGGTTGCCGGCTGCCTGATGGGATTGTGCGCCCGCCTGGGGGAGCGGCACACGGCCGGGGTAGGGGGGTTGTTCTCTTGGCACGGGCCTGGAGTGGGTGGGGTAATCATAGGGATCCCTCCTGAAAGAGAAAGATGGTGGTCTGTAAGAAATGAGGGTAACTTTATTTGAGGGGGTGTCCATAAGACTTTATGAATGTTCCTAAAACGAGACAGTAGTGAGTGAAGTTGTCCTGTAGGACGGTCTGACATCATTAGATCACACACATGTACACTATATATGCTTGAGAGTATAGGGTGAGACAATATTTAATACTGGTTTGAACTGGTTTGGAGCGGAGGACGTGCCAGAGATTTGGCCCTTCCTCGCGGTAAGCCTCCTCCTGTTATTCAGTTTACGTGGCGAGGCTGTGGCCTTGGCAGGATCGAGTTGTGGGGGAGACGTGGATGGAGAGATGCCAAGAGATAACAGCAAATGCCTTGGTAAGCATATATGAGGCCGTGTGTGTGTTTAGCTTGTGTGTGGAGGAATGTGTGTGTGTGTGTGTCCCAGGGGTCTGCAGTAACGAGGCAGCCAGCTGGAAGTCTCCGGTTCCCTCCCACTAGCTCTGGGTGATTAGGGGCTAAACCCCCGGGTAAGGCGACACGCGGGCCTCGGGGAGACGGAGGAGGAGAGAGGGAGGGACGGAGAAAGAGAGGAGGACCGGAGAGAAAGTGAGAGATAAAGAGAGACACAGAGAGGGGAGAAAATAAAAGGGAGGGCTGCTCACCTTTCACAGGCCCATTCAAATGTTTTCCATCTTATGTGCTGTTTCCAGCGCCGAGTGACACACGCGTCTCGCTACAGCGAGTAAGCAAATCTGAAAGTCAGCTCCTCGTCGGCCTAGCGGTAAGGGAAACTCTCCTATTTTTAAAAGTGGTGATCTGCAGGAGCCCCGTCAACTTCATAAATGATCACCTCTGGCGATGCATGAAGAGACTTTCGCTTCCTCTCTCGATGAAGTCAACAGTTATTAAGATCGGTGCAATGCTACAAGCTACATGCTACAGAATCGGGATCAACTATTTTGTGCCGAATGAATTAGGTTATACAGAAACCAGAAATCCTGCAACTGCAGGAAGTTGACAGCAGCCTGGTAAATTTTCATTTTTTAATAAAGTGCTAATGTCGGTTCATTCTTTTTTCCTTTGGCTGCAGCTCAAATCACTTTTATCCTATTTCAATCAACAACGCAGCAGCCAAACAGATTTAGACATTCACTTCCCACCCTTCAACAATGGCTCCCACTGTAGTTATTATACAGAAGCTTTGAGCTTAGCCTCTCCCTTGTTCTGCAATCGTATCCCTGCGTCTCGTCTGTCCGGTCCCCCGAGTCTGGCTCAGCACCTGTTGACTGGCCAATTAGAATGACTCACTCACCACAGTTCAATCAGGAGAGACTAAGAGTAAAAGAGAATGGTTTATTGACACATGCATGATATATGAAACATGAACAGTCTTTGGCGGTTAGACCCCAATGAGGTGAAACAATATGTATATATAAATGGGGGTGATGAAGCTGTAGTGAAGAGAAACCCCCCCGGGGTCTAGACACTGGTGGTGGTGGTGATGATGAGGTGCAAAGCAGAGACTGGTGAGGTGAAGTGGCTCTGGACTCCTGCTGCCTGGACCTGAAGGCTGGAGGAGAGGGCGTCAGGGAGGATCGAGGTGAACATCTTCTGCTACCTGGGTCCAGTGACTGGAGGAGAGAGGGGTGGAGGAGGGTCGCGCGATTGACTGAATGACAACTGATGGAGCAAAGACAGAGACGATTTAAAGATTTGGCAGCAGCAAATTGACTGGCTATCGCGACCGTGGCAAAATCTGAATGGATGGTAAAGACGAAGGTGAACGCCCACAAACAGCTGATTAGAGGGAGTAGGAGGAGAGAGGCGGAGTAAAGGAAAGTTGTGAATGAAGGCAGTGTAATAGAAGGTCTTCCTGATTGAACTTACGCTAAGCTACATATTAGGTCGCACACAGCTTGTTGTGCATGTGTGTGTGTGTGTGTGTGTGTGTGTGTCTGTGCTCATGCATAAGCAGACTTCCCTTGAGGATGTTCATGGGACTGTGGTGAGGTGGATTTCTTTATGTGTGTGTGTCCCAGATATGAGGAGAGTGTGTTTTCTGTGGGCTGGGAGGCCTGACCACCCAAACAGAGCGGAGAGACAGGATACACAGGTGGTCCCGAGAATGAACAGCACCGCCTTGTCAGTCAGCGGAGCAGGAAAGACGGGGCGCACACACACACACGCACCGCCACGGCTTGAGATAAAGAAGAAAAGAGAAGAAAATGGGGGGAGGAAGAATAAAAAAGAAGGAAACCGAGAGAGAGATTCCATCTGAAATGAAGACGTGAGCAGGCAGAAGCAGATGTGGAGGGAGTCTGGGTAAAAAAAAAAAAAACGATACAGTTCTCCATGTAAAGCCCGGCCGGAGTGGAAAGAAGGTCAACCTCCTCATTAATCCAGATTAAATGGTGAAGGCCACCAGGGGAGGCAAAAAGAGAAGGAAAGAAAGAAGGATGGAGTGATGCAGGGGATAAAGGGAACACCTGGGTCCTCCACCCGACTCAGGGCCACCCAAACAGACAGGAAACTCCGCCGGCTTCCCCTCTCTTCTCTCATCGTCCTCCTCGTTTTCCACTCTCCCTCTGCGAGCTGCAATTTCCACGTCTTTTCCACTAGAATATTCATCTTCCTCTCCTCCTCCCTCACCTGTGACCTCCTCCCCCTCATGTCTGTTCATCAGCTCCTTATTTAAATACCACCATCATCTCTGCACCTCCTCTTTCTCTCCATCCTCATCTACAGGTGCTGTTTTTAGCTTCTCCAAGGTAATAATCAGTAAAATGAGCAACAATTAATTCATATGTGAAGTGTGCATTTAATAATACGGTAATTCTGTTAAGATTTATGGAAGCAAAGTGCAGTTTAGGTGTGAAACACAGCTGTTATAATGAATATGGTATTAAAAATGAAATAATATCATGTTAATAATAATAATAATAATAGTACACATATAACTGTGTTTAAATCATTTAGTGCCACTTAAACGTACTGTATACTATTCAATCTGTGAAAGAAATAATTATAAGATATAAATCTTTATTATGAGATAAAAAGTGACAATTACGATAAAAAGTTCAAATTATAAAGTAATAAAAGTTTTATCTTTTAAGGAACATAAGGAATTTTTTTCTTTTACTGGTGGAAATATTTTTGGTGACAGACTCTTTCTCCATCTGCCTTCACTCATCTTTCTATTTTTCTATTTTTCAAACTTTCTGCAGATATCGTGAAATCGTTTTGTCACAATGATCACGTAGTAAAAGTCTCACCCTTGAATACTTCCTTTGTCCAGCTTTCTGGACGACAGAGTGATGAATGAAGTAAGACAAATTCCTGTAGTGCCTCGGTAACACAGGTCCGATGACCTTTGACCCTGGACTGGTAGCTGTGCGCGAGGCTGTGAGGTTTCCTTTTGTCTGCTCATATGGGAGCATTTATGTTCCTTCAGGGAGGTTTGTGTCTGACAGTTTACACGAGTTCACAGGAGGAGCTGAAAGGAAATGAGCGTTTCTCTTTCTGCCACCAGATTTAAAGTTTAGAAAATCTTATATTATTTTAAAGACACTGTATGAAAGCAAACACAAAGGAGGTTCTGAGATACTGTGATTAATAGCATGAGAGTATGAGTTTGTGTGTGTCCGGCCGAGCAGCTGGGGGATTAGGGGGTCCACGGGCCTCAGTGACCCACAGGGAGTTCCTCATCCCCGGGTCACACAGCTGGCTTCAGCCTGGCTGCAAGATGGAGGGAAATCATTGTGTTTCTGTGGGGCTCCGCTAACCTGAAACGTCCCCAGACCACGTCCAAAGTCCAGCAACATCAGAGTTTTACATGATTTAGGAGTTAATTCAGCGGATAAAACATTCCCAGCATGTGTGTGACTCAGCAGGTGAGACGGCGAGCCAAAGCCGCGGTGCGCGGTTGTGTTTGTATATTCTAAATGTCAGAATGAGATCTGCTGTTTACTCGTTAACTTACGTAACTTCATTAGTCAGTTTGTGTCCCGTATGTGTACGGGAAAGAGAGGAAGAGTGAGGAGGAGAAAGAAATGCAAACACATACTGTAGTAGAAACAGAAACTAAAGTAGAAGAGCAGAGTGCAGATCTCTGCCAGAAGCACCTACTGCAATGCCGCACGCAACCAGTGAAGACTGCAAAGAAGTGCACGATGAGTCGACCATACGATTAAACATCACCACCCTCACAAGTCGACACCAGAAATACTAGTCAGTTAAACTATTTATCAATATTTTATTCATGCACAATGCCAGTTAGCTGTTGCTTCTAAGATGTTATGCAGCCGCCCGCCACTTGTTGACAGGTCCTTGACCATACAGTCATAACTGTGCACAAAAAATATCAGGACTGTGGATCGAGTAGTAAGCAAGATTAGCCACAGACACAGACAGTGAATCCACATGCGCCTGGTGGATAATTAAGGCGAAACAGAAAAACAAAAACAGAGGCCAAAGAAGATAAAGAATGAAGATGCACTGCATTTCCCTCTAATTATTAACACACACGTACAAGATCAAGTTGTGTACTGGTTTACCGCCTGCCACTAAAAACAAAAAGTGAGTTTCAGATTCCTGAGGACAGGGTGGAAATATCCTCTGGAGCTGTTGCTTTTGACTAACAAAAAAAACCCAAAAAAACCCAAAAAAAAACATGCCAGACGTGGCAGATTCCTGCCAGAATAAAACTGTTGGTAATGACAATTAAAGGAGCTCCGCCAGCACCGCTAATCCAGCCTGAAAAGAGCTTATGACAACAAGACACATGCAGACAGTAGGTGTGTTTTCATTCAGCTGTCAAGAGAGTTTTAAGCGCACTTTTGAAATGTCAAAATAAAAAATAAAATTAAAAAATGGAATGCAAATGAGATGCTTCCTTGAGGGAAATAAATAGGTTTGAATTAATGTCAGAAAAGGAAAAAAAAAAAGACTTTCAAGACTGAATTAGTGCTTGTTATTTTTCTCTCTGTCATTATCAAGTGATACTGTAACACAGCTATTATTAATGAAGCTACAATTCTCTCCAGTGTAGACGCAGACATGGGAGTGACAGAAGGAACCACATTACTAGAAAGAGGTAATTTACAGATAACGTTTATCAAAGCTGTTTTGATCTGTTCTGCAATGAAACCGAACCATTTGTCTGCATCATTTTTCACCAGAAAACGCATTTTCATCCCTATTTATCATGTCACGACTTTATTTTACAGAACGCCAGATTTAAGAAGCCGCACTTCAGATAAACCAAGACAAAAACTACAAATATGTTCTTTATTTGACGGTATTAGACCCTTTGTTAGGGGAGTTAGGGGCGATTTGATGCATTCACGATTTGCAAAATTTAAGACAGAAGACAGAGACAATGTAGAGAAAGGGAGCGGCGGTGTTGCTGGTGAGCAGGGAGACAGATGCAGACACTCGTCTGTCCCCTCTGAGGTCTATATAGAGCAGCGGCGCAGGGTGTGATGTGAACCACAGGGACCAACTAGAGTGGAAAGCTGTAATGACACGCCGTGTAATACATCTGACTCACACTTCCAGAACATCAGCACCATATACCACACTCCCAACCACCCTCTGAGAGAGTGTGTGAGTGTGTGTGTGTGTGTGTGTGTGTGTGTGTGGTGAGAGCAGCAAATGACAGACAGACTATTACATCCATATTTATATGCATGTGAATGTGCATTGGGAGTGTATATGATTACATACTCAACAGTGAAAGGAAAACGTGTGTGTGTGTGTGTGTGTGTGCGTGACCATCTGGGACTGTGAGGGTGTGTGTTCCGCCTCATGACAGTGAAGAATTTGTGTGTGTGGTGGTAGCACGGGGAATAAGGGGTGGGGGGGTTACCCTGCACCTGCCCCTAGGAAACGGAAGGAGGAAATTAGTTACCCCCCCACCACCACCAACCCTCCTCGACTCAGCTCTCAGTTCCTTATTAGACCCCCGCACTCACCATATTGGTCCCCCAAATACCCCCAGTCCTAAACAGCTGGAAAACAACAACCGTGTGTCTCTGTCAGACACACACACACACACACACACACACACACACACACACACACACACACACACACACACACACACACACACAAACACACACAAACACACACAAACACACACACAAACACACATGTGACGAAACACGATTAAACCTGGACAAACAGTGTGTGATGCACATTTTTACACTCACAGCTACGTTAGATGATAAAGGTCAATTCATTATTTTTGCGTGAATTTCCCAATATTTTATGCAAAATTGGTTTTACGTGAATGAAAACAAGCCTCGTGGTTAGAAATACACACCAGGAAAGCTTCACATAATTTAGCTGTATCAAATGAAAATGGACGCAGCCTCCAGCTGGTCCTGCAGACAAAGATCTGACGCGTGACTTAAATAAATAAACTACATATTCAGCGTGCGGAAGCAGCTAACGAGCGAGCCTCTGTCTTTGCTGTTGACATGTGCGGGACGTTACCAGATGTGGAGACGCCACCAGTCACATCTTTCACAGCTCGGCGTTTTCTCAGAGCTGCAACCGCACTTTTCAAAACGTCTGGCTGTTAACACAAGTGAGGATGTGCTCTACTGAAAACACGTCTCTGGTGACACTGAAAACCATCCGCTTTATACGTCTTTATTTTACCGCCATCTCTACACGCCACGCCGATGTGTTTAATTTGCAGCGAGTGTGTTGCAGGAGTTAAAAAATATAATATTTGGACTGAAAAGCAACAAACTTTACTGCAAACTTTCCACATTAATCACAGAAGAAGGGCGTTAAAGTGCAGAGTTTAATTTTATCTGACGATCTGAGTCTTATTACTCTGATGTCGTCCTGCACAGTAATTCATAAACTCCAAAATCACCAAAGACTGACTGCTTGCCTTCATGGATGAGGTGATAAATGATGAATAATTTGTGATAGCTTCATTTGCATTTCTTTAAAAATCTGTCATTACCAAAAGCTTAAAAAAAAAGGTTGTAGATATTTCCTGGTTTTAAAATCTGGCCCAATTAATTTGTAATTGAATGACCCTGGCATATGCTGTATTACACTTCAAACCTGATGCTGTTCATATTTTGGTTACTGTGTGGGAAAACACATCAGTATGAAGCCAATATAAATCTGTTATAAGAAGAGCTATAAATAAGGCTGCTTCAAAAAAACATAATGTTTAAAGTCAATGTACGCCAGAACGGATGAAAATCTGCAGAGGTTGGATGAGTGAGCCAGCATCTTGGTTGATGTTGCACATTCGATTTCTAAGCTAATGTTAGCTGGTGTTGCAAACTGTAGGACAAAACAAAACATCCAGAATCCTTTTTTTGGAAGTTTCTATCTGTTCTCACCTCCTCAAACTGCAAATTTGATCTTTACAGAAGCAGAAGCAAATAAAGTGTTGTTAAAGCAGAGGAAAGCAGAGGCTTTTTCCAGCTACTAACTGTATACATTACTCTTTACTACTTTCCTGTTGTGCTGTCTGTTTAAAATTTAAGGATGCGCATATGTTTGTCTTCTTTTATTCACACACAAATGCATAAATAATTAGTGCAAATGCTCAGACATTTAACTGCACTCACCTCAATTACATCTGCACATTTAATTTGTTAATGTTCTGATTGCGGGGATGAAGCGAACATACAGATGCATATGTAAGCACATCTGCCAGTTATGAGCTCACCTGTTAGGCGACTGACGAGCAGGAGACATGCATTGCATGCAAAATACATTAATTGCTCGGCAAAAAACAGCTGCTGCACCTCACTGCCAAACACTCCCACGCACACATTCATATGCATGCGCACACTTTTCTGGGTAAAATGTTTAATGTGTCATAATTTGCAGAGGTAGAAGTGGTGTTGGAGGAAAAATCGCACCAAATACCTGCTTTTCAGTTTGTGGTTTAAGGCAGTGAAACGCTGTCCATGGTTTGTAGATGATAAGTTGTAGCCAGAGCCAAAATATTTCCTCTGGTAACCATCAATTATTGTAAAAATTGTTTATTTAAAAGATGTAATACAGCGTATTTATCGAGTTGACATATTCATTAGTGCATGATGCATTCTCCAGATTCTCAAAATTCATCCCTGTCCAAATCCTGCACACATACACACACACCTCACACGCACACACTAAGTCATGGCGCTAATGGCGCTGTGCTAGCTGAGTGCTACAGACACAGAGCAGACCTGGCTGGCTCTGCAGCAGAGGAAACCATTAGCCACTCTGGCCCCGGCCGTCCAGGCAGCTCTGCTAATCAAACCAGGCTATGACAACAACGGCGGTGGAAATTGGCTCTCACCTAGACGCACGTGCCTCATCTAAATGGGCTCGTGTTTACACTCTCTGCTACTATATACCGAGCAGTGACAGGGAGTGTGTGCAGTATCAGTGGCAGGTAGCCGTGGGTCCGTGGGAGCGTTCAGTCAGAAATGAGGAGGTGAGGAGAGACGGGAGGCACCGGGGCAAACAGCCTGGATGTAAACTAAGAATAGGTTCCCTCTCATAAAGCTCGCAGGAACATTTAATGACTCATTCATCATTTTAGTGATGTCATTCTTCACATGACTATCAATAAATATTTATTCTAAAATATTCTTTTTCATTTCTATGCTGCATTTAAAAAGGCCAGTTCACCTCCGAGTGCTATTTATAAATCCAGACAGGTTTGGTGTGAGTTGCAGAGAAATGTCTGCATTCTCTCAAATATAATGGAACTAGATGACACTCGGCTTGTGGTTGTCTGGCTGTTTTTTCAATACCAAATGCTCAAGGTGGGATACCACGATAAAAAGTGTACGATATATACAGTTGTGCTGCTGCCATTTCTAATTTGCGGAGCAGAGGAGCATACTGTAGCATCTAAAGTACTCCTAAAGTTTAGGGGATCACAGGCGAGGTTTTTTAGCTGCAGCTTGTTCTCTGGGCGAATCCACGCTTTGAGTGCGTGCAGCAGTTCACTGCAACACGCCGACACAGTACGGAAATCAGCATATTTCCACAATTGATCGCCAATTACATCAACAAACTGCCCCAGCCCTTAGCTCCTATATAAACCTGCTCAAAACAAGGTCTGTGCTTTATCTTGAGTAACTGGGTCATGATTTCTGGAAAGAGACATTGCTGTTGAGTTTTCCAAATGTATTTTTTTGGCACTTTGAGCACCACAAACCGAGTGCCATCTACTTCTGTTATGTTGGAGAGAAGGCAGACATCTCTACAAACTCTGCAGCTCACACTGCAGGTAAGAGGAAAAATCTGTACTTTTGATTTTGGGGTGAAATGATTTTAACTGCTGCTCTTATCCAGAGTGAATTACAATGACCGAAAGAGGACAAAAAAAAATTTACATTCCTGTGCCATCAAAAGTACATGAGGCCATTATGGAGGAGGTGAAAGGTCGGATTCACTCCTCGCGCAGTTCTCCAAGAGGGAGAGTAATCATGTAACGGAGACGTGCCGAGGGGAAAAGAAGTGAAGTGGCAGTTAATGACAGAAACAGATGGGACTTCTTTTTCACTAAATGCAGAAACTTTTAAGCTGACCACAACTCATATTCAATTTCTCAGGTTCTCCACAGTTCAAACCAAGTTCACTGTGTGCCAATTCTTCTTTATTCTGTTCTATTCTGAGCGGAGAGGAGAGCATTTGAATTCATGGTGACTCCTGCATCTCCTCCACAGAGCTGCCCGTCCATCTGTGTTTGCAGACCGAATGTCACGCAGACTTGTACATGACAGTCTTTGTATTTCTCACAGAGCTCACGGGGAGCGCAGAGGCCTCAAAGTGTGTATCTTTTGTATTTTTATTCATAAGGCTATGATTTCGTTTTTCCCGTACACAGACCTGAGAGGGCTGCGGGAGAGACGGACGGAGAGGATGAGGACGATACAAAGGGACGTAAGAGAGATATAAACAGAAGCGACACAAAAATGCAGACAAAAGGATTGACAGAATCAGGGAGAAAATGCAGAGGACAGAAGAAGGGAAGATACTACAAACAGGTAGAGCCACTGGTGCCCCAGCTGTGCATGTGACAGAGCTGGCTAAAGCCCTTTCATTTCCTACCGCTGATTCCATTACATCTCCCCGTGTCTGAGCACAAACACCGTTAGCTGGACAAACACGGCTGCCTCCACACCCCAACGGGGCCCTTTCCTTCATAAAGGCCCCGCAAATAAGCGGAGGGTCAGGACACCTCTCGGGAAATCAAACAAAATAATCCGCGCATCGCTTCAGATGCTCCGCGGCCGCTTATTTAACAATAAAAGCTGGGGTCGCGTCACCTTTTAAACCAATCACGAAGGGTCCTTGAAAGACATCCACAGCTGCTACGGGGCAAATTTAGAAAAACTGTTGCGGAAAAAAAAAAAATAAATTCTCCGAGCTCTCCAGGACCCCAGAAATTAAATGAGTTACGGAGACAATAACTCTAACCGAGTTGGGCGAGTTTAAAGTGAGTCATTCGACAGCTGGACAGCAGCGGGTGGGGAAACAGTTGATCACTTATGAAACTGTGAGAAGCAAGGATTGGGTTTTAATAAAGATGGGGCGAGTGCAGCGAAAATATGATTTCTCCGCTGACCTTGAAAAAGCCATCGGAATTCACAGAGAGCTCCAAACTACAGGCCCTAACAATATTACGGCGCTAAAATAATAACAGACCCTTTGCAATAAATACGACCGTCCAACCGTGCGAGGTAGGAGTGAAATTTGGGGAGCTTATTTCCAGTTGACAAAATCAGACAGTCAAGCAGAAATTAATGAGTAAATATGAGCATTTTCAGATGGGTTTTTCATTTTTAATATTCCTCTCGTCTTTCCTTATTTATTCATCCTATTCTAATCAACAGATTGCTTTCACTCAGAGGGGGGCTGAGTCATTTATTCTCCTCTGTTCTGTCTTGCTAGGTGTGTCCAGTCCGGACGTGGCTCATTAGGGCCCCGGCTGACGGAGCGGGGGGGGTGAAAAGGTTCATGCGCTGAGACATGGCGGAGAAAACCAAGTGGCTGCCGAGTCTGGGAGGTGCGTGTTAGTGGTTGCACTTTTCAGGAAGGTCAGATGAGAGTCCTTAAGGGACACTTTCCCACATACCAGAGGATACTCAACATGCTGAAGACAATCAAGAAGTTGCCCTGTGTTTTTTTAAGGAGTTGCAGAGAGCACTTAGAGAAAGTGCTGAGCGTTCAGTTACTTCTCAACTGATGAACACGAGAGGCTCCCGAAGAATGACTGACTGCAAACCAAGACGATGAAAAAGGTCTTCGAGGGGTCCAGAATTTTGAATCGGATCCAAAGCAACTTGTGAAAAAGATTAAAGCCTGGACCGTACTGAGTCTACTTGCAGGACACGTTCCACGCATGAACAGCAGATCGCCGAAATGTCATGGCGTCACCAAAGTCAGTGGGCTTCATCCTCCGGGGACCATGAATGTGTTTACAACATTTCATGGCTGCTGAGATATTTTAGTCTGCACTCAAGTTGTGGACGGACTGACCAACGCTGCCATCCTTGGAGCCACATCACTAGCATGGCTGGCTAAAAACGGAAACCAGATCCAAAAAGGGAACAGAGGACAGCCTGAAATAGACCCGGGGATTATTGGACCTGATCGGTCGAACCGCACTGATCCAAACAGAACAGAGCGCCAACACTGGCAGCAGAATGATGTGCTATGAATTAACAAGCAGCTTGTATTAAAACTCGATGCACCACGTGACCAGAGCTGACCCACTTGACTGAAATGTAATCTGGATCTGGTCCAGCTTGGTCCTGTGTTGGGTCTTGGTTACAGGAGACTGAATGGATCTATGAAGACGTCAACCTTTCACACACACACAGCTTGTGTCCTTCTCAGTGGGTCATCTCCATTGTCCAGCTGTGGCAGCAGCTTCATGAGTCCAGTACGGCCCCTCTGGTTGGAGCTCTGCGCCGTCTGACTCACTGGCCATCGGCTGCACATTAATCAGCCAATTATCAGCCCCGGCCAGCAACGTCGCCGCGCCAACCCGGCCCCCTAATCCAATCACCTTGGGGGAGTGGGTCAGGGGGTGCTCTGATTGGATAACCCGGGGCTGGGTCGCCGCGCCCATGACCCGCTGCTTTGAATTGGTAATGACGTTAATATTCTCCATATGGCCGTGTGTGTGCACACACATTTGTGTGTGTCCTCAAGCGAAGAGCCTATCCGCAGGCTGAGCTGCACCCCGGCGTTAATGGCCGGTGGAGAGCGAGGTAAGAGCCAAAACAGCACTATCACCCTCCCTGGGGCAAACCTCTCTGCGCTGCCACTTCCAGCCCCTCTTTCCAAATCCTCCTTCTCCAGACTTCAGCTTCTCTCGTTGGCTGCTGTGCAGTAGCCTTCAGCGCTGGGTTCCCAGGCTCAGGTCCACTTTCTTTCCATCAACCCTGCGTCTTTGGCGTATCGCCCCCCCCCCACCCCGTCAGGTCCAAAAGAAACTCTTGATTTGAGAGGTGGGCAGGGAGCCAGACGGATCTCAATATAATGAACCCACGATGAGAACAGCAGGACTGTGATGAGAAATGTTTTCTGATACAGTGAAAAACATGCTTTTCATTTGATTGGAAGCTACGAAAAGTCTGGACTTTGTATCAAAATAGATGAAAACTAAAAGCAATTATTTGACAATATTAGACCATTCATTAGGCCTTTATTAGACTTTATTAGAGGCTAATAAGGACCACACACCAACAGAACTGTTCTGTGAAATCACACCTGCTACTTCTCCATTTAAAAACAATATATGAACCAGATCTACCAAGTAAAGGCCAAAAATTAAAGAGTTTGAGGAACATTTTGTGTGTGTGCACAGACTTATTGTAATACTGTAGGCAGATTAATTTACAGTACAGTTCTGCTGTTATTTGTCCCTAATAACCCTCTAAGTCTAACAAGTCTAACAAGGGTCTAATATTGTCTAATAAATAACTTAATATTTCTAGTTTATGTCTGATTTGCTGCAAACTACATCTTGTCACATCTTATTAGTGTACCATCAGGTTTATGGTGTCTAATTACGGTATAGCTGTGTTTGTTTACTGATTATTAAAGAACATTACTTATAGTTTTTATCGAATTTAATACAAAGTACAGCTTGTTACGTCTTTTTAGCGTACTGTGAAATAAAGTGCGATCAAAACTCCCACCAGTGGGAGAGAAAACTCCACCGAAACCTTCACCGAGATTTTGAAAAACACAAATTTCATAGAGCATAATTGTGTGCTTTCATTAGCAGAGCCATAATGTGCGCGGACATATTGACACTTAGCACAACAGTGAAAGTGAAATATTCAAATGTCTCCCTGAACGCCTTCATTCTGCCTCGATTTCATCCCCATCCGTCTGACTCTTACCTCTCCTGCACTCTCTCTCCATATGCTCCCATCTGTGAGGTGCTTTGCTACATCTCCTGTACTATCCACACACACACACACACACACACACACACTCACCTCCTTCACTCCCACCCCTCCAGCTGCAGCCCCAGCCGGCTCCACACAAAGGCAGGCCAAATGTATGCTAATGAGAGCCAGGCCAATGGTGGAGCCGCACTCATTTTGAGAGGAAATGGCTTTCAATAATGGCGGCCCCCGGGGGGATTTTGCACAAAGTTCAGCTCCACTTTGAAAAATGCATTCAATTCACTGCTGTGTCTGCTCTCTCTTTTTCTCCTGTTTTTTTTTTTCTACTCTCGATGAAAAAAAAAAAAAAACATTCCCGGAATATATTTGCGTCCTCCTCCTCCTCCTCCTCCTCCTCCTCTCGCCTCTGTATTTGTGTGCTGGCGGCAGGAGTTCTTTTTTGAGGGGGGGGACTGAGAAGTCGTGATTTATCTTTACAGAAACATCAGAAACAAGAACACAAACATGTGAGTTTTGAATAGTGTTCAGACTCTATCTGGCACTTTCTCCTCTGCCTTTTGTTGCTCCTGCTTTTTTGCTCCTCTGCTGAGGCGAATGTCCCCAGAAGCATGTTAACTGTACCGTATGCATTTCAAACGGGTGATATCCTGCGGGTCCTGAGCCTAAAAATACTTCAAAGACGAGATGAACAACAGTTAAATAACACTGAGAATATTTCTGGAGGTAATAAACATTATTTGAACCTGACTTGTTATCTTTTTGCCTCGTCACGTAAGCCAGACAATATGATGGCTGCTTCTATACAATGGAGGCCAATATTTTCAGCTGTCATCCTGAGCAGTTTTCAGATTAATTTACTTTTTTGAAATCCTGTTTGTTTACCCATCATCCAGCACAACTGGAAAGGTGCTGCTTTAAAACCACAGCATGTGCAGTTACAAAAAAATGAAACTGCAATCCAGTACAGTTATAGATTTAAAAAAGACTTAATCCGATTACAGATACACTGAGTAAAAATGGAGGTTACTAGAAGAATTGCAGTTTTAAAATAAACGATATACTACCATGCACAGAGTGCGCATGTGGATTAGCTAGTCAGCTTGCATTCAGCTGACATTAGCAATCAGATGCAACTTGCTAGTTAAAGCATTGGCTGCACTTTGAAAGTTGAAATTTGGAGATTTTAAGCAGTGCACCACGCCAAGAGCAGCACCTCCATCTGGGTGGGAATATCCGCTTAACACAAAGGAAAACAACTGCACAGCCAACACAGAAAAGTTTTAGTGCCGATCATGTGATCAGACCAGCTATAGTTAGCTATCATTTTGCTAACATTAGTTATCAAATATGAGACTTTGACAGTTGCCCCAGCATCACATTTTAGCCTAGCATATAGCATATCTAAGAAAGCCTGCAGGAAGCACAAAAGGTGACAGAGGTTCTGCAAAAAAGAGCAGGACTTCAAAGTAACGTCTGACCAACTAAAGTAAAATGCACAGAGATTCGTCTGACAGTGATATTTACGCAGCGATCCCTCACATCTGAGAGGCTGGAGCAGGGAACGTTTGGCCTTTTTCTTTGGAAAATGATCAAAACGATTAAAGGGTTATAAAAACTGTTGTCGAATCATTTTCTGCAGTAAAATGCAGAACGCGGCTTTCATTTCTGTCAGACTGAACGGCTGGGAAGGTTTTCAATTTTCCAGACCTGCTTCGATTTTATTATGGAGAAAGTTTCAATAAGCGACTTCTTTTTTTTTTGTGTTGCTATACGTAAGTATAGCTTTGGACTGAGCTGTCAAAAGGTCCTCCAGGTCCCCCTCAAGTCTGTCTGTCTCCATTTGGGTCTGTCTCCACAGTTACAGTTGGCTAATCTCTCTGTCCCTCTGCTGCTCGCTCATGTCCCTCCTTCTCTCAGCTCTCCCAGATTCTCCGTGTGTCTCGTCCCCCCTGAGCCGGCGCTGATGTCTGCGCTCCCTGGTGCCTGTCATATCAGGAGGGGCAATAACCCGTGAAATGACTGTTCTCTTTTTCTCACTCTCCTCCTCTCCATCCCGGTGTCCCCTCTATTTCCTCATTCTCCTCCTCTCACTTTCCTCGCGCCACGCCGCTCCACGCTCCACTTAGCTGCTGGGGCCCGCAAACATCACAAAGATGGTGTTCGCTCAGCGTGTGTGCGCACGCACGCTCGCGTGCACGTGTCTGGCGTGGTTGGACTGATGCATGTAGGATGTAACACTTACATGTAGAACAGAAGAGGTGTGCACATGTGACTAATTCGACAAGAGAACGTTTAAACAAACAGAAGGAACATGTGCAGTTCTATTAAACCCACACTAGAGGTTATACATCCTTCATAAGAGCAAACCATCCTGTGTGTGTGTGTGTGTGTGTGTGTGTGTGTGTGTGATCCTCCAGCCTGGTGCCCTGCTCTCTGGAGAGCTGAACACTCCTATTCCTGGGATGAGTAGACACTCCCAAGGCAAACACTCCAGATTTAATTATAAGCTCCAAAGAGGATTAGTCTGTGCCGTGTGTGTGTGTGTGTGCTTGTGTGAGTGGGGGAGACACAAAGGGAGGGAGGGGCGAGAAGTTATCCCTTCATTTCCTGCATTGAGGAATAACTCGCGTGCACACATACATACACACACACACACTCAGACAGAGGCGTCTCACCTGGGCTGCGTGTGGTACTGTCGCTCCTTCTCGTCGTAGCGGTGCGCAGGTCGAGATTCTCTGGGTGCCGTCTGTGAGGAGACACGGGACGAACAGTTAAGTATGCAGACTGAAAAAGTTCAGATGTGCAGCCAGTCAGCAGTCAAAACACCCTTCAGCAAGTCGCACCTGCCTCACTGGAAGTCACTCAGGTAGAGACTTGATGAAAAAAAAAAAAAACAGTTAATTGCAGATTTTAGGCCTATTCAAGCAGCTAAACCTTGTGGAGGAGACCCCACACACCCTCAGGCTACACGTTTCACCTCCGTAATATTTGAGTGCCGTGAAAATTTAACTACATATTACTTTTTTATGCCTGACAATGAATCCTATAGAGCATTAGAAGGTCAAATCTATAACATAACTCTGTCTGATCATGCAGGTGGTTAGATGGGGATAACAGCATTTCAGGCTACTCTAAGAGACGAGTTAACCGTTTATTTGGGTTTTATTGATAAAGAGGACAGAGAGCTATTTGCTTCTGCATATAGACGTGTTTCGTGTTAAAACTGTCAGTTAGACAGGGACTCTTCCAGGACTGGGATCTCAGAGACTGACGGAACAAAGGTGACTTTCTTGCAGAGTTTCGCCCCCGACACCTCAGCAGCAAGTAAAACTATCTTTCCATCAGGAAACTAATGGCAGCTAAGTTAGCAGAAACTCTGACAAAAGTTGAGCCTGAGCAGCTGGAGGACATCAGAGGGAAAACCAGATGCATCACACTGTTGCGAACTAGTGAATCTACTAAAAGCTGAAGACTGATTGATGCATTAATTTCATGATTGGCTGAAATTGGTTAGTTGTATCTTACATAGCTGGAAGAAAATGCTTGGATTTTGATAGAAAAAAATAGAGAAATGTATTATTATTATTTTTTTTTTTGGCATATGCTGTTAAATGGTGGATGTGCTTAAAGCATTTAAAGCATGTTATGTGTTCATGTGCAGCCTTGTGGTTTCAGTAGAAACAAAAAAAACAAGGAGAAAACATGGAAGGCCACACATGTGGTAACATAAACACATGTAGCCACATGTAAGCACTGTCCCCCTCCAATAAACATGTGTGTGTGTGTGCGGTTCATGCAAACATACCAGTCATAAGAAAGAAAAATTACATTTAGAGTGAGCTTTGGGCATCTACACACACACCAGGAAATGATTGATTAAAGGCACGTCCACGCTCAGGCGGATGAATCTGTAAACACCGTTTACATGTGAAAATCACAATAGCGTTTTTCGGGTCATTTTCTATCCACGCTGCAACGCCGAAGTCTTACAAACGCAGCTAAATCTCTTCTTCTTCATTCTCTTTCTGTTGGCAAACAACGGTGGATTAAAGGCTTCGTTTGGTGGAAGAGCAGGACAGTCGCAGCCGGTTTACTCAGCCTGGTCTCTGCAGGATAAACCTGTATTCTGTCACCTCCTGCTCTATGTGTTTACTTACAGATGGGTGACGAATTAAAGGAAAAATCTGGATAAATGAGTGGGGAGATGAATGCAGAGTACGAAAGCGATGTGAGTCATATACTGTTTTTACACCAAATTAGCACGTACATGCTGTTTTTTTTTAAAGGGCTGCAAAAATAGATGATTGACTTGTTTCTCGCTGCCAGATGACGAGTTTGTTTTTCTGTTTTTTTTTTCCTCGTGTGTCATGTTCCACATCACAAACACATCTGAAAATAGGGTTAGTATGTAGCTGAAAGCAGCAGCGATAATGTTAGAGTGGTAACTGTGCCATGTTTCCATCACTGCTGGTATCAGGTTTTTAAACGATACCAAACTCTACTGGGAACAAACAATGATTGTACCTTTTCCCACCGAAGACAAAAGCCAGATGTTAGTGTTTTTTTGTCCAGTGTGAAAGAGGCTCTGTTGATCTCAACCCAGCTTAACACCTATGGGAAATTTTGGAAGGACGTGTTAGTTCTCTCCACCATCAAAACACAGAACGGGGGAATATCCAGCTCCCCTGAAATGCTATCCTCCGTTTTTGGTGGAAAAACTCTGCTTATTATGGACTAAAATCTAAAAGAAATGGACGTGTCGAACTGAGTTGCGCAAGTGTGGACGTGGTGTAAGGTTACAACAACAGACGGTGGTTTGAACAAGCCAACCCTGGAGGCAGAGGGTAGACATACAGTTTCAATTATCTGTAATCTCAGTTCTGGGCTCCGGTTTTCACATACAAACACAGGCTGTTTATTCAATGGACATTTCATCGGTCACACACACACTGCGTCGTAACATGCGCACACACACACCGGCATGTTGGTCAAACACACAGAACCCGCCATCATACAATAACTGACATGCACATGTGTACATAACCAGGCAATCACAGGTTTGGCAGACACACACATGGAAATCTAAAGAGGTAAACAGCGATATGTTTGATCCCGGCTATCAAAGCTCACAACTACCCCCCACACACAGAATGTAACACCACAAACACACACACACTATAAAGAGTCTAAATGACTCCGCGCAGGGCTGCTCTATTACTGTGTTTTGCATGTACGCACGAGTTCAAACCCATTCTGCATGTAAATGCAGCGGTGGCGCATTACCAGATATCATTAGCATGTCTCTGTAATGTGGGGAGCTCTAATGTCTCTGAATGGGATCCAGGAAGTGAAAGTACATCAGAGCCGAGGCTGGGGCAACGCTGGCGCTCTATTCACTGAGTGCCTTTGTGTCCGTGCGTGTGTATACGTGGATGTTAATATCGTGTGTGTCTTTGTGCGCGGGTTTAATATGATGTCGGGAAGTGAACGCTCCATCTTCGGATGGCAGCGTCTGTGTGTGTGTGTGTGTGTGTTAGGTAGGGGGCATTATGCAAAGGGATGCATAATGTGAGGTAAAGGGGGCATTAGTCTCAGCAAGTAGCTGGGACTCAGGTGGAGGAGCTTCAGTGTGTGTGTGCGTCCTGAACGAGGAGTAATACGTCTTCTGAGTGGAAAAAAAGAGAAGGGAAGAGGAAGAGAATGATGAGGAGGGACGGAAATGCGAGTTTAGATAAAATTAGTGGAATTCTTTGTCCATTGATTGTATTAACATAATAGCCTGCAGCCATAGGTCTGGAAGCTTTGTTTATTAACTCACACACACACATATTATGGATGACTGTCATATGGATGCTTTTCATGCGGAAGCCCATTTCCCCAAATTAGACAGCCTGCTTTAGTGCCAGATGATGTGCCTTGAAATACTGTGGCGCACACACACACACACACACACACACACACACACACACACACACACACACACACACACACACACACACACACACACACACACAAACACACAAAACAAGTCTCAGTCTCACCATGGCAACTGGTAAAACAGCAAAATGAAATTCATCCAGGTTGGAGCGAACATGCAGCAGTGTGAGACTTCTGATGCTGGCGGTCAGCGGGCAAAACGGCCTCGTCTTCGCAGCGCCGGCGGCGGAGAACGACGACGCGCGCTTTGTTGTTCGTGTCCTCATCCTGACCCCGGTGACATCACGTACAGCGCCGTGCGTATCTTGAGATGCGTGCACATGTGCGGCGTGTGAGCGGTTATCAGTGGAAAAGTTAATGTCTTGTGCAGACGGTAGCTGACAGAAAGCCAGATTCTCTGGACTCCATGCCAGACCACATTACACACACACACACACAAACTCAATCACACACACATGATAGGGAATTTCCTACTTCCCATGAGTGTCATGTGGTAAAATTGTAAAGCTGAAAGAGTTTGTTAATCTTTGAGTTCTCTGCAGTTGTGTGTGATGTAGTTCCCCTTTTCTGATTTTAAGAAAACAGTGAAACATCTTTCCATGATAATGAATTGGCAACTGTAAGATTCGCTGGTTTACACTCACTTATAATCCTGCAAGTAATCCTCTTTTCACTAAATGTATTTGTAATTATTGTGTATTTTTCTGCACGTGTAATTAAACACAGCTACGTTTTCTTGTGTCCTGATTTAGTAATCTAGTTACATGTAATCTGGTACTCCCCAAGCCTGCATGCATCCAATCAGCAGATCTTCATACTCCTTTTAATACTTTCTCATCAGGGAAAGCAAATGAGCGTAAACACATCAGAACAATCTTTCTTATAAAGTGCACGATTCTGTCGAGTCACTGCGGCGGCCGCAATTCACCAGCTGACAAACGCTCTGACAGAATGCTTGGCGCGTGTGTGAGTGTGAATGAGCGGAAAGTCACTTTTCCATTTTTCCAAATTAGAAAGCCATGCCTTGACAGTGCCAGATGATACGCATTGGAACACACACACACACACAAACACACACACACACACACACACTCACACACACCAATCAGCTCTAGCGGCACAGCTGTCGCATTCATCAGAAAGTATTGCCGGAGCTCAGGAAATGAATTTCTTGGAGCACTTTTGGCTTTGCTGTAAATTTGTGATGCTCATATATACAATAAGCCTCAAATGAGAGTCCAAGTGCTTTGACACAATGCCTGAGCAGCGCTTTCATCCTGTGACTGAGATGCTCAGATTTGCCTTTTCCAAACCGCTTTTCTCCGCCATCTCTTTTCAAACGGCATAATTAGCCTCCTGTATTGCCATCTTTCCCTCCTTCCATCCATCCATCCCTTTCTTCCTCCCTCCATCCATCTTGGATGCTAATTAAGCATGTGTCTCAGTGTGGAGCCGCTGCTTGGCGCCCCATGCCCACCTCCTGTTGGCAACCTCACCCCCACGCCCTGCATCCGACTGGCACAATTGATGCGGAACCCACCAGATATCCTTCCTCGCGCCCCCCTCCCCTTTCCCTCCGTAAAAAATGACTGTGATGAGACTGTGTCGACTCCCCCCCATGGGAGGAGAGGGAACAGATAAGACAGGGAGGGACAGGACTGAGCCGCACAGGAGGGAAAACTGACAGAGAAGTTGTTAAAGACGTGTGCGGACACAAACAAAACAGAGCAGGAAACTTATGAGCAACAGAGTCTAACTACTGCTGCCACTAACTGCTGACAGTTGGAGTTTGAGATGCAGAAATGCAGAAAAAACACACCTCTATGATGATGTAAAGCAACTCTAGTCTAAGCTTTTAGCAAGTTTGTTTGGAGTGACTAGAGTACAGAAGTTGTGTTTGGAGTCAAGCAGTTGATTTATAACACTGCCCCAATCCTTCAGTTCATTCAAGGACAACATATTGCACTGTTTAGGATGTTCTTGTGTTTCTGTCGTGTTGGAAAACAGCTGCTGCCTGCAGAGACGAAGCCTGCAAGACTGCGGCACTCCCAACCAAGCGGCACTGAAAAATGAGACCAAAACTCGCAGTTCCTCGAACGGCCACGTAGCAGCTGGCTCCCAAAAGCGAGTCAGTCTCCACAGACCCTCATTTTAACGTTTCCAACTTTAGAGCAGCTTTACAGATTCATTCTAATGACAGGTGCCACAGACCTCTGCACAACAGACCCATTTTGGTCATTTTAAGGGCGGGGCAGGTGAACAGTATTTGCCACATACAAGTGGTATTGATCCTCTGGAAGCTTTGAACCTGCAGTTTAATTTGAGATGCAGCTCAGATCTCCAGAATGCCTAGAATGATCATTGCCATGATCTATTACGCCTCATAACTTTTTGCAGCAGCTTTTGGATTGACCTCGGTTATTATACAGATTTAGTTTGGAGAAAAATGGTCAAAAATTCCTAGAAAAATACTGCATTAAGGCACCAGGACCTTAGGGAACGCTGCAGAAAGAGTCATGCTGTGATTTGGTGTCAAAAACTTTTCACATTTGGAGTTTTGAGGTGCCCTCGCCAAGGTTTAGACTAGCTTTAAAACTGAGCCTGCTACATCCTCTGACGTTGGACTCGGATATAGGCGTCCTTGCGGCGCTGAAGTTGCACTAATGTAGGGTTTGGAGTCAGGTTTTTTTTTATTGTTTGCTGAAGAAGTAACGTAGCTGCTGGGGCGTCTGATTGTGGATGGAGATCTTTATTAAAACAAGCCTGAAAAAGTTAAAGTGTGATCACACATTAACAGCATTTTTCAAATTCAACCGGTGGATGCAGTTTTAGTCCAACACAAAAAAGTGGAGGGTTTTACCATAATTATCTCCCGAACTCTGTCTGCCTTCTCTGTGTTTTCTGTCTTGTTCTTTCCCTTGTGTTTGCTCGGTAGCCACCGGCCTGACTCTCTCCGACTGAAAGCTTCTTAACAAAATTCTAAATGCGCCGTGTTCCTGCGAAACGGCTTGTTGGCATAGTTACCGACTAATAACCAACCGAAACCCAAAAAAGGTCACGGCACCTTTCTTCACTCTAGTCAAGTCTGGGCCCTGTCGGCGCACGCGATTATGCTGTATTAGGAGGCTTTCTGAGCGTGTGTGTGTATCTCAAACAGGAGGCTCACTTGCCCCCCAGTGTACACTAAACACTCCCACACCTGGACCCTGCTCACTCTGAGCTCGTTAGCAGCAGATGGTACACACACACCCACGCACCCACACACAGGGGGACCAAAGGTTACACACACTCAGACTGGAATGCAGTCTATTTTGGTAATAGGCCAATCTGCTGGTAATTGTCTTCATTGTTAGTGTTTGTTTAGGCCTCAACTCTTGACCTCAGAATGGCTCCTTACATTTACATACAGTTGGGTTCAGACTTTGACTGGATGTGAGTGTGTGTGTGTGTGTTTTAATCTTCCTGTGTGAGGATGTAACAGGTAGAGTGAAGCTCATTAGCTGAATTAGATCTAGAAGAGTTCACCGTGCTCTTACTTCCTTCCATTAGTTGAAAGCACGGCTCCGCACGGACCACTTCATCTGTCTGAATAAATTTGCTCCGGGTTTAAACTTTCGAACAGTTTACATGAACTCTAAATAAACGGAGCGTGTTTACGTGCGTCAGAGCTTGTGCACGTTTTACACTCTACGGGAAGTGTGCTGATGTCACCGGCTCCGAGTGGGCACGGAGAAACAAAGAGAGAAAATATGTTTTGCAACCCGAGAGAGTATTTGATTTGTTTAAGAGGCTATTAGCCGTGAACATTTTGCAACTGGACTCTTCAGGATGACACGATGTGGTCGATTTTATCTGATGTGGCTTCGAAAAGCACTTGTGTCCATATTTGGTTATTGTGATTGCAAGTAGAAGATTAGGTTTCATGTTAATTAAACTGATGATTAGGGCTGTCATCATATTAGATTTAGATTTTCTCTGGCTGTAAGGGTGGGGTAAAGGAGGCCGGGGGTCCAACGTGCTGGATAATTTACACAATATTAGCATATGTGTATTATTAACATGATATTTCATTTATTTATTTTTTTTTTTTTTTATCACGACATCTCTATTGCTCATCAAGGTCGACCAAACCCAATCAGTGACTTTGTAAACTTCTAGAAAATTGCCTTTGACTTTAAGATGGAGGTCCTGCACATGTGCGCAATCAACATGCATCTTAAACCTGTTCCATGTGTGGGTCGATGTGTGTGTGTGTGTGTGTGTGTGTGTGTGTGTGTGTGTGTGGCCATGGCAGTGGCCATGGGGTGTTGTTTATTTACAGGGGCTGTGTCCCTGTTCCTCTCCCCCTCTCTCGGTCTGTTTGCTTCCCCACTGTTCACTGAAATAACATCCAAATACCCCTGTGAGAATGTGTGTGCGTGTGTGTGTGTGTGTGTGTGTGGTTGGTTTCATTCTAACCTCTCCAGGTTATACCCCGAAAGGTGTGTCACAGGGCGTGCGAGTAAGAGAGAGACAGTTTGTTCGGTTTATTATTTTTTTACCACGCTGCGACACAAAAGCCATACAGAGTGTGTGTTTGTGTGTGCAGCATTGATGTTTGCACACACAGGCTGCAAAATCACGACACATCCTCCAACAGCTCGCCCTCCGGTTCTGTCCAGTCATGCATCTGTGCTCTGTGATGTCACCACTTCCACAGCGCAGGTTAAACAGTCTTCTGTGGCCCCCCTCCTCCAGTCACAGATTTGCGGATGCGGGGGTCGACACCACCACCGGCGACAGAGGCTTTGATGAGCGAGTCCAGCTCCTCACAACCTCCAGTGGCCTGCTGCAAATGTCGTGAGGTCGACGCGTTTGACCTTCAGGTACTTTGATGCAACTCCAGAACCTCTGAGTGAGCTTTACTGGTTTTAAAGGGTCCATTCGCTCAGAGTTCTTATGCAGGAGAATCCAGATTTGTCTCACAAAGGGAAGTAGTTTGTTTCCAAAGAACAGAATATTCCCATCTGAACCTGTCCTGGGGGTCAAGAGTTCTGGTCAGCGCTGCAGAAAATCACCTTGGTACTGCATTCCCAGACGTCAAACTGAACCTCCATCGGTCTCAGAGGCTGTGTTCCCATCTAATATAACTGTTCACTGTTGCCAGTTGCAACACAGACCTTTGCATATAGATCCTTGACTTATTGATGGTGGTGTGAGTAAGTGGACACACCACTTTGACCCACATCCTTAGAACCAGAGAACCCCAGGGCTGCAGTTTGAGTGCATATTGACTCACTGGTAAGGAAGCAAAAATCACAGACATCCCCTTAAATACTGAGGAATTTCTACTCCTGCACCATGAGTGTCTTGACGGGGAACATCACTCCCTGGTGCAGAAACAGCACCAAACTGGACCACATGCCAAACAAACAAAAGACCAAGACAAAGACTGATCAGTCCTGTATCTGCGTCCTCTTGTAGTGAAGTGGTGGTACCTCGGTAAAGAGACACACACACTCAGAGGCGACCCCTGTGAACCTCCCGTTCTTAAATTCAAACAGAGAGTGGTGACGAGCTTTGAAGTGAGAGCGGGCGCAAGTGAGGAGGAGAATGGGAGATTTCTATCAAGCTGCAGACAGATCACACTCTGCAGTTTGCCCGTAGGCCAGAGACAAGCTGTGGGGATAAAGACAGACACCAAATAAGTCCCTGTAGGCCTTTGTCGGCCCAGATGGGGAGGAGGGAGAGGAGGTAGGGAAAAAAAAAAAAGAAATCCTCACCCGGCTGCTGTGCAGCATTGGAATGAAGTGACTTAAAACAAAAAAAAAAGGAGGGGAGAGGGAGAGGAGTGTGTTGAGCCTCGGGGATGAGACAAGGACAGGGAGGAGGAGTCCGTGGATGGAATCGCTCATTGTGACTTTGCAAAAGGAAAAAGAGGGAGAAAGGTGCAATGCGTGTGTGTGAAAACTCTTGATGGCGGTGGGTGGAAACATAATGCTCGAATGAGATGTTCACTCTTGTCTTTGTGTCCCAGGAGTGTGAGCAAGAGTTCAGCCTGTGCCTGAGTCTGAGTCCATGTGTGTGCTTGAGAAAGTGAAACACAGAGGTGCTCCTGTGTGCGCCCATCAAACGGCCGTGCGAAAGCCGACGGCAAAGAGCGGATGATGTAAAACGATATAGGTGGTCAACAACTATGAAATTAGAAAGGAATCACGGACGTGAATGAGCCTGCACGCAATGTTTGCCTCTTTATCTCTACACTCTTTAGTGGAAAAGTATAAAGTTGTAATCAGTGAAATAGAGCGCAAAACACCAGGGTTTTAGGGAAGATTACTTAAGCCGAGCAAAAGACCAAGAGCAAGTCATAAATTTGCCTAAATGCTAGATTATTTGCTAAAATTGTAATTGCAACTCTGAAAAAAACAAAACACTTAAAAGCCAAACTGTGACTGTATCTTTGCACACATTTGTGCATGAAACTGCTCATCAAACTGAGTAGCAATCTCGTTTTTCCCATTTGTAAATTACCTCTTTAATTATGTAAAAGAAAGAGGGGCTGACCAGTGACTAACAGGAAAGACTTGTGGTTGAGACAGTCAGCGGTTGTGGTCATCAGATTCAGCTCAATTAAAGACGCTCCTCACCGCAAAAACGAGGGTACTGACCGTTTTATTTACAGTGTGATCGCGGTACCAACAGTCAGTCTAACTTAAACCATGACAAGTACTTTTAAAGGGCTTTTCCACTGGTCCTTAAAGGCATGCGTTAAAACGGTATCTGTTGTATAATCCATGTCTCACTCATTAGCGAGGTTTCTGTACAAATTTAAGCCAATTCTGAGCAAATCGGCTGAAGAAAATTCAGGTGAATGCTTGTTAAATGTTCACTGCAGTAGAAAATTTTCAAACAAAGGTCTCCCAAAAAGCACATTTGCAGTTTCCACCTACCTTTTCTAATGCACTACTTCAAAAAGCACATGGAAATGTGCTGATGGAAACGGCCGTTGTTTCACTGAAATAAAATACTCAAAACTCTTCCACAAGTTCCAAGTAGTGTTTTAAGCAGCGTATTAGCAAAATGACAATTGTTTGGAAGGTGGCGATAATGGACGGACAGAAGAGAGGCGTAGGCAGGAGTGCTTCGAGAACTTCCATGAATGTTTTAATACTTTCATTCTGCTGTGAAAATCTGCCACCGCTGGGTTCCTTTGACTGACTTCAAGCTGACAAAAGCTCAGGTTTAAGGTAATTTTACTTGTTTCAAAAGCAAATCAATTTGTTTTCAGAATATTCATGAGGCAACATTTCCACATGATGTGCCTTATTCTGGAACGTTTTAACGTATTAGTGCGAGGAACAATTAAATTTGCATTGCAAAACATGGATTTATTTCACCTCACCTAAAACGATGTTGCAAGACTGAACATTGGACTAAATTGCTTGTAAAGAAGGAACAATCTTCGCAGCACTACTTTCATTTTATGACTCTTACCTCAACCCCTACATGCACCGAGAACAGGCTTCTGTGAGCTCTACCTCCTGCCTTATTTCTCCTCTATCATTTTCCTCCTGTTCGGCCGGTTTTCCAGTAGCACGTCACAGTAGCTTGTTCAGTGTAATTCCGGGGTGTACGATCCAAACACTAACTTGCGGTGGGCTGGTGTGTAATTACACGAGCCAGAATAGCACCGAGCCCCGTCCAGAGAGTTGGGACCGACGGGCAGCCTTTAATCAGCGCAATCCTCGACTGCTGCGCGAGGCTAGGTGGGCAGAAGAGTGTGTGTGTGTGAGCGTGTGACAGAGAAGTCGAGGGCGTGTGTTTTGCGTTCGAGCATCGAGGGAAGGGTGATCTCAGAACAGGTCATGAGGAGACCAGAATCAGGAGATTGTATTTCTTGTAATTACTCAATTATGGGATTTTCCTCAAAAAGTTTCTGTGTGTGTGTGTGTGAGCATGGATTTGGCTCAAGCCTCCTACACTTTCAGAAATAATGGTTCCAAAATGGTTCTTCCTGAATGGCTGATGTTCTATCTAGAAACATTTGCTGTTGAAGAACCCCTTTTTTGAATGACTGGTTATTTGTAAGACTAAAGTGACATTTGTGGTTACTGCAGTGTGTCTGGTGTTCGCAGTACCAAATGATGCTGTGAGGCTCTATGATTGGCCAGTGGTTGCTATGTTAGTTGGTTACTAAGGAAGTGTTCTATTTGCACAAACTGACAGCTGATGACCAGCATGAATAGACTGACACGCTGCTGCAGGATTTATCATAAAATGCTTTATGTCTGCGGAGAGAACAGTCCTGCCATGAACGCTGCAAACACCGCAGTAACCATAAATTAACTTTCAGTGTCCATTAAGAACCCTGTTCATCCAGAGAACCCTTTCTGGAACAAAGAGTTCTTTCAGGATTATTTGAACCTGAATGGCAAGCTAAAGATTTTTTTATGGTTCTAATTAGAACCCTTATTTATAAGAGTGTACAGAGAAATTAACTCAGAAAACAGCCTCATTTTGGCCAAAGCTGAGGTCTGCAGGCCTTTGATGGTGTGTGTGTGTGTGTGTGTGTGTGTGTGTGTGTGTGTGTGTGTGTGTGTGTGTTGCCTCTCTATGGTTCATTGTGGATTGTGTGTTTTTATGTGCTTGTGGTGTGTTACCTCTTAAAAGTCTGTTGTAAAATATGTGGGCTGCTGTTTGTACACGTGTACGTCAGTTTGTGTGTCGCTTGTGTTCAGGCTCATTTATACATACTGTGTGTGCACGTGCACGTGCTTTGTGTGTTAGTACATGAGTACACGTGCACGTGTGTGTGTCTGCATGTGTGTAAAGTCAGTCCAGAATAGTCCACATTTCTAAACTTGAGCATGTTTGTGAAAAATAGAAAGCAGGACTTAATCCAACTTGCTTGGTGATCCAAGTGCTTCAAATGCGGCTTTTCCCATGGGGATTCTAAGTGTGTGTGCGTGTGTGTGAGTACGTGTTATGTGTGTGTGTGTGTGAGTGCGTAAGAGAGGAAGAAAGTGAGTCACACAGAAAGAGGGATGTTGAGTGATGGCGTGTGCTAGCCTTCTCTATTTCTTCATTAAAATAGCGCAGGTGCCTCAGTAAAATCTCAAATCAACACACACACACACACACACACACACACACACACACAGGGCATATGCTAACCTGATTAACACTAACATTAGACTAACATTAGTGCAGCCTCCTTCAGAGAAACACCCCCGGACCAGCTGCTCCCTCTCTCTCTTTCTTCCATATGCACAAACGAGCATCTCGGCCTCCCACACTCCCTTTCTCCAATTCATCTTGTTTTAGAAATCTACATTCTTAACAGGATCGAAAAAGTTTTTAATTAATTGGACAGCACATAGTGGAGGGAGGAAGCGAGGGAGAGGTACATGAGATGAGATCCAAACCAACAGTCCGAGGGCTGCATACCGAACTCGGTCCTTTTAAGGGCACTGATTAAATTACGCTGGCGCTACCGAACACCGATTCAGATTAGATCTGTGCCAAATTTTTGTATTTCTGGGTGAGAGTAAATTAGAGTGGACAGAGAGCAGCCTCGTGCAGACAACACTCGCTGCAATATTTGCAATGCAAAACACTAGCTGGCCAGTGCAACACGTCTAACCTGCGGAAAACACCTGGCAAAAACCCTAAAAGCTGAAGAGTGATTTGTGTTTGACAGCCTGAATGACAAGTCCCCGACAGCAGCTGCGGCTAACGTTAGCATGGCTACAGCTAGCTAAATATTGATCAAGTTCTGCATTAGAAAAAGATGTGTGCTGCAGCGTTTCCCCAATCCCTGATGAGAAATTTCCGCCTTTTGCCCCCTTCAGGTGGAGATTTAATATCATGTTCAAGGACATCCCTTCCTTCAGCCTCTCCGACACCACCTGAGCTGCTTTCAACCACCTGAAGCCGTCACGTCTCTCTCTCTTCCTCCCCCGCTCCATTCCTTCAGTCGTTTATGTCAATGCCTCCATGTGTCTGTCGGCTCCTCCGTCCCATCTGTCTCCTCCTCGTGCCAATCCTCTCCCCCCCTGTTAGATGTGCCATTTCTCATCCCACCCATCTTCCCCCTGAGGCGTCTCTTTAAGTCTCGCTGCTTCGACTCTGCTCTGTTGCTTAGTCATGTTTTCAGTCCCTTCCTCACGTACGTTCTCTCTTTCCTTTCTGCCTCGCCGCCACTCCCCGTCCCTGCTTCCCATTCCCCTCACATTCTCCCTCGTTCCTCTCTCCCACCTCTCCCCTCTTGGGTCCCCCTCTTGTCTTGATAAGCAGCTTTCTGTTGGGTGACACCGTTTCTGTG
Organism: Lutjanus erythropterus; assembly: GCF_056507025.1. Lineage (NCBI taxonomy): Eukaryota > Metazoa > Chordata > Actinopteri > Lutjaniformes > Lutjanidae > Lutjanus > Lutjanus erythropterus. The sequence goes on along the minus strand of NC_139340.1, from coordinate 15,850,586 downwards.
GCAGCCTCCCCGACAGTGGGCACGCAGCGGGACGAGCCTGCCAGCACATCCATTACACCTGCGCCCTGTGTGAGTGTGTGTCTGCCGCTGGATTGTTCGCAGCGGAAGGTGTGCGGTAAGAGCAGGCACTTGTCAGGTAAAAGCAGTGATGGTCGGTCACTGGGGCACAGTGGGAGCCAACCAGTCTCACCAGTAAACAAAACTAAATATCAATATCTAACCACAGAGGGCCTGTGGGCACTTTTTCAAGTGTGCTGCCACCATGTTTTAAAATCTGCTGCTGATAATAAACTGTAAAAAATACACACGTTTTAAAAAGTCAGTCCAGGTTGATTTCAAGTTGACTGAATTTGAAAAGACAAGTAATAACTAAGTTTGTAATAATTCAAAACAAAGAAACTTTTTAGACAAATTGAGATGAATTATAATAAGCTTAAGATTTTAATTTGAACCAACAACTCTTCAGTCATGCCAACGAGTACTGCAAACAAATGCATGCTGGGAAGTCTGCTTATAGCTATAGGAACTTAATTTATTGAGTTGATTAACTTCTGTACAATACATTTACTCAACTCATCATTTTAGGTCAAAATACTTCAAATTCCAGTGCTCTGCAAACAAACACTGCAAGTTTTAAATTACATTAATTTGAATAAATAAAACTTGCACATTTAGTTTAAGTTTAAGGAGGAATATTTCATAAATTTACTGTAATAAATCATAAAATGATCATGATACATCCTGAAACTTGCTATTTTGACAACAACACTACAGCTGCAGTTTCCACCTGTGAAGTTCTGGGCTGGAATGATTGATAATTAAATTTCAAATCAATGCAAAATGTTTGCCAAATGAGTCAGTGTGTGTTTATGAGTTGTAAGAAATCAATAATAATCTTTTAGAAGGAGTAGATGTTTATAACTGTTAAATTTAGCAACATGCTAATGGAGTTTAGTCACTGACCTCCAGTTGCAGAGTCTGTATTTTTGGAGCTTTTATTTTCAGAATAACAGTCTGAACTTTACACTGACAGACAGCTGATCATCTTACAGAGAGTAAATTATAATGTTGTGCTTGTCTTGTGCTCCTGCAGCCTGCCTGAGCTTCCTCCAGTCAGTTCAACCATAGATTGTACATTAAATAGAATATCAACCTATATAATGTACAGTTTATGGCTCCAACTCACTGCAGGACTCACCTTTGGACACATTTCGCTCCTTTAAAGGAGCAGACGAGTTGATTCCACTAAATCCCTTCATGATTTTTTACAGTTTAACTTTCACACTTTATTTCTAACACTAACTTTTTTTGTGTTGTTTCTAAAAGTGAGCTTTTACATCGGTGCATGTTCACAGATGAATATGTGCGCATTCATTAGGACTGTGGGCGCAAAAAACAATCGGGGGCTTTTGCCTGCGGGCACGAAGCACCCTGCACAGATCACCAGTGCCCGTGTGTGTGTGTCTGTGCGCGTCTGCGAGTGTGTGCAGGCCCCATCTATCACGGTGACAGGCTGGTGCGTGTTTACTTAATGATGTGGGGGTTTATTTATGAAGTGATGGCCGACGTGTGGGAGGGAGAGAAAGGAGCGAGAGAGGGGGGGAGAGATTGAGACAGCCTGAGGATGTGACATTAAAATATCATCAAGGTGATGGATGTCCGCACGCACAACATTAGAGAGAAGCACGAAAAACAGCTGCGCGACGGATGACAAGTCGTATCTGGACTTGTGCGACTGTTCTCTGTGTGTGTTTTATAATGACTCTGAGTGTGTAGTCGCGTGTGTGGTTTTCTGTGACTTCTGTGTTCATTAAGGTGTCACATGTGCTGCCACTGTTGTTTACGACTCACGGGGTAATGAGTTGAAGATAAGATGCATGAGTTCATACAGTGTGTGTGTGTCTCTCTGTGTGTGTGTGTGTCTTTACTACAGAGGGTAAACGAGCCTCTGGTTCACTGAGGCATCACTCATTTCAGCTGACCACGCATAACACGGTCACATAAAGTACATTTACATTATAATAAACATATCACAGACATGCAATCAGGAGCAGAGTAAACAGACACACAGTGTGTTTGATGTGAAGCTCTCTGGATGTTCAGCTGTGTCACAGTCGACCCTGGACGGGCTTATTGTATGTCCAGTAATGACCACTAGGGGGCAAATAAGCAGTGAAAGAAAGAAAGAGAGAAAGAAAGAGAAAAAGAAAAGTCTGATAATTTCTTAACAAAACATAAGTAGATCCCTCATAAATACTTAAAAAAACCTCACATAATATTAAAGTCTAAACAAAATGAGTAAACTACTATTGCTGCAATGATGAGGCCTGAAAAACAGATTGACGTCATTCGATCAGGCAGACAACACAAGTTTCAAACTGCAAATCATTTCTGAGGGGAACTCTGCCAATTTTAGACGCGAGGATCAGTCACGAGCGGCAGCACTCAGACTGTGAAATCAGTTGCATAATGCCTTCTTATTAGTGTGCATAGTTATTTGTCAGGACTGAGAAAATAACCTCCGCCGTAGAGGTTTTTGTCCCCGATCCGAAACACATCCGTGGAAAATCAAAGGGCATAAATTCTGCCGATTATTTTCTTTTATCAATGAATCCCTTGATCGTGTATAATAGTGAAAAAATCAGTTCCCAGAGCCCAGAGTGATGTCCTCAGATGCCATAAGATAAATATTCATAACTGAGAAGCTGAAAATTTACTCAAAACAATGAATCATTTATCAAAATAGCTCGTGATTAATTAAGTGAATAATTGTTATTGACTAATTGTTGCAGCTCTAAAAGATTCCTGATCTTAAAGGGACCAAAAGACAATCAGACCCAGTCAAAATAAGCCCAGAGACAAGACCCGAGACAGAATTTAACTGACAGCAGGTTGATGCCACTAATTAACAAGCAGCCGTCATCGAAAAGAGAAGTGATACATGTCATTTTTTTTTCTTGCACTTGACAGTTCACACTCTGTCTTGTGTCATAAAGCACATTTTCTTTCTGAGACGATCACATCACCCCACAGGATCAGCATTATGGGAAATGTAGCATCAAGCATTTATTCACCAATACTAAGGGCTAAAAGACAAGATATCTCTTCCTCTGCTGAATCGATTTTGACGAAAGACCCCAAACTTTACCAAAGTAAGTGTCCCTATAAAAGCTGTCATTGAATAATTTAGGTATTGCAGTCAGTTAATGAAATACTGAGTTAAAACCACACCAGCATCAGGCTCTCGGACAACAGCGTGGTGTCTCCTGTAAGAAGTCACTCCAGACTCATCTTATAGAACAAAGAAGTCTATAAAAAGAGAGCGCTCGTGTACTTTTGTGGTTTAATTGGCCATCAAGACATTACAGAGAGCCTATCATTAGCATATGGAGAAAATAGACCGAGAGAAGGGACAGTGTGATTGTCATAATTACAAGTGTGACCTATCCACAGACAGGGAACATGAGGGCAGGGTCAAATTAGAGACAGATAGACAGACAGGGACACAGAGGGAGAGGGGTTAGTGGAGGGAAATGAGGAAGGGACATGAAGTCCTTTTTGAAGACCAGATTTAACTGCACACACACACACACACTTAAAGCTGCAAACACACACACAGAACTCCACCGTTAGATCATGACAGACGACCGCAGGAAGAATAAACAGAGACATGAATAGATATCGCAACTACAGTCTTTTATCCCAGCTTTTGTTTATGTCAGCTCAGGTTAGCGTGTTTCCCATGATCCTCCAGCTCAGGAGAGTAAATGGAGACACGCGCACACACTCATCTTCTTTTTAAATCACACATAAACCACTCAGAGAGGGAGAATGGAGCTCCTGGCCTTGTGTGGAGAGCTTGGAAAAACCTTTTTAACCATTCATGGCTAGAGAAACGGCTGAGTATAAAAGAGCAACAAGGCACAGTGGCGGCGGCGGCGGTGGTGGTGGAGGCGGCAGCTAAAAGGCTGATCACACAAGGACGAAGCTAGTGAGTGAGCGCCGCGCTCAAGTGGTCTGCTTTTACGCTCTTCTCATACCACAGAGAGAGAGAGAGAGAGAGAACAGGTAAATGTGTGCAGATTAATGTGGCGGTGAAACTCCACTCTGTCAGCAACTGATGGGAAAAAAAACCATCAACGTAAACAGAACAGCGCTCAATTATGTCGTCTCACACAGCTATATTTATCTATACGCAAGGCTCGTTTTATTTTTTGAAAAACTAGAAGTGTTTCTTCATGATGTGTTAGTTTAAATGGACATTTAGCCGTACGTTAACTTTCCAGTATGCTGTATGCAGTGCTGGGGACGGTCGCCGACTCAGACTGTCTGAGGGGATAAAAAATATTCCAGTGAGAGAAAATCGCTGCAAACATTAAGGTGAAAGGTTTTCTGATGTGTAGCAGCATCTGTATGGCACTGCACTGTGTTTTCTCCACTGGAAGAGCATCCCAGAGAAAACAGACATCTAATTAATCAAAATGTTCGCGATGACAAAGGGGTTACATCAGAATTTCTTTTTAAAAAGTTTATATGCAGAATATAACATTCATCCTGCTTTGCATCTTTTTGTCGTACAGGAATGCCTTCTTTTAAAAATATTTCTGGACAGCGAGGTTCAGCAAAGCTACTGGAGTTAGTAAAACATAATGATTTCTTCTTGTAAAACCTACAATTTTAGCATTAACAGAATCAAAATGTGAAGATTCACACATTGCATCATCTCCTGTTGTATCGTATCGTATCATAACGAGGCTGAATCGTTTTGTACCAAATTGTTAGCTATTTAAAAATACGATACATATCGAATTGATCTCAGTCAGTAAAGATGCACATCACTGATCGCAGGATATATTTTTAAAAAAATCTGAATATTAAAACATTTTTTCTTTTGTATCTCAGGAGGAGGAGTCCGCCATGCCTGTGACCAGCTGACTACATCGAGATCTACATATTTTTAAGACTTTTCAACTTTTTTTTATTTTACAGGTTAACTAGTAATTTGTAGCCTTTTCAAAAGTACCCTTCCTAACACAGGTTGTATGTGTGTGTCTGTGAAACATAAATGTGTGTGTCCATCTCATCAGCAGAGACAGAGAGACTCTGAGTAACACACTAACCGGCGTCGACATAAACAAAAACAAGGACAAATGTCCAGACTGTGGTAAGAACATCTATTCATGTCTCTGCTTATTCTTTCAGTGGTCATCTCTTTGCAGGGTGTGTGTGAGTGTGTGTGTGTGTGTGTGTGTGTGTGTGTGTGTGTGTGTGTGTGCAGACTGCAGACACTCATAGCTGAAGATAAAATCTCCAGCTTGTTTTTTTAGGGGAGAATTGTATTCACAGTTGACAGTGTGAGACACCAAATTTCAAGAAGAAAAATCTTGTAGTAAAAGGACAGAAAGCAAAGACGTATCATGAAGTATCAGCTATCGTTTTGTAAACAAGCCCATATAAGATTTTTGAAGGTTTTCGTCAGACTGCCGTTGTTATGTGAAAGAACACATTATAGTGTGTTATTTTCTAGAATTATACGGCATGCATTTATAGAAATGCAGGAAATAGCATACTTTCTGTTTTTCATTTTTGTTGTTTATGGATCCAGAAAGCTTTATTGGTTCACCCCGTCTACGTCTGAAACCCAAACCACCGAACTTTGAAACTTGTGCAGCTCAGTTTCGTTCAGTTTGCAGCTGTTTTTGCCCAGAGTGACTCTCGCTGACTGTTTTTACACGCGGAAACTGTTACTGTTAGTTTGCAATCGCTCGTATTATTTGTGCATTTTTCTGTATTTTTAAGTTCTTTGTGAATTTTTTTTATGCAGGTGGATGCTTATCATTGTTTTCACACCTGAAACCAAACCTGTAGCTGCCAGTAGTCCCTCCTTTTTATCAGCCATGGAGTAGAAGTTTTGTCTTTTTTGGGCAAAAATGCATTTTATGCATGTAAATATAGCAAGAAGTGTATTCAACCTCTGCAGGAACAAAAAGTTTTCTACATAATGACAAGAATTCTTTATTTTCAGTTGTTCGATTAAAACTTTCCAGCCATCCTGTTGTGTTTCAATATAACATTCCATTATCATCTTTTCTCTCCTTTTTGTACCCAGTATTACTTCCTGGATGTTATACTATTTTAGTGTTTCTTTTCTCACTATGTGTGTGTGATTGTGAGTGGGGTGTTTCATTATCGGCCTCCTCAGGGGAGAAACCCACCGCTGGTTCTTCACCGTGGACGCCGCTGTCATTTTTCGGGTGAAAAACAACAATCTGATCAGAGGTTGCGCCTCACGCTCGCTGCGCTTTAATTGCATCAGGGTTTCGGTACCGACTGAGTCACGGCGAACCGAGGCAGGAACACATGCCGCACAGGGATGTGTAATGAGTGACGAAGCCCGTCGGGCCTCAGAGTAAACAGCCGTAGTGTGTGTGTGTGTGTGTGTGTGTGTGTGTGAGAGAGAGAGTGCCTAATGAAGACTGGTTCTCAGGGCTTCACTGCTCAATAAACAGAGACTACAATAAGCGAGGGAGTGAGCGCAGCAGGAGGCAGGTTGTGTCAGGTGATTGGGTATTGGCGATGCTGTCAGTAAATCCATCCCATATTTCCCAGATGCCTCTGCTCCTCTCCGTGTGTCATTTAATGAAAAAGAAATCTAGCTCAGAGGAAATGCCTTCGCAAATCTCCGCGGTCGGATTCAGTGATTCTGATACGGATCAAAGTGTGATTTTCTGCATCCTTGGGCTCGCTATTAAAAAAATCCCATTTTAAAATGGCTGATAAATGGCTATTGATTTCCATGGCGAGTATGCTGACTTCGGGAGTGTACGGAGGTAAATGAAATGATTCCTCAGGCCGGATCGATACAGGTCCAGGGACATTTAGCCGTGCAGCTTGGTTAGCAGAGGCAACTACAGTGAGACGTCTCAGGCCTTTTGTTCTTCTTGCCAAAATAAGAGATTCAACGAAGAGGACATGAGGTAGGAGAGAGACAACGATATCAGAGAGGAGAGGGAAAAAAGAAAAGCAATAGGACACGAGAGCGAGACAGAGAGAAGGTTGTGGTATAGAGCTGAAGAACAGGGTGGATGGAAATGTCACCGGTCTAATAGATCTCTCCATAAACTAAATGAGGAGGAGAGCGGGCGCCGCCTCGGTGGCACACAGCACCTCAAAATGTTAACAAGAGAGCTGAAAATAGCCTGAGAAAGGCACAGGGGGAAAACAGGCTCAACACTGGAGTGCTCCAGAGACACACACACTTATATTTCCTTCATTTAACATTTGTCTCTGCAGCTTGTGTCCAGTGCGGTCTCGCTGTCACTTCATGGCATTTCTGCGGGTGTTTAGGCCAAGAAACAAACAAACCCTCGCTCTAAACTTATTTTCCTGCGCCGCTGACAGGCGTGCGGACTCACCCGGTTCGGGTCGTGGTCCAGGACTCTGCGTCGCGCGGCGTCGAGCTCCTCGTAGCCTGGAGCGGCCCGGGCCTGCTGGTACTCCCTGCGCAGCCCCTGGAGACGCTGATCACTGCGGAGAGACATGGAGGGAGGTGTAAATAACACAAGAGAGAAGCTGTTATCTTACAGATTAGACAGGTAGAGTCCTCATCATGGCCTTAAAGGGATAGTTCGGATTATCTTCCAACAAAGAAAAGAAAAAAAATACCATCCTGTCATTGTCCTTTGGCTCTGGTGGCTCAAACATGCCTGGACATAAAGCTGCTAGAAAAAGCAGAGCGGACCTTTTCATCCTCAGCTTACATTTATTGTTGCTTTACAGCCAAATATCGCTCTCTCCAAACCAACCCAACTCCATAGGCAAAATCAGTCATTTTAAATCGCAGAACACATGAGTTGCTGGTCTACCGCTGCCTGGATCAGCTGATTTGTTTGCAATTGTGTGAATCCAAACCAACTTTTTAAAACACCAAAGTCACACAATAACACAAACACACTGACTGACTGAGGCAGTGGTAGACGAGCAGCTCATTTTTGCTGATGGAGTTTGGTTGGTTTGGAGAGAGTGATAATTGGTGTGCATAATGCTGCTAAAACTGACACTGACCTATTTTTAATTGGCTAAAATACATGCTGTCTGCTTCTCCAATACACCGATAATTTTCCAAAGCCATTCCACGATCTAAGATTTGATGCCGTTTGTTCATTTTAAGGGATAAACAGTCTCATCCTCAGCACAGCTGCGAGCGAAAAGTGAAGAAAAGGCCAGGTGAAACGTGGTGCAGCAGCTCCTGTCTTTGTTAAATCCACCAGTATTCTTTTGCTTTGCACTGACAACCCTTGACAGGGCAGGAAGACTGACAGGCAGACAGATAATATCCACAAAGCACTGCCTCTGAGCAGACATCAGCGCCTGAACTGAACCTTCTACAGCTGACGGAGAAAAACCAAGGTGGAAAAAACAGAACAAAAAACATTTGATGGATGTGTCTTTTCACTTAAAAGTCCAATACAGCGTTCTCCTCAATTTAACTACAGACGAGTCGATGCCCAAATGATCCTTTGCAGAAGGTGACCAAAAGGTGAAGAAGAAGAACACCTCGGCAACAAGGGAGAAGGGAAGAAAAGTGGTGGCGACTTCCAGAGAAGAGATAAGAACTCAGGACAGAATGGGGACAAAACTTAAAGAGAAACATCATCATGCTCACTGGACCTTAATGCTAGATAAGCCACACACACACACACACACCTGAGAGTACAGAGCTGGGAACACGTAAACACACACACGCGCACAAAAAGGCAACAGACAAAAATGGTGCGTCTGGGTGAGAATAATCCTTCAGGATGTGCTACCAAAGTATGACACAGTTGCTGTCGTTTATCTGTGTTTACTGGCTGCATTGGAAACAGGTATCTAATATTGACACTGATATGCTGTTCGTTTGCTATTTCGTGTTCGGGAGATACACACCGTGCAAAAAAAAAAAAAAAATTCAAACACGGCGAATCAGAAAAGAAATGCAATACAAGGAAGGGGGAAAAAAAAAGAAGCAAACTTTCCACCCATCCTCTGCATCTGTAAAAGTCAAAATGCCCCCCGAACAACTCGCACGCAGGGAGAGGCCTTTGTCCGCCACGTAAACACCCACACGCAGCCTTCATCAGAGCGGCGTTGTGCCGTACATCCTAATGGTCTGACCTCCAGGCAGATATTGACCAAAACGGAGCGGAGGAGAGGGAGAGCGGCAGAGAGACACAGAGCAGATAGAGAGGTTCATTAGTGGAGTACATAGCTTACATGTTTAAGTCTCTCCTGCGACCCTGCCTTTAATTAGAAAATCTGGCTGAGGCTCCGAGTGTGTGTGCATGTGTGTGTGTGTGTGTGCGCGCATGTGTGTGTGTGTGGAGACAACCTCAGGAACGTGTAAAAGTGTGTATTTCTGTGTGCGGAGAGTTAATCCTTGTAATTTGCTATTTGGGACACACTGTGACACTGCCTGTGTACACATATACATACACTCTGAGAAACACGGGTTCCAAAAGGGTTCTTCCTGGAGGACTGAGGTTCCGTCCAGAACCATTTGCTTCCGAAAGACTGACTCGGCTCGACCACACGCACGAAAGTCAATCAGTCGACAGAGTGGCCAGTTGGGAACCATTTTTTGGGGGGTTCTGATCCAATTTGTCTGTGGTGTAAATGCTCTTAACGGTTCTAAATTAGGTGCTGGAAAAAAGGCCGTTCCAGTTCCATGATGGTGGAAAAGCCCTATTTAGAAAAGATTCAACCAGCGGCCAAAAGGGGCCAAGCTTTAGAACCCTTCATGGTTCTAGTAAGCACCTTTACTTCCACAAGTGTATCCTGATTTAATGCAGCCTGCCTTTTATCCAACTCAGAAGGGACAGAAGGCTGAGTCACACACACACACACTTCTGTGCCGTTCTACACAAATGTGTGTGTTCTGCTCAGTGCAGATTCCCAGTCGACGCTCAGGACACAGAAGTCAATCCTGACTCGCTGCCACGAGAGAAGAACTTTCCAAAAAGTTTCCGTTCTGCTCCGAGACGCCAACGCAGATGCTTCTGTTTTATACAGACGGATATCTGGGGCTGTGCTAATTGTTGCCTCTTCAAAATTGGTTTAACGGTTTGCTATCAACATACAGCTAATCAATACAAATCTCTGCCCCCCCTCCTCTAAAGTGCAGACAACTTGCCATTGAGATATTCACACTTAATCTCTTGTATTATTTATTTATTCACTTTCTTTTTATTACTCTAACTTGCCCTCTGCCGCCCACTAGTCCCACTCCACACACAAACAAACAAACAAACAAACAAACAAACAGACCCTCAGAGAATGGATGCACAGAGCCAAGTTGAGATTTTTTTTTTTCCCCAACGCCACCCCTCTTCTACTCGAAGCCATTAGCCAATCCCTGGGCCCGTAATTAGGGCTGCCATTTTGATTGAGCGTGCGTGTCGCTCTCCAAATGAAACAACACTGTAATTATCTCATTATGCCGCGGCCTCCATCACCGACAACGCCAAATATTATCATATTAATGGCTGAAGACTGAGGCTGATTCTGGATAAAACATGGGGTGGCGTTGGAGGGGGGGGGGGGGGTTGTTGAGTTTGATGGGTTGACAATTCTGCAGGCTGCTTTCCAAACAGTGACAGAAGAGGGAGAGAGGGATGCATCCTATATAAATGTGTGTGTGTGTGTGTGTGTGTGTGTGTTTAGAGGGAGACAGGTAGGCTCCCCTGTTGTCATCAGCAGCTAATAACTGCCGCTGATTGCCTGTCTGCAGGCCCGAGGCCAGTTGCATAAACACAACAGATCTCAGCTCCACTGATGTACGATTTTCTCAAAAGAGCAAAGTGACATGAAGACACTGTGATTATACGTTACATCCAGGAAAAACTTTCCTAAACTCTTTCCTCTGCCATTTTTGCGAAACACCGGACAAAAGCATCATTTAATTCAAGAGAAAACTGCTCCTCCTTTCGACTCTCAGTCAATCACAGGTCGGTAAGATAGTTGATTTTGAGTCTAATTCTAATTGGTGACTATAACACAAAGAAGTCAAATGAGGCAGGTAAGAATTTGTGAGATGATCAGAAAGGCTGCAAGAGAAAACCAAAGCGAACAGCTGAATTACACCCAAACTGTCAGTCTTAAGTTTACAGTATATGGACTTTTTTTTGCAACATGATTTGCAAACAGGCACACGAACAGACACCTTGTGTTGTAGCTCTCACTTCCTCTGAGGTTTGGAGAACAGTGTTGTGTTATCATATCTCAGCAGTCACTTTGGCGAGAACGATGCAATAGTAACAACAGCGCAAAATGCAAAAATAAATCACTGGCTGTGATGAACCAGAATTAACCTTGCGGTTCAGTATAAGGGCTCTGTGGGCTCTGGGCTCTTTCTTTGCACAAATGTTTCCACGTGTGATGTATGGAGGTCTGTAAGTTCAGAAGGGCATCAGCCTGAGTGTCTGACATTTAAATAAACTGATCAATAAATCAATAAAGTCTTATTTTGCTATATTAGCTGAACCACAGAAATTGACAGCACTTAAGTCGGACGGGTTTTTACCTTCAAGTATCAGATTTCATCTATATTTCAGAGTATCTGACTATGCAGGTTGATGTGAGAGTGCGCCGAGAGAGGGGGGAAAAACTGGAGGAGGACGGAGAGGGAGAAGATGAGACACGGGAGCAGGAAATGAAAGACGCATCAGACGACAGAATGAGAGCAAAACCAAACAGCAACACAAAGGACGGCGATGGGAAACTTGGAAAAGAGTGAAAGAACGAGCGAGGGAACTGGAGTGAGAACAAAACCGTCTGCTATATGAAAGCGAGCGGCAGAGAGTGTGCGAGGAAAGCAACTATCCCGTGGTGTTAGCCAGTGTGGGGGCAGACTAATTAGGAAGTGTGCGCAGCCGCCGGCTGGTTTGGCGACTTCTTCTTGCTGTGGCCAGCTGATTTAAACACAACACACTGGGGGGAAAAAGCTCAGGCAGGCAGTTTTTTTCTTTGCTGCCTGCGTGCTGGAGGTAAGCACACATCAAAGTGCACGGTCAATGTTTGGTTTCCTGGTGTAGTGTTGGGAATAGAGTCGGACAGACACTCAGTGGAGCTCCGGACTATAAAAGCGATGGGAAAATAAAAGATGATTTTACTGTTTACCCCCCAGAAAACATAAAGAAATGTACCTTTTTATCATCAGTCTGAATTCTGGTCAGTTATTTTGAGTCTAACTGAAAACTACAAGTTGAGTCTCACTTAGATTATCTTAAAGTTTGCATCAGAAGAGGCCTCAACACAAACGTTACGATAATTTAAAGAAGTGGCCAAACTACTGAAAATCACGCCTGTGGTTGTCCCTGTTACAGAGTCAGGTGTCTCCTGGACCACATTCAGCCACGATGGCAAACACACAGACTCACAAGCTGGAAACACTACAGGCCACACTGTCGCAACCGGTGAAATAAAGGTCAAAATCAATGCAGCAGAGGCCAAGATACCCTGACTTTCATTCGCTAGACAAAAGTACTAATGATACACTTCCCATAATGCAACTCCACAGCATCATGCACACAATTTTCAATCTCAGAAACTTCACAAAACCTCCGCACTGCGTAGTACTAACTGTGTACTGCCTTTAACCATGGTGACTCAATATTATAGTAATTTTGAAAATTGAGTCAGTGGAATGAAGGAAATTTGGTTTGCAGCCAGATAACTAAGTTAGTCCATATTAGTTAGGAACAACACAGAATTGTGACTTCTGGCAAAAAAAAAAAAGAATAAAATCTTTTTTCCTGCTGAACTACTGGGTTCTTTCTAAAAATCATTCGAGTGAATCAGGCCCAGAAGAACAAGCAGTACTCTGGTTAAATTGATCATTTCAAACGCTAACAAGTCCAAAGGGTTTGGGAATCATTGCCTCACCCAAAATAGTGCAGCCTCTAATCTAACAGGCACATTACTCACCATGTATCTGTTTCCTGATATTAGGCAACTGCACAGCAGCCATAAAAACCAAACTTGATTAACTCACAATCTAACACTAGCTTCCAGTAACAGCCAGTTTCCTCTGAGTTACTGACCATGAACAAAAGAAAAAACGGGAAGATGTTTGAATGCAAAAGGAAACATTTTAATTGCTCACACAGAGCAAAAAAAAAAAAAAAAAAGCTTTAAAGGCATAGAATGACTTAATATGCAGTCTACACTAATGATGTGCTGCTTTCAAGGGAACAACACATCCTTTTCTCTTTGAGCTCTTCCTCAGGCAGGTGCTGCCTGACAACTAAATCCACTGCAGGAAAACAAAAGCGTGTATTTTCTGTTTGCATACAGAAAAAAGTGAACTCCTGCATCTGCCTTAATGGGAAGTCTCCTTATATAATGTCAGCCGCGCGCCTCTTTCACGCCACTTGCTTCCCGTCTTTTTCAGTCTATAGGGGAATAAAACTGTGTCGCACCAAAATGGCGGGGAGAAAAAGGAAAAAAGGAACTAATATTATTCAGGGCTTGCAAAGGCAACCAGCAGATCTACACCCAGCAGACCTTGCAGTCTCTTTAAAAATGTCCCAACAATTAGTCGAGGCTGTCTAGGCTGATTTGAGAGTTGGAATTTGTCACGGCGCAGGTAAACTTCCTCGTGCCACTGCTTGAACCGTGGCAGAAAAGTGGGAGCGCGCTCACTGATGTGTCATTTACTCGCCTTAGCTTACAAGCTCACCTTCATCTTCCTTTTCTTAGCACAATGGTGCGTTTTACAAACACACCTCGCTCCTCTCCTGCTTTGGCCTCACTCTTTTCATTCGCTCGCTCCTCTTTCATCTCATCTCCCCGTTTCTTGCTCTAGCTACAAAGACTGCCTTCTGGCTAATAAAATTTGACAAGCATAGCTAACCTTTTTTCTCCACAGGTCAGCCTCTAGCATACCTCTAATCAAATGTGACGCCCATCACGGCACACACCTGCCATCGAAGGCGTAATGAAAATGTCCGACAGTAAATTAGGGAGACAGTGCTGCGAGTCCACTGTGGAGGACCTTGACAGGAAGAGAGGGGAGGAGGGGGGCAAAACTATGCAAACACACGCAGGCCACGCGTGCTTACTTTAAAAAAACATTTTGATACAGCTATATTAGCATTAACACGCCATATCCCACATGTATAATGAGCACATTTCCTCCTCAGCATCATTAAAACAGTGTAATGTAAATGATGAAAGAAACAGATCTGTTGTTCCCTTGGAAACAATAAAAATTCAGCATGCAGCTATCAAGGACTGCTCTGCAGGAACATAAGGCGCTGTGAAACTGGAGAAGGCTTGTTTGCACTTCAGCTTATATATATATGTACAGTGTATATATACACTCAACAAAAATAGAAACGGAACAATTTGTTTTTTTGGTCCTATTTTTCATGAGGTGAAGTGAAAGATCTAAGACAGATGTATTTATCTTAAGTTCTGTTCTGTTCTGTGAGCACTTCTTTGCCAAGATAATCCATCCACCTGATTCACACAGGGATACAGGTACCTCTTTTTTTTTCCCAGGATGGCAGAGTCATGACTACATTCCTAATAAACACACTTAATATAAACAGCTAACTAGAATAATAAAGGGTTCTTCGGCTTGTCCTCGTAGGAAAACCCTATTTGGTTCCTGGTAGAGCCTTTGTTTCACATAGAAACCCAACATCAGGGGTTTATAACCCAGAACAGTCTGTGAAAGGTTCCACCCAGAACCCAATATGAGAGGTTTGACAGAGAACCTTTCTGTGGTGTAATGGTTCCACCTAGGGACCCTCCCTGAGGGTTCTATCTAGCACCTTTCCACCCTCTAAGGGTGCTAACAAGAACTCACCGAGGAGGCTCTATCGAGAACCTTTTTACTATTCCAAGGGTTTTATACAGAACCAATCCAGGGGGTTCTACTGAGTATCTTTTTATGTTCTGCTACAAAGAACACTCAACAATCCCTTGACAAAAGAGTTCTTCAAGGATTTCACCATTTAAAAAAGTGGTTCTCTGGATGAAAATCGTTCTTAACAGAGCCTTTACTCTTACAAGGAACCCTAAAGGTTTTTCAGAAGTCCGAGCAGAACCTCAGCCCTTCAAGAAGAACTCTTTTGGAACCCTTGAGTGTACTCTGTCCTTACCCCAACCCTAACCAATCACTCCTCATATCTAAACTGAAACAACCCAGCCAACAAAGGTGAGTTTTTTTACAAGATAAAACTGTACATTTTAGAGAAAAGAGCAGAGGACTGCATTCACATTTATGTTGAGTGTGTATGCAGTATATATACACATGTACACACACACAGACACACACACAGTAAGCAAGATTGCATGATTTTTGTGCAGTGCTATAAAACTCACCAAACTGGACCACACACACACACATACAGCATCGTTGCTAGGTTACACTGGGCTTCCTTGCAGAAATATAACACGTGGGTGGCTGAGCGTGTGCGTCTATTTCTGACCGTGTGTGTACGTGTGTGTGTGTGTGTGTCTGTGTGTGTGTGTGTGTGTGTGTGTGTGAATGAAAGGCACGGGGGGTTCCGACCTCACGGCTAGCGGCGTGTGTTTTAACAGATGCACCGACTTTGTGAATGAGCGCCCTCGTCCAAGCCGCAGGTGGTGCGACGTGAATGGAAATAGACGGCAATGAGGGAGCCTGTGTGTGTTTGTGTGTGTGTGTGTGTGTGAATGGGTGTGACCGTGGAATACCTCTGAGGTCATCCAACATGGCCACCTACGGTATTTAAAGGACAATTATTCATCTTCTTTCCACAGTTTTGGCCGTCATTTGAATTATTTATGATGACACTGTGCTGATCAAAGGGACGGCTACTTAGGCTAAAATAATCCTTCACTGCACAAGAAAACTCAACTACAGGAAGCACAGAGGGTCAAAGTTGTGCAAGGAAGTTGGTCTGTAAACTGTGATGGATGTTTACCACAAACAGTTTGGGGAATAATTTTAATTTAACCTCAAAATAAGTGTGCCGATAACGTTTATAGCACTCCTCACCAAACCCTTCAAATTAACATTTTAATGTTTGCAATTCATTTTAAATATTTAACATGGTTTTCTTTTAAAATTAAAGCAATTAACACATTTTGTTTCTTTCTTGTGACCCGTGACGAATGCGTGCCGCCAAAGCGAACCATCCTGGCTAAAGACAGATAAAGACGAGGGCAGCAGAGTTTTAGGCAGAAAGTTTCACTGCTGAACAGACTTTAGCAGAAAACAAATGTAATCTGCAGTTTGCAAAGCCGGATTTAATTACCACAGAGGTTAATTCGTCTTTGACATATCACCTCAAGGCAAAACACCCCACCAAAAGTATCTCTACAGGGCCTCGCCTATCTACGTTACAGCAGTGTGGGACTCGTGGGCGAATAATGAAACCTGAGAGGTAATTAATGCTTTGGCTAATTGTATAGCTAAAAATTGCAACCCAATTAATACAGAAGAAGACGATGGACTCAGAGAAATCATTTGAACTGCATCCGGAGACACTTCTTATAATCTACCCTCCCAGTATCTGCAGGCTGTCCTGGTCCATCTCAGCAGGTTATTGGCTGACATGAGAGGTTCGTCAGCTGATTAAAGTCACGTGGTTCATTCTGTCGCTTCCTTCCACCTTCTCTTATTATCTTCTACTCTGTCTTATGATTTGTTAGTCTTTGCTAACACTAGCTTTTACAGATCCCTCCACATACTTTTAACCATCAACTAAAATCTGGTCACAACAATATAGTTTCACCTTTAACAGTTGAGCGCTGTAGTTTTTTACAAAAACATTACTCAAAAAGAGGAAAATAGTACATTCATCAGGGACTATTTTCTCTCTGGATTGATATACATTTAGTGCATCAGAATGGACAGGGTGTGATCATAGTGGTCTAAGGGTCTAATCAGCTGATCATTTTGTGGTTCTGCAAATGTAGAACTACAGTCAGGGTCTTCGTTGCATGCTGTCCCCTCGCTTATGTCCTGAAATTATCACCATCATCTGTCACGAAAACAAAAAAGGCTCTGCGGCGCAGAAGAATGAGCAGCCAGTACAACTCAGTTTATTGTTGGTTTTGGTCTTTTGGGGGGATTTGTTGAAAGTAAGATAAAATACAAAATATGTCCAGGCTTATCTTTAAAATACTGATTGCTGAGACTTTATAAACCACTTTAAACCTCTGTATGCAGAAGGTAAACAACAAAAATAACGACTGCACTGTTTCTGGCATATAGTAGAGTTTCTATAAGCCAACAGGTGCACTTTGACCTCCCTCTAACAACATTATTAGACATTTATTTCTGTCTTTCTTTGTCTCTGGAGACTCGGAGTTAACAAGCCATAGACGGCTCCTCATCCATCACGCTAATGCTAAAGACTATCTAATATACATTATGAGAGAAACACAGGGGGAGAGAACGGACAAGTGACACACCGAGAGTGTGAGAGAGACACCGAGACGGAGAGAAACCGAGGGAGAAGAGGGAGAAAACAGGCTGGTAATGAAGTACCCACCACTAGTGGATGAGAGCTAAAGTGGTCTAACAGATCTGTCAGGCTGCTAGACTGTGGCTAATTATCCCTCCTCCTCTTTTGTCTGCATCCTCTCCTCTGTCACTTCTTCCCTCTCGAATTTACTCTGCCTTTCTAACACCATTTCTCTCTCTCTCTCTACCCATTCTGGCTCTCCCTTTCTTCCGTCTTCCTCTGCACTCTTTTTTTTCTCCCCTGCTTTCTTTTTTCTCTCTGTCCCTCCGTCTGTCGCTTCTTTCCATTCCCATCTGTCTCCTTTCCATGTCCACCCTCTCTCTCCCTCTTTCTCTCTCTGTATCCTCTCTTTCTCTGGATGAGATTGGGTGTCTGGGGCTTAGTTTTTGATTTGCAAGTCAATAGTAATTTCTGTCAGACAGTTTAAGTTGAGGGAAGTTTTAATGTGGCCTGTATTATTTCATACGGGAAATGATAAATTTGCATTAGAATCCTCTCTCGATTTTCTCCCCTTTTCTCTCTGACATGCAAAATTGGCTGCAAGTTAAACTCAAAAACTTCAGCAGTAATAATATATAATATGGAGGGAATGACAACACTGATAATACGTGTACTTCTGCAAGCATTAACCCTTCTGCTGCACTGAAAATAGCTTCTACTTATGTTCAAGGACATTTTGACACTTTATTACCTCAACAGCCTCCACACTTCCTTCTTTGCACACGGCTGTAGGTCTATTCGTGTCATAAAACATGAAATAATGTGTTTATATGTCAATTTGACCTAATGTATAACAGAACATGTGAAAGGCAGATGGGAAAACCAAACTCCATATACTAGCTCTTAGCTTTAAAGGGATAGTAGCAGATTCAAACCATTATGACCCAAACAAAATACGTCTGTCCGCGCGCTCCGCCTGTTTGGACCTATTTTTGCAACTAGAGATCAATCTGGCGGATCATTTCCCACTAATCAATTAGTTGTTTAGTCCATAAAATATCAGAAAATGCTGATCAAAGTCCGAGATGACGCCCTCAACTGTCTTGTTTTGTCCAAAGATATTCAGTTTACTGTCAGAGAGAAGAAACCAGAAAATATTCACATTTCAGAAGCTGAAATCAGAGACTTTTCTTTCTCAAAAATTTACTCAATTGATTTTCAAAATAGTTGGAAATGAATTTAATACCCGTTTGGCGAACATTCTGCATGATTTTGTATGTGAAGTGAATAAACGTGAAACAGGCGAACAAAAACAGACCTGACCTCTGTCCAACTGAGCATGTGTGGCAGTAAAGGCCTGGCAGAACAAAAGCAGTGAAGATGTCTGTCTCTCTGTCTGTAGAAGCCTTCAGACAGTTACTGACAGCAAAGGATTTGCACTGAATATTACAAATGCCCGCTTTGTTATGGAGCCGTTTGTCTCCTAAAATTTATGGGGGCTGTGTCCTTAAGAGGCTGCATGTCCTGGTTCCTAACTCCTTCAATCACAGCTGAGAGTTTGCACTTCCTACCCTCGCAGTCTTTCATTTTAACACAGATGTGTACAGAGCAAACACAGCAGGAAGTGTCACTGCCTGAGCCCTTTTGACTTCACTGTGTATGCATTCATATATATATTATTCATCGTACGGCACCGGCGGACAGCTCAGATTGTCTTGAGTGATTCCAGTCGTATTCATATCTGCATCAGGAGCCGGCTGCGGGTGATTGAATCCGCCCAGACAACATTACGGTGCCAAGAGTGAACAGACAGGGATGCAGCTGGTGGCCTGAGAAGTGCGGCGGCTTTAAAATTCAGGCAACATTAAATTGGAGAGTGGAGGCAACCTTGTGCTTTCTGGGATGTGTTCTGCTGCACCTGAACCCTGTTTTATTTTGTGTGCATGTGCATATGAGTAAGAGCTGCTTGTTTTGCTGTGCCATTCGTAGAGCGTAAGGCTCTGCAAATAGTATACCTTACAGTGGGAGTGGGACTTCTAAGCGAGCCCTTAGGAAAATCTTAAAAAGGAAGGAAAAACATGCAAAACATTCATATTTCTCCATATTTTATGCTCGGCAGTAAAAATGACCCCAAACAAACTTTTTTCCTGCACATAACTACCCACTTCTTATGAATATTTTGAAAAAAATGTAATTATCAAGCAGAGATGATGATCATGTTTTTAGAGATTTTAAAGATTTACAAAGGTCAAAATGATTTCAAACACAACAGAAGAGTTTCCATAAATCATTCATGGCATTACTGTATAAGTGTGTGTGGGTGTGTGTGCATATATGAGTGTGTAACTACAGTGTAAGCATGCACTCATGTTTTATGCATCTTCCGGCTTGGCAGACCATGAATGTAGATATGTGCAAATACTCCCTCAGTCATGCCGGTCAAGCCCACGGTCCGTGACCTTGTGCGTGTCTACACAAGTTGTGTGTTGATGCAAATGCCGCACGCGCATTTGAAAAACAAACACACACGCGTGACAGAACATGTGAGGTCAAATCAAGAGGGGAGCGCCTCTCTCACCTGTCTGCTGGTGGTTGATGCTGGTTCTGCTGAGCGGGCGGGGGTCTGGGTTTGTTGACCTTGGCGTAGAGCCCTTCCAGGTCCTCGGCGGAGGCCTGAGGCGGGTTGGGACCCGCCGTCTGGGCCGCAGGGGAGGGCGTGCGGCTGATGAACGTCTGCGGGGAGGGCGGCTGGCGGAAGTTGTTGATGCGGGCGTAGTTGGGGTCGCTGTCGTCTTCCTCCAGGTCGGGGAGGGACGCCGGGGTGACGTGGCCGGAGTTGATCTCGGCATAACGTGGATCGTAGCTACGAGACGGGAGGGGAGGGAGGAGTTATAAAATATAAAAGAAATGAACCTTTTGTGTGCACAGAAGAAGTCTTAGATCTTTGACTTCAACTGATGGCAGCAAAAACAAAAGTGTTTCTATTCTGAAGTGAGCATTTTTCTGTAGTTTTGAACCTACAGCATGAGTCAGCTGTGCTTTACTACACACTGAACTGAGCAGTTGTTTTGGAGCACAAGGTGGGGGGCATGTTGCTCCATCAGGACGATTCACAACTTGTCAGGTAAGTTGTCAATCACAGCGCTTTACTACACCGGCAAACGCTCATCTAAGATTGTGTGAACCTTCTGGCTCTTGCAGCGCTTTTATTTTTTTTGTGTTGTAAATCCTCTTTTTTGACACTCTTAACTGTGAAAAACCAACACAGAGACGCACTGTATCCCACCCACGTCTGATTCATACCCGTCTCTGTTGTCAGGGATCCTGTCCAGCTCGTCTTCGCTCACGGCCTCCAGTTTGCTTTTAGAGGCTTTGCTCTTGTCGTCTTTCTTCTTGCCGAACCTGGACGGTGCAAAAAAAAAAAAAAAAAAAAAGAAAGGACACAGATGCAACAAGGTTATTTTGACGTGACCTGAAAGAGATTGTGAGAGTTATCCCTGCAACTTTTTGTTCATCTTTATCAGTGGTGGGCGGTTACTTTTCACGGGGGGCCACATGAGAAACTGATCAGGCTGCTGTGAACCAGACACAGACGAGATATAAGGTTCTAATAATGGTTGAATCTCCAGTTATTAAATAAAGGATAATAATAAAAGATGTGCATCACTGAGTGGATAAAGTTGCAGTTTAATATAAAAGATAGTGTTCATTATCTTTACCAATGAACACAGCAGCAGACCCTTTCAGAATAAAAGCTGTTCATGAGCTCAGATTCATTTCAGGAGGTTTGTTCAGATTTATTCATATTTTCACTGCTTTATCTTGCAGTCAGTCAATTGTTTCTGACGGGAAACCACCACATCTCGCTCTCCAAACACACCAAAATCCATGGAAATCAGTCATTTTACCTTGCAGAGCACAAGTCACATGATGACACAAACTAACCAATCAAGGCAGAGGTAGACCAGCAACTCCTGCTGCTGTGGTAAAGCATTTTCTACAAACAGAGCTTGTCTTGTTCTAAAATACTCCTGCACTTTAGATGATTTAATTTCACCGCACAAGAAATTCAAATCGACGTATTTTGGGGATCAATGACGTTGACAAATCGGCTCAGCCCTCTAAGCACCTCACACAACCCCGCTTCAAAAAAATCCAAATGGTCCCTTTAAACGCTCAGGTAGAAAATACCGCGAGCTGCCAAACGCACTTTTATTTTGGAGGTGAAGTTTATGTGCTTTAATGGGATCTTTTTGGGGGGACTTTTATGATGAAACAATAAACTTCACTCAGGCAACAGAGCTTGCAGGAGTTGATGAAAGAGGCTCTTTAACTCGCACAACATGCAAACGCACACACACACTCCACCTTGCGTCACGAATGTTGATGCACACAAAGTCATTTCCACTCCTGTGTGTGTTCATTAGCGGCTCTGCCTGGAAAAAGACTGCTTAATGATAGATATGGTTATAATGTCACAGCAGGCGCTTGGCAATTCACAGCACAAGTGTGTGTGTGTGTGCGCGCTTGTGTGTGTGTGTGTGAATGTGGGCACATGAAAAAGGGGTACAGTTGTCACGCAGCATATGGAGCATGAATATTTCAACATTTCGTCCAATAAAATAGCTGTTACTCCACAGTGTGTTATGTTTTTTATTATCAACCTTGCCATTACGACCGTCATCATCATTATCATTCTGCAGAGCTTATTCTCTCGTTTTGCAGGCAAAATATACTCGTCACCTCTGTTCCACTTCTAATGAAGCTCTACTTCACACTGTAAAGAAATTAACCGAGCCTTTTCCCGTAAATATTTCATATTCCTCCATCGCTCCTTCACATCATCTTTCTCACCCTCTCTTACTCTCGCCTCCTCCGTCTCACCCGCCAACCTACTTCTCTCCTTCCTCTCGCCCTCTCCTTTCCTGCAAGCCCCCGCTGAGCCAATCTAATGTCTGTGTTTATCTCATTAACGCCGAGGCACTTCTCATTACTGCTACAGGCGGGTACGTGGCCTGAATGGTAACCCGCTGGCCTGGCCGAGAGCGGCGTCAGCGCCGCGGCGGAACCTGGACAGGGATGCCACGGCGGCCTGGCACCATCCTGCAAAGCAATTAGTGTTGTTTTCCAGCTAATCTGCCCACTTCACTTCATACCTGTGTGTGTTAATGCTGCCAACAGCGTGGCAGATACTCACACTGCTTGTGTTTTGCTGTGAAGAAGAAGAGAGAGAGGTCACCAAACACGTTTTATTTAAACGCCTATTTCATGTTAGCGTGCCATGCGCTTTGAGAATCTCTGTCTCGCTCCTAAACACCAAACTTTTGCTGATTAGGCGTCTTCTCATGTACAGACTGGACTTTGAGTGACGTCACTGTCACTGTTGCACCTGTTAAAGTTACCCTACATCTGCATAACACTCAACAAAACGTACAGTCGGCCTCTAGTTCTAATTTGTTGGACTCCCTGCCCGAGCTTTGCACACACTGCAGGAGTTTTCATTCATTTCAGCTGATTATACAGTTGCAGTATTGACTTTAGCACCAGTGTTGTGATGATTTAAAGGGATATTACAGAGAATTTGTATGGCTTTACTATAGTAGCTCTGTACGACTGAAAAAAAAAAAAAAAAACAGAGCAAAGCCAGAGATATCACAACTTTTAGTCCCTAGTATGGGTGGAACTCAAAGCACATTGGATACTACACTTCCCAAGATGCAACTGTATATTTTCAATAGATAACCCCCTGTTTGTGACGCTGATTTTCCAGGCTCTTTAAGCCCAAACTGACATAAATGCCAGTGGTCTCATGTATAAAATGGACTGATCATCTTGAACATAAGAGCACAGTCTGAAATGATCTTAAGACTAAATCAAAGTATAGAAGATTTTTGGCGTGGATCCTACGTGCAGGAGAGGACGCGATCACGGGCTGAGCGGCACCTCCCAGTAAACTCATCCTGATGTGCAAAATCGGCGGCGCGCCACCTTAAGCGATATCGGAAGCCATTTTTAGGCTGTTTAAATCTGTCCCCCTCGACATCCTGCGTTTTATCTTTATTTTTTCCTTCAGGTGATGTCACTGGCGCCAAGCCCTTGATGCTGCAGTGCCTTTTCACCTCACTTCCTAGAGATCACTTGCCACAGAAACAGTGTGGGCGCTGCTGCAGCTGCTTTTTTTCTTTTTTTTTTCTTGGAACTATTTTGATTTCTTAAGCACTCCCACATTATGCTGCAGCCAAAAGCAGACTACCAATTACCTCAGTCATAAGCTTATAGAATTTAGTATTATATGAAAGGAATATCAGCACTATTAATCTTAGTGTGCATCAATAGGCATAATTATATTACACATAAATATATGATTATCCAAAATCCCAGGTTTATCTGGCTGAGCTGCCTGGTAGATAAGCCCCACCTTCACACACACACACAGGCGCACACACACACCCAGAGCGCCTTAATCAACATTCTGAGGGGGCAGAGGTCCACAGTTGGACCCATCATTATATCTGCATTAATTAGGAAAGCCTCCTTTTCTCACTGCATTGTCTAAGAAGAGATGGAAGGAAAGGGAAGGGGGGGCAGACGCCGAATGGGAGTGGGAATCCCAATTAGAGACATGTACCTGCCATGAGGGAGGTGGTTATTCCCCCCCCTCTCCCATTATCTTATCCCTTCTTCATCGCCGAAACTCCCCGTCTTCTCCCATCGCGGTGAGCCGACTGTTTGTTAACGACA
The DNA here is from genome assembly GCF_056507025.1 of Lutjanus erythropterus. Classification (NCBI taxonomy): domain Eukaryota; kingdom Metazoa; phylum Chordata; class Actinopteri; order Lutjaniformes; family Lutjanidae; genus Lutjanus; species Lutjanus erythropterus. Next base: position 15,826,404 of record NC_139340.1, on the reverse strand, counting down.
TCTCACTGCTTTCCCTTCCTCTCTCTCTCTCTCTCTCTCTCTCTCTCTCTGTCGGCGTGTTTCTCTTTTTTTTTTCCATTACTCGGTCTCTGTTCTTTGTTTCGTTTATTAATTCCGTCTCTTCTTAGGACAGTTTCTGCTCCGTCACTCTTTCACAAATCTGACAGTTAATTTCCTGTTGAGTGCTAGAGACTGCTGCAGGATGAAAAAAAAAATAAATGACAGAGCCGTACTGTAGGTAAGCAAATGCACAAAAAACACACACACACACACACGGGCACGAAAACAGCTCTATAAACCAAATAACACACACGGATTAATCTAGAAACCAATATATTGCTCTCAGGCGCAGGTAAGCAGCCACACACACTCAACTAGACAGCAATATACATCAACAGAGGCAACACACGCGCAGTAACTCTGTAGGGAACTGCAAACAGTCTCCTGCAATAGGACATCTCATTAACTTAGCATTATCTACCTACACAACCACTCCATCAAACTCTCATTAGGCGGAGGTAGGGGGTCCGGGTGAGTCAGGCTGCTCTGGTGTCCCATTTAACACACTCCCCGCTGTCACGGGAGCTACTGGGAACCATTATTAGTGTGCCGCTGTCATCATTAGCCCGACGCTCCCGCCGTCGCCCCGGCGTCACCTCTGCAGGCCCGGGAACCTGAGAGGATGTGCGTTGAACTCTGGGAAATACAGTTCCTACTGGGATATTTGTCTCTATAGATATTTTGGTGATACAGTATCAGTATATTTTTAAAATGATGCTAGAAAGGATGATTTTTTTGCACATGCATACATGCTTCTTTTCTTTTCTCCAACTTCCAATACTTTCTTCAGATTTCTTCATTGTCTTCTTGTTCTTCTTGGTCTTCTAATTTCTTGGTCTTCTTCCAGTTCTTCATCTTCTTCTTCTTCACGTTTGCCTGAATCTCCCGGGTGACCCCATGTGAACCATCACAGATGATGATAACTGCGCTGCCTGATTTGGACAAACGCAGCCAGCCGGTTGCTCCGGAAACATACAGCAAAGCGAGCGGCTGCTAAGAAACTGGACCGACTGTAATTACTACAGCTACTGTCACTCTCATTACTGTAGTTGGGGGGGAGAGGAGGGGAGGGTGACGTGCATGCGCTCGGTTAGCTGCTCTCTAATGAGGCTCTGCCACATGTAACATGGAGATCACAGCTAGCCGGTGTGCTGATGTCACCAACCTGACCTGTGCAATTAGCCCTCCGAGGAGGGAGGGAGAGCAAACTTCACATCCTTTTAAACAAACTGCGTCGGATTTCTGCAGCCACAAACTGAAACGCTGCGACTCTCTGCAGACTGAGCAGAGTCGTGGCGGCCTTTTCTCCAGAAATCTTTCCAGAAATCTTCCGTCCTCGGCGTTAGTGGTGCTTTGTTTTCTGCAATTGTGACAACAGCTCTGACGGTGTGCGGTGCGAGTTGAGTGAGTGTAGTCTTAATAAGCTTTCCTATCTGGTGCAGCAGGGAGTCAGTGGGTGGTTGGTTATCGCCAGGCATAACGAGGGATGTGAGAATGCTGTCTGGCACTGTGTGTGTGTGTGTGTGTGTGTGTGTGCGCGTGCATGTGTGGAGGGAGTTGTATTTTCAGGACGAGGACACGGTTTTAATTGACGTGTGTGTACGTGTACGTTATGTGTGTGAGCTCACACGCCTGCAGACTTGATGAAACTCGCCAACACCTTGCCAGTGTTTGAGGTGAGGCACGTGCGCGCACACACACACACACACACACACACACACACACACACACACACACACACACACACACACACACACACACACACAAAATAAAGCTCTGCACAAACTGAGAGACACAACGGCACAGCAGAGCACGAAGGGCTCATCTTGGGTTTAGCATCCTGTCTACTTGAAAAGAGAGGAGAGGAAACAGAGGAGGGAAGATAGGAAACTAAATATGACAAGAAAGGGAGGAAACACTGCGCCACGGTTCTGATCCGTCCTCTGCACGGCTCACCACCAGCGTTTCAGAGGCATTTCAGCAGCTGAGCGTTTTGTCCTCTTTCCTTGCTCTTTGTGCTTCTACAACGGATAAACAGGCTACGTGGTTAAATACTTTTCTGTCTGTCTTTATGATCATCAGTCTGCACGGGGTCTTTTATTTTGAAAATTAACTGGATTCTGCCTTTTCTGTGTCTGACTTCCCGCCCGTTCGATCTGCTCTGTGCTAACTAATGCGGCATCAGTCAAAAATAGACTCGCCTGATGTGAAAAGTTCAGGTCATGGCGAGACATCAAATTTTTCTTTTGGTTCTTGAGTTGAAAAAGTTTGGGAATCCCTGCTCTAAGGTGATAAAAACATGATTTGACAAGCCTCACGGTACGATCCGCAAAACTTTAAGTTGCTGCACAGAGATCTCTCGCAACAGGCTTGATATGAAGAAGAAGACGAAGGCGGAAAATAGCTCAGAGTGAGTGAGAAAACTGTCCAAATATCCTGTTTGCCTTGGAGAATGAATGAGAGTAAGATAGAGAGGTATAAAGAAACAGAGTGGGTGAAAGAGAAAAGAAAGCAAGAGAAAGGCAGACTGAAGAAGAATGACTAAGTAAGAAGAAAGGAATTAAATGAGCAAAGAAAGGGAAAAAAAAGTAAGAGCTGGCTAAATAGCCTATCTGCCTTGGAGAATAAACGAGAGACACTAAGAATAAGAAGCAGCCGCAGAAGAAAGAGAGGAAAAAGTGAGAGAAAAGAAGAGAGATGGATGGGTGAGCCAAAGCTCCCGTGAAAGTGCAGCTCGGCTGGGGAGGAATAAGGAGCTTAGGAATATATAGAAGCAATGCAGCTGCGTTCAGAGGCACAGGGAGAACAGTTAATCAGCCAAGCAGAAATGTTATCGCAGTAATTAGATTGCTCTGTATGTATTTGGAGAGGAGCGCACACATCCCGGCGGAGTTTGCAGTAAAGAGAGAAAAGAGGGAGACGGATGGAGGGAGGGCGAAAGGGAAACAAGACTGAGAGAGAAATGGGAGACACAGGAGGGGGAGAGATTAACACTATAGAGAGATGTGATGTAACGCGGTGCCTCCTTCTCCTGTTCTGGCAGCGCGGCGCTGCTTCACGGTGAGACGAGTCGGAAACTATTCCAGCCTGGAAATAGACAGAATAACATTCACGGCAGAAAATAGACAACAAGCGCTCTTTAAAATTGGTGTGGTTTCCTGGTGGAACTGAGGATCAGGCTACAAATAAGACTGTCACCCAACAACAAGGTCAAGCCAGGCCACTGAAACCCCCCCCCCCCTCCTCCCGACACGACTGACGGCACAGTCCTCCAATCCTGGCGCTCGCCGCGACAAACCCCGCCTCTGTTCGATAATGAAAACAGCCAGCAGGTCCCGAGTTTTCCCCACCGGGCATAATTAAATCTATTTATCTGACTTCCTCTCCATATGCCCTGCGCCGCATACCAGCAATTTGGCCCAAATCGTCTTCCATTAATGGCTGATATTAGCTGTGATAGGAGCAGGAAAAGAAGCAGAGAGCAGGAGAGATAAAAGTGCAGCAAAGACGGATCCACCCGATGCTAATCGCAGTTAAAACAGCTTCACTTAGAACATATTAATAATGTAGGGAGGGAGATGCGAGTGGAGGAGTCGTCTGTTAGTTCTTATTTTGATTTCTAATTCTACCGACTACATTAACTCAGTTTCACAGCATTTAAAACATGGAGAGGAGGGGCAGTCGAAAAATGTTAGCACTAACAAACAAGATGAAGTGAATTTTTTTTTCATGCACTGTAAAAAACATTCATTTTACTTTACAGTACAATAACAGTAGACTTATAATACTTAATAACAGACTTCATTAGAGGGTAATTAAGGACACATTACAACAGAACTGTACTGTAAAATAAAGTTAAGTTCTTGAAGTAATGATCAGCAAATGAGCAGACTTCCCAGCATGCATTGTTTAAGAACATAAACTCTCCAGAGACTCTTTATTGTAAAAATGAAGACAATTTCGAGCCAACTTACAAACTTCACTAAGTTTTTTGAAACTCTCAAATCCGGAAAAAGTTTTACCAACTACTAAAGTTTTGTTTACTTACTTTTCTTCTTTAGAGAAACTTGAATCTTTGAGCTTTGTATTTCATAAACTGTTAAGCAAAGCCACTGAAGTAAAAGCGAATAATGGTTAATAATTTATTATTTTCAATCGCAACCTTTTAATTTTTAAACTCTCAAATAACAACTTTGTCAAATGAGTGGCTCACGGCTCACTGTGAACAATTTGTGGGGGGATTTTTCTAAAACTCAAAGTTTATCTGAAGAAGAGAAGTAAAATAATATCAACAGAGATTTTAGGACGGAAAATTTAACAGTTTGAGTCTGATTCAAAAATAAAAAGTCTAGTGAAGGCAGCTGCTGTGTGTCTCTAATACATTTTAAGACGAGTCGTTTCACATCTTGTCTTTGTGCCAAAGAAATCAAATTTGTCTGTAATGTAAAATTATCCCAACTTGTCTTTTTAAATTCAGTCAATTTAAAATTTTATGGCAGCTCAAACACCAACTTTTAGCGTTAAAGCAAATAATTGCCTGTGTATTAATCAACCTTACTGCAAATATACAGCGGTCAAAGGGGAAGAATCATTTTAATTTCCTTTGTAAATGAATCTAATTTAATGCCTGGGGGAGGCAAGGCAGACAGACAGACAGACAGACAGACAGACAGACAGACAGACAGACAGGTATGGATACACAGCAGGTTGTTCTCAGGGGAACACAGAGCAGATACAGAAAGCTCCTCTTAATCAACGCCCGGTCAGTCCCCCGAGTGCTGATGCTCCAGTCAGACAAAAGAGAGAAAGATGGAGGGAAGAGCGGGAGGGGGGAGTTCGAGGAGGTGCCAGGAAAGGAGGGAATAAGGGAGGACACTAAAGATAAAGACAGGGTGGGAGAAGGGAGGGAGTTAGAGAGAAAGAGAAAGGTAGAGGAAGGGAAGAGAAGGGGGAGACTGTGGGGCTGCATGCAAAACAACGGGAAAGTTAAGGAGGAGAAGGAGAATAAAGAGAAAGGAGAAAAATGGAGATCAAGGGTTGGAAGCGATAACTGACAAGGAGAAGGTACAGAGAAGGAGAAAAAACAGACATGAAAAGGGAGAGAAAGGGAAGAAAAAAAGACAACAAGGAGCACGGGAAGGAAAACGGTGAGAGAAGCAGTATGGGAGAAAAAGAGGAGGGGAAAGGGGGGGGGGGGGGTTTCCGACAGCGTGAGCGCTGCGCCGTCCAGGGGCCGCCTGGTGAAATATGGGCTTCCCTTTAATTGTTTTGCATTCTGATATGAGGCATATTTTAGCAATTCTGCACAAAATCCGTCGCCCCCGGCAATTTGTCTCGTCTTTTTCTCTTCCCTTCCCACTTCTGTCAGGGAAGCCATTAATATTAAAGCAGACCGCTCTCAGTCTCACACCCTGCCATCGTGGACGGTTGTGTTTTCACTATACATTCATAAAAAACACATCAACAACTGGATGGTAACTACAGCGACGCTTCCACGCTCTGTCCAACACATTTCAAAAGGTTTCTGATGTGCATGAGATAAAGAAAAGAGACTCGGGACGGTATCAGTGCTGCAAGACTCTTACGCACTTACGAGTTGTATAAATCTCATGTAATCAAAGCAGGAAGCTGTTTAGTTGGTAAAACTGTGAAAAAAGTGGAAGAATTCCAATTTTGAAAGGGTCAAAGTGAGGTTTGTGGATAATCCAGTGTCACACTGGCGACAAATTTCCATCCAGACTAGTCGACCAGTCTAATGGTAAGAAAGCACTCAGGACGCAGTTGAAATTGTGCTCAGTTTATTAACTGATAAAGTTAAACACTGTCCAACCTCACTCATAAATTGTTGCTACAGTCACTACACAGATTCTGACCACTCGAAAACAGATAAAACTAGGGCTCACTGAATCACCAAGAGTCTCAGCTCACCCAAATTATGCAACTCCGATACCGTTTAGGGACCCCTGCATGCAGAAATATTCAAATACGCCACTTTTTGCATTTTAATAATTTATCCTGCGTGCATAAACCTGCACGGTTTTTGCCCCAAATTGCCTGGAATTAGCATAAAGTGGAAGCATCTGTAAGAGGAGGACTCTTGGGCATCTTAAGGTGAGAGGTCAGGGGACCCCTTTAAAAACGACCATGCCGCTTTTCCCCTCGCCGAAATGAAGCCCGAAATTTTGAGGGTTATTTAGTTGTCTTCCCAACAAGCCAGCACGGCTAATAATCACTAAAACTTCAAACTGAGTCTGGTTATTGAAAGCTGTTTAAACTGAGGTTTGGAAGTTTTTAACTGAAGTCAAGCGGAGGCAGTTAAAAAAATAAGTATCTGCATGGCACTGGTGGAAAACTACCCATGTTCAAAATGTACAGGTTTAATTAGCATTTTCTGTCTCTTCCCTATAACACTCTGCGCATATTAATGCAGAGAGAATTAATGTGCATACATGCATTTTAATTCATGTTGGATAATTTGGATCCTGTGAGATTAGAGGTTTTAATGCGAGTGAAAAAATAATGTTTTAGTGTTTACTGCTGAAAACTCTGTGAACTGTGTGATGCTTTAAATTCTTAACATTTTCCCAGCTGGAGGCCGGGGAAAAGGCTAGGTCACCATGGCTGCAGATGAGAGCCACTGGCAGGCTGGGAAAGGTTAGACTCTTGGCTCCTCCGGTCCTCCACACATCCTCAGACAAGAAACACTTAACCTTCTCCGTCTGGAAAGCAGGGGTCACGCTCCGTGTGTGTTTTAGCGCGAGCGAGGGGGCAAGGAAAGACGCGAGGAGAGAGGGAGCGTGCATGTTGGTGCATGTGCGCGACATTAGCAGACCTTAAATGACAGAGGAAGTCCATCCATCACTCATGGCATGAAGATGACTGGAGAGGACATCACCACCATTCAAGGTGTAATCGCTTCCTGGCGCCCCATGCGTGTGTGTGTGTGCGCGCACGGCTACATAAGATCAAATGCTAATTGGTCGCGACTGTTTCCTGTGGCCGCATGAATACCTTTAATTGGCCGGTGAGTGATGGGGCAGTCGGCTGCCGAAATGCCGCTGAGCTGTCTGGACGATACGAATGTGTCTGCACTTCAAACCGTCCGTCCCCCGGGGTCAATTCAAATGTCATAACTCGATAGGAATTGATGGATCATGAAACTGATCAACACAAATGGAAGTCTCAGCTCCCAGTCTCATTTGATAATTACCTTATGGGCAATAATTCACCGTATAAATGTGGGTATCATGTTCCTCAGTGGGATGAGTCACAGACGTTACCGGCAGAAATAAAAATCAAGACTTTCATTCCTAAATGAGATCTGTGCCATTTGAAGAATGTGCACCAGCAAAACTCCAGAGGACATTATCGAGTAACTAACTTTCTGAAGATTGCTTCTTATACAACAGTACAAGATGTAATCATTTGCACAGATATCTACTAAAGTTAGCATGCTAACCAGCTAGCCCTGGCCTGTCCTGCGTCATAATACTCTGTCTTTACTGTCGGGGGACGATGTCACCGTCCTCTGATGGCTCAAATATGTCAGAACAAGGCACACATTTATTGTTGCTTTATGTGATCTTTAATTAGATGTGGTTTCATGTCACAACGGCTCCAAATGACATCGCCAGTGCAAGATGGCGGCACTCATATCCTGGATATTTCAGCTTCATTTTTGTTCAGTGGGAGGAAGTAAAAATATGTAGTCAATCTTTACTTGCAGTCTTTGTTTTGGAGTATGAATTCAAGGCAGTCACTTCTTACATACTGCACCTTTAAGGTGAATAAAAACTGATAAATATATAACTGATATCTAATATTTTATGGCTGACTAAAGAAGTCGGTGTATAAATTAAAAGTACAGACCTTGCAACTCCAAAACTTCCTGGGAAACTCTAGAAGGAGGAGGTAAACAAGCTGTTAAGAAGCCTATGAATAAAGCAATTAATTCTTCAACTGCTCCGGTGGAGCTACTTCACGGTCAAACTGCAGAGGAGTGAGTCGGCATCCCTGCCTCTCACCCCCCCTCCTCCTCCTCTCCTGCCTGCTGAACACCGGAGCTGTAAATAAGAGGAGAGCTCTGTGCCAAACGGTGTGGTTGAAGAAGAGGACGTGAGGCAGGTGTAGCCAGGGCATGAAAGACAAGGAACATAAAAGCCTTTCGTGTGAGAAGAGAGGGGGAATTTCAAGGGGAAGGCATGAGCGGTGTAGAGAGCGAGAGCGACAGAGAGGGAGAGAGACGGAGGGGCGGGAAGGGAAGGCGGAGGCCTGTTGCGACTGCCCCTTTATCAGCTGATATATATGCATGAGGATTTCCTCATCATCTCCACTGTCAATTCCCCGTCCCTCTGATATTTGACTGACAGCTCACATCAACACCAATAAACCCGCACATCATTTCAGGAGAAGCTGCCCATCGCGCTGGATGGAGGGTAGAAATGGAGGGAAAAAGTTAATTTGTTTTTCCGGCGGCTGCCGACGGTGATAGCGCCCGTGTCTGTTTGCCTCCATGGCAAAGTTGCAAATTAGAATTGTGCCTCAATAGCGGGTACAGGAAGCGAAAGCTCATTTTCAACGACTGGGAAAATACTTGGCAGCTTTTTATATTTAGGGTGGCTGGAATCTTGCAGGGAGCAAGTTGTGCACAAATCAGAATTATGAAAAGAAAAAAAGAAATGGCTGTCATTGTAAGACGACTGTTTTCTCTACGAAGGATGATTCGCTGCTCGCTGTTAACAGTATTTTAATGTTACGGTACATTTTGGGGGGTTGAGGGGTTTACCAGAAAACAGAATTAGGAATTGTAATGGCAAATAAGCTTGAGAGCCATAATGATGCTGGCGGACTCGGGACAGGAGGCCTCTATTGTGCCCTTCCGATGGAAAAAACTTGAAGTGCTCTCTGGAGAGCACTTCCACTGGACAAACCATGACAAAGTGCCGTCTATAGTGGCCCAGTGTCCAAGACGACATGTTAAAGTGGCCATTCTGATGTCATTTCAGTGGACAAAATGTTACAAAATGCACGCTAGGTTGATAAAGTGCTCTTTAAGGTGCCGTTCCAGTGGACAAAATCTGATTAAGTTCCCTCCAGAGTGAACTTCCTGTGGGCAAAACATGAAAGTGCATCATGGCTTTTTGCACACTGGTGCCCCTTTTCATTTTTGCGCCCCTGCCACCAGTCCACCACTGCAAAACGGCTTCAAAAAAAGGGACAGACGTTTAATAAAATGCGAGAAAACGTAAATAAAAAGAGCATATGCAAACATTTGAATTTAATGTATATCCTCACACATGTGCGCACAAATAATAAGTCCTGGTTCCTCTAATTGCAGGTTAAAACTAGCGAGGTGATATTAACCCTCGGTGGGATTTGCATGATTGCTGTCTCCACTTCAATCATTCCAACCTCTGGCCAACATTAACAACAGCTTTCACATGTTCCCATGCAGCTATACATTCCCTGGGAACGTGCGCTGTAGTTAAAGAAGCTGTGATTAGTGAGCCGCAGTCCGCGGTGCGTTTCACTCATGTCAAGTGTTGCAAAGAAAGTGATTTGTGGCTTCGCATATATTATTTATGGAAAGATAAAGAGATGAATAGAGATGAAGTGAGAGCGTGATAATGCTTATCCACAGGAGATAGGTTTGTCCCGTGTGCAAAATGTATGGCCTTATGCATATTTTACAAAAGAGAATACTAACATTATTAAATACTCTCTCGGAGACTCTGCTCTGGATCAGAGTGGCTAACAGCCCTTAAATGCCAGATGAAATGGTGGATCAAAGAAATCCACCTGCAGTGCATTAACCAACGGTGGGATTAGGTAATGCACCTCCAATTTACCCCCGTCACAGCTTAGAGTCACTGCTAAGACACCCACACAAACATGTCAGAGGGATTTTGGTATGCCTAGCAACACTTTTGACAACCATGGCCCGTTCAAATAGTTGTCTACACCTATCTTTAATGTTCCTTTCCTTTCCTGTTTCCTTTCTGCTCCTCTCCTTTCCCCGTTCCCTTTCTTTTGCTTTCTCATTTGATGGACTGACAGCAAAACTGTTGTATAGTCGTGCACAAAAATGATGTGTAAAACCGCTGTCACTTTTTCATGTCAGTGGACTAATTTGTCTAATCCTCTCGAGCGTTTAGACCACAGTAAAAATGCAAACAATAATAGGCTTGAGGAAGCTTTACGTTCCTTAAAAAGTAGTTTCTGGGACTTAAAGTTTAAGGTACTTTTGGTGGAAATGTGGCTAAAAAAAACAGTGGTTATAAACCATTAACAAGTTGATCTTTTCCAAGGACATTCTCTAAAAAAACCACAGGTTTTAACAGACAGAAGTATCACAAGCAACTGAACAGACAAAGACAAAAGCGCAGACGACAGAAACTTCACAAAGACAAAATCCAAGGAGCAACATGCCTCGTGCTTGTTTAATTAGCAGGAGGTCTCTGGGACCTCACAGAGCTCATATTAGCACACTTAATTGCAGAAAATCGTGAACTTGTGTGAATCCAAGCGGGACTTGGGAGCTCATTTTGTCTGGTGTAGCCCGGTTAAATCAATAGTTCATTCAAGGAAACAGAGAGATGAGCTGGGAGAGAAACACTCGAGTACAGTTAGTGTGAGCGGAGAGACGACAAGACCGCAGGAGGAAGTTTGGAAGGACAAAAAGGACACAATCGAGGTCACGAAGAAGAAAAATAAAGACGCTCAGGACAGCCTGAGGAGAGGGGGCTCATCGTGAAACTAAAAGAGGAAGGGAGCAAGGGCTCACGGAAAAGGGAACGAGGAGGCGGGGTGCACAATAACAGCAGTAATTCATCAGAAATCATCTTGCAGCAGGCCCCTCCAGTTTGACAACCAGGCTTTGGTTCTGTAGAGTACAGCCCACCAGTGACTACCTTTCAACTCTGCACATCCTGCTGCTCCGCGATAGGATAAGAGCGGAACGGACGGAGCTAATTGGCTTGCTTCCCTGTCGGATTTCTGCAGCGCTGCAAACAGAGGAGTGTGGGTGGGGGGGGGGATATATCATGTTGTATGTGGATTTGTAAACAGCGGATCAAAACCTCCCCGGCTTTCATGTCCCTTAAATTTGGTGGAGAGGGTGTTGGCGAGCTGTCGCAGCGGGGACGCCTGCTAATAGTGACGGCTCAACGTTGATCCTGACTGACTGAGTGAGTGATGGGGGACGCGTCAGCGCCCAACGGGGCTGGTGGGGCAGCTCGCCGGAGCCGCAGAACAAACGGCGTAAAAACGCACACGGGCACATTGAATGTCACCTGGGAGCGACATTCGCTTGATGACACAATCGGACGGTGTTAGTCACAAGCTGTATCCTTCAAACCCTGACCTCCTGATTAAGTCATGTTGGATCAGACCATAATATGTCTAATCCGCGCACAAAAACAAGTATGAGCTCTAGTATAAGCTGCACAAACCAGAATTAACGCCAAGATCAACTTCCCAAGGATGAGAAACTTGTGAAAATATCACTTTGTGGTATGGAGCACAAGGAACACTGACTTTCTGGATAAAATAATATTGTTGGCAGTGATTTTATTAGAATCAGAAAGTGTAATGTAAATATCTTTTGTTTGATAAAGACATCTGAAACCCCTGACCAGGTTCTCCCCTTTGTTCTACAGGAGTATGCGGATGTGGCAGCGGTACTGAGAGAAAACAGCCAAGCAGCCTGAGCTCCGCTGTTAGTCTTTCTGCGGTCTGTCAGTGGCGCGGCCCCCGAGGCGACGTTCCAGGCAAAGATTTCACCGCCGCCTGCTGAATACAGACAAGACAGGCAGTCAACCTCTACCGAGGAAGGTCTGAAGGGCACCGCCATTTGTCTTGGCTTATTTAGCAATCAGGAGAGGGACGAGATGCGAGCGGGGGATTTGAGAGCACCGGTGATGAAAAAGAGGAGAAGCCACATCTGCCGCCTCGCTTTAGGGCTGCGGGAACTCGAGCCGGGGTGGGTGAGAGAACGGCGCGGCCAAACCGACACTGGACTAATCATTCCCAAATGAAACAACTCTCGCGCAGGTGTTCACCTGCAAACAGCTAAAATACTGATGCTACGTTCACGTGCATTTCAGTTCAAGTTTGAAAGGGGCGGGTGAGGCAAGCTACAATCTCAAACCTTACCACTAGATGCCACTAAATCCTACACACTTGTCATTTAAGTAACACTGTGTTTGCAGCTTCATCATCACTGCCAAACTGTCAAACATGTGAATGAATTTTATCTTTAAAAACTCTCAGTTGACGAAAACACGGCCTTCATATATTCTCTTTTCTCTCTCTGCCCACTTCAGGATTGTGTTGAACTGTGTTTCACTGCACCATATTACAGCACGCGTGCAGGAAAAACTTAATTTTGTTAGGTCTTAATTACAGTTTGCTTTGGATCATTACTTCATTTTGTGAAACAAAAACACAATATGATCACATCATCATCATCATTCCACTTAAAGTAAATAGATGACAATATTGGATAATCCCTCAGCTCTGCTCCAAGTCACTTTTGAATTATGAGCAGAATTTGGGCCATAAATTATATCCTCATTAGGCCAATTAAAGTGATTCGTAACGACAGCTTGATAAGTGAAGCCGGTCTGACATCGATTGGGTGGAACAGTCTGCGTGTCGGGACCTTTGACCTTTTAGATACATACATCATCCCTCCTACATCATCCATCCCTAATGTGTCTGACCTTTAATTGAAGCAGCAGGTGTAATCATGAAAAACAATGAGAAAGGACGTGCTGTATTCAGTTAGGAGACGCTGCTCTTCATATAAAGAGGATCAAATATGGATTTAGCGAAGAACAAATGTTCCCACAACAAATATGTGAACTCCAGAGGTCACCTTACACCCAGCTGTTTCAAACCTTCTGCCGCCAAAAACAACTTGTTCTTCAAATACTGGCGCAGCTAAACTAAATATTTATGTCCGCTGAAAGGACAGGGCCCACGTCCAACATTTGTTGTGCTAGCTGCTGTTGCGCACACTTCCATTGCAGAGGTAAATTGAGGTCATATGTTTATAATTTGCCCTTTTCCTAATGCTGCCATTGGAGTAAAATAACATTTGAGAGCTGCAATTAGATTGAGCCGCGCAATACTCCAGCTAATTAAGTCATATTTCAAGTTCAATAACAATCAAGTCGGCCAGATAAAGGCCAGAGAGAGAAAGGCGAGTGTGTGGTGCAACAATCTGGAAGCTTTTTACAAGGCTCCCGCCTATTGTTGAGTCAGAAAAGCACTCAGCGTCTGTGCTTGGATGAACAGCGGGCTGGTTGTGAGTGTCTCCGACTATTGTTGGCAATTCAAAAGGCTGAGCGTTGCGATGAGAGGGGAGAGGAGGTGTGCGTCTGTGCAGCTACACGCACAGGTGTGCCAGCATTCACGTTCATGTCAGAAGGTGCAGGGAAGCAGACGTGTGCCTGAAACAGATTTTACAAAGGCGACTCCGACTCGCAGGGCTTCTTACAATACCAACATATGAAGTCTGAAATTTTACCTCTAAGACTCAAACCTGCCTTTAATATATCTGTGATGTAAAACTACAGATTTCCACAAAGTCAGTCTTTATGTAATTACCCTACCTTAAAGGTATACTCTGCAGAATTTTCCTGAAAACAAATGAATAGACTCCAATAAATGATTATGATTAATAATTCTGATTTTCTCATTATTTCGCTGTGTTCTGGATGCGATGGATTAGTCTTAAATCCTGCACTTGTAAATACCATGCACATATATATGTAATACAATCACACCGAAATATCTATTTAGAGACTAAATACAAGCTTTCTGCACATTTCTCCATAGTTTGTGCAAAGATATGCACCAAACACTTTAGATGATGCGCTATAGATTGTCTCAATAGCAAGTTTGAGTGAAGAATATTTGGGGGTTAATTCTTACTAAAGCTTCCAAGCGCCAAAAATGGTATTCGGAAAAGCCCAAATGCTCCGAGTGACGACACGAGGTCGGAGCTGGCAGCTCCTGGACCGACTCATCAATCTTTAGAGGGCAGATTTAATGAAAACAACTGCTAAATTAAGTTTCTTTTCACATCGTAGAAGCAGCTTCCGCAGTCGGAGAGAGAGACTCGTGGAAAGGAAGATGGATTCATGGTATAAAAAGCAGGAGAGGAGCAAAAAAAAAAAAAAAAAATCCCAGTTCCAACATCCACTATAAACAGAGAAATGAGGAAACCTGTATGCTTGTGGAGTACAGATGCAGACATTTTCTTCCAAACATATAAACACAATCTGTCACACAGCTAGCGGTGTCAGCTTCTACATATTTGCCAGTTTCTGCTGCAGGGAAACAGCAGAAGCTCGTTGTGTGCAGTAAATGGAACTATTTAAGATGCCACGAGGAAAAGAGGCGCACGTTTTATTGGAGGAATCAGCTGCTACCTGTGTTCCTGTATGCAACTGCTTCCCCTGTGCACGTCCTTCATCCTGCCCTTCCTGTCTCCGGCGCCGGCCCGGCCGCGCGAACATCTCTTCCATTACTGCCCTTGACACTGTGGCCGATTGGATTCTTATCTGCCATCTGTAGGCCAACGCTCAGCCTGCGCTATCTCTCGCCGCAGCCTAATTGAATCTCAAGTGTTGGAAGTGCAGTGATACACTGACCACACCGTGTCACCGCCAACAGATAAGGATTGCTGTGGGAGGATTGGACCACCACAATCACGATGGGGACACGTTGATAAAGGGGTGACAAGCCGTTTGGGTTGGTACTGTGTCGCTGGGACTTTACTTGGATTGAGAGATAATGGATACCCTCCATTACCGAGAAGGTTGTGTTCATATCCAATAATCCTATATCCCATAATCCCACTGTGCTGAGTGGGTAATTTGTTGAAACCTAACCAGGGGAAAGTAGGACAGTGCTTCTGTTTACCATCGATTTCTACACAAAACCTTAAATCTACTGTTTACAGGAGGGTTTTTGTTTCATTCACTGCTACACAAAGTAAAGAAAATGAGGTTTAAAAACAGCTGACCCGATCTGAACCGAGACAGAAAAGTTAAACAACCAAATTCTCCTCTGAAAATCTGTTCAGCTTGAATACAAAAACAGAAGTGATCACGGTTTTGTTGATGCTCCGGAGAGACCTTGGGGTTTTTGCAGTGGTGATGAACCACAAGCCTCATTACCTGCTCTGTTTTAGCTCACATTTTTCTTGTTAAGCAGGTGACCTTTTCAATTTAGAGAATAAAGGCACTGGCGTGGCAGTTTTTTTTTGGAGGGGGGGGGGCTGCTTTGCTTAATTTATCTTTGACTAACAAATCACAAAGAGTCACCTTGATGTGAGAAAGTTTGGACTAAAGAAAAATAGGAAAATGGTGATGGAGGTGAAAGTGTCGCCTACCTTAAGAGGCCAAATTTCTTTTTGGTCTTCTTCTCAGGATCCTCCACCGAATCGTCCGCTTTCTTCTTCCCTTTGGTCTTCTTCTCTTTCTTCTTCTCTTTTGTTTTCTTCTTCTTCTTCCCGTCGTCGCCGTCCAGGCCCTGGCGAGAGGAGCTGCTGACGGGCGTTTCCAGACCGGAGCTCTGCTCTGACAGGTCGTCGTCTGCGGAGGAATGGTTACACGCGGAGGGCGTGAGAGGGCAGAGGTCGCAGCGGATGCAGAGACACAGCAGGAATACAGACTCATGGATGCAGCCGCATGTGTTACATTCATCATCTCATTCAGCGCACATGTTGGTTTGAGACATCTGCTCAGTCAGCTAGTTAGTCCTCTATTAGACAGCCTTCCTCCCGATGCATGGAGCTGGCCAGAGGCAAGTCTCTACACCTGGACGAGCTCTATCAGCAGTCAGATCCACTCACCTGCGCTGAAGTTTCTCTACATGCAAAGGCCAACCCACGAGAAACCGCATGTGGGTCTAACATTGGTTAAAATTACTGTTATTTTTAGTTTAAATTAGAAAGTATCAGAGCAGAGACAGAAATCTACGCTGAATTTAAAGTGCCGCTCATCCTTCTAGACATTTTTTGTATAAGTTCCAGAGTTTTGGAGATATCGGCCTTCTTGCCAATATAATTGGGCTAAAGTGCCACAAATATATTCTCAACAGCAGTGTTTCTTTCCTGAAAACAAGATGTGCTTCAAGATAATCCACAAGCCTCTTTCGTTCTACCAAACTACACCCACGAGCCGCATCACTGCGTAGAAGGAAGCGTGGAGGTTAAAGTTCAGCCGAGAAGAGGACAGCACCATTATGTTTGTTTAACACACTGTAAAAGTACTTTTCCAGCTTATTTGTGCAAAATATTGTTGCTGCAGAAACGGTTGATTAGATTTGCAACTTCATTTGTCTTTGAAATGATGTAAAAGAACACAAAAGACTAAGACTTGTTCTCATGCAACTATTCTCACCTCTAATATTTTAAAAGTATTGGTGATTTTATATTGTTATATTTTAGCTTTTAGGTGTGGTTTCTACCAAATCCTCACATGTACTTTAATATTTCCTTTATGCGGTTTCTTTTTCTATTTATGTGTGTATGAAACAAATAAAATGAATCCTGTGCTGTCATGAGCACATCATGACTTGATGCACGCTTCCTTCTGGACAGTGACACGGCCGGTGGATGCAGTTCAGTAGGAAGAAATCAGTTCCTGCATGACACCGCTCACGACCAGGTCTGTGGATTAGCGGTGCAAACACAGAGCAGGTGAGAGGAAAAATATGCATTCTTGATTTTGGGTCACTTTAACGTATGTAGCTGTCACTCTGTCTAAGTCTGACTTCTCATCTAATCCAACTGCAGACGGGTGATTTTTCACACTCCAGATTTCTCTAAACATCTTTAGTGAACTCGCTCACTTCTGCAAACATGGAGGATCATTTCCTCAGTAATCATACACACACACTCCACATCCAACATGTCTGCGGGTTCACAAGGTAGAGCATTAAAAATATGCTGCTGTAAGATATAAAGTTCCTAAATTGCTGAGTGGATAAAATCATGTAGCATTTCATTAAGGTACTTAGGCTAAGCGCTGTCCCTTGGCAGGCCTCGGGCTCTTCTTGAGTGCCAGTGTGTTATAAAGCCTCAGGGATGTGCGTTGGCAGCGCAGTGTCTCATTTTAAATGGATACGATGTCTAGGAGGGAATCCTATATTACAGCGACAGTGACAGTCCTACATTAAAAAGGAACATTCCACAAAGTGGATAGGTTTGTTTTGGCAGTTCACAATTTTACATCTCTTCTAAAATGGTCAACGAGAAGCCTTACCGTCTTCAGAGGGTCCTTCGTACGACTTGTCGATGGCGATGCGGAAGCTCTGGTTGCAACCCCGCCCGCGCACCACGTGCGGCCGCGGGCGGTGGAAGGGCACCCGGGCTTGGACGCGGCTCTGCTGGGCCTCCGACACGGCCGTCTGGAGGCTCTCCAGGGAGCTGGACTTCCAGAGGCCCAGGGTCGGGCCCAGCGCTCCGCCGGCCGAGGGCTCTGGGAAGACAGAAGAGGCGAGAGCGTGAGCGAGGAGGTGGACGGACGGGGAAAAACAGAGGATGAGTGGGAGAAGGGAGGGCAGGGGGAATTAAAGACGCCTGGTTGATGGAGGAGGAGGGAATCAACATGTGATACGCAGCCACTGATAAAAACAGACAGAATGATTTAAAGTTTGAAAGTGACTGACTACATCATAAGCTTTTAAGCAAAATCTACCCTGCAGCTTATAAAAAATTAGACTGATTCTCATCTCCTACAGTCATGTTTTCTTTTTTAAAGGCATCTGCACTGAATTTTCTTGTCTCAATGCTTCCGGACATGGACAAAGAAATTTTACAAGAAAAGAGATTTGTACTCAACCTTTTGTGGTTCTGCCCTCTCACAAACTTCTGTGAAAAAAGTCCAAGACAGGAGTCAATAAATCGTTTTAATAATCGTTGACTAATCAAATATCCAAATCGTCATTAGCTGCAGCCCTACTATTTACCCAAATTCTAACACACCTCGGGGTAGATGATGTGTAAAGACCCTTTAGGCAAATCAGTGACACTGAGTTATACTCTGACTTGACTAATCAGTCTCAGAGAAATCCTTCACACGCGTCTGAGTCACTCCCATCTCTTGAAAACTATTGAAAAGACATTTTAAAAAACAGACCTTAAATATTTATGAGACTCAAATCAAGCCTGCTGCTCTCACCGCAGTATTCGGAGACTCCTCCGACCCGACCTCGCCCGCTCCGCACTTGATTGTAATTAACTGGAAATCTGCTGTAAGACCCTCTCACGGCTCATGGGGTCAAAACACTATAACTACACCGAATGTGTTTTTTTTTTTTTTTTGTTAAAGGCACAAAAAACAATAAGCTGACTATTTACATACAAAACATCGGAGTTAGATAAGATTGTAAGGAGCAAAAGGGGATTAGTGGAATAGTAGAAGCATAAAAAAATCCAGATATAATACATAGGTAAACAAGGAAGATATAAACAAAAGAAAATAAAGCTTATAATATTTCTTTTCTTTTTCCTGCTATAGACTTTTAAAAAAGCAGCCATTGCACCTTCTTTTGTACTTTTTACACTTTGTGTTTAAGTCCTTTAGCCAAAAAAAAAAGAAAAAATTGTGCCAACTATACATAATTGATAATATATTAAAAACAATACATAAAAGACATTGATGTCTTAAGTCCTGACATTTTGGATGTAGAGTCAGCTGTTCAAACACGGCTCTGTTTAAGATGAGTGGATTTTAAGCTGAGCGATCAGCATCAGCTCACGCTCCTCCTCCCTGATGGATATGACTTTCTGAAATGAAGGTTAAAAACCCCAGAGGTGTGAAGCTATGAAGATGAAATTTAGAAAGAAAGAGAGGGAGAGGAGAGCGGGTGAAAAACAGGCCTGACAGAAATGTGGAGAAAGTCAGAGTCCTGTAGGAGCAACATAAAGGAGGGGAGAAGAAACGATGAATGAGGTGGAGGAGCGCAGGGACAGGTGAGCAGCGGCACTATGGGAACTGACAGCCTCATGCATAAGCAAGAGAGAGGGGGAATAAATGAACTGCCATCGTACTGTAGTCAGGTATGGCCTCCAACTCGAGAGAGGAGGAAGTGTGGGGAGGGGGGAGGAAGACGGAGGAGCAGGAGAGCGATGAAGGCCACAGCTGATTCAGCAAGGGAGGAGGAGGAGGAGGAGGAGGCACCAGGAAGAAAAGGAAGATTTGAGGAAAAGCAGAGCTGTAAGGATAACAGGAAAATAAGATAAGTTTTACTTCAGAAAACATTTTCAACAAGCTCAAGATATTAAATTCAAACCAAGTCACACTGACGAACATTACACAGAAAAGTTGACCGAGTTTGAATTTAATTTGATTAAACTCTGAAAACAAATACAACTTTTAAGATTAATCAGCTTGAGTTGATAAAACTTGAATATTTATGTTAAGTTAATGAAAAAAGTCTAGTCGCCTCCACTATATTCCCGTGTGTATCCGACCTGACGAATTGAAGGACAGGTGACCAAGAGCGCCGACGGAAAAAAACTTTTTCAACCCCCCAAAAAAAGCGACAAAACCCACCCGAGTTGTGTATCACAATGAAACGGTGACAAGCACTCTTCAGAGAAGTTACAGACAGGTTGCAAGCTGTTTTTTTTTTCTTTCTGAAACTTTCCTGTAGGGATGACTTTCTCGCGTCGTGGCACTCACTGCTTAAGACGTTTTTTTTTTTTTTTTTTGTCATTTCAGAGGCTTCAAAGCTTCGAAGTGGAGCGGGGAAAAGGGGAAGTGAAACTGAAGCGGCGATAGAGTCGAAGGAGGGATGTGTGTGTGTGGGGGGGGGGAGTAAGCGGAGCATTGCTGCCTTTTAAGTCCTAAATTGACTTTCTGTGAGGAAGTGGGATTTATGGGGAATAAGGGGTTATAAATAGAGAGGGGGGAGCGCTCAGGAATAAAACGCTCAATTTGAGAGGCAGGATTTGTGTCACAAATGTAATTACGGCTGTCCAGCTCGCAGCCTGATAGAATTAAGCTCCTTGCCAGCGCACTGCTGTACTATACACAGAGAAACTGTGTGTGTCTGAGCGCGTGGGCACGTGTGTATGTGTATACTACAAAATGTGAGAATTTTGGTCCAAGAAGAAAAAAAATTAAAGTCATGATACTGCCTGTATGAGATAGCGGTGTGTGTCCTTGACCGCCTTAGATGAAATAGGGGAAGAAATATGAGTGCAATTCACTTTTGGTGGAGTGTGTGTGTGTGTTTTTGTGTGTGTGTGTGTGGGGCTGCAAGTGCACTCATTCCATGCATGTCAGGCGGTTGAGGCTGGAGGTAAATGAATAATGAGGGTTTAATAGGATGGATGAGCGGGGGAGAGGTGGCTATCATCGCCAGCTCGATCCAATGGAGGGTGAAATCAGCGTTTATCACATATCGCTGCCCGCTGTGCCAGCAGATGCTCTCGCGGATCCGTTCGCATCATGTCTGCCTGATTGCCACTGATTCAAGCTGGTGCACATATTTGACAAACAGCCCAACAGCCAAACAGGCCAGGACGACGGCAAACGCCCTTCACAGCTGTAACGCTCCCGGACCCAAGATGGAGCGCTAATGTCACGTCTTCACTTTCTTTGGCACTTTTCATCTTGCCGGTATGGAGGCGGGAGGAGGTATTTCAGGCGTCGAGGTTTCGGAAGTAACAACGTTAGGTGACGGCAGCTGGAGCGCTTCAAAGACTTGGCTGGACATAAAACTCCAAGAGCAAGCCTGTGTTCATAAAAACTTCAGGAGAAAAGTTGAGTCCAACTCCAAGAGCACTGCAAGCCTGGTAGTTGATACGCCAGCGGGCCTAAGCATCGGGGACACCTGCAGCGGGACAGCTCGGTTGGAGACATAGGTATAATAGCTGGAAATCTCACTGGCAACCAGCCGAGCAGCAGGAAACCAGAGACCGTTGTGTCGACAAAGAGAGACCTGCTCCACAGCATCAAGCTGCTGCACCTGACAGGCCGCAACACGCAAGAGGAGGACGACTCTGTGTTTCTACATTGATGCTTTGTGCTCAAAAGCTGTCAAAGTTGATGGACAATGTTACTTCCTGGGCATCTATGTGTGTTAATATTCCAATCTGAATTTAATTAATCCCAATTCCAAGGTGCATTTCATCGCATGAAACACCCAATCACAGAGCTCCGTGGTCTGTTAAGGGATGCTAAAGTCGACACTTTGTAGAAATCTGGTAATGCGTTTAGCGTTTTAAACCTGTTCACTTCTGGATCAGCTGCAAAGAGTTGTAAACTTAGCTCCTCTGACTGCCGTCCTCTCCACAGCGGCAGCAGCTGTTGTCTCATAATTTGCCTCTTGTAATTTACATACTCAACTCTGTCAGTTATTTTCTCCCATTTCCTCGATACAGACACATGACAGAACAGTTCTCTTCCCCAGCAACGTGTTTCCATGCATCGCTTTTCTTATTCAAGTCTCAGTAGCTTGTTTGAGTTACATTGCAGAGAATTGGAAAATCGCTGACAATGATGACAATCATCTTTTCCCTCCATTTTATTTGAGTTATTTTATGTAGCCGAGTGAAGAAGAAATCGAGTCTGTGCTCCGTTTATGCAAAGGGAATCAAAACAACCTCCACCGGTTGTCGCTGGAGGAAATTTGCATCAATTTAAACTTTTATTGAAACACCCAGTGATGCACCGCTGGGTGGCCTCTGAGCCTTTGAGCTGCAGCGGGCAGCACTAGCATGCTTTTCAGGGTTTATCTTCCAATGAACAGCATCCTGTATCGCTTCTCCTGTTTTTGCATGTGTGCACCATTAACTGTTTATAAAGATGGACAAGATGACAGGCCATAAAACTGGTTATAATTAGTTACTGTATAGGCAGCACCTGGATACTGCCAACCACAGTGAAAGCCACCTGAAGCTGCGAGTTGCACCAGCAGCTTCTAGCAGAATATAGTTTCATAGCTGTAGTTTAATAGAATAACACATTTTGTTTGTTTATAAAATGAAGAATTGTGAAATATGAAGCTGAGACAGTTTGGGAACCCATATTTCTCCTTGTTGCATTTAGTGTCGCTTGAAATATAATCGATGCCAGTATCCACCTGTGCACCCACATCCATCTTAATGTGATATGTATATCATGACTTTAGTCAAGGTTGACTGCAGCTGTCGTGCCTGAACAGAGCAGACAGCAGTGAAGTCTTCGCCTGGAACGTAGCCTTGGGGTCCTGCTGCGCTGACAGCCCCTGCGAGAACTAACGCCGCTCTGTGACGCCGCTTTGTACCTTAAAAGTGTCACCTTAAAGCGAATGTGACGAACCTGCGACTGAGCCGCACCGATACAACTCGCTGTGTGGTTCCGTGTCATGGGGTCAAAACATTACCGGTATTGAACGTAATGTCTGCAGTCTGACTCTGAAAGTGTCCGTGTGTTTTCCGACAGCTGAATAAAAGTTACCTGCACACAACTCTCTAATTATTTCACCCAATGAACAAGAATAAATGAACTAAAAAATGTCCAAATTACAGGCTTTGCCATACAAACTGTGTGTGCAGCACAAATTCAATACGGCACTCAGACTTGTGCACACAAACACACACCGCTGAGCCCCGCCACACCGTCTCACTGATCGACTGGGTGGTTAACACCAGACTATTAAACAGGATATTGTCTTATTTATATTAAATTTGACATTGTTGTTCCAGTTGCAACACACAAACAGGCGGACACACTTGAACACACCCCGGCACACTGCCTAACCCTCCCACAGTGTCTCAGCAGGGTCTTAACACTTACCTATCAACTGGACTACAATGTGCTCCACAGCCAGCAGCTTTGCTGCAGACTGGTTGAAAGGTTGCCACGGTTACAAGAAAGTGCCCCCTCCATCAAAACTGCTGGGGGTGGCGCGGTGGTGGTACAGAGAAGTGTGTGTGTGTGTGTGTGTGTGAGGGGTGACGGTGAGTTGCCAAGGAGACACTTTAGCCAACAATGAAAAGGGGTTTGTTGCTTCTGGCCATAGCACAGAGAGCACACACACACACACACAAACACACACACACACACACACAATGCTCACATATATGCTCATAGAAACACACATGTTAGACACAGACTCACACACACGCTTTTCCATCTTGTATCCAATCTCAGGACCAGCCAATAAACCCTGCGGCCATTTTTTCTGGGGACCAGTAAAACAGGCCCTGACCTGCCCCTGTTCTATAAAAACACATGACACACACACACGCTACACACCTGTAAAACAAAGCCTGCGTCAGCGTCACCCTTCTCAATAAAGGTTATTGAATTTAATCCAACAGAAGCATTAAAATACACAATTACAAGGGCTACGGAGGCGCACTCTTGTGTTACACTGATTCAATAAAACTTATCTAATTCAACAGGAGCTTTAAAAGCCTTGAATCACAAAACACTCGCACAATCTTATCTCAATAAATGTTTATGAATGGATTTAAGTTCTTTAAACTACACAAAGAAAAGGACAGGACACACAAAGGTCTCTCGTGACACTAATCCTCATTGCTTCACCTTTAGATTAAATGCACTGAATACAGGCTTTTTTTTTTATCTTTATTGGTGCAGATCTATGATGACATGTGAGAGGTTTGATAAGTAAAAAGCATGACACACGTCTGGCTTTATTTATTTAGTTTCTTAAGAAACATTACCCAAACAGGAGTAAACTGTGAATTCATAAGGAACTATTTTCACAGATTAATACACATTTGTCTGCACTGGTGATTATTTACAGCCCCGGGATGATGCATGTGGGACTGACTCAAAATAAACTGCAGTGTGTGTGTGTGTGTTCATGGTAATGAAGGAACATGTCACCCAGTGGAATGGTGTGGCTCACTGATGTGTTTTTAATAGTTTTTGAACAACAATGGAGCTGTATAGCATAGAGGAATAAGATATATCAGGCTTTACTTGTTCTTGATTCGTCGACAATAAGAAAAATACTTTTGCCAGCCTTACTCTTTACAAAGTGTCTAATGTTATGGGACAAGGACGGGGGGACTATTTTCTTCTCGTATGACAAGCCTGACTTCAAACTGAATCGCTTCAGACAACTGTATGGCCAGTAAAAGCAAATCCAATTCGTGTTATGGCCAATCAAAACTCCACTTCAATTAAAGACCTGTCCAATCATTAAGCATCCCTCCATCACTATTTGAATGCACTCAGCTATTTCAGAGGCGGAGGATGGAGCTGGATGGAGGCGCTGCGCTGGCAGTAATTGGGTTTCGCTGTTTAGATGTATGAGAGAAATGGGACATATGGGCCGTATGTATTTAGCCTCCGACTAGATGAATGGCTTTAATAACTGAAGGGGACTTAAAAGGCCATTTCATAATTACTGCTTACCTCTACTGGATTACAGCGGCGCGGGGGGTTGGCGGAGTATGGATGAGGGTTGGAGCGAGCTGCGTGGAGTGGGACATATGCCATTTGTAAACGAATGGCGGATAAAAGTGCCTGTGCATTCAGGGGGAACTGTACAGTGCATAAATTCTGACATACACACACACACACACACACACACACACACACACACACACACACGTACCTGCATAATGCTGTGCTTTTCAAGACCTTCACTGACTGCTGCACCATCCTCCCAACTGTAATGCAGCAATCAGAATGCAGGACATTTATGATAAGATGGTCAGTGTGGTCCTGCAGCGACAGAGCTGAGACACACGTCAATCTGCGGGTCGAACCACGTCTAATCGTAGCTTTCAGCGTCACACAAGCAGCAAAGGGTCGAGAGTATATTGTGGATATCAAGGGAAAGCTTTGTCAAGGTTTTTATGTTGCACCTGGTCACAAAACTGAGAATCAGACCCAGCTCTAATAGACCTGAGGATAATTAGACCGGATCCAAAATGCAGTCGACCCAAACAAACTCACACTGAGAGAAAACACCAACACTGACAGCAGCATGGTGCTCCGCCACTTAATGAGCAGCCAGAGTCACAAAGAGAGGCACACGTGGTTCCCTCAAGGTCTAAGATGCTGACCATGTAATCGCAGAGTCCCTGTTTTTTGCGTCTAGCTGGGAATCTTTATTTCATGTCATCTGCCTCCTACACAGATCTGTCCTGCATATGGAAAAGGCTGGGAACGCAGCCCACACTGCTGAGGGCACCGCCACTTCACAGTATGGATCCTGGGCCGTCTCACCAACCGACCACGGGACTGTGAATCCAATATGGTCACGTGCAGCACGGGGATCATGTCAGGGAAAACCAAAGAGCTGGTGGAGGACTTCTGCGGGTGCAAACACTCTCCTCCTGTACCAGTGAACATATGGTGAAATCTTACAAGTAAAAACTCTTAAAACTCTTCTAAAATGCAGCACTACCTGAAGCAACTTTTAGAAACTTCCCACGCTCCAACTTTTCCCTGATGCTCTGCAGTTAACTGTCATGTGAAAGTTATGCACTTGAATAAAAAGTGTAAAATGCAATGTATAATATTTATAATCTAATAATCTAAGACAACATTTCATACAGTGGCTTATGTGCATATATGTGCACAATGAAAGCCAGAATGGACTGGGCTTCTAGACCTGATAAGAAGGACCACAGTAGACTATCTACTGGAGAGACTTTGGTGATTTGGAGTGTGTGCAACACTCCTGAGGACCTTTTTTTTTACTCTGCGGTGGAGCGGTCTGCTGTGGCAGCAGCGTCTCCACTGCTGACATGAAAAGACTTAACAGTCTAAGAAGTCCAGCTCAGTCCCGGGATGCCCCCTCGACCCAGTGGAGGTGGTGGGAGAAAAGAGAATGAACATGTCCCACCCCTCGCAGGACACTCTGACAGCGCTGGGCAGCTCCGTCAGTGACAGGCTGCTTCACCTGCAGTGTATAAAAGAGAGATATTGCAGGTCTTTCCTTCCTGCTGCTGTCAGGCTTGTGGCCTGTCCTCTTCCAGATCTACGTGGTGCAGAAATTCTGGCATTAAATTCAGTATTTCTCAGTTCTGTGCACATCTATTGTATGTCTGTCCATCCTGGGAGGGGGATCCCTCGTGCAATATCAATATCTTCTATGTGCAATAATGTGAATTCAGCCATTGAGTCTAATTACGTATTTATTATCTCTTGCTTTTTATAGATGATTGCTATTGCGCTATTCCCTTTGCTGCTCTAACACTGTAAATTTCCTTGTTGTGGGATTAATAAAGGATCATTTTATCTTAATCTGAGCAACACGGTGACTTCTAACTTAAAACAACACACATCAGATGCAAAGAACGGCGGGAGGGAGGGGAAAAGGAGATAGAGACGGAGGCAGAGTTACACAGCACCCAAACAAAGAGTGTGAAAACAAAGCGGAGGCTTCAGCGCTGGCAGGATGCCGGCTGGATTTAAAGTCTTATTGTGCCGAGAAGAAACAACGGGGACTAATGGGCGCGCTGAGCGACGGCACCGGTGGCTGTGCTGCAGGGTTAGCTGCTAGCTAGGCAGCGCTAAACATCCAGACAACAACGGATGAGTCCAACAAACACACAAAACAAATAGAAACTGCAGCAACTGCAGAAAAGAACACAAGCAAATGCAAGTAGAGGTGAATGAGGCAGTAGAAAGTGTGTGTGTGTGTGTGTGTGTGTGTGTGTGTGTGTGTGTGTGTGTGTGTGTGTGTGCTGGATGAGCTCCCAGGTGTGTTGTAAGAGGGCAGCTTGCTGCCAAGGGAGATGTTAGACTCTAAGGGAGAGAAATGGAGGGATGAATGAAGGGATATCTGTCCATTACTCTGCCTGTCTGCAGGGTGTTCACACACCCACGCACACACACACACACACACACCCACACACACACTAGGAGATGGCGTGCAGGGTCTGACTCGGTAGAGGAAGCTCAGAGACTGGAGCATGTTCACCATAATCACATAAGGCTGGAACAGATACAGCTGCAGAGGATGGAGAGAGGAAGAAAGAGAGATGAAGAGAGGGAAAGAGGACTGACGATAACAGAGAGAGGGAGCGAATAAAAAAAAAGGATCAGCCTGGTGAGAGAGAAAGAATAAAAGTGATCATAAAGACAGAATCGGATGTAGGAAGAGAAGAAGGGAGGAGGGAGAGATGAAGGTTTGGGATTGAGCGGATGCTAAAAATGGGGATGAGCCTGGCGACAAAGAGCAGGAGACGGAGAATAATCAAGAGAGAAGCGATTGGGAGAGAACGAGAGTGGTGGCGAAGATGAAAGCGGCAAAAAGAAGAAAAAAAAATACTAAAAGCTCTATTGAAGATGGAGACTCCTAAGACTGGAGAATCAAGAGAGAAGAAAGAGGGGGGGAGTAAGTGACAGAGGGAAAGATGGAGAGAGTTAGAGGAGTGAAGCGCTCCTCGCAGCGGCTCCAGCCAGAGAGAAAAAGGGTTTTAGCCAGATTAAAGAAGCCAGGCAGGCCTCTTAAGACCATCCGCCTAATGAAATATGTCAAAGCCCATAAAGAAACACTGAGGCCATTTAGAAAGAGGGTGTGTGTGTGTGTGTGTGTGTGTGTGTGTGAGGGGGGGTGTATAGCGCAGGAAGCTAGGCAAATACACTGCATCAGCAAAAATGAAAAACACGCAAAAGCCCTGTCAATACGCATTAGCTAAGACGTCAACAGGAGGGGAGATGAAAAAACAAGAAGAGAGGAACACTGCAGCGGAGGAGTGGATCGCTTTATTTATCAGGGGCCGCAAGGGTGATGGGCGCTGATCAGAAATTCCAGGAAAATCTTAGCGGGATAGAGGGAGAGGGGAGGCGGGCAGGCGGGGAGGTATCAGGGAGGAGAGGAGGCCACTTGTGGGAATGCTGAGTGAGAGGGATTTGAGGTCAGCAGCGGCGCTCGGGCCATTTGTATTCAAGCGGCAACGGGCTTAGTTGGCTGTTGCAGGTGGATTTAAGAGATCGGTGGACGTGTGCGAGGCAGGAAGTGAAGCCAGGCCTGTCTCCCTACATCACAACTAAAACACTGGTCTTGATTCTTTTCTTACTCAACCCTCGTTGCCATGTTACATTACTATAAAATACAATTTATGCAGTGTTAGCATCTAAAAAATATTGATTTAGTGTCTCAAAATAGTGAGTAACTTTCTCAAAATATTGACAAAGGTTTCACAAAATGAGCGGCAAAAGTTTCTCATTATTTTCAGAAAGTTTCTCACTATTCTCCAGAGATACTGAGTCATTGTTTCGGATGTCAGCGGATGCTGGAAATGAGATGCGGCGTTCGGTATCTGAACTGCTGAACTCCTCTATTAAAATCATGACTCCTGCAGCCCAACTAGAGATGGTCAGCTGAGCATGCACGCTCTCTTGTCAGCAACACACTGATTTATATTCATGCCGGAGATGCCCGGAACGACCACATACAGTATTCCAGCCGATGCTGGAGCAGCTCTGTCTGACTGCTGCCCTATCTGCCCCTATCAGAGCACAAACTGTCCCTACATTCAGCAGCCAGCCCTGGAACTAAAGCACACAAGCAAAAAACTTCCATCTTTATCTGTAGCATTGTCAGTGCTTCCTTACATTTTTGTCCAGAGATCCACAAACCTTGTTCGATAGTTGCTCCTGCTCCTACACAACACAAACAAACTAACCGATCAAGGCAGCAGAAGACCAGTGAGGTAAAATTACTCATTTTGCAGAGAGCGATATTTTGCACATATAGCAGCCGTTTCCTGTAAAAGAAAAGCAGTAAAAATATTCTAAATATAGCGCACGCTTTAACTAAAATTGAATCCCTTTTGTTGCTGAACCTGTCCACGAACTATCCCTTTAAAAAGTGATGTCGTGTTCTTACAGGCTGTTTAATTACTGATCATTTTGGCCCCTGAGGGATGTTTAATGCCCCCCCCCTCATTCTCGCAGTAAATCCCCTAATAAATTTTCTCATCAATTTCATCATTTTACAGTCTTAGATAGCAAAGTCTGCTGCCTGTTTTATAACGTCTGACAGGCGGGGAATGACGAGATTCTCCTTTAATTCCCGTCTGCTCCACGTGGATGTGAGGCGTTTTGCTGGATTCGTCCACGGAGGAGCCACGAATAAAAATGATTACTATGGTTCTGTCCTGGTCGCTCCATGAGACAGTTTTATAGACTGATCTGACATTAGAGGAACCTCCTTAAGAACTTGAGCTCGTGTTTTGTACTTTATCAAACTGATTTTTAATTTCCTTTGTGTGTGATGGATAACGACGCGGTGATAACTTTATTTCTGTGCTCTTAGAAAGGCAAAGATGTGTGTTTAATCTCTCTGTGGCATTTACATTAGTCTGAAGACGCTCAGTTCAGGCTTGTGCCATTTGATAAGTTTTACAGAGATGTTCCCAGGTCATACTGGCATCAGGACTTTTATGCAAATGTGACACGAGGACATGAGACTGACGTGGTAAATTGCCATCAGACTTGCATAACAAGGTGCATGTCTGAAACCTCCAAAACGAACAGTTACTCCTGCAGTCAGAAATGTAAAGTGCTTGAATTCGTGAGAGAGAACGAGATGTAAATTGAACCACCACTGTGTAATGTCACTCAGCGAAAGAGAAACAGTAAAACTGACTTTATATTTTACCGTTAACCAGACTTTTCTCAAATAAAACAAGGCGGAACTGAGTGTGGAGGAAAAAAAAAAAAGGCAGAAGCCATTGTAATGCAATGCGGCTGCTGTCAGCTGGGTGAGGATTGAGCACTGAGGGCCTGCTGACCTGGACGGCTATAAAGCAGCAAGAGCTCCGACACTAAGTGCTTCACAACTCAACTTTGTCAGCCGGGGGAGAAGAGGGAAGGACGGGGGGGGCAGGAGAACGAGGAGTAAAGAAATGTTTGGGAGCAGATAAGAAAAAAACAGAGGAAATGAGACTCTTTGCACAGAAGGCTCATTTATATACGTGTGTGTGTGTGTGTGTGTGTGTGTGTGTGTGTGTGTGTGTGTGTGTGTGTGTGTGTGTGTGTGTGGGTGAGCAGACAGACTTAAAGGGATAGTTTGGATTATTTGAAGTGTGGTCGCATGATTTACTTCTCCACAGTCGCTGTATTACCTTCAGTAGATGGTGGTTGACAACAGCAGGAGCGCTGGTGCAGGAGGCTGACTGAAAAAAAGTCTAACTGCATGCTTTATTTAGGACACGGGTAGCTCTGGGAAAAACTCCTGTATCTCTTCTTTTATCAGATCACACACATTTATACTAATCAATATGATCTCCTATTGATAACTAATGAAATAACTAATGTAATGTTTGTAGCCTCCTCTCTGCTTCTCCAAACTGGGGGCGTGTCAACCATCATCTACTGCAGAAAACACACTGACTATCCACAAGTACCTCATGCAACCCTACTTCAAAAAATCTGAAGCATCCCTATAATTTATGTGAGTGTAAACAGAGTTAACTTTGTGAGACAATAAGTGAGAGAAAAGGAGAAACAGAGCAGATTGTTGGGTCAAAAACAAAAAAAGGAGTGTTTCCCTCTGAGTGTGTGTGTGTGTGTGTTTAGATGATATCAAACACTTACCATTACTCTGCCCGACCAGTGAACCCATGTTGCTCTCATCAGCCACTAGAACACAGAAAAAAAAACAGAATAAATCACTCAGTAAATAGCTCATATTGTCATGCGAAACAGTGAGCAGCTTTGTAAATGGTTATAATGGTATCTACTGGTGCTGCTGGCGCACGCTGCAGATGACTCCCTGCAGAAGCATGAGACAGGGGAGGACGAGTGCGGGACAAAATGAGACGGACTGAAAGAGGAAATGAAAAAGAAGCAGAAATATAAGAAAAGCAGAAGAACGAGGGATATTGTGGTTGTGTGAGAAAATGACAACGGATAGAGGTGAGACAATGAGAGAAATAATAACGGGAGGAAGAAGAAAACAAGAAGAACCCCCCCCCCCCACCGACACCCCCGCCCCACCGCCTAATCTAACTAAACAGGATTGCGGTCGGCCAGCAGCAGCCGCCACAGGCGGTGCACCATGGGATACAATAATAGGTTTTCATTACGCTGCTATTTCTCTTAAATAATCCTTTTCATTTTTTATGAGGTCAATTTTCCCGGCGGACAGATGGGTGAGGGCGGGAGAAAATGAGAGGAAGCGAGAATATTGAGGGCGCGAAGAGTCGACCGAAAAAGTGATAAACAGAGGGGGAGAGAGAGCACGAGGCGACAGATGCGCGGTGATAGGGCGTGTCTGAAAAACAGAGGTTAAAAAAAAAATAAAAAGAGAATCCTGAAATCAAAAGATGCTTTGTGAAACCATACGAATGAACATCTGTAACCAACGAGACAGAGAAACAGAAACACCTTTCTTGTGCTTATATGCCGGATAAAATAAAAATTCAACATTTTCAAAGTTTGGGAAATAAAAAAAACTTTTGCAGGCGACATGACCCTGCCAGATAATGAAAAGCTTCCTTTTCTGCGGAGGGAAGATAAAAGTCTGCATGGCCAGCAGCCAAATTTGTCTCCTCCTGCCACAGTGGAAGGCTAAAAACGTAGAAACCCTCTTTTAACCTCATGATATCTCGTAGTCTTATATATGTGTCCTCTATTACTGGATAATATAAAGACATAATGTAAGTACATCCACACAGACCTGCAGAGGAATGATACTGCCGTGTTCTGCTGGACATTATCGAGAATTTGGAGGTGAGGCAGGGCAGGACGGAGCGGGGAGACGCCGAAAGACAGAGGAGCATCAAAGACAAAAACAAGAATCAGGAAAGGGAGGGCGAAGGGCAGACGAAAGTTGCGAGAAACTTGAGGAGAGGTTAGGGAAGAGACGAGAAAGAAGAGACTCAGAGAGAGGGATGGATAAAGAGAGGGTAAGAGACGTGGTGAGACAGGCAGGGAGATAATGAGACGGTGTGGAACCGTTGGACGTGTTTTCATGGGTTTTGCTTCACCTCCAGATTTGACCTCTTGGCCTCTGATGGTATGAAAGTCTTTGTGCTTTGGAGGATTGGACTATTAGGCCCAGTCTCTTTTATGGATCCATACGGTACATCAACTGCACACGATATACGTCCACAGCCTGGCAAACTGCTGCATCTGCATGTCCACTATTAAGACACATTTGTTGGAGGAAAGCAGACCAGCCAAGAAGAAGTTTTTTTGTTCTTCCTCCCAGGAAATTCAGGTCATTTGACGTCGCTCGCGTTGCTAGATCGTCTATGACGCACAGTCCTCACACACAGGCAACCCACAGCCCAATTCAAGGGGCGTGTGCGCAACCGCTGTCTGCGCAGACAGGCCGGCTAACTTAATGTTAGCTGTTGTCAAAATGTCAGGGCAGGCCAGCTAAATAAAAACCTGAATGCACCTGCAAATTTAGGTGCAGTTAGACTAAACAGTTTCCATTTATATCTGCAAGTCACCAGGATAGTGGCTGTGCCTTTTGCAAAGCCTAGAAATGTCAGATACAGGACTCTGTGGAAAAATGACCCACCCATTCCACTCTTTTCTTGATATTTCAGACACTATTTGGAGTTATGATCCTTTACTCATGCTTAAATATGCATTACAAGATGTAATCTACTTCAGTTTAGCGGCCAATAAGGTGATCTGATCGGAAACGGGCCGATGAAAACAAAGACAGTAAGGATGTTAGTGATTAAACATTAATTAATTACTGTTAAGAAAATCGTCCATCACAATGTTTCCTCGTGGACGTCGTCACACGCCTGAAGTCCTCTCTGCTGAAGAGACAAACCCGAGTCACTGTTAAACCAAATAACTTCGATTGCAAAGTCAGTCCACAGGCGTCACGCCTCCTAAAAGGTCTGATGTTTCAATCCACTCATTCAATCTTAAAGCCGATCCATACAGAAGATTTTCCAAAAGCAGAGCGGCTTTTTAGACTGAAAAATGCATTAGTTTCCATTATTGCCCCTTCAGTGAAAAAAAAAATCTACTTACTGTCAGACCTGCTTGAATAACTTACCTATTACAAGCTTTTATTTTTTGTTTTACCTTTGTCAGAGTCACTTTATGGATGTAAGAGAATGTAAATGAGAGCGAGAAACACTTCTTTCTGCTGCTTTCAGCCAAAAAAAAAAAAAAAATGATTCGTCATTCCTGGACCCTTTGGATCAAATCGCTTTGGTGAGAAAATTCAGCCCAGCTATAGTGTCAGTGACTCGCCTATTCATCTCGCCGTGTTCAGGCGGCGTGTGAGGATTTCTGCGCGCGAGTGGAAGCTCTGAGTCAACAGACTATTTGCTGAGGCATCCAGGGTCAATAATAGAAGCTCACCTCTCTCTGTCAAGTGGTGTTTAATAAAAGCTAACTGCCCCGCGGTGCGGCTGGATACACGTGACTGACAT
This sequence comes from Lutjanus erythropterus, assembly GCF_056507025.1. Classification (NCBI taxonomy): domain Eukaryota; kingdom Metazoa; phylum Chordata; class Actinopteri; order Lutjaniformes; family Lutjanidae; genus Lutjanus; species Lutjanus erythropterus. The sequence continues at coordinate 15,792,983 of NC_139340.1, read as the reverse complement.
GTGGGAAACTCTCCAGAGTGAAGAAAGAATCATTTGCCTCTTTAAATACTAGACGGGGTCAGCGTCTGAGGTCCTGCCATCTTTACACAGATGTACACACACCCACTCGCGTACACACACACACACACACGGAGCTCTGCTAACTACCTTGTTTCAGCCCTGAGCACTTTGGAGAGGGAAGGGATGAATAGAAGCAGAGAGATAACACAAAAAAAAAAAAAAAAAAAACGAGATTGAAATGGAGGATGGCCAGAGATGGAGATAGAAGCCAAGAGAGGGGAGACAGATAGCGGTGGGTATTGGAGTGGGTCCTTCGGCGGGAGTGTGTGTGCGCGCGCGGCCGCGTGTGCGGACCACCCTTGTCCATAATGAAAGCCAATCAGCTCGGGTGGCAGAGGCGTGTGCTGCAGGAAGAAAGCCAATCCACTGAACCTAATGAACCGCGATTGGAAATCAGAGAGAGGCAGAGAGGAGAAAGAGAGATAGATAGAAGAGAGCGGGAGCAATGAACTCACCGGCTTTTTCGCTCAAGAAAGACAGAAAGAAAGAAATAAAGAAAGTGCTGGGAGGGAAAATAGACATAAACAAAGATGGAGAGAATGCTGGGAAATAGAAGTATAAAGAAGAAAGAGCGATGAACGTGTCAGGAAAATATGGCCTGACCGATACTGGATCTTTGAGCCCAAAGCCAATAAAGACATTTAAATAGTCCAATATTATTATATCAAGCCGGACCAAAAATGGATTTTGAGGGTGATGCCTATTCCAATATTATTCCGATATCGAAATTAGGGCCCGACCAATACTGGATTTTGGGGGCGATGCTGATAATATGGAGTAAAAAAAAGAAAAAACTCAGAAATCGATATTAAGGCTCAGCTGATACTGGATTTTTGGGCCTGATACCGATATTAAGGATTAAAGAAGTCTGATATCGATATTGGGTGGCGATATTAAATAAAGATTACAGAAAAAAAAATTGGAAAAGGAGCATTTATACATTAAATGCTGCCTCTGAAACAAAAAAAAAACATATTTGCCAATATCGATATAGCTATGCTAGGCTAATATTGGGCTGATATTATTGGCTGACTGATATATCTGTCTGGCTCTACAGCAAAACTGCAGAAAAGTATCACACAGAGAAAAATAAGAGATAAAGAGAGATGAGACAGACAGAAAGGGAGGAGTGGAGGGAAGCGTGGGTCACGTGGGGTTAATACCAGGAAATAAGCCCCCTCTTTCTCGCCGTCCACACGCACGGCAAGCCAGGAGATTGGAAACCTCACGCCTTTCATTCACACACAAATAGAGAGGACACACACACGCACGCACAGACGTGTACGCACACACACTGACAGCAGCCGGTGTGTTGATCCAGTCCGTTGGAAAGCCCCTGGGTTTATGAGTTCAGGAGGTCAACTCCCCTCGGGCCGGAGATAATAGGAGAGGGCTACGTATCACAACAAAGAAATGTACTGATAAGAGCATGTGATCGCTGTTGTGGTTGTGTGTGTGTGTGCGCGCGCTTGCGTGTGTGTGTGCAGTCTGAGTCCATGATTAGAGTCGTATGTTTGGCTCGTTGAGACAACAGCATGGTTTTTTGCACCAGAAAATGCATTCAATTACAGTGAAAACAAACGCTTCTTTCATTTACAAAGTGGTGTGTGTCTGTTTATGTGTTTGTGTGTGTGTGTGTGTGTGTGTGTGCTCACCCAGATCCATGCTCTTGGACGCCCTGTTGCGAGGCATGTTGTCCTTGTCGCTGGCCAGTCTGCTGTCAGCGTAGAAATCCGCAGCCGTGCGTGGCGGCCTTTGAAACTCGCTGCGAAACAACAGTCGCAATTACTCACAATCAACCGATCAACTGATCAATATTTACTCTTGAACCGCCGCAGCCAGGGGTGAAAAAGTCTTTCAGGGACTTGTTGTTTGTTACATCACCCAAACAAGTCAAGAGTAAATGAAACCCGCTCAGACAGCAGATCATTCAATTTCCTCTGCTCCAGATGGCACGATTCAGTGAAACAACAGCGTGTTCTGTCTCCATTAAACTTACAGGGAAACGGCTATATTGATGCCAGACTCCGACTCTGACCACATGACATACTGTACAAACACACCGCAGATTTTCAAACACACTCATTCAGTTTTTGTGCAAAACACAGACCCTGAATTATATCAGAGGATTTCAGCGAACAGACAAAGTCTCTCTGAATGAAATTTCTTCTCTGAGTGAATTTTAGGAGTTCTAGCTGTGACACAAATCCGTACTACTTATTCATTTTAAGCAGGTTATAAAACACCTTTTTTTGGGTGTCACTGATGTACATGATTGACCCACAACGTAATCCAGATGGAGGAGCTGCTCATGGCAGGACAAAAACTAAACGAATTGTGGATGGTGTCTCTAGGAAGACTTTGGAAATCAAAAAATATTTTATGTGTGCTACAAACTACAGAAAATCAACTGTTTCAAAGTTAATCCATTCATTTTTTATGAATGTTTAAAAACTTTAAAGGTTAATCTAGAGACATGTCTGATCACAGCATCTACATTTTCACATAACGGACCTCATACAGGATTCACATTTCACATACGTTTTCTGTTTTTGCTGTCAGTGAGGCAGGAGGCCGTGCAGCAGCACGCTAACACAAGTATCATAGCTCTTATAAGCCTTCAAACTCCTACAGAATTTATTCTATTATGCTATCACCATAATTACTTATGCATAATGCAAATAGGCTACTGCAATTAGACCGTATACTCTAAATAATGCATGTGTGCGTTGTAATATTTAGTGTAATGGCTCTTCTTTATCTCATAACACAGCGGCCCATATTAAGAGTGTCATTAGAATATAATAACTTTGGCCCTGTGTGGAGTTTAATAGAGTGCTGATGGTGTTGGTGTACCGTGCATTTTGTGTGTGTGTGTGTATGTGTGTGTGTGTGTGTTGTGAGGGGAGGGTACCTGTGGTGCGGGGGAGTTAGTGCTAACTCTCTATTCATTTCCTCCACGGCGCCGGGGGAGGGCGGTGGGGGGAAGCCTTGCTCCAGCTCCTCATCGTCGTCGTCGTCGTTGCCGTAGTGACCGTAGCTCCCGTTGGCGGCCGCAGCGGGATACGGAGCTGAGGAGAAACACAACAGCCCACACAGACTTTGTTTATCAGGGTGGAATCAAAGAAAACTTGGACCAAAGACAAGGTGTTTATTTAGTGTTTTTTTTTTTTTTTTAAGCTTTTACCTTGATTTTACTGGTTGCAACATCAAAAGTAAAGCTGCCTGAGTTCACTTTAATGTCAGTCCTGAAGGCAGTAAAAGCTAAATAAACACTGAAAAACAGTTTTCCTCTTACCTGTGGTGCTTCTTACCCATCTAGATAGTTTTGGTGTGAGTTACAGAGCTGCACATATCTGCCTTCTCTCCAATTTAACAGAAGTAGATGGGACTCAAAACACCAAAAAGGTACATGTGAAGCACATTATCCTGTTATAATCCACAGACCCTGTTGTGAGCAGTTCTCCAAAACTGGGCAGCTCACACCAAAACTATCTAGATGAATTAACAGCACGACACACAAGAGGAAAAAGTGAAGTGTCCCTTTAAATGTCTCATATTTCTAAATATTCTCTATATGAATCAGCTGTGGCAGGACGCTACAGACATCAGACAGTGAAAACGAGTCCGTCCTTTATTTGAGGATCAATACCGTCGATCGAGCTCAGCAAGAATAAGCTTCACACACGCTGCTAAACAAACACCACACACACACGACGCACATTCGAATCAAACTAAAAACACACACAAAATGATCATTTCCATACAAAAGGCTCATTCTAACTTCCTTGCAAGACTTCCTGCAACATTTCCATAAACTGTAAACCCCGAGAGCGCAGCAGCGTTCCCAGCCTTTGTGTTCAAACCCCCCCCACACACCTCCCGCTCCCCGTACAAAATGACTGTAACTGTACAGCCGCCGCCGCCGTCTGATGGAGAGCTGACAGAGTCTCAGCGAGAAACACATCTCCGGCTCCCTGCATCTCAGGGGGTGAGGGCGGGAGGCAAGAGGGGGAGATAAAGAATGAATTTAAAACAGTTTGTTAGTCTTTTTTTTTTTAAACACGGCACCACGCACACTGCACAATACCCTGTATGCAAATGGGGCCCACTTAGACGCCGTTTCATCAGCGTAATGATTCCAAGGTCAGATCTTTTGCACATGAAAAGCAGTCGTGGCATTCGGAAAAGCATAGTTAATGACTTCCCTTTTCTCCCGCCATAAATATGCAGGGGCGAGAGCGAAAAGAAATATAAAGACGGCGCTCGGACGCTATAAGACGCTCAGGGTGGCGGCTACAGTTGCCTAAAAAAAAAAAAACACAACAATGTCAGGAGCCTCGGCTGGGTGTCAACACACACACACACACAAAACACACACACGCAGACTGACAAACAGCGTGTGTGTACACACTCGCTCGCAGATAACGGGAGTACACAAACACTCCAAGCCTAATGTTGACTATCTGACAGTTGAAATGGACAAATATTGTGCACAGTGCGATCTGTCGAGTGTGTGTGCTCACCACTTCCAGGGTTGCCGTACGCGTGGTTGTTGTGACTGCCGTCGTTCACGGTGGGCTCTGTGTGCGGAGGTCTTGAGGGCCCCTGGTACGCGCTGTGGCCCCGAGGCTCCTGTCAACAACAGACAGAGATGAAGAGCGATGATGGAAATGGTTATTAAGGGCTCGTATGCAAAAATATGTGACAAGTCAAAGCCAAAGTTGTCACTTATGAAATATTGATGATGTTGTCTCAGACATCAGAGGATGAAAGTCTTTTATTACCCAATAGGATTGGACGAATGGCTTTTATTTCTTTTGTTTATCACACATCAGCCAATGTTGTCCACTGCTGCTATCTAGAATAAATGCTTTTTTTAGCGAACTAGCAAAGATATCAGCTGGCAGGAGCTTTCATCAAAAGCAGAATCTTTAGAAAATCTGAGTTAAAGGCCAGCATTCTTAAATTTGGACCCTATTCTTCCATGTTTTTGTGCCAAAGCCACTAATGAGAGCAACAATTTTTGAGGGAAAACACTGTCGAAAGTACGTCAAAGTACGTCAATAAAAGTTTTTTGTCACCGACAGGTTCAGACTCTTATTGCAAGTGTCTGACAACATTATGGAAAAGATCTCTACAGAGAGAGACTGAGATCCTTTTTGTTTCACCAGAAACAGCCGCTGTATCGCTCTTTGAAAGGAACCAGACTCCACTGACAAAATGCTGCCTTGATCGGTTAGTTTGTGTCTGTTGTTGTGCAGCTTTGGTGCGACTTTTGGTGTTTTAAAGGCTTAAAAAAAACGATCAAATCGGCTGTAAAATTGCTGACCCTGTAAAGAGAGTCTGTTCATGTTAAACGAAGCAAAACAGCGTCTGTATCTGGTTAAACAGAAAAGATGTAAAGTACAAAAGTTGCTGACCTGCTTTTGAAAACTGACACATATCCAGTTGTGTTGCTCCAAGCACCAAAAAAAAAGCATTTGAAAAATTCTAAACCAGCCAAGTATCATGACCCGGTTGCTCAAAATAATCCACAGACCTCGCTGTGACTCTGCTGACTCTGATCATATGATGCTTTAAACGGAAACATGTTCATGTCACTGGGTAGGAAATGTGATAACCAGATGTTCAAGACTGGATAACAGGGTCACATATTTGTCTTTTATTTGGATGCAACATAAAAAGGTTAAGGTTTGTTGTCTCCTTTTCTGTACAACTCATTTTAATCTTAAGCCATCAGTGTTTTGTGCTTCACTCTGTGTGTGTCGAGTGTTTGCAGATAATTTCCGTGACACTGACATCAGGTCATGCTGCACTTAACTGCGAGTGTTTATGAAGAACGAGCACGAGTGCGAGGATTAATACACGAGACGTCATATGTCTTTTACTAACAGGTAGAAACCGGACAAAAAGGCTTTGTTCAGACCGTCAGCCCAAATCTGTTGGTTTTCGGGGATATCCAGATTGTATCCAGATTCACTTTTAGAAAGTCTGGGCAGCAAAAAAAAAACCCACATGAAATGAGATTTTTTTGTAAATCAGTTCCACGCCACATTTGGAGGTGGTTTGAAACGCTCAAGTCTGATCTCAAAGTGTCTTTTGCACATCAAATCTAGAGTGACAGATGTGCACCGGAGCGGCTGAGCAGAATCCATGCAGCATGAAGGACAACGCAGAGAAGGACAGTCAGTGGAATAAATTGTCTACTAGGCTTTCATACAGAAAAAGCAGGAATTTCTCGAGCTTCTACGTCGGAAAGCTGCGTCACCAGCACGCACATAGTTACCGATGCCTGTGTCGTTACCACAGCAACCCACGCAGATGAGTTGGTGATGCCTGGACGCTCAGATCTGATCTGATCATGTGCAAACAACAGTCTGTCTTTAAGATCTGATTTGAAAAACAAATCTGCAGGAAAGGAGCTGAACCAAACCCACCAGAGTTTGATCGACAGCCTGAAACCAAACCGGCAAACGCACAAGAGCCGGTTTAAACCGCCCTAAACAGGTCGAGGGTGAAGGCAGCCTTTGATTTAGTTTTAACTGTATGAATAAAACCATAGAGTCTTTCGCACTTCATTCTTATAATTTCTCCTGGATCTATTCTGCATTAATATTACAGGTAGATTAACTTCTGATGAAATTAAAAAAAAAAAAAAAAGAAAGTCACAGGGAAAGAGTAATTGCAGTTTAGTCCAACGAGGATTTTTACATTAAATTTGTAGTCATATAGTCACATCTTGCAAACAGTCAATTATGATTCACCTCAGACGGCGACGTGGGAACAGAGCTTTGAGGAAACGGGAGCAGATTTAGAACAATCCTCCGAGGATTTGGACCGCAGCGTGGGCAATGATCAAAACATCACAAAATAGTCAAGTTGATCTTAATTGGGGGAGAAATTTGTCATCTATTCAGACAAAAAAAAAGTGTTTTTTGCTTGATGGCAGCTAGACGTTTAGACTCAGGGGTCACAAGTCAGCAGTTTGTCGCTCTGCTCTGAGTTTTCTTTTGTTAGACTGATTTTATCACCTTTCATGTCTGACACTGGAGGAAGGTGACAACTTTAAGACATGAAATCTAAATCTTTGCACAAGAAAGAGGAAAGTATCTTATCAACCTTCAAAACTGGCACATCTGGAAACAGTAATTAAGAAAATCCTGAGAGCACTGACATGTATGTTATAGTGTATATTAGGGCCTCTCCCTCCAGGTGGTAAATATTCCAAAAAAAAATCAAATTCAGAGGTTTTTATTCTCAAATTTAAGATCCTGCAATCTCAGAGAATATCCACTGTAGGAGCCGAGGGAAGGGGGAAATATTCTGAGAAAAAAATAAAAGAATTCTGGTAAATTTACAAGAAAAAAATCAGGTATCATCTACAGTACATAATAACATAACCATGATATTTTTGAGTATTTACTAATATATGTATGGCTTTAAAATCTCAGAGAATACACACATTTTTTTCCCTCAAATTTCTGGCTATTATCTCAGAGAATCTCAGATTTTTTTCTTGTAAATTTTTGCATCTTTAATCTAGTTTTTTTCTCATTATTTTTAACCTACAAAGGCCCTTTTATGCTGTTGTAGGGAAAGTTTTTCTTTAACCTTAAGATGAAATCTTTGGTTGACAAAGAGGAAATTATCCTACTGTGGAATCTGAATTAATAAAATGATTATGAGAATATATATTGACAGGAATCTCTCTCTGTATTTTTTGTACCTGAACGTCTGAATATTGTTCTGTTAGGACTGGTGAGAGGAGGGGAAGGAGCTTCATCACATGTCAAGAAAATCATAAATAAATATATTTATACTCAAATGCCTTGGGCGGTGTTTTTGAAAACTGGTGGTTCTCTTCATGTGCACAATCGGAAACACAATAATTAAGATAATCCTGAGAACACTGACAGGAACGTTATCCAGCAGCCATCCTGCACTACAAAGGACCCCCACCACCACCACCACCACCACCACCATCCCACAGACGGAGACAGGGACTGGAAGTGCTGGTGGTGGTGGTGGTGGAGGATGAAAGACGCCGTTCCTGGTCAAAGAGATGGGAGCTACAGCTGTCACGCACAAACGCACACACCTATACGCTTAAAATAACGTTAACGAAAGGTGTTCCGATATCTTCATCCTATCAAAGCGTCGGGTGGGGTGTATTCACGCTGTCATGGCGTCCCCGGGGTATCATTAGTACCTACCATACATGTTAATATGTCACTACATCATAGCTGTCAATCACTTTGAGCTCATATATGTGTGTCATACAAACTTCTGACAGCTCTTCTGTATGTGCCATCACAACCCTCCATCCATCCACCGATCCCTCAGCCTCCGCGAACTGATGACTCGCCTCGGGCTTTTGAAGCAGCCTGGCAGACAGACAGTCAGATATCTTAATCCCACAACAATAAGTAAACAGGGGGGGTGGGAGGGGGGGGCATCTATCCAGGCAGCCCCAACCTCCAGCTGCATACAATAGGCTCCTGGGAGAGAGGCTTAGCCCCTGCCTCACCCAGCTGTGTCACCAACCCCACCCACATCTCGCTCGCGTCAGCGTGGAGAGCAAAACAGCAAAAGACAGCCTTTGATTTGATATTGATTTCGGGTACTTTAAACCGCATTAACCCGCTCGAATAAAGTTTCGACCGAGTGATAAACAAGTCGTAATTTGTTACTGTGGCAGTCAAAAATCTTCCGGTGTGACCAAAAGTGAGAACAGCAGGGAGAAAGACAACAAGAGACAAGCTGTCATCATTTAATCTTCCAGCAAAGTCTGAAAACCTTTTAAATGTTCGCCAAAAATAAGAGAAATGTGACTTTTCATCACACGTGTGGGAGCGAATAAAAAGGATTCTGTCTGTGTGAAAAGAAAGTCAAGACACATCCATCAAGAAATGAATAACTCTTTCAAAAACCGGTCGATGAGTTGCTCAAAATCTGTGTTAGCTAATGATGGCCAATTTTTATACATCAAAGACAATTTGGTCATTTTATTGTGAGCGAACGGAGGGTCTCTGAGGGGCTTTATGCTTCAGGGTGCGTTTGTTTTATCGTCGTGTCACCAGACTGCCTGTTTGGTGACGACAGGAGACAGACTATGCAGATATATCCTGAACTCTGAACTGGGTTTGATAGCATTTATCCGGCGGCTCAAACACAGACATACTAATGGGAGCGTGGCGCAGATGAGATGTAAAAAGCCACAATGGGCAGGTCAACGGCAGCCGACCCACAGACACCCGCCCGCTCGCACACACACATTACCACTAAGCATCTGCTTTAACTGCTGTGAAACACCTTTAAAAGCTTTTGAAATGATCGGTCACGGTTCGGCGTGGAGCCGCACAGACAGACTTAACTAAGAAACGGCTATTTTTCACCGTCTGTCACGGCTGATATCTTCATCGGCCCGTCCATCCGGGAATCTGCTCACACGTTTGCACCGGGGAATAAAGAAGCTGCCGCTGCAGAGGGAGGAATACTTCTTTTTTGGAAGTTTTTTGTCTTTGTCTTTTTACAACAGCACTTCAACAGACAAAAGAGAGAGAGGTAAAAATAAGCAAAGGTTAACACACGTTCCACGCGGTCTGACTTTTAACACGTTTATCACACCTGAAGGGAAGCGTGTTCGCAGCTACACGGAGCATTCCTGAATACTGATTCTGCTCTCGTGTCACTTTTCATGAGGTTTTCCTGAAATATGTTCATTCTAACCTGCACGGCTGTGAATGTGTAACTGTTCATTTACAATCTAGGTGTGTTTAGGTTCAAAGTAGGAATCATGTGTATTTAAGGCCATTGTAGGTACCTGAGTATTGTATATGTGTATTTAAACATAAGTAATGTTGTTGTTGTTACCTGCCGAGGGAATACGGACGTAAATGATCATTCATTAAAGTTTTTGTCTCATAAATTTCTGAGATTATTTCTTAGAAATTTACCACTTTAATCTCTGAGAATTTTGAAGTTTCTTTTCTTATAAACGTGTGAGTTTTTTCTCGTAAATTTACCACTTCAACTGCACAGAATTTCCAAGTTTTGTTTCTGGAAAACTTACAACTTTAATCTTGGAAATTCTGGGCTTTTTCTTGCAAATTTATAACTTTTTCACACAGAGAATTTCCACTGTATTTAACAGTTTCCTGTAAATTTACAACTTAAATCTGAGAATTTTTTCTTTCATAAGACTGACTTTATGATCTGAGGATACTGAAGTTTTTTTCTCGTAAATTTACAACTTAAATCTCATAGAAAATCAAAGTTTTTTTTCTTGTAAACTTATGACTTAAATCTTGGAAATTCTGAGCTTTTCCCTGCAAATTTATGAGTTTATAATCACAGAAAATATCCAGTGTAGTTACCAAAAAAAAGTTATTGTTCTTGCCACGTTAATCTCACAGAAAATCCAAGCTGTTTTTTTTTTTTGTTCGCTTGTTTTCACCGTTCTAGTGTTCAGCTCTTTCCTCAAAACACAGGTTTCTGCTTGGAGTGAGCAACAAAAGATGAAGGAAAGGCAGAAAAGACAAGAAACTCTGAGGCCAAAACAGGAGGAAGAGGAACCCAAATATTATTTAATAGGCAGGGAGAGGAGCAAAGGAGCCGCTGAAAACCCAACAGAGAAACAAACAGACAGGCATGCAGGAGGCTTCAGATTGGCTTTATTCAACAGAGCAGAAACAAGCAGGTGAGACAGGAAAGCAAGAGTACATTCACTTAAAAAAATATCAAAATTAAAAAGGGAAAGTTAATATAAAACTTGATACAAAACAGACAAAACAGGAAAGAGCAGATTAAGATTTTACAGCCTGTAGAAAACCCAGTGGTGTGAAGAGAAACTAAAAAAAAAAAAATAAGAGTTACAGCTAATTATAGAGAGTTAAAACCAATGTGACAGAAAGGAAGCCGTACACAGAGAAGAATTTAGTATTGTGCTGAGTTTGTGGGCAATATTTTAAAAAGAGAGCTAAAAGTTAATGCTGTGACAGTTAGTGGCGTTGGCAAAGGGAAAAGCTTTCAGCCAGATTAATTTGCTCCCACACCATCGATCACTGAAATCTTACTGTATTTACACAACAAGGGTTTGGTGCAAAAGAGGAAAAAGTGACATTTTCTTATCATCACAGGAAGCATTCATGATGTTGCAGAGATTTAAATAGCTGAAACAGATGCATTTAAGCAATTAAATGGACAGTTTGGAGAGTTTAAAGTGGGGTTTTATGAAGTTAGTGTATTTGCTACAGTAGGTGTCGGTCAGCAGGCCTCCAATTTGGAGAGACAGCATATCAGTTTGAGTTTTCACTGCTTTACCTGGCTGTCAGACAGCCTTTTCAAAAAGGAAACTGCTGTTTATATTAACCAAATATCACTCTCTCCAAAGCAACCAAACTCCACTGGCAAAACAAGCAATTTTAGATCGCAAAACACAGAAGTTGCTGGTCTCCCGCTGCCTTGATCAGTTCGTTCGTTTGTGTTATTGTGTGACTTCGGTGAATCCAAACTAACCCTTTCAAACACAGAAATCACAAAGGAACAGAAACGAACCAACAGAGGAAGGCAGCAGTAGAACAGCAGCTGCTGCGTTAAGTGAGTTAAAATGATTAATTTTGTCAATGGAGTTGGGTCGGTTTAGGGAGAGCGATATTTAGCTTACAGAGCAGCAGCATCCCACCGAAAAAGTCTGTCTGACGGTCAGAAAAAGCCGTGGAAATAATATCTAAATAACATAAATCTGAGTAGAACATACACTTGACGAACAGATGTGGTACCTACCGCCATCTACTGTAGGAAATACACCGACTAGGACTGAAGTACCTCATACAACCACACTCAAAAAATCCAAACTATCCCTTTAAGTGCAAGACTGACTTTTTATACTAATTTTAATCAAGGTCTTTTTGGTTTATCCACATTTTTTTTTAATTTTATGCTAACAAATGTGCTCTTTGAACCACCTGCAACTCAACTGCCTTCTTAATTTGCAGCCAGAATGTCACTTTGGCACCCGTTTTGCAAAGTTCACTCACACACACACACACACATATTACTCACACACACACTCACACACACACACACGCCCTGTGTCAGAGTCCACCGGAGACCCTGAGGTGGTGCTGTCTGGTGAGAGCCCGGTTGTGTGCGTAGTTGTGTGAGTGTGTGTCTATGAATCTGTCTGCAGGTCTGTGTGTGTTTCTGTTGTGTTCTGTGCGGTGGGTGGGGATCCTGCTGTGTGTGGGCGGGTCCCCGTACATCTGCCCCGCCATCGCTCGGATGTTTTCAGTGTAAGTGTTACCCTGACTGCTGTCCTGCCTGTGGATGCCGTCCAGCGTGCGGCTGCGCGTGTGCCTGGACTTGTGCGCGTTGCCCTGAGCGTCACTGAACAGGTGACCGTGTGTGTTATCGAGCGCGGTGTGCATGTCTGCAGGCGTTCGGCTACGTGCGTGTCCATGTGCGTATCCGTACTCGTAGCTTTCCCTGTTTAAGTTGCTCAGCGTCTGGCTGTGAGGGACAAACCCAAACTCGTACCTCGCGTCCGGCCTGTACGCGTCATTTTGAGCATCATCATCACCGTACTCAACATCCCTCTGTGTGAAACCGAATGTGTAACCGCTGCGCCTCTCCCTCTGGTTAAAACCGTAGGTGTATCTGGTGTGTGTCTCCCCCGGCCTGTGTGTGTAACGCTGCCTGAGGCTGTGAGGCAGCGGCTCTGACGCTCGCCTCCTCAGCGTGGGGAGGAGGGAGGAGGAGCGATGAGGCGGAGACGGCTGCTGCTGCTGCTGGAGGGCGTCACCCGCTCGTACCTGATTACTGGAGCCTGTTTGGATGTTGGGTTGATAGACGGCGGCTCCATTTGTAGCTGCGCTTGGTGCAGAGTTGGCATTGGACATCTGTAGGAAAAAAGTAAGATGATTTTAAGAAAGAAAGGAAGTCAGAAAGTCTTTCCAAACTGTGCGTGTGTTGACCACCATCTAATGTAGCTCATACACTGACATGGATAACAAACTCATAATAAAAAAACTCTGAACTACCCCTTTAACTTTTTATCCTCAATAAACTTGAAGTCATCTTCAAACTGCGACTTTATTTTGTGGCAAGAGAACTGACATATATAATAGATTCAGCAAAAGCTTATAAACCTAACACTAAAACAAATTATACAGAATGACAGTCACCGTCACAAAGGGAAGCTTTTATTTTGACGTGTTTTTTTCCTCTATTTTAATCCAGCTGTGTTTACATTGATGTCTCTCTTTGAATACTAGGAACAGAAAAAAAGAGCAACGTCTGTATCGCTCTAAAGTGACGATATTATCAAGAGCGTCTCCATGATTTGATACTGCAGACACACATTTAGGTTTACAGTCTGTACAGTAGAGCAGAGCGTCTTTACTGTGAGCCTCAAACCATCCTAACGGGGTGGAGACATGATCCTAATGTGGACGACATGTCATTGATTTTGCTGTCAAAACTCTGACGCTTTCATAATGCATAAGCGTTCCTAAATCTTTCATGTGACCAAATGCATCGAATCAAACTCTCGGCAGTCTGAAATTTTTAACATGTTGCCCCACATCCAGCAGCGCTTCAGAAGGAATACAGTCTGTGGTTATATGGAAATGAAACAACATTTATAGTGTTTGAATTTATAGACATGAGACTTCTTTTTTTGTATGAAGCAAAAAACTTTAAGTTAAGACAACACCACAAGTTTGAACACTTGATTATGATCTGAACCAGATACACTGATTCTCTCATTTTATCTCTGCAGAACTCTGAGAGGATATAACCGACATGGTTCCTGCAAACTCACTGATGTAAACCTCTCTGCCTTTTCTAAGACTTTCCAAAATTAAGCTTCCATGACCTCAAAATGTCATTCACTTTTGTTAATGTTTTTTTTCCAAATAGCAAGAGTCTGATCTAGACTCCAGCTGGGTCGATCATCTGCAAAATACAAAATAATGTTGTGAAACACGCTCGTAAAAGTGTTTAAAGTAGGATGACAAAGCGACACAGGTCGTACCTGTCTGGGCGCTCGGAGCACCACAAGCTGGATGGTGCCCCTGGAGTTTCCCTCCGACGACATGGAGCGTCTCAGCGTCTCCATGGCGGCGTGGTTGGAGCGTCCCAGCAGCGACTCGCCGTTCACCGCTATCAGCTGGTCGTTCACGCTCAACCGGCCGTCCTGTTGGGAGAAGACGGCGCTGACGTTATCAACAAACCACCCGACATCGGAAGTGAAACGGTTAAACTGCTGCTGAGAGACGAAACAAACAATACAATACAACAACAAACAATACAGCTTTTCAAAATAAAGGCCAAATTCGTTATGTTACTGGGAGAGGGATCAAACTGATACAGATTTCAAAATAAAAGCCACATTGTTTTAAGTTACTGGGAGATGGATCAAACTGATGCAGGTCTTCAAAATAAAGGCCTTCATCTTTACGTTGCTGGAGGAAGGATCGAACTGATAAAGATTTTTAGAATAAAGGACAATTTTCATTTTCATTTCATCTCAACTAGTCGCAAAGGAAATGCAGCATAACAAGTGTTAGGGGCATTTTCAAGAACTTCTTCCTCGTTCATGTCACTTATGCTAATGTCTCAAAAACAATAAATTGTACTAAAATGGGAGTGTGGGAAAAAGAGAGGACCGCAGAGTGCAAATCTTACATAAAATAATAACACAACAGGGGAGAGGAGAAATTGGGAGAAGGAAGAGGTGTGTGTGTGTGTGTGAGGAAGAGAGAGACAAAAAGAGAGAGAGAAAGCAGAGTAGAAAATGGAAGAAGGGGGAAGGCAAGAAAATTGTAGAGTTAGCAATCTACTGAGAGTGGGAGAGCCATGATAAATACATAGAGCAGCTAATGGAATAGCCTCCGTGGGCACTAAATCACTTCTAAGTGTTTTAAATAGCAGCCTCTCATAGAGAGGCAACACAGAATAGTGCCCTGGAGGGAGAGAGGGAGGGAGGGAGGGCGAGTGGGTGAGCGAGCAAGAGAGGGAGAGAGAGGATCAAATGAGGAGAGCAATGCAGAGGGCAAAAATAAAAAAAAAAGAAGAAGAAGAAGAAGAACACTAAAGATGAAGACGCTCTGAGACAGGCTGAAGACTCTCTTTGTGTGTGTGGAGTCACGATCGGTCCATTATGGTCAGTGCTGACCTTTGACCCCCGTCTCATTAACAAGGCACCATCAGGGCTGACCTCAAATGCACACTTGGATGACACCACACACGCATGCGCACACACACACACACACACACACACACATCAAATCCAAGCATCAAAAATTGATGCTCGTGCCAAAATCGGCGTGCGTCTGTGATATTCCCCATTAATATCTTCATTCTCTGTGTAAGCAGCCGCAGCACGCTACATGTAATTTTAATTTGTTTTCTTTAGCGCGCTCTTTGAAATGATCGTGTGACGGGATCAGGGATAAAGTCAAAGAACATTTTTTTTTTAATATAATTGAGGCCCGGGGCCCTGACAGCAGCCAAAACTCTTTAATGGAAATAGGTTAGATCTCTCCATGACTCTTCCACATCTCCTCCCTTTTTTTTTTTGCCTGCTGTGTGATTCTGTGTGTGTGTGTGTGCGTGTTTGCGTGTGTGCATGTGTGTGTGTCAGTCAGACTCAGGGGACGCCCGGGTTCCCTCCTCTGTAGCCGGTCTGGCACTGCAAAAGTCTCATCAGGCCCCTTAGCTGCTTTTCATTAGCATGCATCAACATTGAGGAGGACACACACACACACACACACACACACACACACACACACACACACACACACACACACACACGCTCAGACACACACACTGTTATGTATTGTGTTCCTGCTGAGTGTCTCCACTTTTCAATTTTCTTTTTCTCCTCTTATTACGCCTCTCTTTCCATCCCTCTATTGTTCGACGCCGCTCATTTCTTCCCTTCTCGCACTCGTTCACCCGCTTTCTTCGTTCAATGGGCTTCCTCCCTCCCTCGCCGCCGCCGTCCGTCTCTCCTCCTCAGTGTCTTTCTTCCTCTTATGTGGTATCTTGTCCCAGAAACCCGTTTCGCAGCCAGCCGGAGATCTTACTGGGCCATTCTGTCGGAGCGCTATCCGCATCGGCAGCTGTCGGAAAACTACTTCTGAAAGGCACTTCGGGGAGCCGCCGCCTGGCCGACCGCGATCCCAAACCAGCCGTTTATCTACAACGCCACACTCGGCTCTGTGCCTTCTCCTCGTTCGGCACAGATCTGGGGAGCGGGGGGGGGGGGGGGGGCGCAAGGAGTTGCGACATGTGACAGGGGCCAGATACCGAGGCCGACTGGAGGAATCTCCAAAGTGTTGAAATGGGATGTTTTTTTTTTTCTCTTTTCCTGATGCACTCACAAGTTGAAGTGAGTAGCTGAGCAATAAAGATAAGGCGGCCGCTGATGTGACGAGGCCGCTCGGGGGTCAACGGGGGTCAAAGGGTCGAGGGATGCCGCAAACAGGAAGTGAGACAGAGAGGACAGAAGAGGAGAGGAGAGGAAACGACAGAGAGAAGAGGAAAGAGTGTGGACAAATACAACAGGGTGTAAAAAAAAAACAACAAAAACAAAAAGATCAATAAAAAAAAAACTCCTGAGAAACTTCCCACACAAAAAACACAGTTCCTTCCCCAAAAATATCTTAATTTTTTGGGGCAAAACAAGACATTTGAGGACATTTTATGGACCAAACAACAGATGAATCGATAAAATAATTGTTAGCTGGAGCCCTGTTATCCAGCAGTCACTGAGTGGTACAATTCCATGTTTTGGCGTCGACTTTTAAATGCAGTTTAAACTTTTTTTTCAGCCTCTCATTCATTTTGCAAAAAAATCGATTAGCAGACCTTTGAAACTTTGTTGTCCCTCACAATAATAACATAACTGACAAAAACTGAAGGAAAATTCCCATTTATTACAACTTCTGATCTTGTTCTTGCAGCTCTGGCTGTCACGTCTATTGTAAAACAACATCCCGTTCTGTTTGTTACGGGAACATTGTGCTCACAAAGTGAACTGCTGCGATGTGGGAACACGGTGACATCACTAAAAAGAAGGGCAGGAAACAGCAGCAGCCTGACAATGAGGTTTTTAATACGCCGGCCGTTCGGCGAGATCATCCAAAGCCTTTTATTTGGATGTTCATTTGAGAGTGAGCATGCCTGCACACAATTCAAGAATGGAAAGCATCAGTTACTGATTACACCGACGCCTTTCGTGGCTCCATAGGTGAGCTGCGTGAAGTCTGATGTCACTCGAGTCAGCGCGTCTGGTTTGGGGCTGAAGACCAAAGGTTTGAAAATGAAATAAATCTGGAATTAGAAAGAAGCGAGCGGAGCGGACCTCTGCAGCCCCGCTGCTCGGGTCTGATTGAGGCCGAGCAGCTTGAGGCTAAATTAGCCGCTTCAAGGTGAGCGGTGGTGAAGGCAGACTGACGAGCACTGATCACATGGTCTGAATGAACTTTCAGTTGATATCCTTTCCAGAAATGATGCTTTTAATGGCTTATGTTTGATCTTATATTATACTCTGTCATGTATGGCTGCTGATGTTCTTTTGTGCTTAACAAAAGGTTTCATTCGTTTATTTTATATTTATGTAGGCAGCAGGTTTTGACATGAAAGAAGAAGAAGATGTGAATTAAAAGAGACGATATTTGTGGTTTTGCTGCATTAATTTTTTTTTTCTTTTAACTCTCCTTCACAACAGTGGCACCCAGATGGGACTCCTCTCCGCGTACCTTGTAAGCGGCCCCTCCGTGGATGATGGACTTGATGAAGATGCCCAGGTCCTCCCCGGTCTCTCTGGACTTGTTGCCCTTGAGGCTGACCCCGAGGCCGGCCGAGCCCGTCTCGTTGAGGGGGATCTCGTACATGAGCTGCTCCCTGCCGTCCTCCAGCACCAGGCTGCTCGCCTCCTCACCTTTCTGAGAGACAGAAGAAGAAAGCCCAAGTTTCCTGAAACGTTATGTAAAAATCTCCAATTCTAGACATGAAAAGCTTCTTCATACACACATCTAATACCTGCTTTACATAATAACTGCTGTGTATGATCGCTGACGATTGAGGCAGGAGCGCCATGTCTAATGCACCGGCTGATAATGCATGCTCCTACACCACACTGATTATACTCAACACCAGAAACCAGATAAAAAAAAGGAAGAAGGAGAGGAGAAACGGATTAAAGAGTCAGATGGAAGAAGGCTGCAGGGGAGAAAAAAAAGACAGTAAGAGAAAAGGAAGAGAGGAGCAGGTGTTGTGTACTGGAAAGAGAGATGAAGGTGTAGTGAGAAAAAGAAGAAAGCTACAGTAGAGAGGTTATTCCATTTGGAGATGAAAGGCGCAGACGGAGAGCGAGCCATTTCTAAAGGAAACATAATAACCTTTTCATACCTCCTCCTGGAGCACGGTGGGGGAGGAAGAGGGGAGGAAAGGAGAAGTGGGAGAGGAGGAGGAGGAGGGGAGAGGATGGGGAGGGGGGCGCAGAGGAGCATTTAAAAGTAATAACCCGTCCCTGAGGTAAACCCGCTCCTCTCGTTCACGCTCCCTCCCTCCTCACTCTTTACATTTCAGCCTAATCTCTCAATCTTACTGTACATCTCCCCCCTCCTCCTCCTCCTCCTCCTCTCTGCTTCTCCCCCTCTTTCTCAATTTCTCCTCCTCCCCAGACTCCCCCTCTCCATCTCTACTTTCTACAGGTCTGACTCTACATCCTTCACCCACCCACTGCTATTTAATGTGAACAAAATGACCACGGCAGCAGCGGCGGCGGCGACAGAGAAATAAGATGGAGGAGAGGGAAGGAGGGAGACAAAAGGCAACAAAAAAAGGGAAGGAAAATGTCTGTTATTAGAGGGCGGCGCCGTGGGGGACGCCAGGTTTAGTCTCTGAGGGAAAAGACGGCCTCGACGCCACTTCACTCCAGAGATGTGTTTTTCTTTAAAGAGGAGGGATGGAAAGTTAAGAGGGCGTGTGTGTATTAGAGCCTGACTGATATATTGTACATTATATTATTTATAGAGCATTAAATGTTTTGATATAACCAATATTTATCATCCAACATTTGCAAATACTAATATAGACTAATATAGTTGATATTTATTGTACATCGCTACAAAAAATGTGTGTTTATGTACTTTTTTTACTCTCTAATATCAGTATTAACCCCCAAAATCCCATATTTATCAGGCCCTAACATAAATATCATAAGGCTCTAATATGATAGACTTATTAAACTTCATAATAACAGCATCGATCGGGCGATACTATCTATAATATCTATATTTTCAGACTTCAGTTTTCATTGGGCCCTACGACTGATATCAGACTTTTTTACTCCCTGTATCAGTACTGTCCTGTCCCTAATATCAAGAAATTTATTATTATAATTATTATTATTCATGAGCTCACAAGCTTTTCTGCTCTTCTTGAGACTGAAAGCAGCTCAGGAAAGATAATGACACCAGCCAATCAAACTCCGCCCTGAGTCAAAGTGAATACTGTAGGAGTATGCATATACATTACGGCAGCCATACCGGCTGTCACAGCTTTAAAGATCTGAGTTTCCACGCCGGGATTGCTGAGCCTTACATCAGGCACCTCGCCCCGCCACTGAATCAAGAATCCATGTTCACATTTCCCCTCTCGTCGTGGCGCGATGTTGAAGGGTGTGGGAGTCAAATGTGTCCTGCGGTACAATTTTGTAAAATTCATGACCGCGGGAGCTCGCTCTCTCAACCCTCGCTATGATCCTCCGGCCCCCTCGAACTCCGTCTCCCTCCGTCAGCACCGCTCTCTCCGTCTGGGTGCTTAATTAAAACAACAGCCTGTTAAAGCCTCGAGGCCAGGAGGGGAGGAGGGGTGGGTTAGTCATAGCTCTCCACCCAGTAAAGGTAAAGAACCTGGACCTCGTCGCTGT
This sequence comes from Lutjanus erythropterus, assembly GCF_056507025.1. Lineage (NCBI taxonomy): Eukaryota > Metazoa > Chordata > Actinopteri > Lutjaniformes > Lutjanidae > Lutjanus > Lutjanus erythropterus. The sequence goes on along the minus strand of NC_139340.1, from coordinate 15,772,975 downwards.
CAGAGTAAAGAAAACGAGCCACTGCAACACACTGATCCAACACACTGTATTTAGTCACTGCTTTCACTTTGAATTTAAAATAGACGACAGCTGAGCACCTACTAATCAGAGCCTGACAGATACTAGATACAGGGCGACACGATTTGTCACCGTGTTACAAAACACTTGACTCAAATGATCGTTTTCTGACCCTGCACAGCTATGATTAAGGTTTTGTTAAGTTTAAAGACAAAAATTGTTGCCGTCAAGCTTTAAAAAAAATACATATTTCTGCTTGACGGCGTCTTACCCCACCATGCAGAGGACCATCGCCGTTGCATCACTGATCTTGAGGAAGAATTATCGAGCTACAGCGACAGAGCTGTCGACTTTGAAGAAACGCGGGCCTCTAAAAACAGTAACGGACTTTTTGCTTACACAGGATGAACTTGAAAGTTGATCGTGGCACTGCAACTTTAAAGTGATCAACTTGGCAGAGACAGCGGGAGGGACTGACCCGCTGAAACTCGCGTTGGGCTTTTCTGCAGAGGTGTTGGGAAGCGCCCAGGACCTTGGCAAAAAAAACAAAAGCCAAGGTCTTGTTCCCAACTTGGCCGACTCTAGACTGGACACACCGTTTCGGGGCTACGTGCTCCAAGCACAGCCCCAAACTGAGACGCATGAGAGTGAAATTTCACTTTTACCAGGACAACAAGCGAGCACCGAGCTCTGCAGCCTTTGTTCTCCAAAATTACACCTGTATAAATTTATTCTGGTAAATTCATTCTGACCTGATGAAGATCCGAGTCGGATCAAAACGCTGCCATTATCAAACTTTTGTGGCACGGAGTAAAGGTGCAGTTGTTACCTTTTTCCTTTGACGCTGCTTTCGTGATGTGCACATTATTACTCTCCCTCTACTCATGAGTTTATATTGGACCACGACTGGCTTCTGAAACTATTCAAGATGCCACAAAGTCGACTTTAAGGTGGGTACAGAGAAAATAAAACACAATACCTACAAACCTGCGATAACCTGATATTGGCTCTGCTCATATTCAGCTCCTTGATATGATGATTAACCAGATAAAACAAGTCAAAATGCTCCCATCAAAAGTCAAGGATTCTATTTTCTATTTCAGTATTATACAAGACTTTCAGTCTGGGCTTATTTTTATCAACAAGGCTTTTCAGAGTGCTGTTACTCAAAACCAGAGGAATTACAAAGACAATCCGCTGCTTCCTGCTCGAGAGACACTTGAGAAGCCTCAGATGGCAACCTGGGAGGTTTTAAATACCGCTGTGATCTCGCTGCAATAACACACAAGGTGAAGGTGGCCAAATATCAGAGCGCAGCAGGCGCGGGAACAAACCCAAGATATTGGAAAGTTATGAAACTGTAAAGTTACACAAACTTCAAGTGTTTATCTTCTGCATCTCGCTGCTGATTTAAATCTGTTTACCAACCAGCTGAATCTCAGCGGTGGTCCCACACTCACGCACTCCAATATCCCCACTAATGCCCTTTCCTTGGGGGCAGATTGCGTCCCCAGGGTGGCTGAGACCCCTTGGCTCCACACTGCGACCCCCCTCCCTCCACCGTTAGCCCTCAGCAATGGGTCTTTAACAAGCTTTTAGCCAGGAGAGAGACCACCCTCTTCAACACCCAAATGAGGAGACAAAAAGGAGCTTTTTCTTACCCCGGGGTGGGTGGGCAAGGAGGGGGGTGATACACAGCGATTACACACAGAGCCTTTTGTCACTGAGGATTTCTAAATGGGGGGTTTCAAAGCGGCGGGATTAGCGGTGAGAGCGACATTCAATTAAGATGAGATCTCGCCGCGCTCGGCGCCGACGATGGAGCTGCCAATTAATCGCCTTAATGTCTGCCTCTTCGCCGTTTCACACCTTTACCTCGCGACGGAGAGAAAGGAAAGTAAAATGACTGATTGAGGGATAATTCTGGGGTGTTGGACGGGGAGGGAGGATAATGAAAAGGAAAGATGTGAAAGAAGAGCTTCAGAGCTAAGACAGACTGACGGAAAGAGAAAAAATATAAAAGGGGTAGGGAGGGAAAAAGCTGCAACACAGCAAAGTTCTTCCTGACGACCGTGTTTTCCTGTGAACTGACCTAGGCTCGCCTGCAGCCGAGGGTCAACCATGTGCGGGGTGACCCCTCCATCCTGCTCCACGCACGCCCACTTTCGCTCGCGCAAAGTCAGGCTCCCGCCGAAAACCACACACACAAAAAAAAAAGCCTCTCCACATCACAAAGCATCTCTCTAATCTCCGCCCTGAAACAAAACGAGGCCCCGTGAAATAATGAGAGCGCCGAGCGTCGGAGACGGCAGAAATGCTGACAGGAATGAAACTGTGATTAGAAGTTATCACTTTTTAATTACTTAGAGAGTGTGTGAGAGTACAGGAGATGGAGTAGAAAATCGTCCTCCTTTTGTATCCTAATAATGAGGCTAATTCACAGCCTTTATTGTTATTCTTCCGACTGAAAGGGACCAGTATGCCTCCCAGCGCCGCCGAGTGCTTTCACAGAACCACACGCTGCTCATGAAACATCAATACCCCCTCTATTGAAACTAATCAATCAGCAGTTCGGCTAGTTCCTCTAAAAGTCTACTTTACTTGTACAAGGGAGATAAAAAATAAAAAAAAACGACTGTGTGAATGTTTGAGTGGAGAATATAAATCTCCTTGCCGTCCCTCTCGGCAGAAGGACGGCGGAGCGACAACAGACGCCGGCCTTTCAACCAGATGACCCGGGTTCAAACTGCTGAGTCAGCGAGCGTCTGCTGAAGCCCAAGTGAATCATCGAATTCTGACCGGCTGCAGGGCGGCTGTTGTAAAGCAGAGCTGACCTCTTATTTCCCTGCATCCCTCAGTCAAGTATCACTGAGTGCATCTCTGCTAGCAGTGCAGCAAACGTACAGCTGCCTCAGAGGACGCACATCCCTCCGTCCATCATTTATTTTTAGCTGCAGAGCTCTGGGGATGTCAGTGTCAGCTGGTTGGTGCAGACTGAAATAGCCAGATCAATTCTGAATTGATTTGCATGATCTTTGGGACAGACATTCATGTCGTCCCTCGGGACTTTTCATAATCAGCATTGTCCAATACGACCAAATACCTGCAAAACTAATGACTTTCCATCATCACCTTCAGCTGTAGTTTGTGTCTGCAGCTAATTTGCAAATGGTACTGAGTCTTACTGAAGCTTCTGCTGCATTTGATCCTTTTTGCAGTTGCATAATTGCAATGTGAAACCGATGCTAACTGGATCAAATGTATAAAATCTAACACTTAACATGCACACAAGAAAGAAACTTGGGGCAAGGCTAGCACATACAGAGATACAAGATGCTGCAGCCTGCAGAGGTTCTTTTCTTTTTCATTTTTTGGGGTCAGCAGTGGGAGCAGACACTTTTTCCTCGCATTGCAAATATGTCTGAATTTTACAAACAGTCTCCTGTTCACCTATGAAACTCTGCTTCCTTGGACGTTTTTACTTTGGTGTCGGTTTCAAGTTTAATTATTTTGGACACGAGGACGCAGCGCTGTGAGTGATGATTTTTCTTTTCATCCCTGGGACTGTTGCTCTCTCTGTCTTTGTCACGCCTGAGCTGCCTTCACCAGGTTTCTGATAATATCTTGAGTCAGTCTTGAGTTTCCCGGTTGCATCAGTGGGTTAAGAAGGTACAGAAAAGCTGCACAGGTGAGACACAGGTGAAGCTTTTTCAGGTTTAAACTGTGGAGAGGAAGCAGGGGGTCTTTACTACTGCACCGCCTGCAGGTACAGTCAGGAATAAAGTGAATTTCAACAAATAAAAACCTCTCCTAACCGATCACATTGTCAAAATGTGTCAGAAATGCTCCCAGATGTAGAATCTAACGTGTTTTTTTATTTAAAAATAAACCAAACATGTCCTGTGAACGCCTTCAGCTGGACTAAATGTTCCCATACAGTAGAGGATCAAATTAATTCTTGATATATGCAATAAGCTGAATTGTACATTCATTATCTGTCACAGCAACAGTGAGGTTAGTCGGGGAAAATTTCATTGCAATTCAGGCAATTAATCTCAGCAGCTTCTCAATGTAAAACTGCCATAATTAACTGCTGATTTGCATCTGAGAGTTATTTTTAAACAAACAAGAAGCATAAAGGTAGTTTTTACAAGATATTACAGCCCCCTAAAACAGGAATAAATATTCATGGGCGCCCACGCACACAGACACCTCCACACAAACGTTTTCGTAAGACGGAGGAGGAGGCAGATGGCCGTGCGAGACTTAATGCGTCTCCATCATCATTACATCTTTTGTGCGACCAAATCGTTGCGAGCCGCTCCTCGCCGGCGCTCCACATAAATTTCCACCACAATTTAATACTCAAGAGCAGCGGGGGGAGAGAGGCGAGCAATTAAAACAGGCAAGGGAGGAGAAAATGGAAGACAAAAAAATGATTTCTCGGTTTTGTATTTTGCAGCAGGGTGTAGATTTTTGGAATGGTGAGGATGAGTTTGAAGCAGATGTGCGGCCACATCTGTCTTCTGTTGGGGTTTTTCTCGTTGCCTAGCGCAGTGTGAGCTTGTGTGTGTGTCTGCACGGGCTACTTTTAACGTTTCTGTGTGTTTATGCATGGCTACACTGTTTGAGGAGCTGCGCATTTAAATTCAGTGACTCAGAACCTCTGGAGCCGCGGTGTCAAACTCATTTAAGCAAGAAAAAAAAACAAAAAAACATCCAAACCCACACAGATCACCACTTCTGGGTCTTTTGTTTGTCTTCTTTCTATTTTGTTGTTTCTCTCTAGTTGTGTTTTTGTTGTTTTGCTTTTATTTGTCTTTTCTTATCCTCACTGCCACCTGTTACATATCTGCGTCCTTTACCATCAAATAATAACCTATAAATCAGTGTTTGTCAAACTTTTGAAAACCACAAGCTGATTCCACTCAGTTCTGCTGTATTGGGAAGAAGGCAGACATCTTTGCAGCCAAAATCTCCAAACCTCTGCAACAAAAACTCTAGATGGATAAAAAGAACTACACGCCAGAGGAAAAATAAGTAGTTTTGATTTTGGTGTGAACTTTCCCTTTAAGAATAAGTATGTAGAAATGTCCAGTCTTTTGCTTATGTAGGTCATACAGATGCATCAGTATTAAACTGAGGCTGTTTAACCAGTTAAAAACTCTTTGTGGCAGATTTAAATAAACATTTTAATGCTTTTACTTGTAACTGAGTATTTCTACGCCGTGGAATTACTATTTTTATTTAAATACAAGATCTGAGTACTTCTTCCACCACTCGTGTGTAGTGGTGTGTGTGTGCATGTGTGTGTCTGCAAATATGTGAGTGTGTGTGTGCGCTTATGGGACATCAAACCGCCTTTGAGGTGGAGGACTGCGCTGCAGATAAGGGCCAGATCTCACGGGGCACCGACAACTTCAACAGCCTCGGCAGAGACAGGAGTGAAGGCTCTCTCTCATTCTGCCTCTCCCCTCCCCCCGCTCGCTCCCTCTCCCTCCTTCTCTCTCTCTTTAAGTCTCTAATGCACAAATACAAGCAAGCGTTAGATGAAGACTGTAGAGGCTCTTCAAAGTGCACTTGTTATGCCAAGACTGCTGGGCCATTAATGAGGGCAAACTATTTTGGGAAGCAGTAACTTGGCTGTTTAAAGATCCTGTGATGTGTTCGTGTGTGTGCGTGAAACAGAGCAAGTTTTTTTTTTTATCAAGGACTAGGTGTTTAGGAGTTTGTGTGTGCGCAGCCGCTCTTAGGTGTGAATATGCATCAGTCACTACAAAGCCCCGCGTGTCTTTCTCGAGAGCTCTTTGAAGTAGCGGAAAGGGAATAATCTGAATAACCACAGAGGACAGAGGGGAGAGAATAGAAGCAGCGCAGGCGAAAACATCGTTTACAAAAAGCCGGCGACTTTCATGGGGCCACCTGGCCGAGCGTGTGTGTGTTTAAAAGCGTGTGTTTATTGACGAAACGTCCCCCGGGAGGCTGGCGACCTCTGACCCCATGGGCCGCTGCAGGTAAACGGTCACTTAACACCCGCGGCGTGCTGACATGCCTGGGCATGCTGGCACGTTTCCTTGGCTTGTGTGTGCGACTTCCTGCAGCATCGCTGTGTCAACAGACCAGAGAGGGACAGGAAGGCCGGAGCGTGCCCTGGGTGTGTTCGTGTGTGCGGTGTTTATAGGCGAAAGGGCGCCAACGTAAAGAGGTTCGTAAAGAGGAAAAAGTGACACAATGTGAAGGAAACCAAAAAAAAAAAAAGAGACAAGGGGGATGAAGAAGAAGAAGAGGAGGTAAGACCGCAGAGGAAAGAAATGACTGACAGACCAAAGGAGAATAGAGAAGGGGACACTGTGGAGGTTCAGCGGGCTGTGCGAGGACATGGATGCTGTGTTTTTTCATGTGTTCACACTCTTACCAGTTCCCGAGGCAGGAAGATGTCCTCCTGCCGAGACACCACCACACACACACTCTCTCCCTGCTTGGTGCTGCGCAGCATGGCCACGAGTTCCTCCTGGCTACGGTCTGTCATGTCTACTCCGTTCACCTACACACACACAGCAAAGGAGAAAACATACACACACGGGAGAAAATTATTATCCAGCAGGACAAAACGTAGGTGTTTTAAGGGTCATTTTGCTCAAAATCAGGGGTGAAAGTAGGCCGGGACGATCCAGGAAGAGGTGACAGCGGCAGACTGCCAAAACTCACACCCATCACGATTGCATTTCCAACAAGAAAACACATCTAATAACGTTCGGTCAACATAAACAGCAGCTAGTTTTCTTATAAATTGCTTCTAAATTGTTCCAGCGTGTTTGTGACCTGCAGGATTTTAAAAACAGAATAGGGTGAGGCAGACTTGCAATCACAGCAAACAGAGAGAGATGATGAAAGTATTCTAACATAATTTGGGACTCTTTCTTTGAGCATTTTCTCAGGAGAGTTCAACTGCTCGGTTCAACCAGCAGGGGAGCCGCAGAGCTCAGCTTCCTGCTCTTAATGGTGATGTTATTGCTAACAGAGTCTGTGGCTGCTGGCTTTTTCCTCTGTGGGAGATCAACAGGCTGAGGTCTGCCTCTCTTACCTCCAGGATGCGGTCTCCGGGCTGCAGGCGGCCGTCTTTGACCGCTGCGCCGCGCGGCAGGATGTTCTTCACCAGGATCGGCCCCGGCCCGTGGACCGAGGAGTCGCGGGTCACCACGGTGAAGCCCAGACCCTCCGCACCTGCAGGAACAAAGCAGCATGCATCATTTTATGTCTCTAATTTCTTTCTAATTCAATTTTCTCTCTGTGTTCTGTCACTCGTCTCCTTTCTTCCTCCTTCACCACAGAGTTTTCCCTCTCTCCTCCTCCTCCTCCTCTCCTGTTGAACCTAGTCTGCGGTTGGAGCATCTTCCTCCACATTAACTAGTGTTTAAGTGCCTGTTTTGCTCTGGGGGGGGAGAGCGGGTTGTTGCCTGGCTCAGCCTCTGAGCCGCCGGGAGAAGGCTTCTCCCCGAGCCGGATTAGACAGACTCTGCCTTTAATTTCACGTGTGAGCAGGCCGAACGGTGGCTGATGAAGGGAGGTGGAGGGAGAAGATGGGAGGGAGGGTGGATGAAGGGGAGAGAGAGAGGGGAGAGAGGAGAACCTGAGAGATATTATTCCTGTCTCTAGCTTCCCTCCCTGGGGATGCAACGTGATTTCCACAAAGATCTTCCTTGTGGGTGTGAGACTGCGTTTATCTGTGTGTGTGTGTGTATACATTTACAAGTGTGTGTGTGTTTCTGGGGCCACACACACACACACACACACACACACACACGCACACACATGAGCCATCAACCCCCAGAGCCTCCACCCTCTCCCTTTTTCACGGCCTCACAAGCCCCAAGCCATGAGTGAAATGTGCCACGCTCTGTGTGTGTGTGCACGTCTTTTTCTGTGTGTGTGTGTGCAGGGAGAGCAAAGCCGGCGTGGCATACTAAAGGCGGTGAGCGATGCTATCTGGTCTCCGAGCTAAGCCTCTGCCTGCCCTACATTAGCGCACCTAAACCTCGGCGCCTGTCAATCACGCAGAGAAAGAGCCTGTTGCCAAGGGAGAGGGTGTTAGAGACCCCATAATATCCTCCGCTCTGATCTTGCATCGAGTGAAAGGGATAGAGGGAGACAGAGGGAGAAAAAAAAATCATACAAAAGAGGGATGGAAGGAAAAGGAGGAGGGATGAAAAAGGTAGAGGGAAAAGAAAGAAGCTAACAATAAAACGGCAGTGAATGGGGCTTTGAGCAGGAGCCCAATTTCTTCTATCCTTTCATCTGGGTGTCTTCCTGCCTTTCTCTGGGTACCTGGAGCAAGTGTGTGTATGAGTGTGTGTGTGTGTGTGCGTGCAGCCCAATTACAGCTCTCCTTTCAGCGCCCCATAACACTACAGGTTGCTCGAGCAAAGCCTATTCACAGCCCTACAAACCTATTCCAGTGCTATCAACACATCAGCGCTCCAGCACTGATGTGTTTTAGAGGGATGAGAGATAAGGCGGCCGGGAAGCCAGACTGATTCAGTCTGGGTTCAAAATCTACAAGCAAAACAACCAGACGCTGTGTAAGGTTATCCCACAAGATAAGAAGGGAACAAACTACTACTTTGAATATGGACTAAAAGTTGAGCTTTGTACGGGACTATTTCTCTGCCTGAATTTGAAAATTCAATACGCCAAAATGAACCATGTACGAGTGGAGGACGTTTGGTTTGTTGCACAGAACCATCCGGGAAGTCGTGCTTAGAAACTGCTTGGAAAAGGTGACTGGATGAACCATCAGCCAATCAGATCACTCAGGTCAGGAGAAGAGCGAAAACAAGTCATTAGAAAATGTAAAAAACTTGTTCGGCTAAGTCACTGTAGCGATATATGAGCAATTCATAACATTATATGCTGACTTTATCATCTTATTTGCTCGCTAATTTATCAAACTCAAGTCTTAAACAGCCCGGTTTTTCCAGCGGTTCATATTGTGCTGTGTTTCAAAATCTCAATAACAGATACTGATGTCTAAAAGCCATATTGACAGGAAAGAGGCGGAGGAGAAAAACAGTGAACTCAGCTGGGGCAGTGAGGGTGGGGGGGGGCATCAAGGCCACTGTGGCCTCAAGGCATATCACTTTTTTGAAGGGCATAAAACCAAAGTGAGGGGGCTGTGGCCTTCATGAAACTCCTGCCCGGGTGGCAACATATTAATTCTTAATAATAATAATAATAAAATAAAGGTGTTACATTGATTTAGTGATGCACTTCCATAAAGTTGGGGGACTGACGAGAAGCTGGAAAAAAAAGTATGGTCAAAACAACAGAGGCAGAGATATCCTCTTCTTTAGGACCCTGTCAAGCTGCAAAAACACTTACTCCTACACCTCCCATAATGCAGCTCGATAAAAGTCTTCACCAGATTAACAGCAAAATTGAACCGTTTTTGACGAATCAAGAATTGATAAAAATGGTCAAAAATCCTCCAAAATACCACATTAGGACACCAAGACCTCAAGGAAGAAAACAGGAAAAAAAATAATGCTGTAATTTAGCATCAAAACCTTTGACATTTGGAGACTTATGCAAAAATTGCATTTCTTTCTGGCAAGTTAAGGGCGACCACTTCTGTTCTGGAAATTGCTCAGAACCCCTCTTGTTGTTAAGAGGTCACAGCGGGTCATTTTTATACAGTGAGGACAAATTAAACACTACAATACAATGACTACACTGGGGACTAACATCACCACACATGATTAGAGTCTCAGCTTTCCAGTCATTTATGATATTCCTGTATGCAGAAATATTCAGATAAGACACTTATACTGCATGCAGGTTGCAAATGATTAGCATAAAGTGAGACTCTTGGGAACCGACTGAATGTATTTTCATTCAGATATCTTGAGGTGAGAGGTCAAGGGACCTTTTTGAAAATCACCATGCCAAAAATTTAGCCCCTACCAAGCCTCTGACAGAGAGTAATGTCAGCTGTTACCTTTCTTCAGGTCGATCTTTATCCTCTTGCCGCCCTTCCTGTTGGTCAGGCTGGCCAGGCCGGGCAGAACAGGGTTCTTGCTGGCCAGTGGGCTCTGGCTGCGGGTCCTGGGTGTCGGGGAGGAGCTCGCTGTCCCAGCCAGAGGTGCAGGAGAGACTCTTTCTAAGGAGCTGGGCCCAGATTGGAGCTCCACTGGTGGCGTGCTCACAACGGTCGGCTCTGGGGTCTTGGTGCGCGTGTCTGGTCGCCTCACTTCCAGCTTGGTGTTCGGTTTACTGTCTTGTTTGGGCTCCGGTTGGGAGTTGGTTTTTGCGCGGACCACCATGGGGCTCTTCGCTTTTGGAGCGGAGTCTTTGCCGTTGTCGCCGGTGAAAAGCTGGCCTATCAGGCTCTTCTCGTAGCGCGGCTTGTTGGCCAGTGGGAGGACATCCAGACGCACGGAAGGGGTGGTCATGGCCTGGCGGAACACTTCCTGTGATCTAAGGAAAGAAAAGGAAGCAATATTTACATTTTTGCCTTTTAAAATTGCGGCTGAATTAAGTGTTTGTCTTGTTGAAGGCTACAAAACAGGAAAAGAGACAGAAAGTCAAGCAGAAGACAGACGGAGAACACAGACAGTTGGAGAGCGTCGTTAATGGAGCTGTATTTCAATTTGGATCAAGCGCCGAGTGACTCCTCCAGCTGGTTTGGGACGCCGCGGTCCCCGTCAGATGGGGGAGACCTTACAGCGGGCTCCGATCGCAGCTTTAATAGACTACGATCAGCAAAACATTCACACAACACAGACAACACAGCGGGACGCGGTTAAATGGACCTACTCGGCTCCACCGCGGAGAGAACAGAGAAAACAGGGGAGGAAAGTGAGGAAACTGAGAGAAAAGAAAGACACTCTTCTCTGAGAGCAGATAGTCGTGAGATAAAGACAGAATGAGAAGGATTTGTCTTTGGCTGATAAAGAGGTAAACTGACTGTCTGGAACGCACGCACACGTCAACAAGGACGACGCTATTCTTCTGCTTTTGGGAGCTTTTGTTTTAGTACCTAATCACATTCCTGACCAAATTACACTCAGCCTTTGTCTCGTTAATATGCGCTCACTCTTCCTCGCTTTGTTAGAGGAAGAAACGCCACTTTACAGTCATAAGTGGACCGTGTGTTGCTGCAGTTCAAAAGGAGCAGCAGAGTGGCGACTCTTCTCGGCTAAAATTACTTCGCTGATTGCATCTCATTAATGCCAGGAGTCACGATGTTCAAGGTAAACTTTCAGGCATTTTAAGTTTGTCAGCTTAATAGTTCTGAATAGGAATCTATTAAAATTCTATCAAAACCACTCATTTCTGATCAGACATTAGAATATCTTTGCTTTGACCTTATTTTTTCATAAACACACACCCCGCAGCTCAGCCACCCTCCAGCCTACTTACTGTGCGAAGGTCTTGTCCTGGAGCGGCGTGTCGTTGATTTGGACGATACACTCGTCCTCCTGGAAGAGATTCTCCCTCTTGGCGCGGCTGTTTTCCTCAATGCCTTTAATGTGCAGGCCCAGGGTCCTTGCAGCGCGCACACACACACAGACACACACACACAGACACACACACACAGACAGTGCAGAGTGAATTCATGGAGGTAAACACATATATGATTACATGCCAACACTTGAATTCCTTATGCATCTCTATGAGTCAACATTGCCATCTGCCTCTTTCTTATGAACGTCTGATTGATTACAAGCGGATGTGGCGGGAGGACAGTGTGTATTTACACAATATGTGTGTGTGTGTGTGCTTACCGTCCACTGAGAGAGGAGCAGTAGGGGACCACATGGATGCCCAGGGGCCCCCAGTCACCCGGAAACTCCACGGACCTCGTCAGGGTGCTGCCAATGAAAACAAACACACAGAGGTCTTTAAAAATATTGAAAATGAGGATGAACACAATCATGATAACACTGATGCAGTCACACACAGCTGCACACACACACACACACACACACTTTTCCAAGTGGAAGCTCTTCAAAATCCATTTGCATTTTCCTCCAGGCCACACAGATAGGGATACAAATTAGCTTACAGGTAGTTCTGCCAAACATCAGACGAACCTGTGTGTGTCTGTGTGTGTCTGTGTGTGTCTGCGTGTGTCTGTGTGTGTCTGCGTGTGTCTGTGTGCGACTGGGACGCAGGTGGCTACTTCACCCTCTATCTACCTGCTTCTCAAACACCCAATCTAGCCGGTGGACAAAAGAAGAGGGCAGGAGATAAAAGCCAAAGACAGATAGAGGAGCAGATAGAGATGAAACAGAATGAGCTTCTCTAATAATCTGTGCAGAGGCTGAACCGTGGCTCTTAACGGCTGATAAACAAGGACAATACGACTAAAGATAGAGAGGAAGAGGAGGCCTGCTTTTGATAGCAGGTGGCTGAGAGAGGGGGACCTGCATGATGGAGGCGCAGCAGAGGAAGATCACAGGAGACGACGAATCTCTGTCCGCATGTTTAAATACAAATATGGATCATGTCTATAATCACAGAAGAAGTATTTCATTAGTGTGTGGAAGTTAAAGGTGAATTTGTGAGCTGTGTTTTAAGCTTCACAGTTTCAGATCACTGTACACTGAAAATAGAGTGAAAAAGGTCTGCTTTTCTTTAAGTTTAGAGTCAAACTTTGAGCTTTTGACAGTATTTAAAAGTTGCATATTGTAGCATCATTTTTCTCCACTGCAATTCAAAAAGTTTACTTCACTTTTTCCCTCTGTGTGCAGCGATACTGTCTTGTTTGATGAAGCTGTTTTTATTTTAAAATAAAGTCCTATTTATGAGCAATGAGAACGACTTGAAAATATTCTCATACGCTGCTGATGAAGGGTATGTTTCAGTTTCGGAGTTAAGTGAAGTGAAAACGCCTGCAAGGAATAAGAACACGTCTTAAAGTTTTTGACAGGATATCATCCTACACAGTAAAAAGCGGCAGACATATGTCTGCCTCCTTCTGCCGGAAACTCTGTTCTACAAACTTCCTAAGAAGAAGTGAGAGTGCCAATTTATAAGCAGTGTTCCAGCTGTTCCACCTTTGGGTACCTGGAACCAGTTTTCAAGGAACTGAAAGGTTCCTTCAGCCTGTTGGTGTCTCCCTTTTCACTTTCTTCTAAAGAGCAGTGACGGTCAGGAAAATTAGTCAGCTGATGTATGAAAAGGTGTTTTTAAGTGTCATTTTAGGACGTGACTATACAACATCATTTTGCAGATTTTTTTTAAAAGAATTGTGGCTGAAAAGAAAATAGTGCAAGTACTTGATCAGTCAGAAATGTTTAGCAAGTTCCTCCAAAGTACTATCCCCTCAGCAGGGACTTTTTTGCGGGGTGAAACAATGGTCTTGGAACTTAATTTACTGGTTTTAGGGGAAAATCCCTGTGGTGGAAACATGGCTTTAAAGACAGAGAATGCATTTAGCTGCTTAAAGGAAACTAGAACTAAATATCATCAGAAATTATAAATACAAACAAGCAATGGGGAGTTGGTTCCACATGGTGGAGCCAGGACAGAGCCTTTGACCGAGATGAGCAATTATGAGTGGGCAGTCATACAGAAACAGAGAGGCACAATGGTTTGATGATAGTTTGGTGGTAGGAGGGAGTCTTTTCACTCACTGTCCTGCAAGCTAGCACCTGAGCCTGGACCTGGATTTGAGAAGCAGGACTGCAGAAAGGCAGCATTCTGGATTTGCTGCAGAGGTCTGGTGGCTCCTGCAAGAAGGGATGTGATAGCGTTTCTTTTCTGCAGGCCACTCTCAGTGTTAGCCAGTGTAGCTAGTGGCTAACTAGAGACTGAAATGCAACAAGTTAGGGACGTGGTGCAGAAGTGGAGACCATTTTAAACCCGGCAAGGGGACGTTTCACTGCTGCCCAGCCCTACTGCTTTGCTGTAGCTGAGCAGAATTGCAGTGCTCTACCTCAGAACCACCAAGAAAGTGAGGAAAAGTCCTCCTGCGACCTCATAAATCCTGCATTTTCAGATCTCATTTAACACATTCTCATCATCCACTTTCCTCCTCCAGCCTCTGAACTGCTTGTGAAAAGCTAATGAAGAAACGGTCCAAAAGGGGAAATCTCAGGTGGAGACCAGGAGGAAGAACATGAAGGCGCTGTTTTCTCCACGGTTCCCCTGAACGGCGTCTACAAAGCCGAGAAGACAGCAAGTCTGAGAACAAAGGCGGAAAGTTCAAGGTTTGTGTGCTTCGTGCACGTACACAAGCCCAAGGACTAGCTGGGATCATTATAACACACTCCTCTGTCACTGTCACCCCGCTCTCGTTAACCTCTGCCAGGGTCACGCACGTACTGTACACACACACACACAGCGGCGCACGCACACATCCAATTTGCATTCTTATTGCTACATCTATTGCACGCTCACAAACACCATCAGTCACATTCCTCTAAATTGAATTCACAGATACACACATGCATCACATTTACATCTATTAGAGAACACAGTTACATCTAAATTACACATGTGCACATGCCATGACTCACACACACACACAAACCTTTAAATTTTCTTTCAGTGATGGTAAACAATCAGACCGGGACAGGAAACACACACGCAGGTACAAAGCTGCTCCTGACTGATGTATATGTATTCACCCAGCGTGTGTGTGGCACAAACAAACACGCGCACGCACACAGTTTCAGCCCATTTACATTCATATAAAAAACAAACGGAGGCACAAACAAGCTCATCAGAGGCAGCCGTAGCTTGTTAGCGCTGCACGCTAATATGCAGAATAGCTCCGCTCACCCATTTTAGCATCCCACTGACACAAACACAAACACAGTCGTTCCACTGGAGGGGGCGGAGTGGGGGGGACGGGGGGGTGGCGAGGGACAGTGGGACGGATGAAAAGAGCAACGAGGAGTGAGACAGATGGAGCTCCCACTCTTGGTTGACTTCCTCTACATCAACGGAGGCTGAGTGCCTAACAAACTCGCGGCCGGGACTCGCTGAAAATGTGCCCTCGCTCGCACACCGTGGCTCCTTCAACCGCCAACCATCTGTTACCATGGCAAACTATCTGTGAGAGCCATGCCTCCATTGTATCACAGTGCTGTCAAGACACCACTGCACTGTAAAACGCTGAAAAATCACCATCTGTCACTCCAGCCAAGACTTTCCTCCTGAACACCCGCCGTTCTCTCCGGAGGTATTTTTTAAAAGAGCTACTTTATAATCGGGGAATCGGTCGGCCGCAGGCGCCGCCGCCGCAGAACTATCCTTTACTTGATGAGCGAGGCGGGTGAAGGGCTGTGATGGAGGGGTTAATTGTTGCCATAGTTACTGAGTGACTGACGGCCCGGGGAAATGAAGATAAAACTCCCATCATGCCAGAGGCCTGTGAGTGACATGCCCGAAGACAAAGTGGAGGTTGCCATGGTGAGATGTGCACGCCCACGTACGGTCCAGTCATTCACCTGTACACACACACTCTTGACAAGTGAGTATGGCTGCAACAGGTCTTCCAGTGGTGCTGCTGGTGTCGATACACAAAGAAACGTACATGTCAAATAACAACAGGTAGACATTTAATACTTTCTCTAATATGACTAAGTTGGTTAATCAATTACTAGTCGATTGACAGGAAAATAACTGTCTAAAAAAGGTCTTTCAACCCTGTGTGTGAAATCTGCCGTACAAATAAGTTGCCTTGTTGTCATACGGACAACTTGCACAATAGCTACGTTTACATGGATTCTAAATAAGTGATCCAATTGAATGTGTTTACAGGCCCCAAAAAATCAGAATATTACTTTTTTAACATGCACACACTGGTTCTGCCCACAGTGGAGCATCTGATCTGCCAAGAATATAACAGATGAAGAAGAAGAGGAGGTTCCGGTTTGCCAACCGCCAGCAAACAAGGCAGAAGAAATGTTTGCACCTGGTTATTTTCAAGATGGACTCGCATCGTATCCTCGGAGCACTACGAGCATCGTCGGTTCTGTTTTGCTAACATCGTATGTTTCTGTCCCTCCCTGAAAATACATAGGGACGAAGGCACAATCTGAATAAGTGTTATCATGGTTACTATTTTTCTGTTGATCAGATTATTCCTCCCGATCACTTCCTGCAGTTATTCTGATCGTTTGTTTCCATGTAAACGCAGCTAAACTCTGCACGTGGCATCCACTCAGAGGAGTGAGAAGCCTGGAGGATCTTTCCTTCGACTCCTGCTCAGACCGTCACACCGACCCCTGAGGCCGTTTAATCCAGTCGGAGTGTCAGGCTGTCAAACAAAGACTGGAGTGTTAATCCCAGTCTCCGTCGGTGCGCCGTGCCCCAGCTACAGTACGATCTGCCTGCTGCGGCTGGATACACAAACACACCTGCGCACACATGCTCTCACCTGAAGTTAACTTGGCTCATCTTGGCAGGGGGGTCGTCGGCGTGCAGTTGGTCCAGAGCTCCTCTCAGAACATTGTTGATCTCCTGTTAAAAAACACACAGAGAAACATTCAATCAACGTGGCTGCAGTGACAAATTATTGTCTACATTTGCACACGCACACTCAACAAACAGAAGGCGAATACGAGGAGGCCCGCCGCCAATTAGCAAAACAATCTAACGCCGCCATCAATCACCTTAGCAGACAGCGACAAGAGAACGACCGCCGGACGGACGCTGCGCTCCCTTCCACGCGCCGCTGTCCTTCCTTCACTCTATGTATATTTCTATCCGTCTACCTCTCCGTCCCCCCTCCCCTCCATCCCTGCCCCCCGTGTCAGCCCAGGCTCTATTTTTAAGTCGGCAAAAATCAACAACCCCCAGGGGGGGAAAAAACACGGAGGAGGAAGAGAAACGTGGGAAGGAAGGGAGGAAAAAACGACGGCGTCAAACTGTTGCCAGACGCACTCGAGGAGCGAGGGAGAGAGAGAAATTGCCCCCAAATCGCTAAAGACAAGAAGGGTGCAATTAGGTCCTTCTGCCTTGTCACTTTCATTGTGTCACCAGCACTAATGGCTAAAAAGCCTCCGCCCACCAGCCCCGCTTCTTAGCAACCCCCCCGCACCACACCCAACTCCCCGGTGGACCCTCTGTCACACACAGAGTAAATATACGCTTTAAAACGCGTGCACACACCCCCACGCTTATATTTCCTGCAAATATTACCTACACGTATCCACACTGCAGACATAAAAATAGTGTGTTTTTGAATGCACACACACACACACACATATGCTGCCTGTACAAATAGTGACCCACTTATCTGGGCAGTGTGAGATTACCTCACAATAGAGCGTACATGTGTGTGCGGGGGCAGAGAGACGAGCTGGAGGCTCCATTGTTGCTGTGCATCTTCCCGCAACGCCATTAGCTAACGCACACACAGACAGGCTTCTCCTCCTACAGTACACACACACACACACGCGCACACACATCCTCATCGCAGAGTAAGGCACCGACACGTAGCCTTTGGGAACACGAGGTTGGCAGGAGAGCAGGTGAACACGTGTACGCTCATCATAAACACGTTTGCACTTGTTGTACATCCAGTTTTACAGGAACTGTACCGTGAAGCTGAAATGCAACGCACACTCAATACAATAACATAAAAACCCTTGTGTGTCTGCTTTACTAACAGTATTATATAAGATATACACACACTCACACACACACACGCACAAACCTGGCTTTCTTTAATGCTCTAAAATTAAGGGATCACGACGCCATAATGCCCAGTGTGAGTCTAATCCCTGATTGAGAGCGCTCCCGTTTATCAGGACATAAAAACAGCAGCTTTCCTCTTTGGGCACCCCGCTGCTGCTCAGCCAATCAGCTCGTCGCGCTCGCTGCTCGTATCTCAACACACAAAGAAGGAACATTAGTGCCATCCCCGTCCCTCTGAGGATGTCAGATTACTGCTGTTATGTCTGAAACCTCAACCTCAGAATGATCACAGAGATTAATTATAACTGTGATAACAAAAATACTCTTTATCTTTATGATTATTGTTATTTTTATGGATTATTATGGATATTATCAGGATGTTCTTTCAGTGATGCATGCTTCAAATCATTTCACACCTAGCAGTAACATGGCTCCCCGTCTGACTGCCTGTTACTGATCATAGTGCTGCTAATACTACTAGCGCTAACAGTAAGGTGAAATCAGGTAACTGACCCTTCTTAAGTCCCGCCCCCGTTTTACTCTGTGCACCAATAACAGTTGAGCCAGCTTGCTAAATGGATGGAAACTTTCTCCTTTCCTGTTTCCTGAGACCTGAAAAAAAGTCTCTTCTTATCTTGTCAGCAAAATGTCTGATGAAAACAACTAACTTTTCTAATTTTATCATTATTTTCCTGTGCTCAGGATGCTTCACCAAACCAAAGCATCGGTGTTTAATGTCCTGGGAAATGGATTAAACACTCAACTACCTTCTTGTGCATTTGCAAACAGCAACAAACCCAGCAGACTACACAGCTTATCTGAGCAAAGAGAAAGTTGACTGAGGTTCTGTTGGGTACCGAACTTGCTCAACTGTTATTAAAGTGCAGAGCCGAACACTTTTTGGTCGATTACCAAAAAAAGCAACTCTAGTTCTTCAGACAACTTAAGTGAAGAAAGAGTGAAGAAAATATGTCACCAAGTAAAACACTTTAAACATGTCGAGAACCTCCACCTCCCTCCGATGCCATGTTCAGGTAAACTGGAACAGTTGGTAAAATGAGTGAAAGGGTCAAATGGGTGATGGTGGTTGAAAAGGACACTGAACAAGTCAGGTTATTTGAGGAGCAATTATATTTAGTGTTTGGTATTTTTTTAAAGGTTAAATCCATTTAGCAGTTCAGTCACTGATTCATTAAATATCCTATCCTTGTGGATATTGTGGTGTGTGTGTGTGTGTGTGTGTGTGTGTGTGTGTGTGTGTGTGTGTGTGTGTGTGTGTGTGTGTGTGTGGACTACTGTGTCGTCTTTAATATTTTTGAAGTGACAAAAAATACCTGCATGTCTGTAATATGACGGGGTGTCATGCAGTAGCATGGTAACTCACGTTTTTAATGGCTCCTGTTCGCCAAGAAACTTGACAATTTAACCTGAGAAAAATGTTCCATTTTAGCTACTATTTTTTGTTCCATTATACCCAGTGCATTCCGGTTAAAATGGGGCAGCCAGGCAAAACCCTTTCACATAAAAAGTGTATTGTGAAACAACTGATAAAATGCAAAACCACTTACAACCATTTTTGTGTTGCACCCTGTGGTTTTAGCTGCAGTTGTCTCGGTGCCACAAAGAGAAAAGTAACATGGCTGACTTTGCAAGTAAGAAAAGCTCGCATTTAATGTCTGCCCAGGTTTGTTTTCTTCTCTACTAAATACTTGAGCAGATAGTTCTGATTCTAAATCAAAATCTGGACTAAGTTATCTGGTCAGAGGTCTAGCTTGTATTTAACTTTCACTTTGTTTGCTAAAATAAAATCTCTGGAACTTAATTTAGACGCTGCAGTTCCTCCAAAGGTTCCTTGTCACTGAGGACATTTCCTGCGGTGGAAACGCAGCTAAAGGAAGTCTAAGTTGACTCCTCACTGGGTGTAAGCATTTGGGAATTTTAAATTCATGCATGTAGGGCCCTATGAAATCTGGCTTCTGGCTTTTTTAAAAATTCGCAATTCTGCAGTTCTGGCCGTGAGAGAAAGCCTACGGTCCAGCCTGCATGCTGCCGCTGGCCCACGCTGGGCCCCTGTCAAAGAAAGACGCTTCAAAAGATACTCGCCACGGGCCAAACAAGTTTTCCTGGGGAAACCCAGAACACCGGTGTGACAACTACTACTGCATCAACTGACGCTCCGACTCCGTCTGCTCCTGCATCAGCTGACACTTCAACTCTCACTTGAACTGACACCAGCTTCTTTTAGCACTTACAACTCCTCTAACACTTCAAACTCCTTTTAACACTTCAAAT
Organism: Lutjanus erythropterus; assembly: GCF_056507025.1. Lineage (NCBI taxonomy): Eukaryota > Metazoa > Chordata > Actinopteri > Lutjaniformes > Lutjanidae > Lutjanus > Lutjanus erythropterus. The sequence goes on along the minus strand of NC_139340.1, from coordinate 15,753,013 downwards.
GATATTCAACACTCACTCTTCTTGCCTTAAGTGTTTCAATTTTAACAATGAATACAGCTCCAAATAATCATTTAAGATGTTTTAACTGCAGTTTTTTTTTAGCAAAAGAGAGCACAGGAACATTTTCTTCAGAAATCATAGTTTTTGTGTACGATATCTTTTTTGTTCACTGAGTGATTTGAACGTTGCAGGCTTTGTGGTCCCAGGACAAACGCTCAAAATAATTTGTGAAACCTGTCTGGAAACCCGTCTGAGCACGACTAACAGGTTGTCTGCTCTGTTATTGTGTTGCACACTGCCAGCCATGTTTTTTTTTTTTTTTGGTGTTTTTTGGTGCTGTTTTTAGTCGGAGGTGTGTGTGAGTGACGGGGCGGTGTGCAGACATATGAGAGATGAGGTGTGTGAGAGTGTGAGTCTGAGTGTGTGTGTGGTTGTTGTCAGGCAGATGAGTAATGAGGTGTGTGTTTCTTTTGTGCATTTCCCTCTTGAGTGCTGTAGTCATCTGCTACACGTCAGGCGGATGAGGAATAGCGTGTGTGTGTGAGAGAGAGAGAGTGTTTGTATGTGTATACACTGCAGGATCACAGCGTCAGTGTATTCGCCAGTGCTCCTTGACCCCCATCATATCCATCACATCAACTGACTGCGGCGGCCACGTTCTGTCACCTACGTTCTCTTACAAAAACACAAACTCACACGCAAATGTGGTAAAATCCTCAAGGGACGGACGCAAGGATACACACAGCATCCAGCTGCTAGCATGAGGAACAGACACTGTACTGGGCCTGGACTATAAAACTATAGTGACATGCATCTGCAAAAAACAAGAGCAATAAAAATGTGTTCAATAAAAAGCTCAACAGCTTCACTTAAATGCATTAAATGCAAATACGTCAGTCATAAACAGTCCCTTGATAATGGAGCATTTGCTGCAAGTGACAGGCACACAACTAATAATTTAACAGGTGTGTTGTGTTGTTGCATCATCAGCATGTGACACAACAGCAGAAACAGCGTGGAGTGAGAAAATGAATGCATAATGCAAATAAGGGCATTGTTAATTTAAAAAGACAGCTCAGCTCTCTGGTGCGCCCCTTTTTTTTTTTTGCTTTTGTTTTTTAAATCTATTATGATCTGAGATCTGGGATAAGGTGGTTAGCTTCAGAGCGAGGTGATTAAAATTAAAAATAACATGGTTAAATTGAAAATAAGGCTGTGTTCAGTCCCGGTCCGGCCGTGTTTACTGAGGGGCTGCTGAGCTAAGCAACAGGAGGACCAGGGAGGGAAAACCAGAAGGCATTTTCTCCATAAAACATAACCAAGTTTCACCCAAATCTGTGAATAAAATTTTAACAAAATGTCTTTGTGTGTCCGTTATATCGTCGTGCTTTTGTACATCATCATATGCTCCATGTAGTTAAAGTTAGCTGCTGATAAAATGCACTGTGCATAATCTTCTGTCACAGATACTTCTTTTCTAAAAGTGAATAAATTCTAGCCATCTGGTCTGTAAACATGGTTTGAGGTGGTGAACATGTTGGAAGACACATGGATGCACCAGACTGTTGCTAGCTAGCAAGCTAATGAACTGGCTTTGATGGACGTCCTGATATGATTGGTTGAAAGTGCTTGTTTCTAGCCCACCTGAGCACCTGTCAGATTTTGATATGAAATAAAAAGCAAGGATTTTTCTTTTTTGGGGCGAGGGATATATTGTGAAACAGGTGCACAAGAAAAATGAAAAATGAAAATGAATTTAAAGTGAGGTGGTTAAAGCAGCAGTATTTAGCAATTTTGCATCCAAAATATTGGTGGAAATCCTATTTAATATACAATCTATGGTTGAAGCGAGTCGGCAGGAAGGCTGCAGGAGTGGAAGACGAACACAACATTGTAAACTGACAGTAACAAGTGATGACGAGTCCTCCGCTGTGAGTGGATCAGCTGTTTATAACTTTCACCTGCTCCACTCTGGAGTTTGAGTTAAATGACTGCCTGCCTTCTACCTGCAAAATTCATTATCTGTATGGACTGAATGAAACATTTTATTGTGGTAAATTCTTCACCTATAATTGCCCCCCAAAAAACCAGCAGACTTTAGCTCGGCCAGTTCAGGTGTCAGCGTTTTACATCACGGCCGAAGGAACACGGGACGGAGTGTAACATATTAAAGTCAGACTTTCTGCTGTGTTAACATGTATTGCATCAGCGCACCCCCGAGGTGCTGGAAATCAGCCAAAAAAAACGTGGGAGGCAGAGCGAGGGAGCAGGACAGAAAGAGGGGATGAAGGAACATAACGAGGATTAGGACGGGGAGACTGACGGAGGCAAAGAATACGGCGGTTACTGCTGTTAGCGGCTAACATTAAACATCTCGTTTATTAGCGGCGAACATGGCAGGAAGTCCAAATCAATTAAAGGGCCGGCTGCGTGTTTAGCGCCGCTCAGCCTTTTGCTAGTTTCATTAAGTCTTCTGATAAAGAGAGACGGGCTGAGAGGAGTATGTGCGCAGACTACATGTGAATCAAAGACCAACCTTGGCCTTCACCATAGCAGGCAGTAAAATCAATTAAAGGGGCAGGCCGCATATTTATCACTGTATCAGCCTTAATTACACTTTATCTAGCTTTCAATACCTCCTCCAAGACAAAGAGGGACAGTGTGTGTTACTTGTAAGTGTTTAAGTGTGTGTGTGTGTGAGTAAGTGAGTGTGTGGAGATAAGCGGTACAGTGGATGAGTGAGGATGAAGTGATAGTGTATTGATCTATGGAAGTCCATCAGGCCCAGGACTCAATATGCCCAAGAGCTGTGACGGACTTCTAGCCGAACACACACACGCACGTACGCTCACACACACCGCGAGGAGACAAACACTCTTTGTCCTCCTCTGTGCGCCTGGGTCATACGTGGATTATGCAGTGTGAATCCCAAGTGCTGCACAGATTGTTCAGTTTACAGATTAATTATCACCTACAGATAAGGGATTTTTACATTGCAAGAGTTTAGATTCAAGCTTTTTTTTTTTAGCTCTGTGGAGATCAGACGTGTGCTAAGTCACTCAACCCGCTCGGCTCCACCATTGCTGCTAAACCTCGTACCTCCACAGTGTCAACTTTTCAGACCAGCTGCATGACAATCGACTGACCCCAACCCTTTCTGATACTATCCAGTTAATGTCAGAGGGGTGCTGAATTTTCTCAACCGGTAGGGGATCGTGTAATCCTCCAACTACGAGGATCATGGTTATTATTAAACTGTGATTCACGAGGTTTGCACGTGAGCATTTATTGCATTTACATGTACATTCATTATTCTAATTATATATGGAGATTAGAATTCTGCAAGATCATGAAATGATTAAATGCAAATAAAAGCAGCTATTACTGCTACTGTTACTGTACCATGTAAATGTAAATCAAGTTGTCTCTTTAATCTGTGCATCTGCAGTTATTAATAGACCTTTTTCACAGCAGCCATACTGATACGTGATAGAAGTGTAAACACAGGTGTTACCAAGGATGCAAATTAAAGTCCTGTTCCATTTAGTGTTGCAGAGCCTTCCCAGTGAGCCAACGTGGACCACAGCAGCTGCCTGACTCTGGCTTGACCTGAATGGAACAGGACCTTAACCGGTATTATCAGCAACAGCTGTGAAAAACAAGTCAGCATGCTAACATGCTCGCTAACTTGCAGATGTTTAAATATATTTATGTTCACCATCTGCAAAGTACAGCTGAGGCTCATGAGTTCTGCAGGTATTTGTTCATCAGACAGTATTAACTATGAAATTTGGACCTGATGATGCTGCAGGAGTTGAGGTAAAAGCTTTGCATTCAATAGTTGTTGATTTATTTCACTCACAACCACAAATGTCAAAATCTTAGATTTTAAACACATGGGAGTTTTTAAAGAACCTTATATGCATCGTCTTTTCTTTATTCCTCGTATAATAAAGCGGAGATGCCTTTAAAATATTGCACATAAACAGGAACAATGACAGCAGCATCTACCAGTGAGCTAAAGAGCAACTGTCTGGGTTTAAATGAGGCAGCTGAGGTCTGAAGCAGAGAGATGTAGAACAGATGTAAGGATTTTTTGTTTTTTAAATCACCTATAATGAGCCGGTTTGCTCCGGCCCGGCCGTGCTGTTTGAAGCGGACGAGGCCTGACGTTTTTTTGGGCAGAGAATATGGGTTTTGTCATCGTGTTTACTCGCCGCCCGCTGATGCCTGAGTTCTGCTTAGTCACTGCTGTGTCGAACACGGCGGGGATAAACAACAGGACTCCCTCCCTCCCTCCTTTGCTCGCTCGCTCGCCTGCCTGCCTCTCTCTACCTGAGCTCCCCCCTAACACACACATTAACAGTGTGACCTCACACAGCCTCCGTCCTGCACACCACACACACACACACGGTCACCCGCAGAGGGACGAGAGAAGCCAGCAAACAAAGTCCTCCTTAATGGCGGCCCTGTTTGGAAAAGAAGAGGAGCACTTGAAAAGCCGACCCTTTCAAAGCAGAGCCCGGGGCGTGAATCTCGACCACAAGAGGAACATTCACTGTGTTCCTCTGTCGTCTTTGGTGCACACTAGAAACATCGCGGGGAATGTAACATGTTCATAACTCTGTTATTTATTTACCCTCTTTTTACTTTTTTCATCTCTTTTCCATTGTCTCTTGCTTTGGTTAAAACATTTTGCTCCTTTTGAACAACTAATTTGAACTGTAGGAGGTGGGAAATTGAATGTTTTGTTCAATGTTTTTGCTGAAACGTTGCGCCGATTCCTCTGTTCTTCTCCTCTTAAAAAGCAATTAAATAGCAGAGGAAATCAATGTGTTCTTCAAATAACAAAGGCAGGAAGACAATTTATCAACCTGGTTATTCCACAGATGAGGGTTTTACATTATCAACATGTATTTTATTTAGTTTTTTTCTTCCCCTGCACACATCAAAAGCCGTCATTTTGTAGCCACTGTGGCTCTGTGCTCACCAGTTCAGGAGACCCGCTGCTTCGGTCGTCAGGTGGGGGCGTGGGCGTCATCTGAATGGGCGGGGCCAAGGCTGAGTCACTGCTGCTCCTCACCAGCAGAGGCGTGTCTGAGCGGAGAGAGGCAGAGGAGTTTTCAGTCAGTTTTTCAGTTGCATCATGCCACTGTAACTTCTGTTATTTGGCAAACCGTTGCAAAGAAATCATATTATATTTGATTTCTCAAACTCCAAACGCATCTGAGGATCATCAGAGGAGGCAGAGAGTCTTTTGGCAGCGTTCGCACCGAGCAGCTGGCCTGCATCTTGTTGAGATGAGCATTAGGGAGGCTCAGAGGGCTAGAAAGACCTCTGAGCCTCCAACAGCATTTGACACCAAGGCACTGAAAAAAATGAAAATTCAGGGCATCTGTTGGACCTAATGTTCATTTCGTTGAGAGAAACTATGACTAAATATGTTTGTCAAGAAGCTTTTTTTCCATGACTATGACGAGACGACGAGAAGACAGGACTGAGGTCATTAAACTCTGACTGTGACCGTAACAACGTGCAAGATTGTTGTCAAAAAAGATCTCAAAAGATATTATATTGTCGCAGCATTTCTGTTTCCTGTGCTGTGTGAGAAATGTCAGGATGTCATGTCTGCTGTGTCTGTTTGCAAGAAAATACTGTAAGTTTATACAGACGAGTATCATGGAGAAAGTGGTGAAGCTGTTGCTGCTTGCATTCATGCACGAATAGCGTTTATTTCTGAGGAGGTGCAAAACCATCGCTCCAAACGGAGGATTTGTCAGGCAGCTGTGATGCATATGGATACGTATGTAAATGCATAGTTAAAAGCAATCATATCTGCAGAGTAGAGGCAAGAAAATATTAATGACTCCCAGATTCAAACGCCCTAAACTATAAAAAAAAATAGCTGACAAACTGAACACTATTCTGCACCTTAAGATGCAGCTTTAAAACAACACCAAGGAAATGGACTCCTGATTGAGAGAAGCTGATGGAAATTCTGAAGTAAATGGACGCAGGAAATGATGAGGGACATCAAGTGTTCAGAAAATAACACCTAATACAAACAAATCCGTCCCTGCATGACAAAAAAAGGGCTGTAATTCATTTTGAGATGACTCACAAACCCTCAGAGTGAACCAGCAACCACCTTGCACAATACGCCCAAAGCCCCACAGTGTAGATTTTCATATGACCAGCTGTTGCCTCCGTGCCCCCCCCTCCAAACACACACACATAATCACATATGCACACACACACATTACCACAGCCTATTCCGCAGCCTAAAAGCAGCTGGGAGAGGGAGAGGTAACATGGGCAGGTCTGAATCCACAATAAAACAATTCAAAAGAATCTAATTTGGACCTTTGTGCCGCCTCTTGCTTTTAATATCCACCCCGAAGGGAGCAGGCTGGTATTTGTGGATGTAAAACCCGTGGCTGGGTGTTTTCAAATGTAACTCGACAGAGGAGAAAATAAAGACGGGGGAGAGCGCGAGATAAACAAAAAGGGAAGGAGAGAGAGCCGGGAGACAGTGACAGGGGAGGGGGAAAGAAAACCTCGAAAAACCGAGAAGACACAGAGAGGGAAGGCAAACAAAATTCTCTTCTTTCCTGTAATCAATCTCTCTTTGGAGGGTCAGTGACGGGGTCCTGGTCTAACGTGGCCAGAATAGAGAGAGCAGGGGAGGAGAACAAGCGGGAGGGAGAGAGGTGGTCGAGGTCTCGGACTGTGCGAGTGTGTGTGTGGTTGGTGATTGTAGACAGATGAAAAATGGTCAGTCCAACCACTCCAGACGCACACACAACTATCACTCACAGCCCTATTCACACAGGACTAGTATTACCTGGAACTGCTCTGGTGATTTGGGATAAATGCGGAGGCCGTCCTGTGATTTTAATCCCGCCGCCGCTTCATCCATGTCCGTAAGCTTTCAGGAAAACACGAGTCCCAAATCAAGTCCTGTCGAGACGTTCTTCATCTTTTCGGTTTTGTCAATTTGTGCCTAAAGACTCTTCTCACTTAAGTCTGACTGAAATCTAAAACATGTGACTCGACTCCACACCTCTGGTAACTTTTTGCAAAACACAAAGCAGACATGACAACATTAATACTGTGGTTTTCTCTGCCCCTTATGGAAGCTGCCCTTTGCAGATATTAATGAAAGTTTTGACGGCAATTTGGGAGCAAATTAAGGAGGATCATCTCTACACGGACAGAGCGAACTTTCGAAAGACAAGATGGATGACGTGCGCGGCAGGAACACTTCTCAATCTTAAAACGGGGGGAAAGACAGTAAATTTGACTAAAATCTGGACTTTGTTCATCCTGTAAGGCTCCAAGGTAACACCAGTCCTGCAAGAATAAGGATTACAGCTAAAATAATCTCCATATGTTCGGTCATCTGATGTTGCGTTCAGATCTGCCTGACAATTTTTATTATCATAAATTATCAGTTAATCTCTGTTGGACTGGTCCAAGTCCCACTCTCACCCTCCATCTGTCTGTGTTTCTCTCGACTTCAACTAACGGGGAAAGTTTAGAGACACAATGCTGCTGACTCACTATCAGATGTGAGTGAATTCAAACACGTAGAAAAGCACAACAAGCTTCAAAAATGTTGGTTTTCTTTCAATTAGGGCTTGAGTCTTCCTCTGGTTTTTGCTTCCAGTTTCTGATTTTTTTTCTCTTTAGTGTGGAAATCAACAGAACATGGTCTAATCTGATTTAGAAAAGCAGACTTCATGCAAAAATCTTCAGCAGAAGCTACACAGAAAACAATATGATTTGCCGTAAATGAAATGTGCTTTGATTTAACACAGAAACATCTGGGGGGAAAAAAAATGCAGGTATCTTCTCAGAGCTGGCATCAAACGGCATCAGAAAAACACATCAGACAGCGCTCCAACATATCAATGGCTTCTGCTCTCTCCATCTGATTATCTATTAATCTTGTGTGCATCTAAAATAGGTCAAACGCAGCAGATACTTTTCACTGTTGTTAAATGAGTCTTTTGTCAAGGTGTGTTCAGGCTGAACACAAAGTGAATTTTTAGAGGCAGCAGGACAAAAGTCAAAGATGCAAGCGGGTACATCCACAAATCAATATCATAAAAAGTGTATGCTATATTTAGAATATTCTCACGGCTTTACCTTGCTGTGCGGCAGCTTTTTCTGATGGAAACTAAAGCCACCAAACTCCTGAAACAAAAACAGCAATTTTACCTCACAGACCACAGGAGCTGCTGTTCTCCAGATGGCTTGATCGGTTAGTTTGTTTGCATTATTGTGCGACTTCAGTGACTCCATTAAAAGTCACACAATGACACAGAAAAGGTTGTCTGACAGCAAAGTAAACTAAACATTACACATTTGAGTATGTACCTCATACAATCCCACTCTCTTTTTAAATGCTAGGCTAAAACTTAAGCAACATATTAGTGTCCAATTCATGAGAGATACAGAAAACAGAGAGGAGGACTGGAGGAATAAATCGGAAAGAAACGGGAGTCCGCGGTCAACTCCGAGTTCAGTCAGAGGCCGAGCCTGAGCTGCAAACACACGCCACCCACACAGGGTCGGGGTGTAAGTTGGTAGCTAGCTTGCAGCTAAAGTCGATAGAGTTGGCACTTGTGCCGTTCGAGGCAAATAAACATGGACTGTTTGGACAATTTTGCACGGATAATAAAAGGCTTTGCTTCACTTAGTCTAAAGACAATTTCGCATTTGCATTGATAATGAGCAGCAAAGTGAGTTTTTACTTTGACAGCTGCAGGGCAGAAGTCATTGAAGTATACTTATTTAACTGTGTTCTGTGATAGAAAACAGAAAGTTTGAGAAGAAATGTGGGCTGCATTGCTACTCAGCTGTCACCCTTGAATCATCTCTTGAGGATGCTCTGAGGTTTATGTGAGAACTTCTTTGGCTTTTTAAGCATTTTGAGCCAAACATCTTATTTGTGCAGTCAAACAATGAAGCCTCAGAAAGGACTTTTTTTTCTAAATCCACACGAACACATGCAGAAGTTTACAAGTTTAGAGGGACCGTGAATAGAAAGCAATAAAACTTAATGGATGCTCATTTCCCTCTCCCTCCTGTACCCACCTGTCTGCTGCATTTATGGGAAATGAATGCAGTTAAATATACACACATAAATGCTGACCAGCACACACATCAGGTTTTTTGGAACCATTACAGCATACAGTAGAACCTCTCACAGGGGTTTCAAGATGGTTCTAGAAAGTAGAACTGTGGCTGGTGGAACCTTTACAAAAGCTTCTACAAGGAACCAAAAAGGGTTCTCCTATGGGGGCAAGCCAAATAAGCCTTTATGGTTCTAGTTAGTATCTTTATTTCTAAGAGTTTTCCCACCATATGGCGAAAAGTTGACACCTACACTTGCGCAGTGATTAACTGCAGAACATTAAACGAAACTGCAAGAACATGAGGTACATTAAGGACCAAAATACCTTCAGTACTTCAAGGCCAGCTGGACTAAATAAAAGCATCTGTTCAAACTGGATCCTGCAGGTTTTAAAGATACTGAATGATGAAGTGAAAGGAACAACTTATTTCCAAAGTGGCTATAATGGATTTTCAAAACGAGCTCCACGAACGCAGACTTATACATCACCACCATGTCGATGATGCAACTTTGTTAAGTGACCAAGGCCGCTCCACGGTCACAGTCAGGGTCCATTACCCGGCGGTCAGCCCCATAAATCCTCCTCAATTTATCCATCGGGGTCAAATCTGCCTCCATCAATCCTCCCACCACTTACAGCCCGCCCCCGAAGCCTGGCCCCGCCTGTGCGAAGGAACTCAAGGGGTCACTGGCTTTGACCTCTGACCTGTGCAGCCCTCAAGAGGGGTCAAACGGTGTCACAGAGGGTCGGAGATATTGATGAGAGTGACAGTTCTAACTCTCTTAGGTTGCCACTGTTTGGACGCCTGATAAACAAGAGTCATTACTAATCAAAGGTGACTGTGCTGCTGGAAACGGGCTTCATACTTTGATAGAACACATCCTTCGGCTGTTTACATTCCTGGATAATTGTCCCACGTAATTAAACTTCCAATTTAAATCAGTTTTCAGGCAACGGTCAAGTCCCAGAGCATTTTCCTTTATTTATTTTAAGACTAGACAGCAACAGAGTGACTGAGAAAGGGCTGCACGATATGGTAAAAAAGTAATATTGCAATTATTTCGATCAAAGTGGGAACGATCATTTTTGCCATATTTAATCTCTTCAGGCTTGAGTTAAGTTTACGTTTAAGTGATATGCTTACTGGACTTTTTTTTTTTCACATTTCCGGCAGCTCTAATTTTATGTGTGAACTGAAAATGCAAATAAATAGAAGTGATACTAGCTATACTAGTAAAAACACTTGGATGATTTTACACATCTTAAGTGAAGAAGTAATTCACTTGATGTTGATAAATTATTGAATCTGAAGGCATTTTTGGACCAAATTGTTTGTGATCTAAAACAGACCATGAAAGTCCTTTGTGGAGGTTGAGAGAGAGTCGGTCCTGCAGCAGCGGCAGCAGCAGCGTGGCATCTGTAGCCCTCAGGAGCTGAACATCATGCTCTGTGCAAAGTGAGCAGAATTTTCATTTATTTTAAGATCACAGACATTTTCCGACTTAAACATGCAGCCTCCTGCCAAAAAGGGCGGGCGAGGAGGTGGAAGCACTAAAACTTCGGATGTATTTTTGGTTTGCTAATTTGACGGAACTGCGCGGCCACAACTACAAGGTACCCCGCGACTTTATATAGATCTCACCGGCTAAACTCATCTCGGTGGCCAGCAAAACAAACGCTAACACACTGGATTGAAACACACCCAAGTCATGTTCCTCCCTTATCTTTCCGTAGAGATTTGTGTAATTGGAGAGACCCGAAGAGGCCTTGTGAACTCTGCCAGCTCTGTGTTTATCTGCCTCCGACTCTCCATCTGCAGCTCTCCGCCCGCCTAACTAGGCTGCTTATGCAATTCTGGGAACACAGAGGTTTATTTTAAGAATTTCCTCTTGTTTTCAGTTCTGTGAAAGTTCTGTAATGCTGCAGCGCTAGTTCACTGCCAGGGCAGGATGAAAACAAGGATGCATCATGTTTCTGTTTCACTGTGTGTGTGTGCGTGAGTGTGTGTGTGTGGGTATACATGATAATCAGTGTGTGTCTTTGTTTGCCTTTGAGTTTGCATGTGCAAGCATGCGTGTATGGTGTGTGCGTGTGTGTACGTTTATCACAAACACTGACTGTGCTTCTGTGCTTATTTATATTTGGAGGAAAGTGTGTTATTCATCCTGTGGGGACAATCTTCCTTATAGGAACATAATGCAAGTGTGTGAGACATGAATTTTAGGGTCAAGACTTTTAGGGTAATCGTGGTTATGGGGAGGGTTGGGGTAAGTCACCAGGAAATTAATGTAAGTCAATATCCTCTGAAGAGAAGGAAACACAACTGTGTGCGTGCGTGTGCATTTTTGTGTGTGTTTTCATGCCAGAGGCCGGGGTGGTCTTGTTTCTCTCTCAATCGATAGAGCAGCCCGGCTCAGGCTGCTCATGGGATGATGCGATAAGGACTCTCTTCCTAGAAGCGTGTGTGTGTGCGTGCGTGCGTGAGGGCGTGCGTCTGTGTGTGTCGTGACCGTGTAGCAGCAGATCAATGCAGGTCTAATCATCCCACTGGGGCAGTGTGAAGTCCAATCACCCTGTTCAAACAAACAGCCCAACCTGACACACAAACACTTTGATGCCTGACTGATTACTGAATCACTCCTCGTCCTGTCCGCCACCACTCGCTGCCATTACACGCTCAACGTAAACCAGATTATTGGGAATAATAATCGGATTAAGGTAATGGTGTGATTAAAGCGTTCACATGCTTTTCGGTGACCCAATTTTCCCAGTTAACCCAGTTTACATGATTTGTTGATTAACGGGTTAATGTCCGGATGTGTGTTTGTAGCCTCTGTGACATGTGACATCTACCTCAGTGTGTGTAGATGACTATGACGCTTTATGACATAAGAGAAGAATAAAGTTATGAGGTTACGTCTACTCTAGTGTTCACAGTCATCTAACACTTTTATCTAATCTTCTTTAAACCTCTGAACGGTTCAATTTCAATTTCAATTTCAAGTTAATGGGAGTTCCCATTACCTGTTAGCATCAAGCTAACAGCCATTTGTGGTGAATAGTTCTCATCATGCTTTGGGTCAGCGAGGTCGCTGTGAGCCACTCTTTTTGTAATACCCTGTCAAATCTGCACCGTGGAAAGTCATCCTGCGTTAGTAGCTCCTCTTTGCACAGAAAAAATTGGTGCACAGGCAACAATCACATGGATTATTTTTGTCTTTTATTCTGTTTATTTGTTATTTTTCATGAAAGATTTGAAGCTATGAGGAGAACCTTATTTATGTGATTTAGAGGCAAATTAATGGACATTTCTCTTGGTTGAATGACAGAGAAACTGTTAGCATTGCAAAGAGAAAGTTGTGCCTTCTGGTTTGACTGAGGAGAAGAAAGTGTTAATCCGGTTATAGGGGTAAAGTTATTAGCATGCTTGAATGATAATCAGTTAAAGAAAATGGTTAAAGAATATGTATATACATATTTTCACTGTCTTTGTCACAGTATCCAGACATTATGCTCTTACAAACAGACTAGAAGTGACGTAACACCCGGTTAATGAATAATCTTGTTACAGAAGAAGGGAGAGTAAACACACACTCCTCAAAGACCTTCCAGCAGCGGATGGGTGACTGGTTTTGGGTGTGTTGGGTTGTTTAACTGGCAATCCGGGGTTCTTTTGTCAGTGTGTGTGCGATGACAAAAGCAGCCTTGATGCAGGAGTCTGGCTCTATATGAGGGGCGTCACAGGGTCAAATCATAACTAAGTTAGTCAGGGTTCAACGGGGCTGGAGAGCAGGTTGAAGGGTTGGGGGCAGGAAGAGGTCCCACTGGGTGAAAGACGGGGCGGGTGGAGGTTGGAATTAGTCCATTCATGCTCGGCTGGACCCCGGGCATGCTAACAGGCTACAGTGCTAATCGAGTTAGAGCTGGAAGCCATGCAGAGAAGGCAGCGGGTGGAGGGGGGCTGGTGGGTCAGGGTCTAGAGGGCCGGGTGGTGAGCTGGATGGCAGGTGGTTGAAGCTGAATAGTAGAGTAGGCAAGGCAAGAGTGCAGAGGGGGGCAGATAATGGGGCATAGGGCACAAGCGGGCAGAGGGAGAAGGGATGGCAAAGGGCAGGTGTGTGTACGTGTGTGTGCGAAGCGGGGTCACGCAGTTTTTCTTGAGCCAACAGATGGAGAGAGGAAACTGTTTCCTACAATGTCCAAATGCAGAGAGTCTGTAATTTACTAGACGTAACAGTGAGTTTCCTTCTAGCCGTTGTTAGCAAGTTGCTATAAATTCTGTGAAAACCTGGGATGCATCAGATATGTTAGACGTGACTAAACGTAACATGAATAAAAGACTTGGTTGGATTTTGGTTGTTTAAAAGTTTTAAAATGCTACTTCACTGTTTCCATCAACCTCTACATTTACAGAAACACAGCTACACTGCCCCTTTTCATTTAAGAATTAATAAATAAAAGGCACTGAAATAACACAAAGAGACAAAACTTGTGCTCTAGATTATTTACAGTAAAATTTATCTGTAGCTTGAACAGACCGTGGCCCAGGCAGAGCAGATATTTCCCCCGAGGCTCCCTTAGGCGTCTGACTGACTCATCTTGTGATGTTGCTTCCCTCTGGAGATGCACCATGACCCAGTAACTTTAAAAATGGTAAAAAATGTCATTCCCTGCTTGCTCTGCGACTTTAAAAGCAGCACTTTTCTATACAGTTTACTGTTTGTCAACCCTCACTCTCACACACGTTTCAGTTTCTGCCCTGTGGACTTGCTAACAAACCTCAGAAGTGTTTTATTGTTGTGTTTTCGGCTGACCCCAACCTCTGACTTCACTTCACAAGCAAACACAGAGTCCCCCTGCAGGAGTTAAGTAGATAAAAACATCATTTATCACCGCAACACTCCTCTATGAAATGTGATCATTTAAAGGACAAGGAAACATTTGTTATATCTTCGTGGTGTGACTCTACACGCGCACACTTAAGGCTGCTTGACATTGGAATTTGAACAGCTTCTCTGCTGTTGCACTCGGCAGATAAAAATCACTGGATGAGAGCAACAGCTAAATACCAAGGGGTGTGTAAGAATCAGAGGAGAGCAAACAAAACAGGAAAAAAAAATAGCTGAGAGAGGAGAGGGTGAATGATGCAGAACAGCAGGAAAAATGCTGCATTTCCAGAAGACTTATCAGGTTTCCCTCAATCAGGTTTGAGGGCTGGAAACACTAATTTAATACCTGCATAATTTATAGAGTTGCACTTCTCCCACTGACATTTTGCTCAGGTAACACCTTCACTGAAGGTCATGTCTATAATGCATTGTAAGCTCATTCATAAGACATCATAAAGCATTTAGCAGTAGACCCGCACAAAGTCGCAATAACCAAATTGCACAAGCAGCATTTTTCTTTGATAAAGGTAAAATACATAAGTAAAGAGCATTATGATGAAGTGCTGTGGTGTGCTGCCTCGGTGGCGCTCAGTCTGAGCGATGTGTGAAAACAAGAAGGAACATTCGAGAACGTTGCATCAACACCGCATCTGTTTTCACACGCCATCGCGCTCCTCTTCGTACAGTAGGTTCAGCTTACAGCTGTTCCAGAAATGTATTTTCTAACTCTTTTTCTCACGCACACACAATCACACACCTACACACACACACACCCCTCCTTCTGTCTCACCATGATACACTTTCTCACATGCATAAAAATTCTGTAAGTGTTGATTGAGCATTGCTTTTTTTTTTTTTTTTTTTTTAATTTTTGCAGAAACTTTTCCTGACAATTAAAATATGACAACCCTTTTGATTTTGTTCTGTGTGGCAAGAACATCCCGCTGCCTGCTGTAAAGGGGGCACAGGCTAATCCTTGCATGGCACAGAGAGAGACAGAGAGCGAGGAAGACTGTATATTTGAGTTATTGGCTGTAATAACACACTAAAAAAGGAAGCGGGGGCACAATCTAAGGAGTACAGTAACTGCTTGTCACCTGGGGAGAACGTACAAGGCTCCCTTAAAAAGTTTTGAGAGATGCTGAGGTTAAACTTTACAAACTTTGTGCAACGCTGCCTACATCGGATTCTCAATCATTTGTCTTCTCTTGTGAATTCGGCAAAGTTATTCCTTTTCCTTTGTGTAAACAGTCTGTTTGTCGTGGCGTGGCATGACAAGCGCCAGATATTTGTGAACTTGAACACACCGTTTCAGCTTATTTTACCATTTCCACTGTCTTCCGAGAGAGGTAAAATGTTTGTAAAAAAAAGGTAACTGCAAATTGATGTTTTTGTCACACGCCTGCACGAACACACACACACACACTCCCTGCTGTGTCACAATCATACGCTGTCTCACGTGCACAAAAATGAAAAGTGTTGATTGAGCATTGCTTTTTTGAGAATTTGAGGGGAAAAGAAAAGCAGCAGATGTGACATACTGGCTTTGAGGCTGGCCTCGTTGACTTCGATCTCTCCTCTGTTTCCGTCTCTGTACTGCAGGTGGGAAAAGTAGTGCATGGGTTCGGGGCTGGGGGCGGGACTGGCAGTGCTGGAGTAGCCGTTGGATATGGTCTCTCGAGGACTGTCCGTCCCCTCGCGCTGGACTTCATCGAACACCGCCACCAGCTGGAAGAGAGACACAAACACACGCACAGAGTCAAACTGTGTCCTAAATATTGTAAACTACTAAACAAAATGTGCGCTCACGATCTGAAATGAACAAGCTCTCCTCGAGATAAGCGTGACAGTCTGAACAATGAGACTTCTGGCGCGTGGACGAGCTGGAGACACTCAGCCAGGTTATATAGCATCTCTGCTGTGCCATGATCACACTGAGGCTTTTATGTGATTTATCTTGCCAGCAGTGGGGATGCAACCTGCTTCATTCTGCCAAGTGTGTGTGTGTGGATTCACAGTTCATTCGCTCTCAAACCTCTTACAGTGCAGAACACGGCGGCAGATGCCACTTCAGCAACACAACTTTCTTCATCTTTGGACAAAGAGGGGGGAAAAAAAAATCTGACCAGGAGGCCCGTGCAGAGGAGTTAACGCACACGCGGCGGTGGCGGGCCGAGGAGAGGTGTGCATGTATGAAATTAGCAGTCAAATGAGATCTGACACGAGAATGAGAAGCTGTCAAACACAATGACACGGCTGCCACAATGAGACGGCGGGAAGAGACGGGGGCGGCCAAACGAACAGGGGATGGAGGGCAGAGGAACGACAAACAATCTTAATTGAGACAGGGACATGATGGCAGATAGAGCGAAGAGGGGGAATGTGTGTGTGTGTGTGTGTGTGTTGACTGCAGGCCTGTGCCATCGCGGCTTCGTGGTTTGATAAATGGGTGCGTGGCGGCGTGACGCTCTCATTAGATGGCGCAGGCGAAGGAAATGACCACTTAATGAAAAGCAATAACCGCAATGGAACGAGGGATGGAAATAAAACAACAGACGAGTGGAGGACGTCAATTAACAACGAAGGAGCACGGACTCTGTGTGTGTGTGTGAGAAAGTGTTTGTGTGTAAACAATAAGCACGGAGGAGGCGGCGATATATGCATCATCCATCACGCCATGACGCCGCCTCTCACCTCAACCTCCCGTGATTCAATATCCTCGTGACACCTGGACGACGCCATGCAAAGGAGATCCGTCTACTGCGTTCATGTGTGTGTGCAAGAAAAGATGAGGAATTGAGGGGCTGGCAGATGCAGAGAAGAAGAAAAGAAAAGACCGAACGCCAGGAAAACAATCTGATTGCGCCGCTTGATGGATGCATCTTGAGCTCTTTCTCCCTCCTTTATCTGCTTTCCTCTTTCTCTCCTTATCTCCCCCCTCCCTCCCCGAGCCTCCATCTCTTTCTCCAAACTCGCTGACAGCATCAATCAAAGCCCAAGTCTCCGAGCGTAATGTGATGCGCGTGCGGAGACGCGGCGACGAGCTATACCCTCCTCCGAAAAACGATTTATTCGTTTTGAACAACAGCGGCTCGTTTTAATGGGTGGAGGGCTGATGATGATTTGCTTCTTCGGGAGTTTATTTTTTATGGCTGACGCAGGCAGGGGAGGGATGCTGATGAAGGCCGACCCGCTGCTTCCACTCATCGCTCAATCAAACACCAAGTATCAACAAAATGAATCATGGATTGCTTCATTTGGAATAAGCTGACGGAGAGGAATGTGGACTTTGATCACACGCTTTGTAACACGCAATCTTAACTTAACTCCATCCGATCAATAAACCACAACTGATAGTCCAAAATCTTCCTTGTCAAAGATCTGACAATTAAAAGAGACAATTTACCGAACAAAATTGATTCTTCAAAAGGAAGATTAAACTATAACTAATTGTTAAAAGGATCCAGATCCGTGCAGACTAGCAGGGAGCCGACAGAGCTGACAGCTGATAATGAATGGATTACTGAATCGGCCGACTGAGCACAGGCCCCGGGGCCCGAGGTGTCGGGGGGCCCAGGGCCGCAGCATCTGTTTGAGGTCAATGCTAACATGTCTCTGTGAAATTCAATCATACAACTACAAAAAGACAGAAAATTACCACAAAGAGACATAAAAACACACAAAAGTACCACACAGACACAAAAAATTACCTCACAGAGACAAAAAGAGAAGTAAAAGTATCACAAAAAGACAACAACAACTACAAAAAGAAACAAATACCACAAAGAGGAACACTCCAGCTACAAAAGACAAAAAATGACTATCACAAATAGACATACAATTATCACAAGGAGACAAAAAATGTCCTGAGGAGACCCAAAAGTACCTCAAAGAGAAATAAAACAACTAAAAAACAGAATAAACGTACCACAGAGATATAAAGACCTGACAAAGAGACACAAAACAACCACAAAGTGACAAAACAATTACAAAAAAACACAAAACAAGCACAAAGTGACATAAAACAACTGCAAAAAAACACAAAACAACTACAAAGTGACATAAAACAATTACAAAAAGACACAAAACAACCACAAAGTGACATAAAACAAATACAAAAAGACACAAAACAACCACAAAGTGACATAAAACAATTACAAAGAGACACAAAACAACTACAGAGAGAAGCAAAATGACTACAGAGACACAAAACTACCACAAAGAGACGCAAAACAATTTGTTGTCTCACAGTCCGTCCATGCAGCTGACGTGTCCTGACGGGGGAAGAACTGAGGTGAGAAAGAAGAGCGTCTGAGTATTAAAATGCTGATGGCAAATCCTCACTTATTCCATTACTTGAGCAAACAGTCACACAGAGTCCAAAGCAGCTAAAACACCACGCCACTAAAGAAGAAAAGTTAGGAGGAGTTGGACAAACTTTGTACAGTTAAACAAACTAAATCTATCTGTCTATAGTTTCACTGAACTGATCCTTATGCATTATAAGATTTGTCCCATAACATAAGATTATTTTCTTGCAGGAGTCAAACGTTCCTTGCAGGATGGACTTCGAGCATTAATACTGTCAGCTTCTACAGAAAGGAAGCTTATTTTTCAAAAGCATGCTGCGGTTTGAAATTCGGTCCTTCAAGTGCGGCAGCAACATGCTCTTTTTGGAGGACCCTGTGCCCCAGGATGAAGAACAACACCTTGAACGGTTCACGGTGTGTTTACTTAACACACGGGTTCCTCTCGGTCCCTCCTGACCGTGATTAGTATTCCAGGAAACAAATCGCCTTATTTTTCCTGCTGTGTCTGCGGGGGGATATTGATATGGACCTGGGGAGCCTGCATGTCAACTACTGCTGAATAATGTGACCCCTTCGCCTCATTTCCATAACTAACACACACACACACGCACACACAAACACACACTGATACCCGTGGCAAATACAAATGGCTCAACCCTTTATATTGTCATGTTATGATCGTCTGTAAATCACGACGCAGCGTGTGCATCCAACGTGACCAGACTAGCCGGGGAGACCGCGTGTGTGTGTGTGTGTGTATGTTGGCGAGCCAAAGCGATTATCATGACGTACATGAAAGCCATATACAATACCATGCGTGAAGCACAGAGAGAGATAAACTGTGTGTGTCTGTGTGGATTCCCATACACGCCGCCCCAGGCAGAGCTATAAAATGTTGCGATATACGTGGCCTACAGCAGACAGACGCACACTTATTTACTCGATTTCACAGAGAGGCAGGCATGCACCCGCCCACACATGTCCTACAACACTTCAACACGTTAATATTTGGATTTATTTTGATTAACCAGTGCTCTCGTTCAGACGCCGTGTTGTACAGTAAAGTCCTTTTTGTGCGACGTACTTTACCAGAGAAGACTTGAAGGACCTCTGCACCACATTTCCAAGAACGCACAGAGTCAAGAACCTTTTGGGAATGACAGCAAAAGGGATCCATGCACAAAAATGCAGGGTGTCTTACGGCTGCATTGCATTCTGGTCTATTGAGGCTGATGTCGGCCTCTTTCACAGTAGATTTGTGTCTCTTTACGGTTAATGTGTGTCCCCCTTGTAGTTGGTTTGTGTCCCATTGTGCTGTTTTTATGTCTGTTTGTGGTATTTTTTTGTATCTTTTGTGGAGCTGTGTGTCTTTTTGTAGTCTTTGTAGTTTTGTGAGACTTTGTCATTTGGTTCAACTCGTGGGAACTACATACTAACAGCTGACGGAGTTTATCTCAGTTGCTCTGATGTCTTGTCATGTCACATCAGATAAAGCACAGGTGTGACCCTGGACGGCGTGCCAGCTAACCAGCACGGCAACTGGCTAACCTAAATGGAATGCAGCCATTATTACAGGTACCTAGTAGAAACTGGACCCAGGAACTCAGACAGTTTTGTTTGTACATTTGCATCACTAATGCACCAGTAAAGCAGGAAAAGTGTAAAAAGGTGTAATTGATAAGATTAAAATCAAGTGCATTCCAATTAGGTTGCACTATTTACAGGCTGCTGATGTCGTGCATGTTTTCTCAAAGGCAGAGCTTACAAGGACACTTGACTGAGTTGTCAAAATATTGCTGTGAAAGAGCTCTACTGCATTCATTAATACAGATAACGCACAAAGAAATGCAGCGATGAGCCAACAAAGTCATACAGCTGTTACAAACGGATGTAAACAATGCAGGACTTAAAAAACGAGGACTGATCTGCAAACCCTGCAATTAATGGACCAGAACATTTCTCTCAGGCCCCAGTGTTGGTATATATACAAGAACTACAGCTACAATATGGGTAGAAACAAAATGCTAAACAAGTTTTAAGAATTTAAATATTTGCAAGTTAAGCTGTGGGTCAGGGGGGCAATAACAAAATACAGGTAAAGAAGAAGAAGAACCTGTAATGATAACGAGGCACTGATAAAGAACTGGAACTGCAATGAACAATTATAGTACAAATACAAGAGAACAAATATAATGCAAATAGGAATGAACAGATGTGCGAGTAATATGGCATCAACAGGAGGAGTAATCAGCAGCAGTGTTTCTGTACAAAGTGCTGAGTGTAGGTGGTGTGTGTGTGTGTGTGCATGGAGATCAAGAGGATTAGAAAGTAAAGTTACTCAAACAATAAGCTGAATACAAATGAAAAAGGTAAAATTGGCTTTTTTGTCCACCAGCTGAAGGTGAGTGAATGTTCAGAGGAAACCAGACCAGTCAATAAAAACCCCTTTTCAACAACATTAAAGTGTTTCCTGCAAACTCATAATATTCTGATTATTAAAAAGGTGTTTTACAGACAGATCTTCCACCCTGCTGAAGTGACCTTGTGCAGGACTCTGACTCCCCACCAGCTTCCAGGCTGCCGAGCTGCAGCTGGGCCCGACCTTTGACCCCCTGCGACACGATCCGGGGTCAGAAAAACAGGATTTCTTTACTCTGATCAATAAACTGTAACACATCAGTATTACTGAGACTGCTTTCACACAGGCTGTTAGAGCTGAACAGCCAATCAGATGCAGAGCGTGCACGCACCGTGGTTATCATATTTTTAATTTTTAACAGCCCGGATATGAAAAGAACGCAGCTGCAGTAAAACAGTAGATGGTGTTTACATGTTGCAACTCACAGATGGAACAGTTGAGCGTTTTTAATAATTGATGTTCTTGCTAAGAATTAATTAGCCTGTATGGGACACACAGGGGAGGAAACGCTGTGTTCAGCATGGACACACACACATTACACACACATATATGTACACTGTATGCAATCAGGGATGTTCACACACTGTATAATGCCATTATTTAAAAGATACACACCACAAAACACAACGGTTTAGACAATATGTGGACACAATCTCTCACACACACTTTCCACAGTTAGAGGATGAACAGTGCCACCTTGCTTTAGTCAAACACAACTGCATGCTGGGACCACTCACGCCTCTAGCCTTTACATAAGCATCAGCAACACACACACACACAAGCTCACAAACAAACATACACACTTTCCTATTTCATCCGCTGGTACTAATCAACCCATTTTTCTTCTCCTCTCTCATCGCTGCTGTCTAGCCCTGCTTCTATGTGTGTGTCTGTGTGTGTTTGCATGTGTGTGTGTGTGTGTGTGGTACCAGTCTATTGAGATGCTCTGCTTTTGTGCTGTTGTCATTTATCTTACGACTGCCCCCCCCCGCCCCCCAACTCCTCCGTTTTCTTCCCTCTCACGCTATTCTTCATTCTTTCTTTGAACGGGAGATGCATAATTCAGAAGGAGTGTGCGGCATCCTGACAGTGGTATGGTAACCCAATCATCTCACACACACACACACACACACATATATATATATATATACAGTACACACACACACACAGCTTCTGATGCACACTAAAGTACAGGTTTACAAAGACTATTTTAGACGTATGCCTTTTCAAGCGCTAAAATCGGAATCAGAGGGAATAAAGCTCCCACTCTGAGTGCAGAAAATGACGGCCTTCACCACCTGACGTTCTGACTGGTTGTGTGTGTTCCCGATGGAAGGATTCAAACTGCGGTTTACAGCCAGCTGATGGAACCGTGCACAAAAACAAACACCCCCCCCGTACTGTACAGCTTCTCCTCGCTGCGCGTTTTGTGCATCTGGTGTTGTTTTTCGTTTCTCTTGAATTTCGAGCGGCGGAGGTGTGAAGAGGCAGAAGAGGAAAAGTCGCAGACGGAGACAGAAGATTTCCCTCCTCTCCGCCTGTGAATTAGATGCTGTTCAACAAAGAGCGGGCGCCGCGTGTAGAGAATGGCTTTCTCCATGGTTGTGAAGTGTGATGAGTATTGACAGTGCCACAGGTACAGAGGGGTGAAGACTCTCACCCTGGAGTTTGGCTCTTGATATCCGTGGCATCATGGGGGAAATGACAATCAATCTGACACAAAGGCGCAGACGCTTTTAAATCGACGAGCAGTTAATTGTAATTAGTGATACTCTCCTGTGAGGTGAGAGGAAAGTGATGTTGCCTGAAACACCTCTGTACAGTATATTAATGTATAATGTCAGTTCATACCAGGAAAATATCCGTTATACTCACTGATTTACTGCATTTCCCTGCATGCCTCTGTGCAGCATCCAGAGAGCTAACATCAGCAGTCTATGTCTATAAAATGTTAGAAAATGGTGAAAATGCTGGATTAGCGCAAGGTGACATCATCAAATGTCTTGTTTTGTCCACGACTCTGCGTTTACTGTCACAGAGGATGAAAGAAACCAAATAATACTCACATTTAAGAAGCTGGAATTTACATTTTTTTCTTTAAAGATCACTCAAACCGATCAATCGATTATCACAATAGTTGGCAACTAATTTGATAATCAATTAATCACTGCAGCTCTAATTACTGCAGCCGAAAACTGGACTCTAAGATGGTATTATACTAATGAAAGTAGAAGAGGTCTCCTGCACATGTGTGTTAGGACGTTCGTCCACTGGGTTTGAACTAACTGAGAGTTTGCAAATGGTTTAAAAACTCGTAATCCTGAATTTGTTTTCAGTTTGAAGCATCCAGTCTCTTTTGCAATCCTTCTTGGGCTGCGACGGCGTAGACACAGATATTTAAAACGAGACAAAACTCAACAAACCATCACAAAAACAGGAAGTTGGCCCACATGCATCCCATGACATTGTTTAAATTTTCCTTAGAAAAAACCCTACGCCGGTCCTCGTCATCCAATATCAGGTTCAAATCTCTTTACCTTGTCTTCTTGAGAGCTGATAAGGCCTCATTAACCAGGCTCCGAATCCTCATGAAATAATACACAGGCGCCTCATTACCATTGGATTTTTTTTTTTTTTTTTGATGTAGCCACTGAAAAAGAAAAACTTGCTGAAAGAACGAGTGGAGAAAAAAAGTCCTTTATGGAGCTGTGAATCAAACTTCACTTATCAAAAACTTTCAACTTCTGAAAGCCGGCATTTAACGCTTTTTAACTTATTCTTTTATCATTTATTTTCTTATTTAAATCAGGAAACTTTTCTTAAGTTAGGCAAACTTTGTTCTGTCAAATCAATATCAAGCCCTAGTTCTTTCTAAAGCTGTTTTGTTGATTTAAAAGTAGTAAAATTTAAGCACACTGGATCTAAAATGACCACAATGTGTATGTTTTTAATTGGAGAGTACAAACTCCCATTTCTTTTTTATTACATGACCATTTTGCTGCAGATATCTACTTGCCAGTGTGGCGGAAAGCCTTTCAAGATTTACTCACCAAATGGAAAATTAACCCACTTTTCACGTTTGGTGGGTGCTCATTTCGTTTTTTGTGATACTGTGATGAAACACCGTCATTAGTTGAGATAATTGCTCTCAAACTCCATTAAAGCTGATTGGAAAAATCTGGCAGTAAGGTAACAGTGTTTATGTTTGCTGTAGTTCACAAATTTACTGAACCACACCGCCGTGCAACACATGATAGGTCTGCTGTTTCTTCTTTGTCTGGAGTGATTTAGAGTAGATTTTAGGGATGCACGGGATGCAAGACGACTGGGAACCCCCCCACTCAAAGATATACTTACATGCATTCAAGCATGTACCAAAAACTAATCCACGTTCAAGGGCACAAACTGTACACTCAACTGACGCAAACACACACACACGCAGGTTTCCAGGGCACATAGGGGCCATCAGAGGAATGTTTGGCCTGTGTTATTTAAACAAGTAGAAAATTGGTTGTATTACCAGTGAGAGCAGGGCTAATCCTGCCTCTATTCCAGCCTGAATCTATACAGCACACTACCAGATGTGGGGGATTACCTCTCAGGAACACACACACCTGGCTCCCGGCCTGCACACACACACACACACACACATATATATAGTCAGTCAAATGACTGCACACTCATGCAGTGTGTGAGATTAGAGAAAGACACAAAGACGGCTGAAGAGACACACAGCGACTCCCACTCGCGAACTGAAGCGCACAAACAGATGCACAATCCAACTTGTCAAGCCCGTGGCGATGAGGGACTCTCAAAATCATGAGTCATACACACCGACAAGACTACTTGAACCTCTAAATGTCTCCGTCTTTCCGTTTGAAGACGTGCAGAGCACTTCCAGGTAGCAGCTCGTGCTTCCACATCGAACACAACGTCTCTTTGATGCGTCTGACACACTGATCTGAACACGAAAGTCAGCTCGTCGGTCTGTTGGCGCAGCGGTCTGAGCATTTGCATTCATGCAAATTTAGCAAATGATGACCCAGATCTAACACTGCTTCAAAAAAAAAAAAAAAGAAGTAAAAATAGCAACTGGAGGAATCGTGGTTTAAAAAAACAGAAAACACATCCCAGTGTCAGGGAGGAGCTGACTCAATCTGCTGTCACTTCTGAGGCTGGAGTTTATGGTGGTGGTGCATTCAGTGAAAAACTTTGCAAGGTATTTCTCATAACTTGCCCATTTCCATAAATATTGGGAATAACGTGTAAGTTACAACCTAGAGGCAAAGAAGAAAGGTAAAAATGTAGACATATCATCAGGCCAAGTGTAAAATTTAAGTTTTATTATGTAGGAAATAAATTAAACAGCCATTTCTTTTTTACTGGCACATCAGAATATATTTCTCTCTGTATGCACAAGGCAGGATTTCTGGCACGCTAATTCAATATGTGTGCATGTGGGCTCTTCTTTGGAACCTGCTATACTCCACTCTATACAGCCCACTTGTGCTGCAGTTCACTTCAGGTGGAATTTAATGATGCATTTTACAATTCAAGCTCCCACGATGGACAAATGCAAGTCATGTGTTTGTGTAAATATTTATGTGTTGATTAACTGGTTAAAAATAATTACTAAGCCCACGCAAAGTGACACAAGGACTCCTGTTTTTGGGCGAATTAGAACAAACGTCCGTATGTGTTTTAATCACTTATATTTCTGTGTTGTTGTCATCTTCTACTGTTTTTACAAGTTAAATTGGAGTTGACATCCTCATTATATCAGGACTTAGATCCAGATCAGGATCAGGGCCAATACAATACAAAATGTATACAAGACAAGTGTACGTTCAGGCTGCATGCTGGAGATTGTGATCCTGGTACCTCCTGCAAAAATACCTGAAAAATACCTGCAAGAACCCCGGCTTTTTAGCATACAAATTGTTATCTGTGTGTCTACATACTGAAGATTATCATACGTAGTAGTTTCTGTCTGTTACTTTTCATGGAATAATGGCGTCTTGCAATCCAGCTGTGTGGCAAAATATAGTGAATCCCACTTATTCTACGCAATATTTGAAGTGACGACATCTTGGCATCTGTTCACAGATCAGTGGAGCCAACGAGTGAAATGGGATACAAAAATCTGATATCAGGTGCATCAAAATAATTCTCCGTAAATTACAATTTTCACCTCAAAGATCGTGCACACTATGATCTGTGATTATCAACTGTTTTTTTGAAATGAAAGGAAGAAAAAATATATATTCTAAATAAAAGATTCAACCATAGTCCAGCTACACACACGTAAACAAAGGACAAAGGTTTTGCAGAAAGGAAAAAACCTTCATTATTAACAGCTTCTTGTTCAGGCACACTGCCAAACAGGTAAAAAGTTATCATCCTCTCTCTCTCTGTGCGTCCACACACTCACATCTGTCGCAGCGGCCACAGTGATGAAGCATATGTGCACAAACAGCGTGTACACACACATGCACACACACACAAAGCGAGCCACCAGCTGAGGTATTGCAGCGCCGGCTACGCACGGTGACAAGTCACATTATTATTTATGCACACTCATAAAGGGAGAGGGTAAACTCTTCATAAATCACACATGCCCGAGAGGCTGAGAGGAGGGAGGAGGGAGGAGGAGGAGGGAGTGAAGGAGCGAGGGATGTGGGTGACAGGGGAGCTCCAGGCCTCATATTTCTCAGGCCGGCAACACAAATATCAAACCAGCTCGTTCATCATTCCCGCAGTGCAAACACATCGGTGGTGGTTACACTGGTCCTGTTCCGCATCTGTGGACATGACACACTGACAAACACACACTCACACACTCACACGTTTCCTCCCTTGGCACGGGGGAGAGTCATAACCTCTCTCTCATAAATGTGCATAAACACACACACACACACCAGAGTCGAGCACACGTTCCAGCTCCAGTCCTCAAAAGTCAGAGCCGGAGCCTAATAATCAGCTTTCTTTTCCCTGTGGCCGTCGCAAGGCCAGCTGCTCCCCTCCCTCCTCCTCCTCCTCCTCCTCCATCCTCCCTCCTTCCTCCCGGGATCTGACAGAGAAATAGAAGGAGTGATTAACTCAGAGCTGCGAGGCTGGCGCCCTCTCACCTGTGGCTCTCTCCTCCCTCCTCCTCCTCCTCCTCTTCTTTCCATCTGCCCTCCCCTGACATTAGACTTTCATACCATACGTCACCCCTTTCTTTCCGCCTGTCGCCTTCCTCTTTGTGCAGCTTTGAAGTCATGTTACAGATGGTTTAAAGGGGAAACGTGTACTTTTCATTATTATTATTCATTAAATTATTAATAATTTACTGATTTTCCGCGGTGGCCGTGATTTAAATTTTTTTCCGTGACCTAAAAGTGCTATTCCTCCCTGGATTGTTGATGTTTTTCAGCTCAGATTACTTCTTTAGGGGTAAACATCCTGGTTGCTGATGTATACCGTATGTGAACTATACATTACTGACATTCGGTGCTCGCTGTTGCCATGGAGAGCCGACATCACTCACAGCCTGAAGGTGTTTCCGAGAAAAAAAAAAAAAAAAAAAAGCCTCACCTGCAGATTTTTCTTACACCCATCAACATATGTGTTCCTACCAACACGCCTTATTAGATAGTTATTGACTCGACATCAGAGCCTGCAGGGGGAAAGTGGGATTTGAGCAGCATTACATGTCTGCAAGCCTTGCGAGTACAAAACACCACCTGACAGCAACATCTATCCACATATATGAAGAAGAAGAGGCTGGAGCTGCCACTGTGTGCTTACCTTCTCACTAAGTATATATATATATAATGTGAGTACAGTAGAACTACTATAGGATCGCGTAGAGCAAATTAATGAAGGACATTCATCTCATTAGCTCAGTGTACATCAGCTTCTAATTAAAATTCAGTGCAAAACAGACCCTTATATAGTCCTGAAACAATTTGTTAATTAATGAATTAGAAAATTAATTATCAACCTTTTTTTTTTTTCTTCCTTCCTGGCTGGTTTTTCATCAGGTTTATGCTCTCCTAATAGCTTTAACTACAGAAATAAATCATATAATTTAAAACTTTAAAAATGCTAATTCTGCAAAATAATTATCAGTACGAATGACTACAAAGAGGTGTGCATAAGACTGCTGTGTCATCTTAATGCAAAACTGACCCCTCCTAAGTCCCGCCCCTTTTTGCTCTGCGCTCCAGTGACAGTTGAGCCAACTTGGCACCCCAATCAACTTCCTCCTTTTCCTGTAAAAGAGACATTCAGGGTCCCATGCATTCTATGCATTCTGTTGCAGAGATAAATGAAGTTAGCATGCTAACCAGCTAGCCCTCGGTCCATGAAAGGACATGGTTTTTCTTGCCAGGTTTGGTTAGCGTAGCTACAGTCAGCATGGTAGTTAAAGGTTTCTCTGGCGAAATGCTGCCCTCTATTTGTTTGGAGGCTGAATTCAATAATGGCATCTAACATTATGATCCATTTTTAGCACAGTCAAAGAAATAAAACACCTGCGTCCTTATCATAGCTTAGCAATAAAAGTTTAGGAGGTACTTACTAAGTCCTCTCAATCATTTTGCTTTTCTGAGAGTGGATAACAGATTCATTTTAAATGCAAACTCTACAAATGTAACTAAAACAATCAGTCCTCCTCTCCATACGTCCCTCCTGTGTCAGACGCAGGCTGGCTAATGATTCGAGTGGCCTATTCAGACGCATTACCGACCGCAGAGCTCCATTCATTAGCCCAATCAGTAAGGTGATGAGGACGAGAGGCAGCAAAACTGAATAATAACAATAATAATGCATGTGTGCGTGCAAGTGTGTTTGCGCGTGTGCCAAGCAATGGACACAGATGTGGTTTCAGCTGTGTAATTGCACCCCAAATCATTAAATACTTAACCTAAATGAGCTGGATTCAGTATTACGAGCATTTATCCTCTGGTTGCTGCAAAATACACACTGACACACACACATGCACGCGAACACACGCGCACGTTCGGGAGTGTGACTTTTTGCTGATTTGAGTTATTAGCAGTTGGAGTGAGCAGAGACTCGGCGAGCAGAGGGAAAACACGCCATGCTTTCACACACACACACACACACACACATATATACACTAGTCTGGGGCAATGTCATGTAGGAAAACAGATGGCGTGATTCTGGTTAGGTCAGAGAGTAGATTTGCTGTAAACAAGTTGATCTATAATAGATCATTAGCTGGATGTGATTAGCTCCTCTGCAGGTTGCTGTGCCAAAATCACTGCTAACTGTTAAAGCTAATACTGACAACCTACACAGTACAAGCTGCAGCTTCACGTTAATACCAGCAGGGTTTTTTTTGACTATAACTATTTGATGTCAAGCCTACTTGCTTGACTCCCTGCATTTGAACACACATATCTAGACATTCTACTCAATTCAAAACAGACATCATTAAACACAGCCTTCCCAAAATCAAGACTGATTTCAACCTAAATGTATGGGACAATGCATACAGTACAAAAGACAAGTCTCTGGTGGATCCATCAGTGCATCTCATGCATGACAGACGCAGCAAAAAACAACGTAAAACAAGATGAAATGGACAAAGAGGGAGACTTGAGCTCGGAGTGAAGGTGAGCTTTGCAGAGAAACAGCTGATAGAAATGTCCTTCAGTAACTTTAAATGAGTATCTACACCTGTATGTTAGTAAAGAACATGTGGACTTTTTCCACCTCTGTTTGAAACACAGGCCGCCTCTTCATGCCTCCTCTTCCTCTCCCACACTGATCATGAGCACGTGTCATTAGAAAAGCGAGTCCACAGAGCGTAGTGCACCTCTGGCCTCAGCGTGGCTACAAACCCCCCCCCCACCCACCCCTGCAGGTTCCTCCTGCCAGACCACAGCAGGCGCAGCAGGTCAGGTTACAGCCTGACCGTCTCACTCCATTAGGAGCTAATGGGTGGTGTGATGGTGACACAGAGGGCAACACAGAGCCTGTGTGATTAACAGAAGCAGAGGCACCAAAGGACAAGATCTGAGGGTGTGATGACCCGGCGTAGCCTCTATAAGTCACACACACCTACGCAAAGAAAACAGAAACGGGCCCTATCCAAGCCGAATCCCGGTCTGTTGCTTCAGTGAACTGACAAATCACTTTGGAGAGGTGCCATCATTCAAAGTCAAAAGGTAGAGCAACGGATCACGTGAAGGAATTAAAATTCCAAACCGCAACTTTATGAGAAAAGTCGACGTGCGTGCAGTTTAGATGAAAAGCAGACGGGCACAGCGAGAACTCTTTCTCCTTAAGCCTTCCTTGAGTTCCCTCATCGTTAATTACCATCAAACCGGGTTTGGTGAACGTGTGTGTGTGTGAGTGTGTGTGTGTGTGTGTAGGGGGTATTGTTAATTGAATATAATCAGATGAAGAGCTGTCGCGGTGCTCAGATGGTGGGTTGGGGGGAGGTTAAGGGGAGGGGAGGGTGTTGAATCAAGGTCGAGGCTGATGAGATACGATCAAATCAGCTCAAGTGACCGAATCCCGCCGGGCGAAACATTCAACCGCCGCGCTCTGATCTGATCTGACCTGCAGGAAACAGATATAATCCAACTTTATTCAATATACTGTATGTTTACTGGAGATTAATGCAGCACTCAAGTTCAAGAGAATGCATAATAAATACCAGGTGTGGACAAATCAACAGAGGCGTAAATTAAATGCTGCAAGTCAGAAATGCTCAGCTCTACAGGCCCCACCCACAAAGTTCCTGTACTTTTGGAAAGTACCCCCACCTGAGCAGGGACACTCACACTGAATTCTTCCAAAGGTTCCTAGTCTGTGGAGAAAAGTTCCTGCAGTGGAAATGTGGCCATTGTTTCGTCACAAGTCGTAAACCCTCGAGTCATAAACAAGTCATGATGTCAGAGGGCAGCAAAACAACCAAAGTTTAAAAAAAAAAAAAGAAAACTCAACTTACTTATTTTACGACTTTCTGGTCCACAAGACCTTCATCAAGTCTAAAGCCATCAGGTTCATGGAACATTTAAAATACCCATTTTCCATTGTGCAATTTGGTTTCAGACAATCAAACCCAGAACGCTCAACCTGTCTGAAGCCTCCAGGCTGCAGCAGTGATGGAAACCTTGAGAAATAAATGTTCTCTTTTGGGGGGGAGAAAAAAAAAGGGGGCAGGAATAAAATCAATTAAGCAGACAACAGAGGGAACATAATGACTGGCTACAGGTGAACTACAGCCGATTCATTAAATACACCGGGCGTGTTTAGAATCCATGCAAGAGTCTAATTAATATTCAAATGTGACAGACAGACTCCATCTTTACATGTAAGGATTTATGGATGATGAGGTGACGGATGTGAGGAAGGTATAGATTATGATTAGACTGGCAGGCATGTGACATTTGAGGGATATCTGAAAATTTCTCATTGGCTCAGGACTGAAATACATCTCTGGTCTTATGGTTAGAACCCTCTGGGCCTAAAAATGGAACTGAAATAAACTTCTAGAGGATATTAAGACTTGTACCAACTTTGAACTTCTAATCAAGGTAAAGAAAAACTTTTATATTCTGCACTGCCTCTGACTGATCATTAAATACTCATCATTAACCATCTAATGTCTGTTCTGAACTTTTTAAATTCCCTTCTCTTTCCCATGTTTTAATGCGTTATGTAAGACACTTTGAATAACCTTCGTGTATGAAATGTGCCGTAAAAATAAACTACCTTGCCTTTCGCTTGACATTTTCTAATCAGCGCACTTGAACCTCGTGCTCCCGCTCATCACCGGCCATTCAGACGGAGCGCAGAGTTATTTGACTATTCAGATGCCAATCAAACGTGCCTCGCCGCGGCGGTGAATGAGGGGAGCGGAGGTGAGGGAGCGGGGTGTCACGGAGCGTCAAAGGCTAATCAGCACGTCTGCGCCTCGCAATCACGTTCCCATTCACTAAACTTTTTTCTCTGGCGGGTTAGCACGATTTAAGTAATGCCTTATTGTCGCCTGTCAGAGGGGCTGACATCTGACATGTAATAAATGACTTGAGGCAAATCATCAGACATAACTCGCAGGAGAGAAATCCACAGCAGCATTCATTTTTTATTGTGAGTTTTGAGACATGAAGCTTAAGACTGGACTTCATGTTGCATGTCCACATTCAGTCTGTAAACCAATTTATATACTAATTATTATATATATTTGGAAATATTTATCTTTAGAAAACCTTACCTAGCATTAGCAGGGCCCTTTTTTTTACCTTAATTTGAGAAATAAACATGTTTTTATTTTCTGCTTAACAAAGGAAGCCATATTTCTAAAAGGTTAAAAGTCCAAAATGTCAAATTACATCAGGGTGTTTCTGGTGAAAGAATAAGTAAACAAAATCGTGTATATGTTCCAGACATTCAACGCCAGCTTTCAGTGCTTGACAGTTTTTGTCAGTGCCAAAGCGTATTAACCGGTCGCTGTTTTTGTCTTCCTTGCAACTTTGCTGGTGCATTGCTATATACGTTCCTTGGCGTGTCGTCAGGAATGTGTCTGGTGTTGCCCACGAGCTTGTGAGTGTGCAGCGCCAGATGTCCTCCTGTTAGCATGACTAATGGCAAGAGATACAAACAAAACAGGCGCCAGCTGATCAAAACATTGCTCATTGCTGCATAGCAGCACCTAGTGGTGAGCTTGCAGATTGCAAACAATTTGTCTCACCCTCCCCTTCCAAGCATGTAATGAATTTCCAATGAAAACATAATTATGAATACTATATTCTATTTCTGACAATAAATCCCTGTAAATCTTACACAGTGGACCTTAAATTGGTAGTTACGGGTTCCGACATTATCAGAATGTGTACTTAAGCATGACTGAGTCACAGCAAAATGATCCAGCATAATTTCATTCACATGAAAACAGCCTCATTGTTTTCTCACCAAGTCTCCACAACCAGAAAATCTGAAGGATAACAACATACTAAAATTAAAGAATCCTCATCAAAAATAAGATTTTTTTTACCCCTCAAAAACGGCCTTAAAAATTTGTACTAAAGATGCTCAGGCCCTTGTCATTTTTTCAAAACTTTCCAGGTTATTTAATTAACAATAGCAGATGCTGCAGACGTATGAAACTATACAGCTCCTCTAATTAGTAGCAATCATAATTCTGTTCATTATTCAATGTATGTAAGAAATACAACACTTTCATGCACATCTGTTCAATTTGCAAAATGAAGTGTGTAAAAAAAAATGTCCTTACATGCTGTCCAATTAAATGAGGTCATTATTCAAAGAAGTGTCTTTTTTTTCTTTTAAGGATATGAAAGATGCTTGTGACCGAAGACCTGCTTTACACATTTCCATGTGAGCGACTCATTTTTCTAGCACTGCGTCCTCCGCTGTGACATGCAAGCAGAAGAGATGGATGATGGGAGATTGCCTCGTAATCAAGCGGTGACATTTCAGAGGGAGATCAGCTGGGATACGCACCCTTACCATTTACATTCCAGCAACCAGAGACCGCGCAGGAGGTTATGGACGCCTCGTAGGCGCGGTGATTAAAAAGGGCTAATTAAAGAGAGATGGAGGAAATCATTTCACTTTTCTTTTTTCATTAAATTTCCCATGAAATTAGATTTCTCATTTGGCTGCATGGGATGGAAGGTTGAGTTTTTTATGCATCTCCCCCCCCCCCCTCGAAAACAAGGTCCGTGTGGAGCGCTGCGCATGTGTGTCTGTGCACACGGAATGAGGAGTGACAGTCCACTTATGAGGAGACGTTATGCTCCCTGAGTTTAATTCCCGTTCTGGAGGAGATCGGCGTGACAAGAGAGGACGCTCACACATGTTGAACATTCAGATTTCGGCTGCACGTGGGCTGAAGGAGAGCAGTGATGAGACGGCCTCCTAATCAAGAGAAATCCATACGGCTTCATTTATGTCACAGTGCACGACAAAATCTCCCCGCAGGAACACAGACAACAGCAGCAGTCACCTATATACTGTATATGAGAGGGCTCACCCACTGAAACCTGTTGTGTAGCTCGTATGTTAATGGCATGCTGGCGTTGGACAGCCTGCCTGACAGCTCCTGTGTACCGTGGAGACATATGCACGTAATGGCTGAGGCTAATGCAGGACCCCAAAGGACTGTGAATGGGAGAGAGTGACAGCTCTGGTAGCAGTAAATGGGCGAGTGTGTAGAGGTAAAGCACTACATCTGTTAATAATAACTGCCTTTGAAAAGGAGGGGAAGGGGGAGACAGGGAGCGGGGGCGAGGAGGAGAAATAAAGAGGAAAGGGAAGGAAGGTAAAGCTTACAAAAAATGGATGGAAATGTCTGTTAAAGGGAGAGTTTGGATTATTTGAAGTGAGGTTGTGTGAGGTGCTTATCAAGTCAGTGTGCTATACCAGTCAACACACGGACACGCTTATGGACCAGGGTCAGCAACAAAACGTGTTTTAACCACCTACAAAAACACAGTTGAAGTAGATGCAATATTTACAATGTTTTCGCCAGTTTATGTCGACGCCAGACCGCCTTTTTACAACTGCAAACTGCAAGTGTATAGGACAAATATTGATCTTTCAGAGGTAACCAGATCCAACTGAGAGGCTTACAATGAAAAATCAAAAGTCAAATCGAATCGTGACGCCCCCTAATCCTAAATATAGCATACAATTAAACAGAAATTTAGGGTGGCAAAAATATGTTATGCTGTTGACCGTGTCCACAGTGGCACCTTACTTGGCTTAGCTGCCATCTACTGTCGGTAATACACTAAATATGGATGAGTACCTCATACAACCACACTTGAAATAATCCAAACTATCCCTTTAATACTTGGCAAACCAAGCAATTCTAAATATTTCCAATGACGGCTGATAATTTTCCATTATCTCATGATGTTTATAATACTTTTTTCAGACCCTACAACCACATACAAGTCAGTGATGTGTGTGAGTGAGTAAAAAAAAAACACACAGCAGTAGAGAGACGGTGGATAAAGCAGGTTAACTCGTCCCTAAACTGCAGCGATTTGACCAAAACAGCGTGACCAAAGAGGAGGAGATGGAAAAGCTGTTGTGTCTGCCCACTTCCCTTCACCATGAACGAAGTGGTGGGATATCTGACAGGTCAATGATTCCAACCGCCGTGCCTCCAACTGTCATCTGAGAGCTGCAGGGCACTAACACACACACACACACACACACACAGAGAACACACCCACAGTGAAGGGTCAAAGAAGAGGAGAGCTTCATAGAGTATAATTGACTGAACCATGACCTGCAGTCTGTATACTGCGGTCTTTTGTGTGTGTGTGTGTGTGTGTGAGTGTGTGTGCTGTGTATACGTGGTCACACCTAAGCCAACACCCCACGGCCTTCTTCACATTCATCAGATTGGTATTAATATTTATGAGGAGGCTGGTGGCCGGCGTCTCGAGATGGGGTGCTAATGAACGGAGCGTGCGCGCCCGTCAGTGTGTGCGTGCGTGCGAGCGTGTCGCAGATGCGGGGGGCAGAACTGTAATCAAATCACAGCCGCCCCCTCATCTCCGCCCTCATCAACCACCAGTGGAGCTCCTTCCATACGCGCTAATGCTAACATGCTACGCTACACGCCTGCCTGCGGTTCGGCAGAGACAGCAGATGTGTGTGTGTGTGAGTTGAATAATGGTCGGGGGGCCGGTCCAGATAAAGAGGTCTGGACTCGCGGCTAAGCTAACCACTAGGCGTACAAATAGCTAACCATTATCTCTCATTAGCATCCGCCGCTAACACAGGGCCCACGCTGTGCGGTGGAGGGCCCTCACAATGGGGCCACTCCTGTATGATTGATGGTGAAACAGCGTCAGGCACAATAACAGAACAAAAAAGAGAAGCACCAAAGATAGAATCTGTCGGCTGCGGCAAGGTAATAAAAACGTAGACAAACAAAAGGAAGTCAGACTAATCAAGAATGCCAGGCACAGCTCATTAATCTATGAGAGCTGACAGTGTTTGGGAGCCCGCAGATAAGTCGGATGACTGGCACGTTGCGAGGATCACGTGTGCCCGTTCAATTCCGTCTGCTATCTTTTCATCAGCCGCAAAAAAACAAAAGGATAAAAAAAAAATGAGAAGTGAGATGAAAAGCGGGGAGGGCGTTTGGAGAATTGGGTAAAGAAACAAAGGTAAATAGGACAGTTCCTGCATGGTTCTAGCGAAGCGTTTGCTCAGCAGAGCCCGTAATCGCAAAAAAAAAAAAGAAAGGAAAGAAAGGAAGCACCGCAGCTCAGGAGGAGAGAGCGCCGACGTCAGGGTAACTTGTTAGAGGAAGAATCTGATCAAATGCCGGAGCGGGATTTGATCCGTGACACTTCCATCATCGCTCTGAGGGAATGCTGAGAGAAAGCAGGCTTAGGTTGGGGAAAATGAGTCATTAAAATCTGTACCTCGCCCTCTTATGCACAAATAAGACGAAGATCTTATGATTATAATTCCATCATGCTGGAAAATGAAGCCTCTTTTCTCTGTGATTGCAAAAAAACCACCCCCCCCCTCGGTTGAAGATTCCCACTGAGTTTACACATCTATTATTTAGTTGTGTCCCCTTTTTCACAAAGAGTATTTTGCCAAATTTGCAGTCCTACATACACACAATGCACACACACACACACACACACACTCTATTGTTCATGCAGCTTAAAACACCAATTGTTAGTGCGTGGTACAGGGTTGGCTGAATATTCCATTTCCATTTCATTTGGCCTTCTTGCTGACTAAGTGTTGATAATTCATCATTCGTCTGGGCCCGGGGCTTATGAATATGGATTTCGGGCAGTTTATTAGCACATCTTAGGAATGCATTATGGGAAATTAGCAAGAGGAATGAAATTTGCTCTTTGCAGAAATGGGGCCACTGTCTGTGCGAGTGTGTGTGAAACTTCTGTGCGGTTACATCACCGCCGTTTCGGAGAACTTCCCTCCGCACATGGCTGATTTGTTTTAAATCTAAAATGGTGTCCTTTCATCTGTCTGGGCGAAAATGAACATGACAGCTAAATCACACAGCAGCGCCGCCGCCGACGCTCCTTCTCCTGCAAAACAGGAGGGAAGAGGAGGGGAGGGAAATAAGTTGACTTCCTCACCGAGGAGCAAGTTTGGATGGAGCGAATTAAGATGCAAATTAATCCAGTCGGAGTTTGTTTTCTTTGGTCAGAACCATAGCAGGAAAACTCATTTTGTCATTTGGCGTTTAGCTGGTTTAGACGCCTAACAACCAGTGACAAGCTAACCAAGGTTTGGATTTACAAATACCTTGTTTATTGGACGTCCTGTCATCCTGCCAGGCTGGAGACTTTACGAAGGGAGTCAAAATAAATCCGCTACCGGGCTCTAAGCGCGGCTAAGAGTGACGGATTCTCTGCTGTAATTTACTGTGCCTCACACCAGGTAAGAACAATCAAGGAACAGCACGCCTTCTGCATCACAGCTCATTTTGTTATGCTGAGCTGTCCAGCCAGGAGAAACCGCCGTCTCTCACGTGTCAACAAGTCCTTGTGTTGAACGGGGGACAGAACGGCTCAGAGGACTCAAACGCGAGTCAACTTTCACTGCGGTTCTGTAATTTAAATGCTCACCTTGTCTCTGTCTTCCACTAGATCGCTCAGCAGGTCGTCCATGTCCAGGATCCCTCCGTCAATGTACTCCAAGTGCTGGGTCTTCACTGCAGTGTCCCCATGCTGGACACAAAGACACCAATTAGCAACAATTATAAACTCACAATAGAGTCAGACAATAAACAGAACAGAATAAATTACCTGCATTATGGATCTGTACCAACCGAACCTTACTCATTTAAATAAATTGTAAGAATCCTGCACTTTAATTAAACTGAAAAATTAGTTTTAATCAGCTAATAGGCTTTCTAAGGCTTCAACAAATAATTATTGATTAATCTGCCAATTATATTCATGATTACAGATATTTTACTTTTTTTAAAAAAATGCTCCCAGAGCTCAAAGTGACATCTCAATTTGCATCTTTTGTCAGAAATAAGTAAGAAAATCAGCAAATTCTTGCATTTAAGAACCAGCAAAAGTTGGACATTTTTGCTGAAAAATGACTAAAACAACAAACCAATCATAAACTAACTGTTAGCGATCTTCTCCCAATTGACTAATTGATTAACTGACTTCTGATTGCAGCTCTCTATGTAATTCATAGGTCAGAAATGTGTAACTGATCAGTACTGTAATCAGTTAGAACAAACAAATCCTTGACAATTACAGATAATAATATAAACATAAATTGACAGGAAGTCCTGAGGGGGCTTATTAGCTGCTCTTAACTATTATACATGCTCTACTATAAACTATGAGAGGCATATAAACTGTTTATGACATGGCCATGTAACAAAGATTTTTACTGGGAAAGTTGGCGAGATTTTCCCCTGTAAGTTCTGCAAAAATTCCCCAACTTTGTCAAGTATCAAGGTGCAAAAGATCAATGTTTCTATATGGTTTCTACTGAGGCATCTGGGCCTTTAATATCTCTGGTTGCAGCTGCAATTCTGAGGGCAATGTTGCAGCAATTTTTGCTCTACTGTGATTTTGGCAGCTTGGCAGGTACAGGAGGAACTGATGACCTACGTTACACTGTACATGCACAACACTGAGTTTGCAGAGTTTGGACAGAAGAATGTGAGCATGAGGTGAGTGGGGAGGGAGGACAGGAACTCTTCCAGTTTTGCTGGTCTGTGGGGAGCGACAGTGGGCACATTCCAATCCAGTTTCACTGTCACCATGAAGACAGAGGTCAGAGTGAACACGCCCCCAGAGCAGGAACTAACACCAGGCCTGGCGCTCACTTCATTGACAAAAGCAACGGGGACGTGTGACTGAGCAGCAATCTGAAATCTGCATGCTGTTTACACATCAGGATCAACAGAGAAGTACGCGAACAATAGCACCTTCCCCTTTTTGTGACCCTGCACACGCACACGGTAATTCAGATCTCCGAGAGAAAGAGAAAGAGCGGACGATTTGAGATGATGCTGACGATAAATTGTTTAAATTATGAATACAAAGTGAAACAGAATGCACTTCCAGCCTCCTGGATGGGTTAAATTTAGCCTTGTTCAACAAATATTTGCTATTTTCCCCAGAATTTCTATTAAAAGTAATTTCTAGAGTGAGAAAAGAAAAATCTTTGACAAGCCTTATCGTTTCTAACAATGTGTGCAGTAGAAAATGGCCCATTAGGAACTGCCCATACCAATAAGCAATCTGTCAAGAGCAACACAAGACTACATTACCAGCTAAATTAACAGCTATAGGCTATAAGCCTCGGAGGCTGGAATGAGTTTGGCTGAGACCCAGCGAGCGGCTTCTCCCTGTATCACTGAGCCCCGCTGTGAATGGGCTCCTTCTTGCTCTGCTGCATCCGAATGTGAATTACAGGGCACACACACGCACACACACGCACACACACACACACAAAAAAGAGGGTGTCTGCCTTTCACAATGGGCCAAGTCCATTCTCTTAAAACAAATGATTGGGAGAGCCTGGGATTTCAATCACAGGAATAAAGCC
Organism: Lutjanus erythropterus; assembly: GCF_056507025.1. NCBI lineage: Eukaryota > Metazoa > Chordata > Actinopteri > Lutjaniformes > Lutjanidae > Lutjanus > Lutjanus erythropterus. The sequence goes on along the minus strand of NC_139340.1, from coordinate 15,713,676 downwards.
AGAACCTCCCTTTCTTCAGAAGTGCCCATAATACCAGCGCCAGAGCTGAGAGAGATGGAGCGAGTGGAGTAATCTGCAACTACAACTAGCATACAAAAATACACCACAGTTCTCACAATGCAGCAGCATTGTGCAATGTGCAAACAGGCGTGCGAGCCAATGATCCAGAGCACACAGCATCCTGCAGGAAATATGAAGTTGTAACACAACAATAAGGGTGAAGCTTTATAAACTAGACTACGGATCTTCCTTATGAGCATTTAACTCACTACAGATCTTGGAAACGGTCATTTAAGGTCAGCTTACTAGCTTTTCCCAAAGTTTGACCACATCTCATCAACAGATGGATTGTGAGATAAAGCACATTAAGAATCTACTGACTCATCTGAGACACACTGTGTGTAAAAAGACAGATATCAAGCCTCCATCATAACTTTGGATTTTTGCAGAACTCTAATCCAACTACAATGCATGCTGGGAAATGTACTGATTTAGACAGTTGGACGCCATTTCCACCAGGTATTAAGGCAACAACATGCAACTCTTCACCTTAAAATAACAGCTTCAAATTCATTTTGAGGGTGCACTAACTTGTCCTCCTTTCCCCAAACAATTGCTCTTGCACTACTGCAGCTCTAAATCACACACAAACTTCCTCAGGTAGCGATAAGAAGAAGCTTTGTATTCTCAAAACGGATATAACGCCCAAAAGACCAAAGAGGACGTTAAAGGAGGAAGCGGCTCTAAATGTAAATGTTGGACTGATATACTTGCTTTACGCATTCTCATACGCACCCAAACGCATCATGGCTACACAAACATTGCTCCTGCGTTCGTTTGGAGGAACAAATTTAAACTCCTGAAATATTAATTCAGCTTGACCTGACTTGAATCCGATAAGCCTGTGAGATTTTGCAGCGCTCAAGCCAGACGACTGGTGTGCTTCTCATTCATTTGTGGAGTTTTATTTTGAAATGAAATACCACAGGGCAGCCCATGTGAGCCAGAGCTGTTGAAACAGGCCGAGCATCCAGCTGGAGCCGAGACGTCAGGGGCGAAGCATTTGCACCTTGCCAGAAAAACCGGTCCAACCTGAACAACCGCCGGCATTCTTCTACCTCTCGCTGACACTGTTTATGTGTGAGAATGTGTGTGTGTTCATAACAGTAACAGCAACGGAGGAAAGGGCGGTAATTGGCTTTTTGCGATGACATCACATCAGTATTAACTAACACACCTTAATGAAATAAGAGGCATTAGTGTGGTTTTCAGGGAGCAGGATTAATTCACAACAGTGGATTAGAGCACAACAATGTCTGCTTGCTAATTAGCGTCACCTTTGCCGGCAGGGTTTAAGCACACCTGGCACACTGAGCCAGAACTCACAAGACCCGAGGAGACACACTTTCCTCTCTTTCTACCTCGCGATGAAAAGGGGATGAATGTATGACACTTCAGAGGGAAAGTAATCTATAGAGAGGGGGGAAAAAACCCTCTTCTGAAGTCCCTCATTGTCAATCCCTGGTAATTCCCCTTTGTATCCCGAACTCTTCCCATGAAATAAAAAACAAAAGGAGTCGGGAGTCAGTCAGTCAACAGCGGAGGAGAATTACCATGACAGTCAGAAGAGTAAATTCCCTGCAAATTACACCATTAAGCCCCCCCCCCAACCATTTCAAGCGATATCTTTCCTTTCCCCCCCACCACCTCTCTGGTGAGCAAACATGACACCACTCGAGAACGGCGGAGCGTCGGGGGCGATTAGTGAAGCTAAATTCAGTGTGGTGGTGGTGCCATTTCACACTTTGATCCTCAGAAGAATGTGTAATTACACAGTTGCAGGAGGACGGTGTGGATTTAGCCGTGACAAAAAGAAAAAAAAAGTCTTTAATGAACATGTGGATGAGGAGCCGTCTTCCAGTCGGATCCATCGGTGCGAGTGAGAGGACAGAGAAACTCCACAGAGACGGAGACGACTTGACCTTGGTCTACGTTCTGCTGTGATCAGGGCCAAAATTACTCCTGAAAGCAACAGAAAAATGTCAAGTAGGGACGCAGCGATCCAGTATGTTGCACTGGGTGTCGTGCCACAGCCATCCTCATCACAAATGATCCCAGTGAGGCTTTTGGTTGAAATGATCAGCAGCCACTTTTTACGGCCAGGAAACACCAAAACAAATACTTTTAAACCACCTTGATTCGGTTAATTTCCCTGCTCGCCGTATATTATCACACTTATTACATGCTAATACTAAAAGGAGGATTTTGTTGTCCATAGCAACGGCCTGTTCTTCATAGCAACCGTCTGTTACACATAGCAACGGTCTGCTATAAAGAAATAACTAGAATTAACTAGTCAGACTCCAGCAACAACACCATGTAATAAAAACAGTTAATGAATGCTTGATAACACAGTTTAACACTACTGCAATTATATATAATAATACTGTAAGTCAGACTGGGAGTTATTTGTACAGTGTGAAATATCTTTCATGTACTTTGCTTAGATATTGATGTTTAAACATTTCAAACAATATGATTCTTTTTGCATATTATTCAGCCTTAAAAAATATCAAAATTACTACTATTTCTAAGGGACATGCACGATTAGTCAATTAAACTTTTCGTCAGGAACATCCCTACTGTTTATTGATCAGTTATTAATTGTTTTTATAAGTGCTGGATGTTTAAAGATGAAGATGCACACACTGAACTCAAGCAGGGTGGCATTTTGAAGTTTCTGTACTTTCATGTCGCTGCAACGGAGAAGTGATACGGATGCACATCTGCTTTTTAATGTCATGATGTCTGGATGCTGCAGTGCCCTTCAGCTAACAGCGGACACCCTCTAGCCTCAGTATGCTGCTCTGTAGCCATGCAGTTATTTGAACAGGGGGAGTGTTTTCCTTCAGGGATCAATAGAGTTTACACAATATACATTTACAATACACAATTACAGCAGGTTGATGAATGCAGACTGGTTCCCTGAGCAGATCTGACAAGCGGCCTACAACACCCTGAGAGAGAGACACAAGAGTTACATTAAACTTTAAAAATGCTTTTTGCATAGCTGAGTTGTGACGCACACACCAGTCCACAGTGGACAACTGCTCTCACTCCTACGTACATGAGCAGGAGGGCAGAGTGCTCTCAGCCTGCTTAGTGCGCCGTCAGGTGTCAGCAGCACAGCGCTGGTATAGGGGCTGTAATCTGAACCAAGTCCTGCGCGGACAGGCCGCGAGACGGACGGAGACAGCTCCGCTACCTGGCTGTTTCCCCTGAGAACGCGCAGCACTCACAGTCTCCATGCTGGTCCCCCAGGCTACAGTCCCGCACCGATACAGCGATGAAGAAAAACAAGATGTCAGACAGCTGGGATCAACGCTCTGCACTCCTGCAACTTCTTACTGCATCACAATTTAGAGGCAGACGACTGACATGATGATTTGTCAAAACTCATCCAGAACTGCTTTGATAGCAGTCATATTGATAGGCAGCAGTATTTTTTATTCTATGTGTTTTTTTTAGCATTTATAGTTTCTTATAATTATCAAAAATATCAGTGAAACTTTACTGTTTCATTGCCCCTGGCTCTGGCAGCAGGTGGCCTTCCCTTAGCTAGTAGCTACCTTAAAGAGATAAAAATTAAAATTCAGCCATTATCTACTCACCCTCATGCCAACTGAAGGTCAGGTTTAGTCTTTTAGTCCACAAAACACTGCTGGGGTTTCACAGGAAAACATCATTGCAGAATCTTCCAGACAATTTGAGTGAAACGTAAAAGAAAAATTACAAATAATTTGAAAAAACATGTCAAAATGTTATTTACACCCCGTTTTTAGCCTAAAATGCTCTCTAGCATGGAGGCACATTCACATGCACATGCTGAATTACACCAAACAAGCAGTAAGGAGGTTTTGTTGGGTTGTTTTTTCCATTTGAAAACTTAAATTGTTAAAGATTCTGCAGCGATGTCCTCCTGTGAAACTCAAGCAGTGTTTTGTGGATTAAAAAACTAAACCTGGCCTTCAATGGACATGTGGGTGGGTAGATAATGGCTGAATTTTCATTTTTGGCTGAACTATCCCTTTAAACACAGTTAAAATGCCAAGCTAAGCAGTTCGGTGTGGTTGTATTTGCCTTGAAAGGATTCCAACGCCGGGCGGGACGTGCAACAAATGTTTAAAAGAAATCCAACACTAAGTAAACGTTAAAGAATTAACAGTGGACAGAAATGAAATGAAAATAAAGCCATTCTTCTTTTAAGAAGTGTCAGTTAAGGCACTGGTACCATTTTTTAAAGTATTTTTTTACTCCTCAATATCAACATCTGACCCTAAAAAACCTCCAATATCGGTCAGGCCGTGCAAAAGTGTCTTAAATGTGAGAATTCGCTGCTTAAAACTAACAAACTGAATACGCTTGCATTTTGCACAGTAGTTCATAGTTCCAGCTTTAGAAGAGCCGCCCATGTTTCTACAAATCAAGTCTGGTTCTTCTTTGTGTAATTATATGGATGACAGATGGAGGTAAGTTAAGATTTAATTTAAAATCAAATAAATATATCTACTATAACAATAAATCTTAACACCTCAGGTGCAAATCTTTACACAACTCCCACTGTCTTAGTCACATGCCACAATAGCGGTGATTGAACAAAGTGTGGAAACTATGGGAAAATGTTTTATCACCATCATGATAGGGCGCAGACACACATTCTACAAATCACACTGTATAATGAGCAGTAATTCTCTGTATGCAGTTAGTTAGAGGCTTTGTCGGTTAACAACAACGGCGGAGATGAAAGCAGCCGAACACGTACAGAGTCACAGCTGAGATCACATTAAAATAAAACTGCTAATTAAGAAGGTCTACATGCCACTGCTGCAATGCACAGTGAGACTGTGCAGAGTCTTGTTCGCCCTGCACATGGCCACAAACCAACACACACACACCGTCGGTGATTAAACCCAGGTTTTTGACACTGTCCCTGCTGTCAGCGGTGAGGCCGGAGAGTGGAGAAATGTGCGGTTAATGTGGGCGCTAAGTGGATTCTGCTGGCAGGAGCAGCCGCCACGTCCGGTCACATCTTTTCGGCCGTCTCTGGCAGCTACACGAGCTGGACTGTCCCCGCGATGCTCCGGTGCTATTAAGAGAAGGCAACAGACCTGCTGAGTCAGCGTCTAGCGAGCAACGGCTCCTAATTAACATGCCCCGAGAAAAGCAATCAAGGGCCGGGTGCATTCTAATCACAAGCTCGTATTTAGCCTACTTCAGCTTGTGCACCACGGCGTGTCTCGCTGAGGATGAACGGGGGCCGCTGGGCAGAGTGGGCATGGCTGTGGCTGTCAGCGGAGCAGAGACGTGACAGCTCAGGGGACGCGGAGAAAGTGTGTGTGGCCCCTCTAGGTGTTTGTGTGTAGAAGCAATCCATCGCGACATCCTGGCACCCAATCGCTCCTTCCACCCCTGCTTCCGCCACGGCTGCCCGCATCTCTCGGGGAAGGGGCGTGGGCGGGCTGAGAGTGGGGGGGAAACCAGCCAACCGATAAAACCAGAGGCCTGTCACCAATCCTAATCCCCAATCACTCACAGGACAAAGCCTCCTGTCCGCGGCGCGCATCCCCAACTGCGGCCACACTGAGGACATCAAACAGTAAAGTTCCACCTGCCCGCTGAGATACCAGGGCTTAAACGGGCAGCTATTGTATAGGAAGACAGCCAGCGCCGCACAGACCAAACACACATCTGCAGCATCCTATCACGCCACAACAGCATGCACACACAACGCTGCTGATTAATAAAAGGTCACTTCAGCAGGATGATTTATGTTCAAGTGATTGCAACATCAGGGAGCAGAAAGATGGGGGTTTATATCTTTGTGTATATGTGCAGCATTCAAAACAGCACAAGCCACAGGAAAATAATACTCTCCACCAGTGGTTCCTAAAGTCTTATTACACCGTCGGTTGGTTTGGGATGTTCAGAGCATGCCAGAGGACGTTTTGCAATAACGTGTCTCCTGTTCTCTTCAATCTGCTCCTACAATTTCCCAGAATGACTTTCAACTGATATCAGATATCATCAGTAAGCTTCTGGTCCTGTCTTCAATTTTTGGACCAAATTATGGCCTGTGGAAGAGCCAATATCGATAGATCAATAAAATCCTAACCATCCCCATCCCTGTTCGCACCTGCAGCTGCAGTGCATTCTGGTCTATTGAGGCTGGCTACTCACCTCCTGTAGTGGAATCTTACTGTCTGATTGTTGAACACCAAAACTTTAGTTGCTCTCTGCAGCAGCAGCAGCAAAATAAAGCAGAACCATAAATGTAAGACACATTTTTTTAAAGGTTAAGGTGCATTAATCCTTTGATATAAGAAGGTTCAGCCAAAAGCGGAGAAGACATGTTTTATTTTTTACGTTTTACTCAGTGACATCCGTGATAGCAGAGGATTAAGGCACAATATAGTAAATAAAATGATATTGTGATTAATTTGACTGATACCAGTTAGTGGGAAAGATCATTCTTGCATCACAATTTTCATTTTCCCTGAAACAAATTAAATAATGCAGATAATGCAATTTTAATAATATTTTGATTAATTATGCAGCCATACAGAGGATGTATTAACTTAAATCAACTGAGGTACCCTCAGACCCCCCAGGTATACAGGTGCTTTATTCTATTATTATAATTTTGTCAGTTTCTTTCTAGTCTTTATATCAATCTGTGTCAAAAGCACACCTGAGTCCTGATGTGAGTCCTACTTTAAAAGTATCACTCACTATCATGTGGGGCTGCAGCTAATGATAATTTTCATAGTCGATTAATTCGCGGATTAATAGTTGTTTGCATATAAAATGTCAGAAAATGGTGAAAAATATTGATCAGTGTTTCCTGAAGCCCAGGATGATGTCCTCAAATGTCTAAGATATTCAGTTTAATGACACAGAGGAGTAAAAAAGTAAAATCATTCAGAGAAAGTTGATTTTTTTTATCTAAAAATTAATCACACTGATTAATTAGTTATGAAAAATTACTTAATTTAATCACCAGGTTGCATGACACACCTCTCAGTATAATGTTTTGGGAAGTTATTATAGTTGTTTAGTCAGCTTGTTGCTTCCTCTGCCACAGTACAAATAACAACAAACAAAACAAAACAAACAAAGTTCAGTGCAGAGAGAGGATGTTTTTCACAACAGCCATTTTGACATTAAATATGGACAGTGATGCTAATTAAGGGTCTGTTACATTCAGGATACTAAACTAAATGGAATGGGATGTTAATTAATACCATTATTAACACCTGTGTTTACCCAGTTATTACGTATCAACATGGTTGCAGTTAAAAAAGCTCTACCTGTATAACTTCTTCTGTTTTATTAAGCTAGCAGCAGTTAGCTAGCTCTGATAATATGACCGTCATAACCGCAGACCTGTCACGTGACCCGCTCTGCTGCTGTCCTGGGTGCTAACCAGCCCCGACGAAATGTCAACAATGACTGGAATGAAACGACACTTTCTGCGGGCACGTTCACGTGAACGCGGCGTGAAAGTTTGAAATAAATAAATAAGCTTCTTACCTGCTCCAGAATCCTGCGGTATCTGCGGGTGGCTTGGTCGATCAAATCCCGCACGGTCCATCCGGCTTTACAGGGGACCACCACCGCCGTGTCCCCGAAAGTCACCGTCACTTTCATAGCGACTGTTAACACCCACGTTTGTGAGTGGAAAAAAGTTTTGCAAAGTGTGTCGACCGGGAGCTGCTCCCCGTTTGGAGGCACCTGTCCGTCGAAACTGGAGCAACAGGTGTCTCAGGTCAGGATGAAATCACTCCTCCGCCTCCACAGAGTTAAACTGCTGCGCAAAAAACTTCCACATTTAAGTCGTGAGGGTGTAAAAGAAACAAAGGTGTAACTACAGACTTACAGTGTGACTTTGTGTCATGCTGATCTGTTCGCTGATACTCCCAGACAAAACAAACCGTGACGGACGGGAACCCGGAAGAAATCACGGCGGCGCTGGCACTCCAGGAAACTACAATCCCACTGATACACCGCACCTCTCTCACTGAGTTAACCGTTTCAGTCATGCATCTGTATCCCAATAAAGTTTTTAAAAGTTTTAAAAGTTAAATAAAAGACTATGCAGGAAATGTAGTTATCATAAGAACTCTGTTATTACATAAAAATGTTGGCTATAATGTTCTATATCGTTTTCCTGAGAGAAATAAAAACAATAAAATGCATTTAATTCTAATTCATAAAGTAATTAACATGTTTATACATTTGCAATAACATCACGTCTCGATTAGGAATGATTATTTTCATTGCAGATTAATCTGTTGATTAGTTTATCGATTAACTGATTGGCTGTTTGGTCTGAAAAATTGTGAATTTTTGTTTTAAAAAGTCATAGATGAGTAAAAAAAACAAAACACTGACATTTAAGAACCTGTAATTAAAGAAATTTGACTTTCTTTCCCTTAAAATATTACTCAGACTGATTAATTGATTATCAAAACAGTTGCCAATTAATTTAATAGTCAATTAATTGTGTTTAAAAGTGTATTGGTGACAATATTTATTATGCATCCCTCATATCAGTATTTTTATTTCATGCTTCTTTACTTCTACTTTACTACAATTTAGAAGACAGTACTGTAACTTTTACTCCATTACATTAATTTCTAATTATTTTAATTACACAACTCATAATCAGCTCATAAAATATGATGCATTTATTTAGATTAATGCATTTAAAACTAATCAAATAATCATTCAAACATCAATAAAAGGTTTTTAATAGGTTATACTTTAACACTGACAGACCACAGCCTACTTTTACTTTGGATCTAGTAGGTTTGATCCAAAATCTTGGACATTTTATTGGACATTTAGAAGCTTTTAGGACAATTTAATCTTAAATAAACTTTCCTGAAAAAGTGCGATAAGCCATATTCTGTGTTTCCACACTCCTGCATAGTCGTATTATTTTATAGGACAGAGACAGAGAGATTATGAGGTAAACTGTCCACATGTATTTGCAGAGAAGTATATTAGCCTAACTCATTCCCTCTAATCCCCCTGCACACACACACACACCCCCACACACACACCACCACACCTCTGCTCACACACAACACATACTAATTGCCTAACCATTATTGTCTGTCATTTTATGTCATTAGGTGTGTTGTGAAATTGCCTTTATGGATATTAATGGCCGCTGACACGCTCCTGTGCCTTATTCCCGCGCATTGTTTGGTGTTGCTCTCGGGAATCTCCCCCCCACCACCACCACCACCACCACCATCAAATCAGAAAGCCGCCACGGCAGATGGATTCATAATTGGGACAAGCAATTATTTCCACTGCCACTGTAATTCATCCGAAATGTACGGAACGGAACAATGAAGGCCTGACAGCCCTCTTTGCCTCTTATTTCATCTCAGTCCTCTCATCCCCAATAAACAAGGTGAGTCTGGAGGAGGAGGAGGAGGAGGAGGAGGAGGGAGCAAGGTGTGAGGACAGGAAGCAAATAGAGAGATGGAATGAGAGGGAAAAAAAAGAGATGATCCCTAATTAGCAAATTCTACAGTGACTGCGTCTTTCGTCCATAATCCCAAGGCTGTGATTTTTAAGAGAGAACATAATTTCATACCTGGTTTAACACTGTGTTTAGAGCTGCTGAGAGTCTATGATGCTGGTTATATTCCCCCAGCTGCTGACTCATCAGTCGCTGCAACTTTGTTGTTGCCAGCACTTGGCTGCAGACGCACTCAGTCAGCAGGGGAACATGTGTGTTTCCGTACTACATGACTAAAACCCTGCTGCGAGCTGGGAAAATGACAGATAATGCTGTGCGGTAGCAGTTTTTCTATTTGACACATAAAGCGACGCTTGTCCCGTTCGTCCAAGGGTGACACCGCGCTTTGTGCCACACTCACCTGTCGGATCAAAAACGGCATTTTTCCTCGTCGTTTCCTCGCGGCTGCGCTTCAACTTTGCACTTCAGTGGCAATAAGAAATTGCTGGTTGGAATTTTGGAAAGTTTGGAGGACTTCAACAACCAGAAATCATCTGAAGTGGCGCCAGGAAAATATTTTGGTTGATGCTGGTGAGTCTTGATTGGGGATGGAGTGCTTCTGCAGTCCTCTGTTGGACATTTTTACTGTTTTTTGATGCACGATGTTTACAGGGAATTTTGCAGTTATGCATCTCAACCACCAGACCAGCAGACATCCTGACCACACAGCAGATTTATATGACACATAATGGGAACATGACAAGGGATCCTATGTTCCCAAGGCCCTAGGAACCTTGGAATACGGATCTTCCCCCCTGTATTCTTTCATGTCTCTTAACCGAGCTTAAACTTGAGCCGACTTTTTATTTCGCGCACAAGAAAATGTCCTGCTAACGTTCATAATGCATTTCTTCACCATCCAAAGTTTCCTAATGGAGCTTATAATTATTTCATCACTGGTTCCACAGTATTCTGAGCTTTTGGCTGTAGAACACGGCCTTTTTCTCACCTGTGTGTGCAGATCGGGTGTTTCTGTACAAAGATGGTTGAATATGACCCCTTCTCAGTGGATGTTCTTATCATTTTTGATCTCATTTTTTATAGAAAGCTGATGTTTTCCCCTCAAAAAGACTTGCAAGTGAACCTTGAGTTTGGAATATTTTAGCACAGATATGTATCCAGATGCTTTCATGTCAAATACCTTGTAGATAGAAAGCGAAACTGCACCCATACACACAAAGGCTCTAACATACCAGCCAGTACATTTCTCAAGTTACCACATTCTCCCGTTTGTTCAAGGTGGCTCCTGCCTCTCTGCGCTGAGAACAACAACGGACTACATGACAGAGGCCTCAGCGTGTCTTCACACTGCAACATGTCAACAGAACAGAAATGTCAGAAATGCAGAGCAACACAACACACAGGCAGGCAGTGAGAATCTCATGTCATCTACTCCCACGTCAGGAAAGAAAGGGGCAGACGAGTTCGACAACAACGCCTCGTTTCAGTGTTTGCGCAACACTGAAGTAACTCTGTGATGTCACTTCCTCTATTAATAGAGCGGCGTGCTCACCTGTATGTGGCGTTGAGCAATAGGTGATGCAAAAGCAGCAAGAGTTTGTTGATCAGAACTGACAAAGGTTTGGAGTGAAGACGCTGCTGTGCGCGAACGGTCTATCAAGCCTTTCTTTTGAGCCTTTTCAATCTTCTGGAAGTGAGGCGCGCCAGCCAAAGTGTTGGCCGTCAATAAAAGCCCAGAGATGGTTTTTGTTGTTTTGTTCGTCTCTCTGAGTGCAATTTACAGGGTTGGCTTGTCTGGGTCGATAGTCGTGTTGATTTGCTTTCAGTCTTCAAGCAGTGCCCCTTTTCTAAAGAGCAAAATTGACATGTTCTCAGCGGCAGTGCCACCACCCCTGTGTTTTAGCTCAGTGTGAGACTGAAGCTGGTCAATAGCTGAGACTTGCTTCACTTCCTGCTGCGCTGCTTACAATTACAGGCCCTGAATCAGTAGCAAGGATTACTCATAAAAACCTGCCCTCGCTCTGTGTGTGTGTGTGTGTGAGAGAGCTGTGTGTAGCTGCGCAAGTGGAGCAGGAGAGATAGCGCTCGCAATCACAAAATATGACTTTCATCCAGCATGAGGATTTCATTTCAGACCTCAGGTATAATATTCATGCTGCAAAATTGCATTTCTTTTGTGTGCGACTGCTGAAAAGCTCAAATCGAATAGCTAAAGGCGCTCGCCTGTGAATTACAAGTGTTGCCAAAGTTGCCCGAATTGTTGTCTGGAATAATCACAGTTATTCACAGCAAAACAGCTATCATCAGGCGCCGTGATCTATGGACACACAGAGATGCTTATTGTACTTTGGAGCTTATTACACTTCTCCAACTTTGTGAAGCGCTGCTGGGAGGCCACTTCCTCATGGACTTTTTGCAGGTATAGTATGAGGACGAGTGTGCAGAATTATAAATGTGGGAGGAGGTCGGACTCTTTGATGTTCTTCTGTCCTATAAACCAACATGTTATATATATAGTTGACTGTATTTATATAGTCTGTAGGCTACAGGCCATTCCAACTCCCTACACTTCAAATACGGTGACTAAAGGTCTGTGGCACTCTGCCAGAGGGTCAGTAAAAGTTTTAAATTATCATGATATAAAATATGTATTTTTTTTTACAAACAGCATCATAGTTCCACAAATAATATTTTAAGTTGCAAATTTCTGCAAAAACTTGCAAAAGGAGTCCTGCACACCGTCCAACTTGCAATATATCTTTTTTTTTTTTTTTTTTTTGGCTTATGACGGTCTAGTATCGAAATGTCGCAAATAAATGATGCACACTATTTTTCATACATGAAGTTACATAAGTTATATGCATTACACCTAAACCCAAGTTGCAATACCAGACAATCGGAGACCTTGCTGCTGTCCGACTGCCTCGGGGAACGGTAACAATAACTGCCGCTGACAAACTAATCACCCTGACATTTTTTCCAGACGTGACGCTCTTCCTTCATGCCAGAAAAGATTTAGAAACCGCAGCTCTAATTGTTTCCTGGGAGATTGTCCTCAGTCTCTTCTGAGCAGATCATTTAGGGACTGACTTGTGAATCTACCCCGTCTTTTCCTAAACTTACCTCAGCAGTTCCTCTGCCTTTATTTCTAAAGTCTGCTCAGTTGTTGCATATTTATTATCGCTGATTTGACCACAGAGCCCTGCATGCACAATGTTTCTGATGTTAAAGAGCAGCACTGACAGATGTACACAGTTCGAGTCCATGCAGTATAATCACTCCTATCGTCAGCGACAGGGGAATTTGTCTGAAACCTGCTGGAAGCGATCTCTTTAACCCCTGTCATATTGGACAAGTGACCCAGGAAACACTCAGCTTTTGGTGTTAACCCCAGCAGGCAGAACTCGCGGTCCAAAATCAGGGGCTCAGCGCCGGGTCAGCTCAGTTCCGCTGAGTGTTTGACCCGCCTGGAGCACCCCACGGTGAACCGTGTGAAACACAGAATACAGCCATGAGGGCTTTAAAAGGAAAACTCCTGCACCATTTAATATCATTATATTATCCCTGGGGATTGTGCCTGAAGTTTTCTGACAGTTTTCACCTGGCCTCTCTGTAACTTCCTACACTGTAGGTCCCATATTTTATGGCATAAGTTCCATTTGATTTTTATGACTTGCATCATTTCTCCCTCTGACATTTACAATAAAACATATCAAAGTTCATCAGTCCAAACTCTGCGCTGGTTTTCTCATAAAAACCTTCCCCGCATAGGATTTCCACCTTTTATCCAGAAGGGCCTCCAGCGTGAGATAAAGGCAGACGATTGTGAAAAACTTATCAGGGTTTTATTATGTGGTGTCGAGTTGGACGTATTCCAAGCGAAATGTTTGGGAAGCCCACAGAAAGACAGGAATCGAACAAAATGCACATTGTGGATCGTATTTTGTTTTACATTCTTTTGAGTCTTTGGAACGCTGCAAAACCAGGAAGTCCTATTCTCCTGTTTCAAACACTGGAACCTTCAGAATAAGAGCCAGGTTTCCAAAATGCCAGTGGAGTTGTATGAATCTGTATCTGTTCAGCCATCAGTATTCAGGATCAGAAGTGGGCATGGTTTCCCGTTAAAAAAGATGAAAATATTCTAAATATGGCGTACACTTAAATGAAACCTTGATTTTTTTTTTAGGCATATGTGCAGGTGCTCCTCGTTGCTCCAAACTCTGACACTGACTGTGAATAAAAACCTCAAACAACCCCACAAAACAATCCAAATTACCCCTTTAACGTATGACGTACAGGTGTAGCTGCATGTCACCCTTTCACACATCAGAAACATCTGTGATGCAGCTGCTGTGTGTGTGTGAGAGATATTTTTAGAGCGAGCACACAGCTGTTAAATGCCAAGCATTTATTTGAAGAAATGCATCCTTCTCTTTGATCGAACACTCCAGGAAAGCTGACTGAATGTGTCTCGTTATGCAAGCGGATGAGTAAGGTTTCGGAGCGTCTCTCCGTTGGAAAGAAACCAGGAGTGAGTTATTATATCATCAGCAGCATAAAAGATCATAGAGCAGGTTAAGAGGGAAGAAATCATCGCAGTCAGAGGCAGGACGTGGATTTGTCGATTACATCAACGCGCCTGCACATATTTTCGCACCCCTTTTCAACGAGGAAACGTATTTTCTCACTTTTTTCTCCGGCGAGGAAGCCACAAACGAGAAGCCGTTTCATCTTTGACTGTTGCACACGCCTAATTAGACTAATTAGATTTTTCTCAGCTGAAGCCCGGAGTTTAACAAGACGCGACTCTCGCCCTTTGCACCGTGCCCCTTGATGGGTGAGAATGAGACTTTATATTCACCAGGCAGGTAGCACATCACACACTCCCTCTCACACACACGCACATCCCTTAATGGATCAAATTAGCGCTCTGGCACATAAACCTCTGTTTTCCACCCGTTCTTTCTCCCCATCCCTCGCGCGTTCTCTCCCCGTTCTCCTCTCTCCTCGTTCCTTCTGTCAGAGACAATCGCTGGGTAATTAAAATCTACACTGAGACAAAAAAAAAAAGTTGCTTTAATTTAAGTTCATTATACCGTGTCAGTCTCCGGCTTTGCAGGAGATCTTTTTTAGAAATCCGCTGCCTTGAAACCATGGCAACTGCCGCGTAACCTCGTTTTACGCCTAATCACAGCGAGAGCGGCTGCTAAACATTGATTTGGACGATTACGGGGCCACGTTTGCAACAAAGGCAAACAGGGCAGCAGCGACGGTTGGGAAAAGGTGAAGTGCGGAGGTGGCGGCGGTGGGGGAGCGAGCGAGACTTAAGTGCTTGGAGGGGAAATGAAAGAACAGCGTGGTGAGGCTACATAATCTAGATAGTTTAATGGCTCCAAAATGGCACCTTTTTCTCGTAAACGTCCCGGTGATGTCATTCTTTTCAATCTAGCGTCTGACATCCTGCAGCCGCTCTGCCTCATGAACTTTTCTTCTCCGCTTATTCAATTTGACCAGGAGAACATTTCTGTTTACAGCAGGCGCCGCTGACAACCTCATCCGTTATCACCACGGCAACCTACTGTAGAACCACGGTTACACACTGTTTATGTGCTTCTGCCTCTAAAGCTCGCCTGTTTAAGTTTCAATTTTGCACGTTTGAAATGGCCACAAACTATTTATGAAAAAAAAGGTGTAATCAAAACTAATTTTGGGATTTAAATTGCGTGATCTTGTGATCTCTCCTGAATCCAGCTGCCTTGCAAGATAAGTGCAAAGTTACACCAGTGGAGTTCGTCCTTCATAGAATGAATTAATCATTCATGGACTCAAATTAATAACTTTCGTGCACTTTTTTCCCCACAATTCTTCTTGTGCTCCACTCTGCAGGCAGCTGGTTGAGAGTGATGGCAGCTTTTTAATTCAAATTCAGCCACTGATACAAAAAAAAAAAAAAAAAAGTAGTTCTAATGAAAAATACAACAAGGTCTGTGAGTTTTTGAAATGGATTTTTTTCACCACTTTGAGCACCAGTAGTGAAATCCCATCAGGCTGGTGGCAGATTCGCAATCAGAATGAACCATGTGTTTTTGCGATTTTGGTGAACTGATCCTTTAAACCCTGACCGCTGGCCCACGACAAGGGCTTCGAGCTCTGCAAGCGAGCAAACCTGGATTTTATTACGAGCGGGAGGGGCCGTCCAATCGGTCGAGGCCTCAGAGGTCAAAGGTCAAAGAGGGAAAAAGTTGAGAAAGGCTTTACTGTAATAACAGCCGCTCATTATGGGATATCATTACCTTCTCCAGCGAGGTCAGACGTTTGTTTTGTCTGACCCGGCTTCAAAGGGACACGGTCGAGCTCTGTTGCTGTTGCGTGACCCTGGGGTCAAGTTGTGGGGATTCTGGGTAATTGCCATTATGACTGGGGCTCATATAGAGGAGAACATAGCGAGGTTAGAGAAATAAATCCACGTCCGCAGCTCCTCTGTCGTAGGCGTAGGTGCGCGAGGAGGCCTTTATCGGGGAACTAATGACGATCCATCGACCAAACACATTCAATTAAGTTATGCAAATGCACTAATTGCAAATGCATGGCAGTCCTGCCTCATCGCTTAACCCGTGGTAACCTGTTTAAAGGTTTCCATACAGGCTTACAGTGAGGATCAGGAGACGGATCCGTCTCTGGCATTCAACAGTGGATGAACAGAGATGGGAAAAGAGTGTGTGTGGGAGGCAGGGAGAGGAGGGTGTGTGTGTTTCTGCATGCACACTCTGAGATAAAGGTGCTAACTAGAACCATAAAGGGTTCTTGAACTTCTCCCTATAGGAGAACCCTTTTGAGAATTTCACGGCAATTTGCTGCAAGAGATTTTTGAGTTTTGAGTGCAGAAATAATTTCAGCAGATAAACTTGAATCTTCGGTCACAGTGAGCTGTGAGCCTTATTTGTCATTAATGTTGTGACTGAAAATTAAATGGTTTTAATTGAACTGACTATTTAAAAACTTGGGAGTTTGAGTTCAAGACACAAAAATCTGTTGCAGTAAGTTGAAATGTTGAGTTTTCTCAATTTATTCTTGCAGTGTAGGATGTTTTATCAACCATTTCAAAGGGTTCTACCTAGAACCCAACATAAAAAGTTATATCTAGAACCATGTGTGGAAGGTTTCCACCCAGGAGGTTCTACCAAGAGCCGTTATACATCTACGACCAATCCATGGTTTTCTGCTGAGAACCCTTTAACATTCCAAGGGTTTCATTTTGAACCCACCCAGAATATTCTACCGAGAACCCATGTATATTACAATGGTTTCAACTAGAGCTCACCCAGGAGGTTCTACCAAGAACCCTTATATATGTTAAGGGTTTCATCTCAAGACTAAACAGGGTCTATTTTCCAAGGGTTTCATGTAGAACTCACCCAATTTCCAGAGTTTAAATTGAGGAAAACACGATCCTTGAAAACCTCTTCTCTCCAGAAGGGTTCTTTGGATGAAAGGGGTTCTTCACGGAACCTCTAATCTGACAAAGTACCCATGATGAGCTCTTTCTTTAAAAACGAAGCAAATGGTTCTTCAGAAAGAACCCTCATTTCTGAGAGTGTACACGAGCAGGGGCAGAGAAGAAAAGAGAGATCAAAATTGCCCCTCTGCCAATCAAAAGACCCAATTATCACTCTCAATCAGCACTGGAAAGACACAAAGAGCTGCTCTCATACAATGGATCAGTGGTCTAGACCAGAACAATTACTGCATAATTAGTTCATCAGACGCTCCCAGATTGATCCAGCTTTGATTTGCATGTGGAATCGGGTCGGGGGGGTGGAAAGCCTGGCTTTGAGCATCCGCAGGATGTTCCCATCACGGCGATTTAAAAAGTGTCCAAGAGAGAGGAGCGATTCAACGAGGCAAAAACGACAACGGTGAGGAAAAAGCCTCAGTCCATCACCCTGTTAAACACATTATTGGAACTTTTGCTCGGCCTCATACTTTTTTTAGGGAAGGATGAAGGATCAGGGAGTGGAGAAATCACTTTTATATCCCTTCATCCAGGGTGGAAAGATGAAGCTCTGTTTAACCTAAATGCCCTTAATTTGAAACTGTCTCCATGAGAGCAGCTTTCGGTGATGAGGGTGCCTCCGCCGCCGTTATGGAGCGGACTCTCTGCAGCGCGTGATTGCGAGACAGAGGGTGTTATTCACTTGACCGGCCTGGACCTGATTCTACAAAACGGAGCCCCGATCAATGACAAGGAGGCGGCGGAAGGAGGGAGCGAGTGGTCTGAACTCGTCACGGCGGGTGGGGTGGAGCGTCACGCTGCGTTTCTTTCACAGTCCGGGCTCGATCACTCTCGGGGAGAGAAAAGGCGCCCTGCTCCCTCCGCAGACTGTGAATAGACCGTGATTGCCTGCGATACAAAGGGACAAGGGTACAGGTAATGACTGTGTGCTTTTGACAGACACCACCCAGCAGCGGCTGCATCGCCGAGCCGCTCCACCATTTGATTTGGGAGAGCCGTTGCTATGGCGACTGCACTAGTTGATTGGCGCCCTCCGCTTTTGGGAGGGGTGCGATTTCCATACCGCATTTTCCAGATTCTGGGGAAGTGTTATTTAACAACCAAGAGAGGTTCATCCACTGCGAAACCTTTAACGGAGCAGAGGCGAACATATTGATTGATTAATGTCTTGAGACCGTGTTTGATTAGTTTTGCAAATAAACTCATCATGAACCGTCTTTTCAGAGTTGAAGGTACAGCTGAGGACTCTGAGGTTGTGTCCTCTGTGTTTTTTAGGATGGGATTTGGGGATTTTATCAACCTGGTAGGGAGCTGACCTTCAACAAGTGGGTATTTAATTGCCCCGCCTCTTAGATATTAACTTTATATGAGGGTTTATTTCCCACTGGAGATGCACGTTTCATAGTCCCATTTCTGTCCCCTTCACTTTTATTGTTCAGGTCGACTTAGCCACTAAAACTGTCCTCTGACTGTCCAGCCACTGTTGTCCACATAAGACAAGAGAGAAGTTGGTAAAAATGTTGATGAGTCGACTTCTGGTGGTCCCGGGCCTGAAAAGCTCCTGTGCCAGTGGGATAAACACCAGCCAGTCCAAGAAGTGTCAGCTAGCTGCACGGCTAACTGAGCTAACTAGCTAATGGCAGCTACAGTTAGCAGTTAGTTTAGTGTAAAGCTATCCATCCATTAAGTAAAACTCCAGAAACTGGTTGTTTTCTCCATAAAATACGATCCAGTTCACAAAATTTCTTATGTGAGTGGCCGGTGCTACAAAGTGCAGTGTTTCTGTTTTTGCAGAAATGTGTGAGCGAGGAGGGCATTCCTAAATTCCTAAATACAGCCAAGGCCATGTTACCTTGTGACTATCAATTTCCTCTAATCCCAGGCCCGTGTATCCCCATTAATTCAACAATACACCGTCTTGTATCTCCTTTTTCTCATCGCACTAAATCCAAACGACTCTTTCCCAAGGAATGGTATAAATATGGATTGACTGAAGCAGCGGGAGCATGGAAATAAACTCTTGGCTCCACCTCTCAGCGCTCAGGTCGATGGCGGGGTTAAGTCCGGGCTTACAGCTGCTTCATCTAGACTACACCGAGGCTGAGGATGAAAGGAAGAGCTATTTCTGTCCAGCTCTCCTTTGTAATTAGGGAGGAATCCATACAGCGAAGTTTCTCAACCAAGTCTACAATTCTGCCGAACCATAATTCACTTAATTACTCCGAGACGCCTCTTTGATTCAGTCAATATCAAAAAGAGCTTTTCTGGAGGAGAGGTAGGAGAATGATAGTAATTTCGAGGCTGTTTGGCTCCCATTCGCCGCCGTAAGGAGCACTGCTCTTTTTTCCTGGTGAGCAATAAACTGATTATAGATGAGAGGTTGTCAGATATGTCTGTTGTGCCTTTTTCACTCGGTGACAGGGATTTAAAAGTGAGGACTTCAGTGGAAAGTACACTTTGAGTCCCATAATAGAAGAAAAAGCTAATATTGATCCCGTCTTTCTGTCTGCTTCATGTCCTCCAGCCATTGTGCAGACCTGAGAGGCTGCAATTAACTCTAAATTCACTTGATTCAAAAGGTAAACTGGAAATAAAATTCAGACAGTAGAGGCGCGGCTTCAGTTTACACATTGTAAACCTCAAGAAACAAGAAATTTTACTCTGCATAGGTTTTGTGTGGAAGCTGTTTACAATAAACCTTTAAGTTGAGTGAGTGAACTGACAGTGCTTGTGCAAGTTCTTCTAAAGATTTAAAGAAAACAAGTGTGATTTGAAGGTGAAATCCACCTGACACGCACTAAAATAAATCCCCAAACATCTCCACTGGAGTTGGGTGAACCTTCGGGATTTGTAAGACCTCTCTATAGGAGCCTCGAGGCGACAAAAGGCGGGGTGCCACTTACCTGCTGGAAACCCTGCCAGTATTTTTTCCCCTCCTAACCAGAGAGGGAAAACGCCAGGCCTTTGCTCGAAAGCCCCCTCTCTGCAGGGCTAAGATTAGAGGACATTCCTCTCTGTTTCCACTCGTGTAGGGAGCGCGTCAGTGGTCGCCGCAGCCCTGATGTAACGCGCGGTCTCCAGCGTCTTTGAAGTGGCTGGATAAGCCGGGGCCTTGGACGCGGGCGAGTTCAAAAGAGTCCACGGAGGGATTTTGAAACAGAGGGGAGGAATCCGACTCTTCCTCAGATCATTTCCAGCCTCATTTCCCACCGTGTCAGCGAACAGTCAGAGAGGGGGGGGTAAGAAAAAAAAAATCCTGGAAGGTTTGCAGGCGACGGAGTGACTCAGACATTTGTGTCGCTTCATTCTGGGAGGGCAGACAGAGAAAGGAAGGAGAGAGAAATCTCTGAAGAGTGAATTCATTTTGACATCTGTGTCTTTGATTCAGAAAGACAATTAGTGAGCAGCTAGAGAAAAACATGTTTTACCTTATTATTCTATCAGCCGTACATGCATGTCTCCATCCTTTATCTCTACAACTCACCTGATGAGTAAATTTGCATGAGATGTGACAGAAATGATGGAAAAACTCTCAAAAACTTAAAATCTGCAGGTATGCAAGCATCTCCATAAGACTACTGAGCAAAATGCTAACATCAGCATCCTAAAATGCTGTCAATAACATGTGAATGCTAATGTTTAGCAGCTATAATTTGAACCTTGTCTGCATGTTAGCACTAAACACACAGTCCTGCTGATGAAAATCACACTTGTTTTGCAGTATATCGAAAGTATTGCACAAGGCAAGGAGAAATTCAGGAAAGATTCGTCCTTTCAAAACCATGTGTGTCAGAACATTTTGTGCAAAATTTCATGCTTGTTTGGATTGTGCTTGCAGTTTTTGATAATCTGAACAGCTTCTTTGCTAACAGCTAGCTATGTGGGATGATGAATCTGGCTCCCTCCACAAAAATCCAGTGGGATTTTCTATTGGATTTTGGAAGCACAAAATATTCATTTTAAAATGATTTTATTGATTTAACAATGTTAGATATGTTGAACTATTTCACCAAAAGTCATTGGGATCCATCTTCTGGGGATCTTGTCCAAAACTTACTGTCAATCCACCCAAAAGTTGAGATATTTCAACCGGAACCAAAGTGGTGGACTGATGACTAGCGTGGCTAAAGACCAGTTATTTTCCTTTTGGCTCTCCTTCTTTCCTCATCGTGCCCTTCTGCCTCCTGTAATCCAGATCGTGCTGCAGTCATCATTTAGCTGCCTCAATCACTGCAGAAAGTGCTGACAGTCAAAGAACCGGTGGACTGAGGTGACCAGACCCCGGAGAGGACAAACTGACCTCAACCTCAGCGAGACGAGAAGTCACCAGCTGTGTTTCCAGCGCCAAGCGGTCCTGCCAGGGCCCGGACAAGCTTGACATGCTTTTCACTCCGGACTGAAAATAGCCCTCGGTTCCCCTTCAGCGTTGGAAAAACATTCTGTACGTGCTGTATATCACAAAAAGATTAGTGCGTGCACATGGCCGCTAGAACGGAAAATCCTACATGTCTCGTGTATCATCGTACATGTTTGATTGTAACTCAGCCTGACATGTTTGGTATCTTTGGAGACGACGGGGTCTTGACTAGAATTCAAAATGAAGTTTAGTGGGTTTGAACAAAGCTTGGCTGCTCATCATGTGCTTGAAGGATCTTAAACTGCAGCCAAGCAGACGATGCCTCCCTGCTGGAAACAAAATGTTATAATAATCACACAAAAGTGTTGTCTTTGGGAACGTTTAGGCACATGAATAATGCGTAAGGCCTGGCTATAAACTCCAACGAGACAGTGACCGTATCTGCGATGACGAATGGTTTAAGTGTCGTCTCAATCACAAAATCATGGGCTACTATTTCTAGATAAAACTGAGATACAAATACAAAAGAAAACAAGTATTTACCTCTAATCGTGCACATAGTTTGGTGTTAAAAAAGTAAAAATTTCAGCTCTTTCCAGGAATAATGAGCCCATAAGTCTGGATTCATAATCGTGCACAGTTTTTACTGGAACTACTTTTTATCAGAGCAATAATCGTGATGAAAACTGTTGACAGCATTGAATATTTCAATGCTCTGAGCACCAAAAACCAAAACAAGCTCCTGGCTCGATGTTGCCCGGGGCTGCGTTCATCCCAGACTGGTACAGGATGTACGGTCCAGTACGCTACGTTCTCCTCTTAAGTACACCCCGGGAACCAAATACAGTAATTACTGTCAAATTAGCCCGGTACACTCTAATTATGTCTGCATCAGAACAAGTGCCGAGCATGAATTCTAAAGTGCGAGCGTTGCGTGGAAAGTTTTGGCAGGCGAACTGGAGCTGGAAGAGCCTCCTGTGTCATTTAGATCTCTTGTTTGGGAGCGGTAAGGTTTTCCCAGAGTCACAGGGGCTGTTTCAGCTGACAAAAAAAAAAAAAAAAGATGACCAAATGAGAAGGCTGCTATTGTTGACTTCTGGGTGAAATCGAAGATCTGTCACCACAAATTTAAAGTGGTAAAATAAACCGCTGTTGTCACTGTTTTGTGCCTGTAGTCAACCAGATCGAAACCGCAGCACTGATTCATTTATTAACTGTGAGTGTCGTTCTGTTGATGGAGCATCACAGTAGAAAATGCAGAAATGTGTCGTTCTAAAGCGGCGATTCTCAACCTTTTCATGTTTCGACCCCCCAAGAAAAATCAGGTTGCTGCTCTCGACCCCTCAGACACCCCACACTGTAAAAAAAAAAGTTGAGAGAACTCAAAATTTCAAGGCAACAGACTTCAATATGTTTTTGAGTCTCTTAAGTTTTGAAATAAACTTTGAATAAAGTTTTTCTGACCTATGATCTTTACCTGAGATGATCAACTTTTCTTCTTTAAATAAAATTTTAAGTTTATCTTAGTTTTGTTTTGAAACAAAAAAAATGAAATTTAGAAACTAAAAAATGTCAAAAATTGGTCAGTCTTGATTTGTGTGGTTTTTTTTTTTAAATACAATGTTTTAAGTTCAGAATTTACTTTTATTCATTTGATAAACTTGAATTTTTGAGGTTTAGAAACTTTTTTTTGCACATATTGTATTGCAGTAGTTGTATGCAGAATCGTTTTTTTCTTATTGACCACATGAGAACATCAGTCGGCTACAACTGTTTTTTTAGATCCTTTAAATAAAATGGACCAAACCACAACCCCCAAAACCGCCGTGTGCTACAGTGACTACCGCTAGAAGGAGGTGAGAAAATATTACTTTGTCATTTGTGTGAAAAGAGATTCCTGCTTCTGTTCTTTTGATTCCTACTGAGCCAAGTGGAATAAAGCAAAGTTAACAGGGTATTTCAGTATTTCAGGTAATGGAGTACTGGTCAGTCCAGCCAACATCCACACACTGAAAGCTCCGTGCAGAAGTGAAATTCAAACAAGAAGGAAGGAGCCTTGGGGGGGAAAGTAGAAGTGAGTGACATTAAGTTCCCGTTGCTGCTTTCACCTTCTGCACCGCTGTGGCCATCAAGTCGCAAATCCAAGTTGCCCCTGAGCAAAAAAAAAAAAAAAAAAAAAAACTCTGCTCCAGGTGGGGTCTGATTCCTCAGCGTGTTGCTCTGCTGGTCACCACAGCAGCTCACACACACACACACACACACACACACACTGACCAGCTGCACCAGTGGAGCTTGTACTGTGCTTTTATGCATTTGATACAGCATACATTTCCTCTGTGCGCCTCTCTTCACTGGCCTGTCAAATTGCCTGTTGGAGGAAAAGATGGCGATGGTGGAGCCTGAGCCGCCTTTTTTTTTTCTTTTTTTTTTTTTTTTAAATCACGGACAAAAAAGAAGCCCACAGGTTGTCTGTCCATGTCTAAGTGACAGGTGTCCAAGGCTGAGAGAGTGTGTGTGTGTGTGTGTCTGGTCAGACGACAGATCCTGCTAATCCTGTCCGTCCCAGAGGACAGGCAGTGTGACTGGGTAATTGGCCACTGACTGAGCAGGACCACTCTGGAGGCGCTGCTTATTGAACCACTGTCAGAGAGAGAGGGGAGGTGGAGGAGGAGGTGGAGGCATAACGAGACTGGAGAGGAATGGAGGAAAGAAAGAAAGAAAGAGAGAGAGAGAGGACGAAATCAAGAGAAAGGAGCAAAGAGGAGTGATACACTGTAAAAAAGAAAATCATACAGGAATTTAGTTCAATCTGTACTCAAGTATAAGTACTGTTACACTGCTAAAATATACTGAATTACAGGTAAAAGTACTGGTGCAATACTTAAAATACTTAAGCAAAAGTACAAAGTATTTGTTGCAAAAACTACTCAGAGTATTAGTTACTTTTCATGGCTGATGTCGCCGCCACATCTGTTAAATATCCATGAATGCATTTTAAATTGGTTAAATTCTAAACAGGAATTAAATGATTAATCATTAACATCCTCATTCCAGATGTGTGCTGCTGCAGCGTTTTGTTTTATTTTTCATACTCAATTATGATTTTAAGTAGATAGTAGTGCGTACTTAAGTACCAGTAAAAGTACATACTCGTAAAAATACAAGTACCCCAAAAAACAACTTAATTACAGTAATTTGAGTAATTAGATACCTCCACCACTGCTTAATATAAATATACAAGTTGTATTTATTAAGTTAATTTAATGGGCCTTTAATCTTTTCTCATTAATTTACAGTGATTATACAAGTTTTATTCATTTATTTAAGTTAATTGAACTTTTAGTATTTATTTTCACAACACTTACAAACTTATAAACATGAGTTGAAATGATGAGTTGAATAAACGCACAGGGTGGAGACTTTATCGAACCAACTCAAAATTATTCAACTAACAAAAGATTTGTTGGTTCAACTTAATATCTTAAACTTATTTAAGTGAACCAATTTCAAGTTTATTTGACCAGAAAACTTTGTTTTGAATCACAACAAAATTTTCTAAGTTAACACAAATAGTTTTTTACAGTGTACAGATTCAAAGCGAGAAAGAAAGAGCGAGGGTGGGGAGCGAAATAAAGCGATGGAGAGAGTGTGGGTGGGCGGACGAGGTAGAGAAGAGGGAAGAAGCACAAAAAAAAGCGAGAGAATAAAAGTGAGAGTGAAGAGTGGAGAATTTTAGAGTGACCCTGAAGCCACCGTTCCCTCCTCTCTCAGCTGAAATGTGACACTTTCATGATTACACTGACTGGACCCCCTATTTTTTTTTTTTTTGGAGGGGGGAGCGGTTTAATCTTAAAAGGATGAGCGGGCGAGCAGGAGATGGGGGGGGGGGGAGAGAAGGGGAGGCATGGTAATGGAAGTCTAGGTTAATACTTCCCTCCTCAGCTGGCCACCTAACAAATTGCCTTGTAAAAGCAGGAGCGATGGATAAATAAAGAATGGAATAAAAAAAGTATATCCCTCCAGCAAATTGGCTGTCATTGGATTATCCCCTATAAAGCAGGATTTGTGTGTGTGTGTGTGTGTGTGTGTGTGTGGGTAGACTTTGGGGTATATGTGTGACCACCTTCTTGCATCACATAGATGTCGAGTGTGTGTGCGTGTGTGTGTGTGTTAAGAGATGGCTGGTAGTATCAGGCCCTGGCAGAAAGGGTGGAAGGCGAGAAAGGATTGGACGAGCGATCATTGCTTCATCGGCTCCATTAAACACACCAATGGCCTGTAAATCAGGCTGTCACAGCGACACTCATCCTACACACACACACACACACACTCTCATGTGGCAGTGACAGGTAATATCATGGTGAGTTGACAAAGTTATATGCTAGCAAGTTTAAGTTGTATTTACAGTGCATATATTCATTAAGACTGTATAGGGCACAAGTTTTCAAATTAAATTGAATATAATGCAATATTTCTTTTTATATTTCCTCCCCAGCTAATTTGCAAATGTTTTTTTTTTCCAGTGGTCTTTCATAGAGTACATGTGAGCTAAAAAGTAAAAGTCGCACACAACCAGTAGATCGAATCCCGACCGAGCTCACGATTACATTCCTGCTCATTCTTCAAGTTTTTTTCCTGGATTTTTTTGCACACTTGGGGTCACATCCAGCAGATACGGAGCAACGCTAGCATTTATTAAGAGTTTGGCTACCTGACGAAGGTAAGTCTGATATTCATTCCCCTTTTAGCTCCTGAGAAACATATCAGGCTCCTTATAAAGTCGAGTTTGGCATTTTTGCCCTCACCATCTTGTTTTTTCTCTCAAATTACACCAAAATTATTGAGTGCACCTTTAAATTCAAGCAAGCAGAATAACAATTGGGTTTAGACACTTTAACCGTGCTGCTACTGAGGCTCATCATTTTAAAGAGAACAGGTTGTGCAGTTTGTGTAAATTAGCCTACTCTTTGCGGTCTTATAATGTCCTCCGCTCGACAACAGAGAGGAACACACAGTCTCACAAATATGCATTTCATTGGAGGTCAGAGTTCAGAGCATCAGTGAAACAGTCCGTGTGCACCTTGATTGCTTCAGCATCACTGCTGTAAGTCCGGCTGCCCTCCAGGTGATCCGAGATTGAACGCGCCGCCGGTGCCAAGGACTGAATCAGCAGCTTTTTCCGTTATCTGATATCCCTCTCTGAGTCTGGCAGTCGCGCCCTGAGACACAGCAGAACTCGAGAAATCAAACACTTGTCACGTCTGAGAAAGTTGAAACAGAGGAATGAAAAGGTTGACAAAAACGTTCAAAAGATAAGAGACGGGTCGAGAAAAAAAAAGATGATGCGTGGGAGGTCGCGGAGCGGTCAGCGGAGGAACATCTTGTCCGAGCAGGAAAATCAATAAACGCTCGAGAGTCAACAGCGCGTGGGTGGTCCGTGGCGTGATTCAGGCTCATTAGCACGGCGTTTGACTCGAGTGTTTGACCTTCTACCCAACGAGTCCACGCTCACAGTTTTTTGGCCAATATGGTGGAAGTTTTGACAGATAATGAGCTACACTCTTACAAATAATGGTTTCAGGATGGCTCTTCCTGAAGACGTGGTTCTACCCAGAACCATTTGCTTCTTTGTAAGACTAGGGGTTCCATCAAGAACTAGACACTGTAATACAGATTGATAAAATGAATATATGATGGTTATTGTCCTGGAATGTAAAAAAGGGTTCTCAGTTGAACAGCCTCAGTGGGTTCTAGATTAAATCCTTGGAATATAAAAAAGGGTTCCTATTAGAACACCCCTGGTTGGGTTCTAGATGCAAACCTTTAAATATAAAAGGGTTTTCAGTAGAATCTCCGGGCTAGGTGGGTCCTTGTTGGCACCCTTGAAGGTGTAAAGAACCACCAGAGAGGGTTGTAGGTGTAACCATAATGCCACATGAGGGTTCTCTGTAGAACCTATAATGGTGGGTTCTGGCTGGAACCTTCCACAGATAGCTCTTTATGTTTGGTTCAAAGTATGACCTTTATAAAAGCTTCTACTTGGAAACAAAAGGGATTTTCCGACGGGGACAAGCCGAAGAACCCTCTGTGGTTCTTGTAAGTTCTTTTATTTCTAAGAGTGAACGCAGGAGTTGTTGAGCTGAGTGGACTCATCTGTTAATTAAGGCAGTTTTTGACACGTTCTCCCGCCGTATAGCAAATCAAACTCGACAAGACTTCAAAGTAAACAGGAAAAACAAACACCGGTGTCATTACATTACAGTGAATCAAGCAGAATTGAGCCGCGCTCATTACTCGGGTTTATTCAGTTTTGCTTCGGGGGGGAATTTACTTTGTTTTTCCGCAGCTCCTCTCCAATATGCTTCGGAAGAAAAAGCAATATACTGTCAAACAAAGAAATGTCCCCGTCAGTTTTCCATCCTTCCTTACAGTCATTTAAAATTAAATTAAAATGACTGATGGCAACCAATCAATGGTGGTAATTTCAGCAAATGATGCAGCACTGTTTCAAACTGTAGTAAAGTATTGATTCAGCTGCAGCCTGCAGTAAGCCATTTATCTTCCATTAAAAACAATCTCTTGTAATTACCTTAAACTGCTTTTTAGTATCATGGAAGGAGAAATTAGCCCGAGCTACTGTGTGCAACAAATTACGTGCCATTAAAATAAAATATATTAATGTATGCAGTCATCTCGGGGCTCCTGGAGGTTTTGAATAAAATGCAGTAATGTATGCGCTCATTTTGAATTCCCCGGGGTTCTTCTTGATCGCAGCAATCATAAAGATCATCTTGGGCTGCAGTGTGTCTTAGTTAGAGTGTCCTTGAGCAAGACACCAGATTCCTGGAATTTAAACTTTTCCGGTCATATTGTGAGCTTGTGCGTTTAAGCGTGCACCTGCTGGCTCCTGCACATTCAGGTCTGTGCTCGCAGGCTCGAAAGTGTGAAGTTTCAGCCTGTAAATCAGATTTTGAAAGTTTGCACAGCAAGTTATACGTCGTCAAACTTGATTTTGCGAGATTTCAAAATAAAAGCTCAAGAGGTCCACTACTTTCATCCAGACTGAGTTATCTTTCTAACTTTTATAAGTGCTGCTATGAAATTTGGTATAAATGCAAAGGATGAATCCAAATGACCCACCATCTTTTCATGTCCCACCACCACTTTGCCATAAAATTGGTGCAAAACAGACATGCATCCAAAGTTTCCAGAGCTGCTCTATTTTAAGCTATGAGTGATTTAATAGTCCATATGTGTTCTGTTCTAGGGCAACGCGGCACGTCTGTCGGTTCCTGATTTGACCTCTTGATGCCATCAAAAAGCTGCTGCCCAGTTCGGTTCAGTGGCGTCTGGCTGTCAGATAAACTCACTTCAATTTAGCTCAGTTCAGTACAAAACGTTGTTCTGTAACAAGGCCATCTGGTTTGCTTTGAAGACTGAGAAAACCTCTAATCAAAGTGTACGTCCAATCACCACGGCATAAAACGAGCGTTGATAAGACCACACATGGGGAACAGTTGCATAACAAGTCAGATCTTGTCAACATGAAGTGCTTATATAAGCATATGAAATCCCATTTTTGTGTCGCAGCAATGAGTCCCTTGTTGTTTGAATAATTAGCTCACACAGCCTTTAAAACGGTCGACCTGTGCCGACGAGGAAGCCATCATTCTTTCTCGCAAAGATTTCAGTCAGTGGTTCCTGTCTCGCAGCAATAACGTCACCGCTGCTGCGAGCTGCTGCATCCAGCGATCGATTCGACTGTCTAACATCCTCACGCTAACGTGTGAATTATGCTTTAAGCCGGGTTTTTGCTTTGATAAGGAAATCACAGGCCTCTCTGATGACCACCGAGGACGCCCCCGGCCAGTTTGAGGTAGCAGGCGAGATCTTTTGACAAGGTTAACAGATGATCAGTAAAGAGTGGCTCCCCGTGGCCCCGGCGCTCCTTCCTTCCTGCCTTCCTTCCCCCTCAGTATCAATCAATACCTGTTAACAAAAGCTCTGCGGGGCTCCTCTCCACTCTCTGCACTCTTATTCATATTTCAGGATGTTATTAGAGCGCGCAGCGAAATGTCAAGATCTTTACAAGGTAAATATCTCTCCGAATGTCACAGGAAGAGTCGAGGGGGGTGAAACTACTTTTCTTCTCTGCTCTGTTTTTCACTGTCAGAGCTGAGAGCTGCCGACATTAGGGCAAGAATGATTTCTCTGCCAGCGGCTATTTCACAAAGTCGTTTGTTTCTGCCGTGTTTTCAATGATCATATTGGCGTGGGTGTTTGCATTTTAATGGCTGGCTGCAGAGGGGGAGCTGCTGGTTTTTAATGCTAGAGGAACCTTTAAGCTAAGTACAAGGAATATCAGGGTAGAGCTGGTCAGGCAGCAGGGGAGAGAAGTGTAACTGTGTGAAATGTTGCGCTTGCACACGGCCACTACAATCGCCTGAGGACATCTTCCTCCTTGCAGCGCCTTTGTTGAGCTCAGCTGCCACAGCAGCAGAAATGGACCAACAATGAGATGAGGCAATGAGGCTGTTTCTTTGTCATCCACACACCGCCTTGCACCGGTGGACTGGTGGTGGTCCAATGTCCGAGACAGCGTGACAAAATGTCCTCCAAGGTGCCCTTCAAATGGAGAAAACATGCCAAAATGTCATCTAGGGTGCAGTTCTAGTGGAGCAAATGTGAGGGTACCCTTCCAGTGGCCAAAATAGTCCCCTACAATGGAGAAAAGGTGCAAATGTATCTTCTGAGATTGCTTTAAAGTGGAGAAAACATTGTAATGTGCCCTCTAAGGTGCCCTTCTAGTGGAAAACCGTGGCTAAGAGTCTCCTAGGGTGCTTTTCCAGTGGAGAAAATTTCATAAAGTGCCTTTTAGGGTGGTCTGATGTCCAGGAAAATATGATGAACTGCTGTCTAGAATGCCTTTCCAGTGTCGAAGAGGTGATACAGCTCCTTCTAAGGTGGCCCTCCAGCAGAAAAGACATGCAAAAGTACCTTCTAAGGTGCCCTTCCAGCGGAGAAAATGCTATAGTGCCCTCTCGGGTGCCTTTCCAATGGAGAAAAAGTGATATAAGGTGCCCATCCAGCAGAAAAAACATGGTAAAATGCCCCACTGCATGGTGCTTTTTTGTGCCCCTGCCCCTCAGACAGCCTGAGTCCACCACTGCTGCCTTGCACCGGTCTTCCTCGTCTCTCAAATCAAGCGAATGACAGTCGTGCCTGGGAAAATAAAGATCTGATCAAAGGGCTGTGATGAATAGATGAGCACGACCGGGCCTGCAGGTAGGAAGCGGTCTCTGCGGGGTCACGGGCCGAGTTAGAGCTCGTCTCTCGACGCGTGAGGTGGGCTCAGCTGCACGAGGGGCCTGTTGATCAGAAGAGAATGAGCGTCTGACTCTGGCGAGACATGCCTCCATCTCTTCTCCTCTCTGTTTTACACATCAGCAGTGACAACAACAACAGCCTCACCCAGGACATGAAATGTGTGTTTCTACCGGGGATCATGTCTATTTTTGAGTTGTTTGTTTTTTTTTTTTTTCCCTTACTGAACATCTGTGTGATGCTCCCGAGCGACAGCTACGCCTGCCTGATCAGCCAAGCAGAAAGACAGGGAGGAGAAGCCGGGAGAGATGGAGAAATGGTGGCGTTTCAGGTGATGATAACATCGTAGTCAACCTCTTGGGATTGTGGGTAATGAGACTCTCATGGGAGCGCCGGGCGCCGTTGCCAGCTCGGTGATGTCACAGGATGAACAAGCACAATCAAAGATTCATTTGACAGGAAGCACAAGAGCGAGGTTGTTGCTTTTCCAACGCATTTCTCCTTCCTCTCTTCTTCGTTGGTGACAGTGCGAGCGGCGACAGCTCCTGACTGACCTCATTCATCGTCCCTGTCTGCGAGGGAGATGTCTGTTTTCTGACAACCTCTCGTCTTCGCTTCAAATTTACCAGCCGTTTTCACTTTTTGCCACACGCACCGTCTGGGTAATTACGAGGTACGGCTGACAAAGCTACCTCTCTCTTTTTATTTACCACTCAGCTTGTTGACAGCACAGACGAGTTCTGTCTGTTAATCTACTGTGCAATCACTAAACTGTGGAAGCCCTGAGAGCCAAGTGAGGGAAAAAAATCTGGTAATCCATTTTCTCAGTCTGATCTTAATTGTTTTCTGTCCTGTGTTTGACTAAAAACATATTAATTCAGGTTGTTGTAATACTTACTTAACCCTCAAAAGACTGAAGACTTCTAAATAAGACTAAAGTATTTGTTTCGCAGGGTGTCTGAGGACCGAGCATCACTGTACATGCAAAACTTTATAAATTCATTTATTGATTTGGATGAAACTGGATCATATTTTATGGAGAACACAGATTTTGGTTTCCCCTCTGATGTCCTCCAGCTGCCCAGCTTCAAATCTTGAATTGTTTGCCAATTGCTAACTGTGCATTTTACTAACATTAGCTATCAGATGTAATTACCTAACTAACAATCAATGCAAATAAGTTAGCTTGCATTTTGCAAACACTGACTATCAGGTGCAGCTAGCTAGTTAATGATTGATGTAGATTAGCTTGCTAGTTATGTGGCATTTTGCTAATATTGGCTAGCTTAAGCTGGTTTTCTTTTCAGTGTAGACAAGCCTAGCATCATATCTACGAACAGGAAACAGGAAAGTTGACCAAGGTTCTGGATTTAGGAAGGATCACTTTAGATCAGATGGATCACTAACTTTATTTATTTCTCGTCTCTCAGGGCTTCTGTACTAAACTCTCTCAGATGAATGTTTTCATCGTCACCTTATATTGTGACGGCTGTAATTTCGCTTAAAGCACCTGGCGAGTCAGTGGATGCAGTTGTGCAAGATAATTGCAAGAACCTTGCGAGAGCGAAATCTCCCAATTATTCTGTCCATTTAACATCTTACCTCAGATCCTAAACTGATCCTTTTGGCATCCTCAAGGCTTTCATTTATTTGCACGGCTGCTGCGGCTGGAATTAACCGCGTCACGCTGCCTCCTCTGGCTTTGTGCTGAGGAGCACTGAGCGGGGATAAGATAAGGAAGAGCCGAACTTCAAGAACCAGAACAGCACACCTCATTTTACCCACCAGCCTGTGCTCATGAGGATGCACTTGTGGTTTGCTCTTGTCTAAGCGTGCGGTGAACTTTTGGTCCCACAGTGCCACCTACTGACGGAAACGGATCACTCTAAGATATGCAATGGGTCATTTCAGCACAGAGTTGACTTTTTCAAGCTTCTGACAGCCAAATTGCTCCTCTTAATATTTTATATGTTGCAACACAAAGTTAATTCTTGCATTATTTCCTGTTTAGACCAAAGGATGGGTATTAAACCACAAAACAAAGGAAAACAAGATTCAATCCCCCTTCTAAACCTGTCTGAACTTGCTATAAAATGGCAGAATTAAGTTATTCATCCCATTTTATGCAGAAAACTAGCCGATTTGTCTGCAATGAAAATCTTAAAATGTTGGTGGGGTCACCAGACGGGGACTTCATAGGAGGAAAAAGAGACTTGAGCAGAACAAAACTATTAAATCTTTCATCATTTCCCACTCTACTATAACCTTGTTGCGCTGGTGGAGCTGAGGTCTAGACATTGTGGAAAGGCAATAGCCATCCATCATGTCCGATTATGCCGTTTAGATGTAATTGCAAACCCTTAAGGATTGCTCCTCCATCCTCATCCATGCACGCATAGACACCGGCGTGCTGCACGGCGAGCACACACCTGCAGGGGGGAAGAAAGGCTAGAATATCACTGTTGCTCGTGCAGGCAGAGAGATGGAGAGCAGAGGGAGCGGGCAGCCACCTCCATACACATTTCACAGACAATCAAATTAGAGCTGGCGTTCGATACATCACTGACAAATTGTTTATTAAACAAAAGGCTTGAATTGCAGCATAACTGAGAAAGATTCAAGCGACGGGAGAGAGAGGTGGGAGCTGCAGGAGTCTGACTGCACACGTACTGTATTATATGTCCATTTAAGGAAGGCGGGTTTCCACGTTACCTTCAAACGCAACCATTTATGTCCATGAGTCACGGCTATTATTTAAAGATGTGCGAGGACATAAACACTGGAATAAAACAATGTCAGTGAGGTTGTGAGTGGAGCATGGCACTGACACTGTTAGTGTTTGATTCCCGATGGGGCCACCCACGTTTAAATGGCACCGTAAAGCACTCTGGTTAAAAGCGTCCACCATATGGTATGTTAATGTGCTCCGATCATTTGTTTCCTGCGTGTCATCTCCTGCAGGAACCTAAAGGTCACATGATTCATATTTTATTCTACAGCAGGCAGTCTGAAGTGACAGCAAGGTTTTAAGTGGAGAGCTAAAATACACATGCCCCATTATACATTTATCATCTCATAGATTCCCCTCTGAATGTGCATAACAATTGAATCTGAAAAGAAGCAGCTTGCTCCTTCATGCAGTATAGTCAGCTTCACAGCAGTTGCAATAAGTTGCAATGTCAGAAAAACAGAAAATATGCATCAAAACAGTTTGGAGCGACTGTAGAAACTTTCCAAACCGCTCCTACGACACAAAAATACTGCTATTTATAACAGAAATTCAGAGCTATGTGCAGTGCTGCAGGAAATGTGTCACAACATATAAAAAGTAAGATTTATCTGCGTTTTGAGACGTTTCAATTGACATTTTGATGTTTTATTCCCTGTGACTCTGCGTCTTTGAGGTGACCACAGCTCCTGTATCCTACCGCACACGAAAGACTGAATCTTAAATGAGCTGGGCGCCACGGAAAAGTCCATTCTCAGTGTTTGTGAGCTTTATTCAAGTTCACATCACGCTTAAATAAATTCCCATGAAAATAAGAATTGTTGTGTTTTCATTACATTAAATTTTTAAGGCGGTCAGTACTCTCTCGCTCGCCTTCGAGTAAGTGCGAGAGTGAGAAGAGAAAGTGAGACTTTAGAAGAGGGGGAAGAATTCACAGGACGAGGGGGAAGGGAAGAGAAAGTGCAAACAAAGGAGGGAAAGAAGAAGGAAAATATGGTTGGGGTCAGCGGACCTCGGGGTGAGGGATAACAGACAGCAGGCCGGCTGCTGCGCGGTCCGTCCCGGTGGGAGCGACATGAAATAACATCACGCTGGGCTCTGATTCACGGGCCATCAGCGGCCGTTTCCAACACGTCCCCACACAACATGGGAACCCGCACACACACACGCATGCAGAGAGCTAATGGACTGTTATTAAAAACATGCATCACACCACGTCACTACCGACCACACACAAAGCCACACACATCTGCACGTAGCTTCCACACACTCTGCGGGATAATCATCTCCCAGCCTGCACTGCAATAACAGCTGATGTATCATTTAGCAGAGCGCTGCGTTGACACGGCAAGGCCACGATGACACAAACACGCTCCTACTCCAGTGGCGAGTTTTGACACGGCCCTTTCTCCGCGCGCTTCGCGTCGGGCTGACCTCGTCTTTATCACAACATCCATGACATTTCTCACGGAGGGATCGCTGTCTCGCTCAATAGCACCGCCGGCGGCCTTTGTCACCGCGAAAAGGTCTTCAGCGCTGGGTGATTGACAGGCGTCATCGCCCCCTGTAGAGAATCAGGAGCTGACCTTTAGCCTCCTACCCCGCCCGGCATCACGGACTCCAAAGTTTCTCTCGAGGGAGCAACTTTTCTTTGTTGGTGTTACCTGACCTGACGGAGAAGCTAATCTGATGATATTTAGTTTGTTAGCCCCGTACTTTTTCTTTTGTTGCACTGTATCTGCAAACTCTCCTCAGGTGCATCCAGAGATTACGCACTGTTACCTTGACTAAAACTATGCTACGCAATGCGGAAAGCCATGTCTAGAGCCAGCGTTTGTTCTCCTCAGACCCCTTTGGACCTGCAGCAGAACTTGCATATTGCACAGTTGAAATATAGTAGAGATACTCAGCAAGTTTTCATTGTATGTTGTCTTCAAACTTCAAAAAAGAAGAGTCAAGTATTGCATGCTGGGAAGTCTGCTATTCTACTGTGCAACTCATCATTTCAAGTAAAAAGTTCATGTTCTGAAGTGCTCTGAAAATAAATACTGGTAACGTTAAGTTTATTTAACTTGAGTAAATAAAATTTTATGTTTCTGAGAAAAGATGAGTTGATTCCACTAAATTCCTGCATGATTTTTTTTTACAGTGCTGCTTCTTCTCTCTCTTTGCTCACAAATCTCCTCTTCGCCCTCTTGTCAGAGCCACATATTTTGCTCCCTTTTAAAAACTGCCAACATACCAAGATAGTTTCGAGCGGTGGCACCGGAACCGATGCCAGCGCCTAAAAGCACATGCCAGCACATGGTGGAAGGCAAAAAAAAAAAAAAATCCCCTCAGAAATATCTCCCTGTCCCACGCAAATCTATCCGCTGACAAAACGCATAGAAATCCGCTGATCTTGAACGCTGCTCGCCCACCACAACAGCAGGCTATAACTAATCCATCTCCCACTACATGTTTTTAATGAGCCTCCATAACCGTTATCCGTATGGCGCAGTGCGGCGCGGGCCAAATCGAGCTGTTTCTATGACTTTGTGCTGTCAGCAAAATGTGACGAGGGACGGTGTGTGTGTGCGCGCGTGCGTTGCTGTCACCGAGCATCTGCGTCGTCGTTGGTTGACAATTTTCCATCTGGTAGACGGATGTGTGTGTGTGTGTGTGTTTATTGTCTAAACGCAGGAGCGGCCTGTTTACCTGCATCCTCCTGCCCTTGTCTCAAAATGCAGCAGGATTATTGGAAACAGGAGCTGATGGGCGTGGCAGGCCGCAGCGCGCGTGTGTGTGTTTGTGAGGACCGTGTGGAAGTAGGAGCTGCCAGGCCTCCCTCTCAGAAGCCCCCGGCGGGGGCCACATTAGGGCCCTCCGGGGGCCAAATTAGAGGCAGCTAACCAAGTTAGAGAGCGGCAGCAGAGGGGGCCTGACTGACTGGCAGGGATGGACTGATTTCGCTCCAGCTCTCCGAACCAACACACACACACACACACGCACACACAGACACACACACCTCGTCTCTTTGTTTTGCCGCTGATCAGCAGAAGATAAAAGCCAGTTCCTGACAATAGCAGCCGCTCTGTTGGGGATCCTGACAGAGAGGCAGAGCTGTAATGTATTCCTGTAGGTCAGCCCTGGATTAGTTTGTCTGTATCAAGGGGAAGTGATTTAAACCAATTTAGCCTCTAAAACAGTTACAGTTTTTATCCATAGGTTCCTCCCAGAAAAAGTTCCATGAGTACGTCTGTCATGCAAGGGGAAAAACTCATCATGTTATTATCTGACCCTTCCTAAGTCCCGCCCTTTTTGCTACAATAACAGTTGAGCTTTCTCCTTTCTTTTTTCCTGTACTTCTATATGCTACATCACACTGTTGGACTGGGTGACACGCTCCTTCATATGAACACACACTGCGGGTTATTTTTCCTCAATCCCACATACGTCGCCCTGCTGCCGTAAAACACCCAGCAGCTGCAAATGTGTATCGAGCCGCCGCTAAAAATAGAGCCAAATGAATGCAGCTACAATTACGGTTTCGCACGCAGGCGAAAAACTGAAAACTGCTATCAGATGTGACACATTCTGTTTGCACTAAAATGGAATAAAACTCACAAAATATGTGCCAGAAACGTGCCAAAAAAAAGCAAACAAGCACATCACAGCATGAGGTGTAACAGCACAACAAAACCTGCTGCACAATGCACTTTTATTTATTTTGCTTTTTTTTTAAAGTGTATAAATGATGCATGTCATATTATAATGTTTACATTTGATGCAACAGAGCAGCCATCTTTGTTGTTTCACCCAAAGCATCATATTCCTGTGCATCAGTGCATCACATGGTACAGAAGACTGTTTCTCTAAATGTAAAGAAACATAAGTGTTTAAACAGAGCCTGTGCTGCCTTCACTGAACATCTCACCTGTGCAAGACTTATGACACGTACGTCAGCGTGTGATTGACGTGCCTGCTGGCACAGGTTCAAGACCCGCCCCCTGCAAGCTTCCTGTCATATGTCACACACACACACACACACACACACACAAACACTTGGCGGTGGTGACATTTGTGAAGTCTCAGAGAAGACGATCATAAATCTCAGTTTTATGAGCTGAACTCTGCAGGCTGCTGACCGCATCGCCTTGACATTCAAGACCATGTGGAGGAAAAAAAAAAAAAACTCCCTGAAAGCGTTGATTGATTTGTCTCGTGGGGCCGGTGAAAGCCGCTCACTGTGAGGGTCAGGCTTGTTTCTGTTTATAAAAGTCTTTGTTCATTACCATCATGACAAGCGGAGATTTGGCAGACGGCAGTGATTGACTTTAAAACATTTAAAGAATTTGCAACACTTCAGCTCTTTGTACAGTTTTCCTCACTAGAAATGTATTTAAATCACCCAAAACATTTCATTCATGCTTAAAATCTGAGTTTTGTGTCAATAAATTGTTCAGTGCACCGAAATGAAAAGCTGTTTTGTCATCATGTAAGCCTCATAACTTCAAGTTAACTTAATACAAGTTTGTTGAGGTAATTTACTTCTCTCTGCATCTCAAAAACTGTGAGCTGTAAACCCAATTTGTTATTATTTGGGTGCTTGAAAATCCAATAGTTGCAAATGAAAATAGTAAAATATTAACCATTTTCACTTTCACTTTAATTAACTTACTCAACAATTTTTTTTTTAATTCTTTTTAAAAACTTTCTAAAAACTTTTTCTCAACTTTTTTTTCAGTGCAGCAAACAGCACATTGCCACAAAAATGGCAAAAAGAAAACAAACTAACTGTTCAGAGATTTGAATTTATTGTGTTGAAAAAAGTAATTTTCATTTAAGAACTGAGCCAAATCGAATGAGATCAGTGAGACGGGGGTGAAGCTGACTAAACAGACTGTAAATTTAACCTTCGGAGTGCACAGCCAAGCATCTAACATCTAATCTGCAGTTCAGTTTAGTGGAGAGGAAGAGAGGAGAGGAAAGCTTCAGAGATTGAATCCTGCAGCCTGGAATCCAATCAAGTCATTAGGAGGAGGTGGGGCCTCAGCCAAGTTCCCATAACTTAGTTTTGGTCAAACAGCAAAAGCAGCAGTGCTCTGTGAAAACACCAAAAACTCTGGTTTTTGTGTGATAAGTTGTGATGGGGTTCAGGGAGGCGGTTCTGTTAGGGTTTGTGCTTCTCCTCTCAGGTGGAAAACTTTGTGCCACCGCAGAAAACTGGTTTAACTCGAGTACCAATGAGACTCTGAGCCAAATCCCACAAGAACAAGAAGTGACAGCGAGCGTACGGCTGCTGCCGAGAGCATCGCTGACAGCAGGTCATCAGTCAAACCGGACGGGGCACGGCGATCCGGTCCGGTCTCCTGTCACCTACGGGCTCAAGATCTACTTACTCAGGAACCCAGCTGTGGACAAACAAAAGCAAACCTTACAGAACCCAGAGAGCTCGGAGGCCACAAAACTGACCTCAGAGCTGCCGGAGCCGAGGGCGCCCGTCCAAAAGCTGCTGCTCCGAGGCCCAGATCTGAACCCACCTGTCAAACACCAATCAAAGGTACTTTTTTTTAATCTTTATGCAGCCGTTCTGATCTGCTGAATCATTTAAGTTCAGCGGAATCAAATCTGACTCATGTTCTTATGCAGGTGCAGGTGAAGTTTGAGCAGCGGGTTCCTGTGCCAGCCCTGAGCGTGGCCGCTCACTGCGGCGAAGGAAAGGTCACCATCGAGGTCAAACAGAACTTCTTAGGTAATAGCTGCCCGTTCTGAAGAAGTCAAAGGGTTGCAACATGTTAAAAATGCATCAAATTTCACTGATTAAGTTTAGCTTTTTGTTGCAGTAAGCATCGAATTCTGACATTGTTTTGCAATATTATATTTTCAAGTACAGTCACTGATTTTTGTTTGTTTACTGGTAGAACGTAGGCCTATGTTGAGTCAGTGTGCAGATGTTACAGATGTTATCAGTTTTTTAAGTATTTCTGAAGAATTTCATTTTGCAATTTGCTAATATTTTATGTCCAGCAATTTTTTAAGTTTGACTTTGCAATGGAAACAACAAAAGTAATGCAACAAACTTTTAGATTTGTATTTGGGTCTGACTGATCATCACTGCAGCACGTTGTTGTTGCAGTTGACCCCTGTTGCAGCCGTCCCCAGTCTGCCCTACTTGTTTGAATTGATCCATTGTGGCTGGGTGGGGGGGTTCTCCGCAGTGGCACCAGCACAGGTCCATTTAACATTTTAACATTTGCTGTCTGAAAACAAAGGGTCAGGTTAGAGGCCTGGACTGGAGGATTGAATGGGACGGTGAAGATGGGACACTCAGCGCTGATTGCTGCAAATGGCACAGACTATGGACCCGGCGATCAATATTATGTTTCCTCTTATTTCTTCACTCCGAAAAAGGAGCGTTCTCGAACGCTGACTTTACAGTGCTGCATTAAGAAACCTTTTTATTTGTCCTGTGGCTGAACCTGCACTCGCCGTGAGTGTTATTGACTGGACCAGGAGCAGAAATGGCCTCGGGGTAATGGTCCTTATTTAAGCTGCTCCCTTTTCCTCTTTGTTCTTAGGAAACGGTCAGTTGATCCGTCCAAGTGATCTGACCTTAGGAGGCTGCGCCGCTCTAGACACCGCCGACCACATCCTGCAGTTCCAGACAGAGTTACAGGGCTGCGGCAGCACGCTGAAGGTGCGTGTTTCCTCTGTATTTCTTTCCATCATGAATCTGAAGACGCTGCAACAGCTTTTTTTTTTTTTTCTTCAGATGACTGAAGACGCTCTCATCTACTCCTTTTCTCTGATGTACTCTCCAACACCCATTGGCAGCACGGCCATCCTAAAGACCAACCCTGCTGAGGTGGTAATTGAATGCCACTATCGAAGGTAAAGCCCCCTCAACCTGCCATGTCCAATTTTACCCCTGCTGTTGCAGATTGTAATCAGGGTATCTGCAGTCTCAAAGTCTTAAAAACCTCCCATCTTACTGCTCGTCTGGTGTAATCCAAGTCCCCTAAAGACCTGAGTCCAGATCATATTGATTTAATTGATTCTATCATTAAGGAAATGCTGAAAAATAATAAATAATAATTCTAGTTCTTATCATCTCTACATTTTCTTTCATACTTGCCTGATATGATCATCAAACAAGTTTTAAATTACATCCTTTGTGTTCTGCAGAAACCCTGTTTTTGCTCATGTTTAGCCCCGTCTCCTCGTGTTAAGTTGTCATCTCTCTTCTCCTGTCTTTCCTTGTGAGCGAACAACACGTTCTTCTTCTTTGTTGAGCGTCTCTCTGGTGAAACACTCGTCCTTCCCTCCTTTAATTGTCCTCACAGGAGACATTATGTGAGCAGCGACGCCGTGAGGCCTACCTGGAAGCCGTTTGCCTCCGATGCGTTGGCGGCGCAGCAGCTGCACTTCTCCCTGCGTCTCATGACAGGTGGGGACACGTCACAAAGAGACGGAAAAACCTCGATCTGACGCCGTGCAGTCTTAAAAACTAAAACTGATTCGCGCCAGACGGTTTGGCTAATTTCCCCAGCGACGGCTTTAATTGCAATCACTCAAGGCCTCGCAGACTTGTG
This sequence comes from Lutjanus erythropterus, assembly GCF_056507025.1. Lineage (NCBI taxonomy): Eukaryota > Metazoa > Chordata > Actinopteri > Lutjaniformes > Lutjanidae > Lutjanus > Lutjanus erythropterus. Next base: position 15,672,624 of record NC_139340.1, on the reverse strand, counting down.
CCGCGGCTGTTTAAGATGCTAAACGGCGACTTGATAAACAGGAGGGAAACTTTTGATGCATGGTGATGAGCTGAAATTACATGCCTCGTAGGCTGCAGCTGACCCAGCAGGGTCACTCACACAATAAAGCGATCAATAAGCAGCTGATTATGTTTTAATTAATTCCAGGGTACACACTGTAGATGGTGACTGCACCAACTTATTGTTCATCTTAACCTGAAACCATCTCCTGTGATTCACTTACTGTGAAATTAGCATGGACTGTAGGAAGTTAGAGAAGTTTTAAACTAGTTTTTGCAGGCACAGACCCTCATCTGTTTCTTAATATTAATGATAGTACATCTGTAATTCACTTACTGCTTCTTTAAAGTCTTTTTCTCTTATTGTTGCAGTACCTATGTCCTGTTCGCCGCTGCTGCTCTGACTCTTTCTCCCCCACAGGCATCATTTCACGTTCATCTAATCAGATTGATGGCCCCGGCCGTACTTTTCCACTTATATTTCTTCTTGTTGGTCTGTATTTGATTAGAGGACTGGCGGTTGCAGAGGCCGTCCAGTGTTTACTTCCCGAGTGACGTGATGCACATCGAGGCGGCAGTCCTCCAGGGTCACCATGTTCCACTCAGGGTCTACGTGGACAGCTGCGTGGCCACCACAAACCCCGACCCCGACTCTCGACCCAGATACACCTTCATCAGCAACCATGGGTGAGAAGATATAGAAGAACATTTACACCAATGTGACTTTAAAACAAAATACAGTCATTACTATGACAAACATTTTGATATACCAACTCCTAACTCATTACCTTGAAAAAGTTTCTCATTGTTTTGAGATGCTAACTTTTTATTTTGAGGTATTTTAAGATATTCAAGCCATATTTTGAAAAACTCATCATTTTGAGTAAGCAATTATTTTGAAAAAGTTTACAGGCTCTTTTTTTTCATCACACTGGTGAAAATCAGTTTCCGTAAGCAGCTGTAGATTGAGTGTGCAGCATATTTGGACGTGCCAGAATCTAAATATAACGGTGCACATGGGATTGTTTGTCTCGTAGAGTCATCTAGTCACAATAATGAAGATTTAGTTTAGTTGCACGTCATCCTGTAGCTGTTAGCAGCTTTTATTGTCCCGTGAAGCTGAAGCATGACTGACCCGCTCTGTGTTTACGAATATGAATCCTGCGCCTGTATTTTTTTCCCATATAAGGTGTTTCAGTGATGCTAAGCTGACAGGAGCCAAGTCTTACTTCATGCAGAGGAGCCAGGAGGATAAACTTCATCTACAGCTGAAAGCCTTCAGGTTCCACCAAGATCACAGGACTTCAGTGAGTACGGCGAGTCAGACGTGTGTTTATACAGTTTAGAAGTCCTGATCGTGCATCATAGAGTCAGACATTCCTCTTCTGTTCTAATTTTTTGAAGTGGGGTTGTATGAAGTACTTTACTGCTTCTTTATGTTCTCATGAGACAGCCTTTTCTGCCAAATAACACTTTCTCCAAAGAAACCAAACTCCTTAAGCAAAATCACTCATTTTACCCTGCAGAACACTGGAGCTGTTGCACTGCCGCTGCTTCGATCGGTTAGTTAGCTTGCCTTTGGCGCCATAAAAGTTTCGATCGGATTCACAGGAGTCACAAAAATAACACAAACAAACTAACCAATCGAGGCAGCGGTAGACCAGCAACTCCCATGTTCTGCGAGCTTTTACTGATTTTTTTTGAGTGGAGTTTGGTTGGTTTGGAGGGAGAGATATTTGGCTGATAATAACAGCCGTTTCCCATTGGAAAATGCTGTGTGATGACGAGGTAAAGCAGTGAAAATATGCTAAACATCCAAACTGTGTGTTTGCCAAACATATGTCTAATATACTGACTGTCCCTTTAAAGCACTCTTACCACTGCAGAAGGTGTGTCTTGAAGTGACCAGCTAACTTGCGCCAACCAGGGTGTTACTTTAACTTTTTTTCCAGCTGTTTTCTTACTCTCTTATGTGCTAAGTTGGCGCACATAATATATACTTCAGTAAGTGTTGTTTGAAGGCTATAATCCCCTCACTTGCTATCTGTGCTTAGTTCAAATACTTTCCAGCTGAGGAAACGAACGGCCTCTCAGGTAACATTAAAGTGATGAACTATAATACAGGTCGAAGGAGCCAGAATGGAACTGTGCCATGAATGTGAGCCAGATTCCACTCAGAAACCCCTTTTGTGCATCGGTACAATCAGAGCTTTGGATGAGTCTTAACGTTAAATTAACTTTGATCATTTTGCCAAATCGGAAATTCTATTCCCAAATGCAAATGACTGCCTTAAAATCAGTTTAAACCTCTTTATTGCAGTTTTGGCAAAACAAAAAAACAAAAAAACATCCCAATATGTGCGCTTCATGGTTGCAAAAAGAACACATCAGACCCAAAAAGAAGGAAGGGGGGATACAGTATTATATTTTCAGCAGCAGATTATGGCTGCCAGGTTGAATAATTTAAGCTTAAATATCATAAATTCCCTCTCAGAGGTATTTATGTTTTTTTTTTTCCAGCTGGAGGTTGAATCACATCTTTTAACAGGGCTAGGTGGGCTGGTGAGATTTTCAGCCTCCAGTTTAGCAAAAAATCAGTCATTTGTGCATGTTTTTACACGAGCAAACTACAGAATCTGATCTGTTCTGATTTTGAGATATTAATCGCCAACATCCAAGAAGTTCTCCCCCAAAAAATATGCTAGCACGCATGTTGAGGACATATTAGAAAGATTTAATTGGTGCAGATGCAAGATTTTGAACAGCAATAATCAAATTTTAATACTGTACAATATCTGTTCTTTTTGTTTTTCTTACAGCTCTACATCACATGTCATCTGAAAGCAACGACAGTCTCCGTTCCCGTCGACTCGCAACACAAAGCGTGTTCATTTTTGACTGAAGCTAACAGGTCAGTCCCCACAAACATGGACGGGTTAGGAGACAACGGGCCCCTGGACACAGACATGTAAAAGACCCACCACACACACAGAGTGACAGAGTGTCTCTTTGTTATCATTTTGTGTCTCCATTTGTAGCTGTTTGTTGCATCATAGTGATAGTTGTGTCCCTTTGCGGTTGTTTTGTGTCCCCTTTTATGTCCTTTTGTACATGTTTTGTGTCTCATTGTGTTAGTTTTCCTTCTGTAGATGTTTCGTGTCCCTTTTATAGTTGTTTTATCTCTCTTGCTAGATGTTTTTTGTATCATAGCAGTTGTTGTTTCCCTTTGTTGTCATTGTTTCTATAACTCATTCTAGTTGTTTTGTCTCTCTTTGTGGCAGTTTTGTTTCCCTTTGTATTTGTTTTGTGTCTGTTGTGACTGTGTGTCTTTTTGTAGTCGTATTAAGCTTAAAACAGACTCTCTGGCTCAGGGGCCCCCGACACCTGTGACCTGTTCACTAATCCATCCATGCACACAAAGATAATTTAGTGAAAGTTAATAAACTGAATGGGTGATGATTTGGTTAATTTCTCTTATTTAGCTGATTTTCTGTTTATGTATAAATATGCAGACTTTCACCTCTAATCCATCATGACATCTTAAATCAATAAAAACACATATTCAGTCTCTTCTAACAGAATTTTTTTTTTGACTCTGGACAGATGGGTGGCATCAGGTGGAGACAATAACGTGTGTAGCTGCTGTGAGACCAGCTGCAGCGAACAGAGACGGAGAAGAAGTCTAGCAGCAGATGCTGGTACAGTTTACAGAAACAACACTACATCACACCCGGGGACGAATCCCGAACGCTCGGCGCCGACCCCGGGGACGAACACCGATACCATCTCCAGTTCTGTCATAACAAAACATTTACATACGCCATATTTTCTGAGCTATTTTTAATGCCTGAGCCTCGCCCAAACGAACCCGAAGGAGCGAAATTATAATCAGCCACAAACTAACAAACAAGCAGTGGTTCCAGCCATATTTAGACAAGCTAACTTGCTTTCATTTGGCACACACGCTGTTTATGCATCTTCAGAGGATTGATTTTGAGCTGATCCCTTTAATTGTACAACCAATCAGTCGTATCGTGAACGCTTGAATCAGCTGGCTTAGATGTTTTTTTTTGCTGTGTTTCCTCTCAGATCTGCGGTGGGAGGGGACGGCTGCTCTGGGCCCGATCCTGCTGGAGGACGACAGCCTGATGGAGCTTCTCCTGGACGCAGCTCCTCTGCACCAAACTCAGGACGTGAATCGAGCAGGTAGGAAGGCGCCGGTGCACAGCTAGAAAATGCATTCAGATTCCCTCTTTTTCTGCTCTCGACTCTTAATCACTAATGCTAAACGCTGTAACTAATGGAACCGATAATGTTTGTTTTCTGCTCTCCGTCCTCCCTCCTCAGCCTCCTCCTCATCATCAATCGCCCTGCTGGGCGGAGTGGGCGCGGCGCTGGCTGTCGTGTTGCTAGTCTTCATGGGTGCCGTCATTTGCAGCCGACTGAGTAAACCCACTGGACACGCTGTTTGTACCTGATTCAAGACAATAAAACATTTAAAACCAAGCCTTATTTTCTACTTTTTTTCTTCTTGAGCTGAGATACAGAAGCCCTGAGAGGCAAGTGAGACACATTTTCCAGTCTGATCTTTATTGTTTTCTCTCCTGCGTTTGACTTAAATGTCAAGAGTTGAAAGTTGAAATACAGTTAGACTTTATTCTACACGCTTGGACTTCATTCTCAATGTTGCAACTTTACTCTCAAAACTTTTTTTCAACTTTATTCTCAGTAATTCAACTTTCTTCTCAAAGTGCAAAGGTAAAAATTTGACTTAATTCCCATTCTCATCATGCAACAGTCCACTTTTTACCTTAATATGGCCCTGATATTCTCTCCTAGCACGGACAAATTAAAAATCACTTGAAAGAAGACATGAAAGCCTTTCAGTCTTACTTAACAGACGGGATACAACAACAATAAACACCTAGAAAAATGCGCCTGAGAAAAGAAAAAGTTCACCTGCCAGAAAAGTAATAGTTTTCCACATGTATCACAAATTAAAAACCTAATTTTCAAGCCTTCACTTTCTTTTTTTAGAGTTCTCTGCAGGAGAAAGCTTTGTTTGGTCGCTCAGGTGCCTCTACATTATATTCTGTATAGGTGAAGTGTTGTAGTTTTGCCCTGCAGGGTTAAAAGGGGTTAAACTGTAGTGTCCAGCCTTGCAGAAAATGACCTGGCCATAAAATGTAGGCCGTGTCCACGGCACCGTATATTGCTCCATCAATCATGTCGCTTTAATACCAGGCGGGGCTCTGCACTGTTTTAAAGGCACGATGCAAGAAATGAATAGCTTACTGAATATGATAAAGGTTTTCATAATGTGCAGGGCGTGTCTGGAACATTTTAAAACCGGATGGCCAGTCTGTGACCTTTATATTAGTGTGAATATACGCGGACGACACGAGGAAGGCAAGTGTGCGAGTATGAAATGAGCCAAAGTGCTGGCCTTTATGCTAAATTCATGCATGGATGATTTGTATGGTTAATTTTTCGGGAGCCTGCAGCTGGTCCAGCCGTAGCCCTGATCTCGGGGAGATAATTTAATAGACGCCATTACTACCGAGCTGCCATGTAATTCACTTGAGCTGCGTGATATTTTTCCATCTTTGTGCTAATCCACATCTAAAACACAGAAAACCCTCAAAAAGTGAAATGAAAAGCGGCGCCATTGGCTCCGTGCTGCGAGCTAAAACATAAAGTCCCATCCCGGTAACAATAGTCATATTTTAGCTTCGGGCCATTTTCGGCTTTTCCCTTTAATTCGCCCCCTCCAGCTTTCTGCCAGTGGCGGAGTATTCGTGAAATGGGGCTCATCATGAACTGTTGCTCACAAGCCCGGGAAGACGAATAGACATAATTAAAAAGCCCATAAAGGCGAGAGCAGGGGCTTTTATTACAGTAATATGTGAAGGCCCTGGTTTAATGGGGTGTTTGTTCCCGTGTGCAGGGCTGACGGCTGCGCTGGTTTACTGCCGGAGCGATGCTGACCCCCTCCCATCTCCAACACACCAGAGGCTAATAAAAAGCCATACCTAACGATGCACCAGCAGGAAGCATGACAGCGACAAGCAATGCACACTCAGAGGCTCGGTGATGGACACACACAACCACAAGCCTCTCCCTAAAAACAATCATGGAGGATGTGGGGATCTGATTGTGATTTTCAGATAGAGAACAAAGAATCGAGAACAACAAAGAGATAAGAACCTGAAATTACTGGCCAGTATGTGCTGTCCAAACGCTGAAGCAATATTTCATCTGCGCTGACTCACATTTAACAATTTAAATTTGCATTAATTGACGATTTTGTCCTCTTGTCTGCAGCAGAACAAGCTATGAAGACAACACTGACATACTGTTTCCTTATAAAGTTGCCATGCTGAAATGGGAGCAACATTAGCTTTCATTTGGAGTCTTTTAGCTCTGTTTTGTTCTCCACTCTCCATTCGTTCCAGCATTTTTTCCATTAGGGCCCCGTATCCTCTGTCCCCTTTTTCCCCTGCTTGACACTCATCCTTCGGACCATCAGACAGAGAAGGTTTTCAGGGCCGGAGCACGGAGGTAATGCTGCCGGGGAGCAGTAACTTGTGTTTTTGCACTTGCATGATGTTTGGCTGTGTTAGCAAATTTAGCAACTTACTAATTTTTGATCACAAGTAATGTAGTCATAACAGATAAAGGTGTCCATATTTATAAGTGAATTTCACTCTGAAACTGGGGGCACAAAATCACTAAAAATACCAAAACTTACATGTTGTTTTGCAGTTGTGGGCGGTTAAACCACAACAATTAACTGAAAGATGCTAAAATGCACGGCAGAGCCAATTACTCTCTGCGGGTTTGCCACAAATAGCAACTCCTAACACATTACACATAGTTGTTCGGCCCATTATAATATTGATTAGTGCAGCTTTAAAGCTACCTCACATATTGGAAATCCCAGTTAGAGGCAAATATCCGAGGAGATGGTACCAAAATATACAGAATCATAAAAGTTAATGATGCTAAACCACACGACCAGACTGAAGTGTGCTTTTTTTTACACTAAAGGGAACACAGGAGTGCCATTTCTTGTTAGTGCTGCCACTATTAGGGTAAAAGATGAACATGGACACCTGTGGTAGCTCAGAATCGTCTCATCAGATGGCAGAAACTGTCGCTACACTCCTGCTTAATGCGCACCCGAAACATTTCCAGCACAATTTAATTTTGGCAAATGTGTTTTGAGATGCTGTCCTCCATTACTCCCTGACTTTGGGATGCATGCTGCTGAGACAAGTGTTTTTTTTTGTTTTTTTTTAACATGCAAAACTTGCCCGCAGCTTTGAGAGGAGCCAACAGAGTGTAAAAGGTGTTAATGTCTTGTTATGGCCGCAGAGGATCGTCATCATCATCATCATCATAGCGGAGATGGTCGCCCGCCCACAGATGTCTAACGGTTATGGCGGCACGGACCCAAGTTGACAAGCAAAATGGCAGAGAGTCCTGAATCAGCCATTTTCCTCAACAGGATGTATGACCCTGAGGGCACGGGCACACACACGTACACACACGCATGCACACACACACACAAGCCATCAAAAGTAATGGTGTGTGTCCAGAGGCAGGCAGGGAGAGTCCTCTCATGTCTGGCAGCCATAACGATATTATTGCTGTAGATGGAGCGTGCTGGGGAATATTGTTCCACACCATTGGTATGCTGCAGACGTCCACTCGTACCACACACCGGCGGTGATGACAGAAGTTGGTATTAACACCAGACTTGCCCGTTGAAGCTTCTGACAAGGAAGCACAACATGTGGATTCCTCCTCGAGGCATGAAAACTGCAGTTATTTTCAACATTTACGTGTCTTTTTCCTCAACAAAGACAGATGTAGGTAGCTATTATAAAAGGTGCTGTGTTATTACTCTGCCTGGTGGAGTAAAATCACTTAAGCTAAGGGTTCCCTTAAATTTAGGACGCCTCAGCAAAGATGATTTGCGTAAAATCACCATAAGGATTTCCTCAGGATTTGTTCCCTTATGTGTTGCTGTGAGGTCCCTGAAATGCACAACATGTAAATTCTCCCACTAGGAGTCTCTAACATTAAAACAATAACAAAAGAAATAGTTTGATGATGTCAAGTAGTGTTGGATCATGGGAGTTGCTACCTTTACTGTTAAACAAACATCATAGCTGGTGAAAAACTATCTGATGTGACTCGTTTAGTTACATTTAGTCACATTTGCTGACTTCCTCACTCTCTGTTGTACCCCACGTTTTCTTAGAAGTTATAGCAGGTAGCTAGCAACTGCTAACAGGAAACAGACGGGAGTGTTACATATTACAGCCAAGACACGTTTTTTCCAGGACATGGAAAACCCACTGGACACTGTACGTGATGCACAACTTGTTCGAGAGTATAGATTTGATGTTGGCTTCTGTACTTTAGCAACAAGTAAGCTGCTAAAGCTATCTGTCCACCAGGAAACTCTGCCATTAAATGAGTGAGGTGTAGCCATGGTAACTGAAGCATGCATACACTGTATTATGAAACCCTCAGTCTACAAGGCACCACGCAACGCTATCAAGTGAAGCCTTTAGCTTAGAGAAAGAGACAAAGTTTGAAACTTCAGGTGATTTATGCAACCGGGCACTGGGCCTTTGAAATTCAAGGCAGACGACTCTATCATTTAAATACTATCTGACTTAAAATATTCAGTGCCTCTTTGAATTTGAATAAATATCAAAGGCTGTTTAATTTCAGCCATGAATGCTCATTGTGTTATTATACGCCTCTGATACAGATTGCAATATTACATCTGGGTCTGCTCTAGAGAATGCACATGCATACACAAACATGCACGCGACCTCTGTCCAGGCCCATAATTAACCCTCTTAATTAAGAGAGAAAAAAGTTGCTAACGAAGGAAATGGATTTAATTAGCCTGGTCTTAGCCCAGGCACATGTGCGCACCATAAAACACACACGCGTGCACCCACACGCACACACAAAACAATTAAGCCTCTTTTATCCTGGCTAATGGCTTCAGTGACTCAGAGCCTTTCTCATTAAGACTATCAATAATATGCTGATTACATGCATCCACCGGTCTCCTTTATCGGGGCACAAAGGGACGAGTGTGTGTCTCTGAGGTTTCAGGGGTGGGGCGGTCTGTCTGCACGACCTTATCTGCTGAAATAGACGTCTGAATTGTTTGGCTGGAGAAGCTAAAAGAGGCCTCGTTTTGCCGTGTCTTTTATTTTCTGCACTTTATCTTATCGAGGAGGCCACGTGTGTCTTTCACAGGCAGGAAATGCCTATGAAGTTGTGCTGCTGAGGGCTTTATTGGCCCGAGATAATAGACTGCAGAGTGACGGTGACTGGAGGGCTGTAGATCTGTCTGCTTGTCTCACTGTGCCACCAACCCCTGCTGGCTTCAAGTCAAATAAGTTCCTGCTGGTTTATCTGTCTTTCTCTATCATTTAATCATATATTCATGCATCTAGTACGTACATATATATATTCTAAATTAACAAGCAGCCCTGTAAGTTAAATTTGTGGTGTGCATGCATTGGAATAGTTCTCATATCAACTTCTTGGACCATGTTCAGACCAAAAATACTGTAGCACTGCATAAAAAAACACAAGAACAGCCAGTTTCAGTAATACAGCAATTGGTTTTGAGGCTTATAAGGTGTCAAAATACTGCATGGTGGTTTAAAATACTATGAGACTGGATTTTGCGTCCCTGGTAAAGACATCCTCTTTTGCTGTGATTGCAAATAGTCAATATATACTGTTTATGTGACACAGCAATTTACACTAACGCGGATGACGAGTCATTACATGATGGTAAACCGCGAGCATGATTCAAATGTTTTTCCAGGACGCTCCACAGTGATCTCATTGGAAACAAAGAGGATGTTGCAGTTTGGATGCTAATGTCAGTCTGAACGTACGATGTATTCTTACCCTGCATGACTAGGAAAATTGCGATAACCGGATTTAAACAAACTGCAAACTTACACACAGTCCTGCAATAATTACTATTATTGTGACGCTATGCTTGCACTGGATCAGAACAGATGTAGTCAGTTCATCAGTCTGCTATTTAATCACAAACTGAAATACTGAATCCTTAAGATTTTGGCAAAATACCTGCAAAACAAACAGTAAAATCACTTGAAATCTGTTGCAAGCCCAGTAATGTAGCCCAATTGAGGGCAACACTCCCACCAATTTAGCACCATGTGCAGGGTCAGCAGTCCCTGAACTAACAACTGCAGGATCTTTGGAGTAATGGGCAGTTCCCAGTTGGGTGTGTTAGCATGCTAACATTGGCTAATTAGCGCATAACACAGTACAGATGATACTGATGGAAATGTCACTAGTTTAGCATAGCTGGACAAGTATAAACTTCTACATGCTAGCTGCTCGAGGCTGTAATTGTAGTTAAATGCTAACACCTGCATGCTACCAGTTTTGCAGATATTTTGTGAAAATCAAAATATTGTACAAACTAAAAGTTTACACCAGATGACAGGTCAGAGGACCACTGAAGATTCATCATCAGCAATCCATCCAGTAGTTGTCGTATTTGGGATAACAGGCTGTCATACAATTGGGCTTTTGGTCCACTGGGACACTTTTCGTGCTATCGGAGGCTCAGAATAGACGGCGTGGCACCACTTAATTAAGGCGGTGAAATGTTAAACACTTTACCTGCTCTCAAAAACATTTATTTAAAATTTCATGCAATCGAAGCAGCACCAGAATCTGCAGCTTCTCACTCACTGGAGGTCTTTTGTTCCTTTGAGAAATATGAATCTAGTTATCATGCATAGAGTTTTAAGGTATATCCCTTTACTTTTTGCACAGCTATGAGACTTGCCTTCTTGTCTGTCTGCCTCCTTTTCACCCTATGTGCTGAGTGTGTGTTTTCGACAGAGATAGTAAAGTGAGAGACAGGCGTCTGTCACACAGGCAGGAAGACAATAGGTCTGTGCTTTGACCTTCAGTCTCTTCCTGTTGTAACAGACACTGGGGTCCGTCCCGGAGGAGGAGAGAGGAAAGCGGTGGCTTGACCCGTGGAGCCACACCTTCACCCCGCTTCGCTATACGTGGCATCCCTAAACATCCCCGATGGGGGCTGCCGCTCCCTCTGATCTCCGCTGTTTTCCACTGGATGCTATTGTGAGATTTGTTTTTCATCTAAAGTTCTAAGAGTCTCGTGTGGCCACCTATGGAGCTGGCAGACGGGGCCGAGTTTGGTTCCCAGACTCCTGTTTTATATCTTGACTTTAGCTTTACAGCCGTAGTGAGTCACCACAGATAGATGAAGAAACTGAATAAATGCATGCTGGGAGTCGTCGTATTGGTCTACGTGGACAAAGTCAACAATCTGCTGGCCAGTAATTGGGTGTGAATGCTGCAAACATTCAACCCCTATGTTCTTCTACTACCAAAATTTTTTATCGTTATTATTATTAATAATAATATATTTTTAATATATTTATTATTATATGTTATGATTACAAAACATGAAGTTTTCATCTCCTCTCAGACTTTATAATGGGTGTGTATTGCATGCTGTCGTTAGAGCCAGAGTGAATGATGTCATCGCTAGAGTGGAGAGCGGCTCCAAATCATCTAGAAATTTTCTCTTAAACTCACTGCTATGGCCACATTGTTCACTCTACATACACATATTGCACAGCAATTCGTAGGAAAAGCCGTGCCGGTCGCAGAGGTGTGACCGCCGAAGCAAACGGACAAACCGTTTGGGCTGAGCAGGGTCTAAAAGGACTACAAGTCCAACGAGCCGCCCCATTCGCTCCCATGTTAAGCGAGAGCCACCATTTCTGGAAGAAAGCAGACGATCCCTGTTTTTTCCATCGCGCTACTGGCCTCATTTTTCACACCACAGAAATAAAATTTACACCTTCGTGTTCGGCATCTCGTCCTCTCGCTCACCGTATGCAGTTTTTAACTGTAGCAATTACGGTTTTTCGTTAAACGGCTGGAGTTTGAGTGGTACATTTTCTCAATTTTCCCTTTGTATGGCATATTTCAAATTGAATGTGCTGTTGCTTGCAGGCGATTGGCTGATTTAACCAACAGCAGTTAGACTGAAATTGACCAATCGCCTGTGTGTTACAGAACATTCAAATTTGAATACTGAGAGGACCTGAGTTCTTAAAACCTCATGCAGAGACAATTATACCTGAAGCAGCTCAGGGTTTGACGTTATTAACAGTTTAATAAGACTGTCTGTCTAAAATTGAATGTGCTGTTGCTCACAGGTGATTGGCTGATTTAACCAACAGCAGTTTGATCCTCTCAGTATTAAAATTTGAATGTCCTGTAACACACAGGTGATTGGTCAATTTCACCAGCCTCAGTTCTTAGCAGTTAAAACCTCATACAGAGACAATTACACCTGAAGCAGCACAGGGTTTGAAATGAACAGTTTAAAAAGACTGTCTGTCTGTCTCTGTCTGTTGCTCTGCCTGTCTGTCTGTGTCTCTCTGTCTGTCTGTGTCTTTCTGTGTCCACTTTGGACATTTTAGACCACAGTCTTTTTTAACTGTTAAGAAATTCGAACTTTGAGCTGTTTCATGTAAAATTATGTCCTTTCTTTCTTCAGATGTATTTCTTTCAGCTTTCTAACAAACATTCAAATTTTCTATTCTAACATTATTATTATTATTATTATTATTATTATTATTATTATTATTATTATTATTATTATTATTTTCCTGGCAACTATTCAGTGTGGCATCAGCTTTCTAACAAAAATTCAAATATTCTACATAATTCAAATATTGATTTATTGTCAGCGCAGCTATTCAGAGTGGTTTCAGCTTGTGGCATTTGCACCCGCAATCTCTTCAGAAATTGCTTCTCTAGTTCAGTATTATTATTTAGAAACTTTATTCAAGCATATTGTGATGATTTGATCTTAAATAAAGGTCCAGTTAAGTTGTTTGCTGTTAATATGACTTAACACAGTGTAACAAAGCATAAATATTCTGTAAGCAGGATAATATTTTTAATATTTTTGTCTTAGTGCAAAGAATATTATTCATAGCAACACTGCAGCCTGCAGTTCTACCTCTGGACGACCTCTCAGAATTAAATACCACAAAACTGACTCAGGATGGATTAATTCACTGAAACCTTTTCTTAAAGTTGCAGCTCTCTTTCTGCAGCGTTACGTTGTTCCATAACAGCATTCTCGCGGACGTGCCACATGAGCCAAAAGAGAAAATACAGTGTTTGTCGGAGGCCCCCCAGGTTCCCGTGGCTCCTCATCAGCTGTGCCAACAGCACCGCGCGGAACCTCTCCGGCCCGAACGCCCACCGTCCGAGATAAATAAATCACCACGCTGGGAAGCATCTGCACCAGGGAAGTTAACACGGATGTGACTTACTGCGGAACAGATGTCTTTTCTGACTGAAATAACATCAGATCCATCGCAGAGTGAACCCAACACCTTCCTTTTAACCACCAGGAGGATAACCACAACAAAAGGCGCCCCCCCCCCTTCCGTTTATTCCCGCTTTAGATGTGGCTCCTTTCAGTAGACAATGGATGAAAATATTCTGGCCTTCGTGTTTGATGTGGTGGTGTTTTTCATGTGCTTTAATGGGAATGTGCTGAACAATGTTTGATCACAGCTATCAGGTGCACAGCAGAGGAACAAGGCCGCAGACAAAGGAAAAGAAGAAACCCACACCTCTCCTTTATGGATTGTAATATACACATATTTGTCCTATAGACCACGACCTTTAATCCTGATTGGCACACTGAAAGTGGATGAACACACAGCACACAAACACGCTCCTTTATCATTCAAAGTGTGCCAGAGCTATCAACCTGAATAAATAAATCCCCCTCTTATCTCACAACGCAAAACTGGATAAGCGCTCCCACTGGGTCTGGATGGAGGAAGCTGTCAGCACCTCTATTTTGGTTTGCCTTTGCCTCATACGGAGACGGAATCCTGTTTTTCTCTCCAATCCATCCTCCTGGTTTTCAATCCCCGGAGAGTCTTTTTTTTTTTTTTTTCCCCTCCGTGTGCGTGAGACGTATGCGTCCCCCGCCACGCCGTCCATACGTGATCCCTCTTTCCTGCTTATCTCCGGGCGCTGGGCCTATATCTTTCAGCGGCTGATAAATCCCCAACGCTGCAGAAAATTTCCAGGTTAGGAGGAAAGAAAACAGGATTTTCCACGTTGTCAGACTGTAAACCTGTTTGTGAGATATATGTGCCATTACTCACCTTCCTATATCACACCCATGTGTCCTTTTTTGGTCTGTTTTGACACCTGTGAACAGAGGACCATAGTTTTATCTATAACCCTAGTTTTGATTAATGATTTCTCATGTTTTTGTGCACAGTAGAGGTTTGTTTTAGCTAATAAATACTTTACAGAAACAGTTCAGATTATAATATTAATATTAGCTTAAGTGTTCACTATATTTAGAATGTTTTCTTCACTTTACTTTGCCAGCAGAAAGCCTTTTCTTATGGGAAACTGCTGTTACATAAGCCAAATATCACTGTCTCCAAACCAACCAAACTCCACAGGCGAAATCAATAATTTTACCTTGCAGAACACAGGAGTTTCTGGTTTACTGCTGCCTCAATTAATTAGTTTGTTTGTGTTATACTGTGACTTAAGTGAATCCAAACCATCCTTTTAAAACTCAAAAGTCACACAATAGCAGAAACAATCAGGCAGTGAAGAGCAGCAACTACTGTGATCTGCAAACTAAAACTTTGATTTTATCTATGGAGTTTGGTTGGCGTGCAGAGAGCTGGTGGTTTCCTGTCAAAAAAGGCAACGAGGAGTGGCGAAAACACTCTAAATATCCTATTATATTTTTTAGGTGGTTAAAATATGCTTAATTAAGTGTTTAGCTTCCAAGCTGGTGCCCTGCTCTGCTTCTCTCTGGATGCATTACTTAGAAATACTGCAAAATAAGGAGTGTATGGTGCCAAATTCCTAATGCCCTCCATCTCTATTGGATAATAACTCCTATTCCACTAACATGATTTCTATTCCACGCACGGCGAGCCCAGTTTCTCAAGAATAATCACTGTTAGCCTCTGATGCCTCCATAAAGTCTCCATTCTACAGGTTTTTTTTTTTTTTTCCATTCATCCAAAGAACAAAAGGCACCAAAAAAAAAAGGCTCACAAAAGGGAGGCCGCACTGTACAGTATGTTGCTGGGCTCTCTGACAGAGCAACATTGCCACCTGCAGCCAGCAGAAGTCAGTAAACTTCACATGGCTTATCAGGCACGTTCAATCAAACACAGACCGTCTTTTGAAGGATAAGAGGAGATTCTTTTTAACCTCGTTCAGAGTGGATCTGCTCTGCTCTTTTTAAGTGACCACGCTTTCAAATCTGCAGGCTCACACCTGCTAGTTCAAATGTGGATTCACCAAGCATTTTGTCTAAATAGTAGATGGGAACAGAATAGGACTGTCAGTGCTTTAAAGGGATAATTTGAGTATTAGTGCAGGAAGCTAAGTAATTTTAGCAATACTAATGTTTTTTAGCCACATAAAAAAATCTATATCAGTTTAAATGTGCATTATAGTTATTTTTCACAGCTTTAACTTGCCGTCAGACAGTTTTTTCCAACAAGAAACCACCTCTGTCAAAAGCCACCAGTCTCCATTGGAAAAATCAGTGATTTTACCTGCAGAACACGATAGTTGTTGCCTCTGTCGGTCAGTTTGTTTGTGCTGTCGTGGCACTTCTGTGCATCAAAACTTAACATTTCAAACACACAAGTCACACATTAACACAGACAAACTAACTGATCAGAGAAGCAGCAGATGAGCAACTTCTGTTTTTTGTGAGGATAAAATTATTGATTTTGCAAATGAAGTTTGGTTGCTTTGGAGAGAGCAATATTTGGCTTACATAATGGTGGCTGTGGCCTGTACTCTTGCTGCTCCTGGTCCTTGTCAGTGGATGAGGTGTTGGACTCTGTCATTCCCTTTACGCTGCTGCCCTCCTGTGGCAGTCTAGGGTAGATCAGGTGCGTGGGCTGGTTGGAGGCTTATGTTGTTTAATATTTGGCATTGTGCTTTTGTAAGCTATGTTTTTATGTGCTCCTTTTTTTCATTTTTATGACAGCTTTATTTTAAAGACGGGGATCCAGACACCCAGGGGCCCCCGAAGGCCCAGGTTCATTAAAATGGCAGACAGAAGCTTCACAGGAGTGTCTTTGAAAAGTCATGGATTACAGGACAGCCTCCTAAAGGGGCACTACTCAGCCTGGTAAACAGCTGTAATATCTTCTGTGGCTCTACAGGGAGCCCTCCCAAGTTTGAAAAATCAACCCCGTGTTTTGTGATGCAGCGTTTTTGGAGTTTGATCGCAGACAGCGTAGAAAGTGGACGGACTCCGCTGAAAACTTGCTGTGTGTCTAACTGACTTTAACTTAATATCTTAAGTTTATTCAATATATTTTCTCAAGTACAGCTGAGTTTATTTGATTGGAATGATTAAAATTCAAACTTTCTTTTAAGTTAAAACAAATACTTTAATTTTGCAGAGTGCTTCAAGCTGCTTATGATGTTCCTGCGTCCAAGCTTTTTCAGATATTTACAGATTCGACAGAGGCCATGTCAGGAAGCATATGCTCAGTTTTGAAAGCTTGGATGAGTCTCTGGAAGCAATAAATACATTTGATCCTGTTATTCACGGGGCAGGTTCCCTTTTTTTTTCTTATCAGATCCTACAGAGCTCAGCTGAGCACAGCGGGACGTAAACAGGCGTGGGCGGACGAGCTGAATGTAGAACAGAGGATGAGGTCTGTTCGGTCAGTGCAGTTTAAAGTGTTACACAGATTCTACACAGCTTTCTTTTTTTTAAACTAATGTTTCACCACATACACAAATTGGAAAAAACATCTTTCTTAGTGTTTCGGAGGCGTTTGAGACGCAGTGGGAACCTGATCTGCTCATAGACATTCTTGGCTCAAACAGCTCCTTATCTTTTTGCCAGAAAGTTTGGAAAAAAATGGCTGTTTTGTTTGGCTGAAAATGTAAAGCACCCTCCCGTGGTTTTCCTTTCTTTTTTAATATCTACATAAAGTTTGTACATGTACTGCTGGTGGTACACAAGCACCCTCTAGTGGCACAAGAAGGAATGTCTGAGATATATGCTACAAAACTGGATGAAAATATAATATCAGATCACTGAAATGTTTTAATGTCAGCCTGTTACTCAGTCATGATCATGCACATAACCAGTTGTTAAAAGCTTAAAGGGATAGTCCACCTTAAAATGAAATGTCAGTCATTATCTGCTCACCCTCATGCTGATTGAAGGTCGGGTTTATTTTGTTAGTCTGCAAAACACTGCTGGAGTTTTGCAGGAAAACAGCGTTGCAGCATTTTTGGGTGAACTATCCCTTTAACTGTGATGGCAGGACAGTAAGCAGAGCTGTGATGAGGAGTGCAGATCAGGAGGAGAATATTTTGAGCAGTGAAGTGTCCAGTAAACCTGCTAAATGGTGCAAAACAGTTATCTAGTGCTTCTCTGAGGTGGTGTGAAAAGTTTGAGAAAAAGTTACCATGTATGTAAATAAAAATCTGCTCCGCCCTCTTGTCCAAATACAGTGATTTCTGACTCCAAAAACCATGATGGCGACGGCCATAACGCCAAACTCGAGGCTTCAAACAGTAATACACAAACCAGCGGGTGACTTTTATGAGTTTGACAAATATGTGCCATTAATTTACATTTGTTTCTTCTCTCAAAAATCGATTTTCAACCCAGGAGCATTGTGGGTGCTGTAGTTATTTACGGGTGCATTTTACTGTGCCGGCTGTGGCCACTAGATGGAGCACTTGCACCATTTTTGGAGTTCAGAACTTCAACAGATGACAGATTTTGTACCACTGATACAGAACATTTAATAAATAATAAATACTAAAAATAATCATGAAGAATTGCAGACAATGTAGCAGAATTTTTTTTCTGCCTTTTACATAGAGACACTTTTATTAGAACAAACAACTAGTTTAACCTTTACCTCCTCATAAAATATCAATAAATATTTATTATTTTAGAGAATACTGCATATTCTTCACTGTCTAGTCTGGATTTCACTCAGAAATGAGTCTTTAACTCAGAGGTCAAGGTGTGTGTGTGTGTGTGTGTGTGTGTGTGTGTGTGTGTGTGTGTGTGTGTGCAAGTGTGTGTTGGCAAGGTATTTAATTGATTTAGCCACTGGCACAATGCTCACAACACACACACTGACACACACACACTCGCTGATCCTCCGCCCACTCTCATCCATAAATACATTTCCACTGCAAATCACACAGCAAATAAATCACCATGGTTACGGTAATATAATAATTGCTGTACTTGAAGGAGGCTCTGACTGATGATGCTCGCACAAGGCCGCTCAGGAATCGATAATTGCAGAGAAAACGATTCGTTTAAGCGGCAGAACGGACGTCTGTAGGCCCGTTTGATCCACCGGGCAGGATGGAGCGAGGAGACGGGAACGTCAGGAGATAAAGAGCCTCCTCGGTGGTGTTGTTCCTCCACAAGCTGCTTTCCAAACCAGATTTCACTGAAAAACTGCAACATTTAAAGCTTATTGAACATGTTTTTGCAAATACAACTGAATTAATATGTTTATTTGACTAGAAAAGTTTTAAATCATCAGAAAATTACCTCAACTTGTCTTTTCAGATTCACTCAATTTAACATTTTAAGGCCGCTCAGGCTTCTTAAAGTAAAAAAAAAACAGTCCCATGATTTTTATACTTTAACTTGCTTTTTTTAATATTATATGCTCCACTAAAGTACATCATAAACCAGTGGTTCTCAAAGTGTTGGAGCCACTGCAGGAGGGGACGTGGATGACCAGGGGAAAAATAACTAAACTGATTATGTTTGTATTGTTTGCATCTTTGTTTTTATTGTTTTGTCTGGTTTTTATTTTTCTTTTCCTTATTTGCTATCATTTGTTTACTATCTCTTTGTGTCTTTGCTGCTGTGAGACTGAAATTTCGCCACAGGGATTAAAAAAAAGAGCTACCTGCCAACCAACAGTCGGTTAATTCAACCCTGATTTCAGTGCAACTTTCAATTAAAACTGTTTAAATTCTTAAAATTATTTGCAAAGTGAAATAACAGTATAAAATATATTTTAAAAATGCACCTAAAAGATTAAACGGTCACAAAGTGTCACATGTGCATGTGCATGTTTGTGTTTGTTTATGTTTGCATGCATGTATGCCAAATTTCCAATTTGTTGCAGACCACCTTTAGCTTAAAAATGAACTGTATTGTTGAAACAAATGAAAATACAGAAAATGCGTAAGTATAAATACATTTAAATGCAGTATAAGTGTGAATAAAACAATATAAATGATAATAATAACCATTTAAAATATAAATATATACTTTAATAAAATAAAATTATTCAATTAAAATGGAAAATTCCTCTTCCAGAGGCAGACAGGGAGACAGAGCGAGGGTCAGACGTAGACGGAGGCGGGACCTGCCCGGTTTGTTCCAGTCTGGGTGGAGGGCAGCAGCAGCAGCAGCAGCGTCTTTGCTAATGGACGCCGGGGTTTGCCTGCCTGCTCCTCTATGAGGCGTTGGAAGTGTCCTTGTAACCTGCTGCGGCAGCCCGCAGCCTTGCAGCAGGAGCATTAATATTTCAGGCTGATGGGTCGCCTTGAGATGGGTTATTATTGTCTCTTACACTGAGGGAAATACACACACTCACACACACACACACAAACATCTTCTCTTAGTGTTACATGGAACACCCTCGACAGAAAAACATGTCATCACTGGCAAAATCCAAACACTCATCTTTCATTCACAAAAAAACCCCCAACATCATTACAGCTCGTCAGAGTGCAAAATACTTAATTACAACCTCCAACTTCGCTCTGTTTGTGTGTGTGAGACAGAGACAGAGGGAAAGTGTGTGTGTGTGAACATAATTAGCCGACTTCTCTCTGATCCTTAATGCATTATTGAATATTTCAAAGGAGTCTCAATCCTTTGGGCTAAGTGACTGCCAAGTCGGGATCACAGGGCGGGTTCGGCCGTGATGAAGGGCGGTTCAGCCATTAAAAAGTCTGGTCCCGGCTGCTGGCCTTGTGTGAACCTGGAGCTCATGAATAATATACATTCCCTTACTGTATTTGGAAGCACTTTGGACTGTAGAGGGGAGTTTGGGGTGGAGGGGTGGGTGATGATGATGATGACGCTACATTGATTTTCAGTCGTGCAATTTCAGGGAACAAGTAAATTCAATTTTAGTGGTGAATAATGGCTCATGGAAAATAGACGATTTGTTGCAATTATTCCTGATGGAGAACAAGAGTCGGGGTCTGAACTCAGAGCGGCGCAACCTTGACAAGACAATAGCCGTGTTGTCATGGTAATATGCCATTTTCTCCTGACATTTCCAAGATTTTCATCTCTCACAATTACTCAGAGTCTGTTTTCTTTTTTTTTTTTTTTTAAATGCCACCATTCATTATTGGATTTACTCTGCTGTGGGATGAGATCTTACAATTACACTTAAAATCTAGTAAACATTAAGGCAAAGCCTCGTTCTGTTGGCCAGAATAATAATCAGGTAGTATGTTGTTTTACAGTTCTCTCATCAGTCCTGTTTCTTGGGAGGTATCTGCCTGAAAAAGCAGCAAAAACTCCAAACAAAGGATTAATAATACACTCTGATTATGACGCTTTTAACTGAGGCAAAAATCACATATTTCTGAGACAATGAGTAATGTATGTTTGTCCTCAAATCTGCACACTGTATTTTGGTAATGAGCTCACATCTATCATGAGTATATTTTATGGATCGAGGTGTCAGAGATGAAGTTTTAAATAATGAGCCGCTCCATTCAGAAAAACCAGCGGAGGAAAGTAAAGTAGAAATTCACAGCGCTTATCAATATTTAGGTCAGATGACTGTGTTTAAGGTGAAAGGGGTCGTTTTTGGGATGAACTTCAATTGTGCAACATATGTCTTAGTCACACTGAGCTAATGAGGGTGGTGGTAGTTTTGACCACTTTATACATTCATACCTACTTAACTTTTTGCTTGTTTTTTTCCTATATTTGGGCCTTTGGGTTACTCCGTCTATTTCTTGATTCCTCTCCTCCCCCAGCCCATGTCTGCTCCTGCTCTCTTGGCTGTAGTTTGTCGTCCGGCTCCCCGACATGACCAGATATTAAACCTGCTTGATATATTCTTCTGAGAGCATCTAAGCCAGACCTGGGCACAGCTGGTTGCTTACCATTAAACTGTTATTAGACTTTTATTTTGAAAGGTACTTTATTCCCTCAATTCTTCCTCAGTTTTGCTGCTGCTCTCGTTGCAACCTGTATGCAGCATGCATGGCACTGTGCGCTGTAAAACATCCAGTTCTGGACATTGCCAACAAAATATTATCCCAGAATTCATCAGAAAGGGTGACCAACAGTAGAAGTGCCTGATCAACTTCTCATGTGGCCTCCCATGAAAAATAATTGCCCACCCCTGATCTAAGCTCTCTATGAGCTCTCTATGAGCTCTCTGTGAGCTCTCTGTGAGCTCTCTGTGAGCTCTCGGATCCCGACTTTGAACAGTTTACATGCAGCAGTTTGCGAGCGCCAATTTGCCTCTTATCTTGGGGCGTCTGTTGTTGATGTTAATACATTTTTCTTTACGTTAAATTGGACGCAGCAGTGCAGCATCTCTAAAGAATCCAGACACTTCTTCCATGCAAAACACAAAGATCAATTGGAAATTGTTATACGTGACCAAGAGATGAATGATTAAAGAACAGCAGCTCAGTTTCTGTTGAACTGACTCAGTGTGATTCAGTATGGATGATACTGTGGCTTCCTTTCTGCTGGAATGGATCCTGGAGGACTGGATGAAGCACTATGAACAAACATCCGCAGCAGCACATGATTTATGGCGATGCATAACTAGTCATTTCTCGGCGGACAAATGAGTCTGCCTCAAAATGGATCCTCTCAGCGTTTTGAATAAGCTCTCCCGGCGCGGTGCGCGCGCATTTGGGGATCAGTTTGTTTAATGACAGCGGGACCATCTTCAATCCATCATTACTTAGGCCTTGTGATTAGTAAAATGCTCATCAAAGTCACACGGGGAGTAAAATGCCCAGGTGGTCGCTGCACAATCAATCAAATTGACTAAACCACAATCAAAGTGCACACGCATACACACACACACATGCACTCACACACTCTCTAGTGAGATTTGTGTCGACCATAAGCTCTTTCCATTAAACCTGCGCTGCATTAAGCATTTGGGTTAAAAGCTTTCATAATCAGGTGTGTTCTCATTTAGTGTACAGAGATTTCCAAGATCAATAGTGTCCTTGATGCGAGAGCTTTGCCCGCTCTGTGTAGGTGTGTGTGGGTGTGTGTATGCACAGGGACCTCAGAGTCACAGCTTTGGCCTTATATATATTTATATGTGTGTGTGTGTGTCTACGTGTTCATGTATTTACCCGTCTGAGAGTGTGTTTACTGTCTTGTGTCTGCGGGGGCAAACCGTTTCCTGCTGTGATCTCTTCATTCCGTGTTTGAGAGGAGCTAACAGTGGTGTTCTGTAGATACTGCGGCTGTTTTTCTGCCTGACGCCCCCTCAGTTGATCCCGAGGTCCACTCCACAGACTGCTACTGCAACAAATGGAGAGTCCAAACCCGTTAATGAGCACGACGCACACACAGACATCTGCTCGGGCTCGTTCTTCTTTCCTTGTGTGTTAGTGTTTGAAATTAATTTTGTGCTTGAATGTGGATGCAAGTCTCTCGTACTCAACTTTGCTGCATACTTTGGGAGTAATGGAGTACATGTAACAGGATTACATAATTACATAATCATCTGCTAACATTAGCTACACAAGCCAACAACTAACACAGGTTGCACAAACCAGTCAGTAATGTTAGCTACACAGACCAACTGCTAATATTCACTGCACAGACAACAACTTAATGTTAGCTACATGAAATTATATAAAATATTTTTTCTCTAGCAGCTACATCAGAAGCAGTTGTAGCATTAGCATTAGGCATTAGCCTCCCCTTCTGCACTTATCACCAGTGGTTCCTGAGGTGAACAGTCTGTCATATAGCCTCTTGTTTAAGTTCCAAACAAAAGTGTTAGATAATAATCCAGCTAATTAGCAAATGTATTTCATCCATTCTCTCATCCATGAGTAGATGCACGCTTCCTTTTGCACGGTGATATGGTAGGTGGGTGCCCCAAACCAATCAAGATGGATAAATAGCACTATAGGTAAGAGTAAACATATGTATTTTTGATTTTGAGCTGAACTGTCCCTTTAAAAATGCATTTTCCTCTGCTTTTCCAGTGAGGCGAGACAGACGTATTTGTTCTGTATGCAAATCGACTCATTTTAAGAGTTCTTAGGAATCCAGTGATATTGACTTTGCAGAAGACGAGAGGTTTGTCTGTCCTTCGAAATGACGCCATCTGTTTCCAAATGAACATTTTAAAAATAAGTCTGCTGTTCATGCTCAAAACATAAACCAGGGAGGGAAGAATTACACAAATACTTCAACCCTACGCCTACCTCAGTGTACCAACCTCCAACTTTGTTTCCAACTAGTCAAATAAAAAAAATGCCTTGTTAAAATAATATTCTTTGCAGCCTGCACTGTATGCATGTGTGTTTTTATGAGTGTGAGCCCAGTGTGTGCTCGCTTGTGCGTTTGTTTGGTAGTGTGTGGGCGTTCAGGGACTTTTAGAGAAGTATGCCGGCAGCAGCGTTTTTACAAATGCCTCCTCTGCATTGAGATCAATATGTAAGGCCTTGGGGGATGAGCTTGACCTATGTGAGCAGTTTTTCATAATCACTTACGTCTTAAAAATACAGTTTTCCCCCATAGAGGCGCTGCCTTGAATATTTTGTATTTTACTTTCCTGCTTGTTATATTCAAATGAAAAACACGCCATATGGACAAAAGAAATGACTAATGGCTCTGGCATTTTTCAATTTAAATGCTGAAAAGAGCACAAGCAAGCTGGGATAACATCAGTATTTACAGAAAAACATACACATTTCTTGGTTCTCTTTCAGACCTTTGCTGGCCTGGCTGAGATAATGTTTACCAGGGGACACCGGGGCCAGTTGTAACATTTACATTATTCCTCATATCTCTCAGAATACTTGAAATACACTTTCATTTCATATAAGAAACATAATTATGTGCACTAACTGCCCCCAATCTCGCAACCATAATAAAACCACATATGCTAGCTAGCAACACCCTCATGTTGATTTTTAACCAATAAAATTAATCTAAGATTTAATTCAACGCCATCTAAACTTTAAAGTTCAGAAGAAAAATACTGTATATTGCTAGTTTCTGATTGGAGGAACTGAGCATGTTAAATAATAATAGGCTTTACTTATAGTACACTCATCAAAACGGTTACAAAGTGCTTCACAAAATAAGTTTGTTCACCTGTCATTGGAGCACAGGGTGAAATGGGGCGGGACTTAAGAAGGGTCAGTTGCCCCCGGTCTCCCTTAAACATGAACTTGAACGTTGCCACCAGTGTGATGCATGTCATATGTCACCTGATGAATTATGCTGTGACTGACATGAGGCAGTAACATAAGTCACCGGTTTGACCCCAGATTAATTCTCCGTCTTTGAATTTCAACATAATGGATATTAAATCGAGCCCATAAATTCTAGTGCTTGAAACAACTATTATTTTCTTTCTGAAATATTACACTTAACATCAATCCATCGCCGGCTGATAACGTCTTCAACCCTGACACTGCCAAAGGCCCGTGTCCTGACAAACCGCGATGCCTTCATTCTCCAGTAGCATTCCACTGAAGCAGGCCTTGGCCCTGACAGAGCAGCCTGTGATGGCTATGTTCATTGTTCATGTGCTCAATAGGCGGCACATGGCGTGGGCAGCAGTCAGTGGGGCTAAATTTGTGCCTCTCTGCTCATTCCGGGGATATTTGTGACTTGCTCCTTGTTGACTCGTCGCGCTTCTTGCTGACAACGGGTCTCTGTGTGTCACCGACTGCTAAATCCAGCCAGCTGTATGCAATTAGGCTGCAAAATGCTGGGCGATGTGCATGCTCCTCTGTGATGCATCAAGTGGTGACGATGTGCAGATGATTTACAGTCTAAATCAAAACAAAATGAATGCTTTTGCTCTCATTTTTTGCTATTAGCTGTCTTTTGACAGGTTTGAAATGGTAATAATATATAATAAGTCAACACATCACCATACTGCATGTCTATATCATGATATTTATAAGAAATGAGTATATATAACATAAATCAAGATGTAAAATTATTCAGGACTCTCTTGTAGCAATGCCACAAGATTAAAGTGATAAAAAGATATTTTTTTTTAATATTTATCCAAGAAATCATGGCTACTGTGGAGGTTACTGTACATTATTTTAAATAAAAGTGTCAGAACTTATAGATATTAATACATTATCTCACAGGCTGTATTGGAACAGGCTTTGTCAGATGTCTTTACTGTTTTCATCTTGTCGAAGGCAGGCTATTTTGACAGACAGACAGGCACTGGTTCATAAATCAGTGGCCACATCTTTTCCCTCAGGGAGATTCACTGTTGTTTCCTAGGTAACAAGCACCCCCCTCCCTTTACCCTTGGTTCCTCTGGACTGTACCACCTGTACTGTAGGGTGGGAATTGTGTTGTTTATCGAATAGAAGTAGAATGTCGCGTTTAAATTGAGCGAAATATACCTATACATGACAATGACATAACGTTTGTGGTTTAGTTGCAGCTTATAATTGCTTATATAGTCGCTCATACACGCGTTATTAATGTTTAAAACGCAGCAAGAACCCCCCTCGCGAAGCACAGTCAACATTTCATCGAACTGTCAAAATCGCTTGTTGCTTCCTACCCTAGCCTTAAAAGTAGTTAGCGAGCTAGCGTGTAGCGAGTGATAGCTTACTTCTGCCTTTCACTGAAATATATCTCGAAAGCGAAAAAGTTTTGCCGCTTAAAGGAAATAGCAAGAGGTCCCAGCCAAGGAGCGTTTTGGCCGTTCTGTTCCGAACCCCGGGTCCCGATCCGACCGAAACAGCGCTCTGGAGAAGCGGCGGCGGCGGCTGAAGTGCAGCTGGATGTGACAGGTTCGTCATCAGGTAAGCTGCAGGTAGTTAGCTTAGCAGCTAGCACCCGCTGGCTCCTCTGGCATTTCTTTTACACACTTGTTACGGCGTTGTGGTGGCTCTGCGGCGGCTGTTTGGATGGCTAAAATGGTTCTGCTGACGCTACAGCGATATCATAAACGTTATGTGCTACTATCTGGATTGCTATGCTAGCTCATAATCACTGCCTACATAGCTCATGAAAACTAGTGAAAGCAGCTCCGTACAAAACAAAGATTAAATCAGGATGCATTACATCCTAGAGATCCCTGCATGTCTCTCCTGCACGGTTTAATGCTTTCTGGGATATGCTGTTCGGTATTAGTGAAGTAGCTAATGACCATAATGAAATCACTCCGGGATAGTTTGATAATAACTCATTTATTATTGATTACATATATGATACAGTCTCCAGTATTAAGCAATAGCAGTGTCGTCATTGTCACAAGTTGCTCCTACATTCCAGTGTACAGGAAACTAACTTTTACTGTTAAATGGAAATATAAAAACAATCAGTTACACGATCCTGAAAATATTATTAAATAAATTGCGACAATGTTTTATCAGCGTGAGCATTGTTTTTTAATTAAACAAAGCCAAAATTCTCTTATTTAAGTTTCCAAAATATAAATATTTCCTGTTTACTTTTACTTTCATATGACAGTAAACTGGGCAAAACAAGACATTTGAGGATGTTATTTTGGGCTTTGGGAAACAATGGTCGACATTTTTCACCATTTTATGACATTTTATAGATAAAATAAACTGACTGATCGACACTGAGAATATTCTAGTCAAGTCTCAGCCCTAAGCACAATAAATGCGATGGCACGTTGTTCAGTGTGTTGTTAGATTTAACTGCTGTGTACAAGAAAAAATAAAGCAGTTCTAATGAGACGTAAGTGCAGGTACATTTTAATCTGCTGCAGGTTGACTGCACAAGAGCCTTTACACCTGGTGGTTAAGGTTAATAAGTTGTGATCGGGCTAGCTGCTGGCTCAGTACAGTAATTGGTCCTTGTGAAAATGCAAAGTGGCATCACAGAGCAGAATTGCACCAGGCAGCAGACATGAGGTTCAATGAGCTACCAGTATTACAGTGTAAGGAAGTCATTTGTATGGAATATATTAGTGGTTGACTGATATGGATTTTTCAATCGCTAATGCAGATATTTAGAGAGTAAATGGATGATATATAATGCTGATATCAACACAGAAAAGTCATGTGTAAGTCCATTATTCACTGCACACAACAATCTAGTGCACGCTCTTATCTTAGCCAGTAACGTGTTGTTTTAGATGTTTTTTCAGTGATTAATGATATAGAGAAATGCACAAGACTATGATATAAATTTCAGAATATGACTGGAATTTAAGGGAAGGCTGCACTATTCTGTACATTATAATATAATATATATTTAACACTAGTCAGTAATGGTTTCAGATTAGATTTTCTGTCATTTAGGATGGGCGAAATGTGCTCACATGTAGAAAACATGACGATGGCGACTGAAGAAATTTAAGCTTTGACAGTGGCATGCATGTGGGATATAGTACAAGGCTCCAGACTAACTTTGTCACCTCCTCTCCAAAACTCACAAGTGTAATCGCTAACGTCTTTCCACAGCAGCCACACCGTCAAGACTTTCAGCACATTTTTTTGTTTGTCGACCTTGTGAGTGCAGGCATCGGCCGATGCTGATGATCTCAAAATGCCATATAACTGTCGTCACCAGAATACATTGCGTTCATGAAGGGTGTTAGAGCAATGATACACTGGAGTGAGCCAAAGCGATCCACCACCTTTATGGCTGTTAGGAAAAGAGATTATTATGTATAATCAGCAGTATAAAAAATTGACCAGTTGCTTTATATAGGGCCAAATTAGCATCAGATTAACCTACAGAAAATAAACTGTTTGATCTGAAGCTAGAATGAATGTAATGTAGTGATTGATTTGACCCTTTTTTATATCTACTTCTGAACACAGGCTCAATTCACAACCTTGAACTTGCTCCAAAACACACTGGTTGACCGCTCACTTGCCTACGCGTCCATTAGACAGTTGTTTATCCTCAGTCAACATGTGGACTTTGTGTGTGACAGACTTACCAGAATGGGTTTCAACTGAGCGGAAGGAAGCACAACTCTGACTGGCGCTTGATATTTGATTACGGCTAATAATAGAAAAAGACAGCTGCCTTTTCATTGATCTGTCTTCGGTGCCCTATTTCTGAGCCCTGTTTTTTTTTTTTTTTTACTCTCTCTCTCTCTGTCGGGTTAAAGCAGCAGTAATAAGTCAGAACACAGTACTCTGTTTTGGGGTGGGGAGCATTTTCTCACACAGTTTGAACACATCAATCTTAATTTGCTGTACAGTAATTAGCCATTGTTTCAGAATACTCCTTTTGTATTTGAAAATGAAGCCGCTTTGGGTCGCAGAATCTGGTTGTGTGTGCGAGAGCGAGCCAAGCAGTTTGGGGTCAAACAGGACAGGGATAATAAGAGGGGAGGGGATACCATGTGGGAAGGAAGTGGCTCAGCTTGTTTGTCTGCCAGGCTTTTGTTTGTTTTCCTGTCGGACAAATCTATTTAGGAGGTAGGCTATCTGAGGTCTGCCGGTGGAAATTAGCTACAAGCAGGGCTTGTTATACAGTTATTGACAGTTATTCACTAATGTGGTTATTGAGAAGTCGCTTGCAGCCAAATGAGAAATTGATAAGCTTCATCTATCAGCAATAGTGGAGTGGGCCAGCCTGTACAAGTGCTGTTATACTGGATCATTTGTAAAATCATCACATTTTGAGTTGTTGTTTTTTTTTCTTCTGGATGTACTAGTCAACACTGCAAACTTAATCATCAACTTAACGTAAATATAGAAGTTTTATGTATTCAGGTTTATTATATTTACTGTACAGAGTTCAATCAACTTATTAAATGAAGTTACTAAAGAAATATGATCAGAATATTAGCAGGTTTCCCAGCATGTTGGAAGAAAACATATGATGAAAACTCACTGTGTGACTCTAACACACTTTAAGATAAGAAATTAAGTCTTAACTCAAGTCTTCAAGTTCAGTTAATTCAACTAGATTGTTTTTACAGCTCAGATAAGATGTTAAACAATTATTTATCATAATACAACTGAATTATTATAAAATTTATTTGATTAGAAACATTTATTTGTTTTTAATTCGGTACAAAATTTCCTCACCTAACCCTCATCCTGTCCTTTCAAATTCAGTCGACTTAAAATTTTACACATTCCAGACACACCTGATTTAAGTTAAAACAAATAGTTTGTTTTTACAGTGAAGTTTCATCCTGCAGTAATATACAGTTGTTGCCGTCTGGAAGCATTCCTCCTCCTCAAATCTCTTGCATCTGTGTACATGGTGTAGCGTAGCGAGGCTACATTCAGGAAGGTGTAAGGTGACACTTGTGCTGATATCCCCCGCCTCCCTGTTCATGCTTCTTGTTATGGCAGAGCGCTTGTCTGTGTTATTTGATTACAGGTGCCCTGATGCCTGAGATGACGTCAGTATTCAGTCATTTGCTTAGGTAGACAATTTTTCATGCCAGGGAGATTAATCCCCCCCAACCCCCATCTCCCCCAAAACCATTTGACAAATCTATTGCCTGTGGAGCACCAGATTATATAGAGCCATTAAAGCATAATCAGGCAGTAAATAGATTTGTTTATCGTGGAACTGTAAAGCATGTTTAGCCTCATTGATGTCAACGAAACACCCAGGCTGCCGCGTCATTCACAACCTTTGTATGAGACAGAGAGGCAGCAGAGAGAGACACACACAGGCAGAGACAGAGACACAGCGAGACAGACGGTACAGCTGTTCTATTGAATCTGGATCGAAAAGTCATGAAGCTGGATCTCTGACTCATCAGTTCTGTGACGCTCCGGTTTCACGGCTCATATGATGCCAACCAGCATGTCATCAGCTGGGTGGAGGGGGGAGAGGAGAGGAGTGGAGAGGAGAGGACGAGTTGGGGGGAGGAGACAGACAGACCAAGGCTTTCAAATCCCAGTCACAACCAGTCTTTTTCTTTTTTTTATTCCCAAGCAAATTCTGATGCAATAACAATAACAGAAATGTTCACTACCGTGCAATTTTCCAGTCCAGTAAACTAAGGAATTAGACTGAAATAGAGCTTGAGAGATAGCTTTGAGAAATGGGGAAAACACAGGTGAGGGATGGAGACGTGTGAGAGGAGGGGAGGAGTGTCTGGATGGTGGGGTAGATGAGTTTAGAGGACGGATGCTGAGGAGAGGTAGAGGAGAGTCGTGGCGGGGGGGGTGGGTAGGTGCAGTGCTCGTGTTTCCTGGGGGGATGCTGTTAAATGTGATGATAGAACATAGACAAGGACAGGGCTGGCCTTCATTATGCGACTGCAGCAACTCTTTGATTATTGTGTTCTGATGTTGCACTGTTGTACGAAAAATAAGTCCAGACTAGGGCTGCAGCTAACAGTTACTGACTTATTTTCAGTTAATCTTCTTGTTGTTTGTAATGACGTCCAGATCAATCGGACTCTGAAAGGCAGAAAAACTAATTTTTCTTTTTCCCTCCATCCCAGTGGCTTCTAGCATCAGGAGAGAAAAACAACACTTCAAAATGAAAATGACGCAAAAAACTAGAGACAATCCTCAACTGAATTGGTGTGCTAGGTATGCTAAACGAACGCTTCACCCCTGAAATTACTTGTACATCAATTACTCACCTGTGTTGCTTTGAATTCATATTTTTTTCCTTCACACGTCAATGCCTCATGATCCGGTGTAAAATAGCAAAACTACAGCAAAACATCTGTTTAAAACTCTAACACAACTAAAGTATAATCCTCCTTTACTGAGTTGTATGCTCATTACTTCCAAAAATCCTTGCTAATGAAATAATTTCTGGTGGAAAGCCGTGAAGACAAACGGGCACACAGCATTTATAGCCAAGGTTACACTGCCACCTGCTGGAGATCTCAATACAGATCAGAGCAGTCACACTGACCTATAATACCACTATACCAGCTGCTGTAACAAAGCCAAAAATTAATTGATATTGGCCGTTTATTGGCCAGTGTGACTCATAGACGATCTGTATTTGGCAGCAAAAAATCTAGAGGCCCATTTTGGTTTGTCCGTTCTGGGCTACTGTAGAAACTTGGCAGTGCAAAATGGCTGTAGGTATAAAGGGCTCATTCTAAAGTAAAGAAAACACTATCAGGTGATTATATGCAGATGTAATCATATTTATGCCATATTATAACAATAAATTCTCATAAATATTACACACTGGACTCGAGTGGCTACCAACGATTATTGTCATCATCAGTTAATCATTTTCTTGATCAGTTGATTAGTTCTTCGGTCCATAAAATGCCCAGAAAATGGTGAAAAATGTCAAATGTCTTGTTTTGTCCACAAACCAAATATATTTAATTTTTAGAACTAAAGAAACCAGAAAATATTCACTTTTGAGAAGAAAAATGTAGACAGTTTTTCTCAAAAAAATCAAAGTGATTATTGATTTTCAAAATAGAAGACAACTAACTGACTAATCGTTGCAGCTCTACACTTGACCTTTAAAATGTGCTGAAGATGTTCCCAGAGTGCTGATGAGGTTTTACACTGAAAACCTCTCGATGTTTTCAGTTTAGACGGAGACTGACTGAGATAATTACAAGTTGAAATGGTACTACTGTCTGGCGTTTTATCATGGTTAATTCATCCCTGTTGTGTGCTCTGTTGTATGAGAAAAAAGTCTTAATATCTGTGAGCTTCTTCTTCTCTGTTAGAAAACAGTTCAGGTGGTGCTGATTAGAATCTAAATGTAATCACCAGGAGAAGGATGGACGAAGAATTTGTAATGTAATAGCTAGTTGAGCAGGGCATGAAATTGGGGAAATACCTTTCAAGATCAGCATTCAGAGGTTGTTACTGTAAGCACAGTTTTCGCCCCATCACTTTAGTCTGCTCTCTTCCAATCCAGAGGCACAGAAAGCTGTGATTCAGAGAAGCCGTCCGTCCATTGGCTGGAGCTGTTAAGGGGCAGGGCCTTGCCACAGGCTGGTGGGCAGGAAGGGGCTGGCTTTAGGGGGTGTGTGTGTGTGCGGTGTTGGGGGGGGTGGGGGTGGGGGGTTGGCTGGAAGTGTTTGAGCCAGATAGTTGGAGTAGACACTCTTCTGCTTCCTGCCTGCCTGCCTGCCTGCCTCGCTCGCTTGCTCCGCCGCGGCTCAGAGAGAGAGAGAGACATCGAGAGAAAATCCCTGTCTAGGCATGGACCTCCGGCTGCAGCACTCGGCAGCTCGCGAGGAATGACAACAGTTCACATGGTCATTAACTCCAGTCGCTGAGGCTGCAGGGAGAGCTGTACTGTAAGCTGCGTGTCACAGAAGCACCGGCTCGCCTCCTGTGTGTTCGGGACAGCAGACAGACAGCAGAGCGACGGGACCCAGCGGTGAAACGAGGTGGGAAAGAACCGTCATATTGGCTGGCTTCTCCTCTTTTTTAAAGATTTTTTTTCTGGAGTTTTGCTGCAGTGTGCTGCTGCATACCAGTCTGGGTGGGGAGGGAGGCGAGGGAATGTTTTATCTGTGCAAGAGAAAGAGTGTGAGGCTGGAAAATGAGGGAAGAAAGGGGAAGAGAGTGTGGGATAAATGCACAGGAGCCACGCAGTAACTACCCTTACTGCAGTTTCCAGCACTGTAATGGACTTTCTCTTTCTGACTCCTGAGGGTGAGGCATTATTATCACAGCAGTTGACTTGCTCCTTCCCTCCGTGCAAATGTCAGGAGCCTTTTTTTTGCCACATGGGCTCCATATTTTTCACTCTCTAGAGAAAAACTTGTCGTGTTGTGTGGCATCTGCCCTGTCACTGCTCGCTTTGTGCAGCTCTTGTAAAGTTTTCCCTCGTAACTCTTGCAAATTTTCCAAATAACAAGGCTCTGACGTTTTGAGGCTCTTTATGTACGTGGACACAAATAGCCAGCTGGAACTTCACAGTTCTAATAAGGCCCACATCATAATTAACCTTTCGAGTTAGATGGGGCATGGTTGACGTGTCCCTAGCTTTCCGCTGTCTATCTAGATTTAGCTGCGCGCTAGACACCAGGGCCCAGCGCGGTCAAGCAATGGACATCATCGCCTGCATGGAAAAGGCCAGGGTGGTGTCACACGTCTGGCCGCGGATCAAGGGGGGAAGTGGGTGTCTCTAAAATGGAACATCAGTCCAGCCCTTCCTGTTGAGAAAATAATGGGATAAGTCTCAGACAAGCACCCGAGTCCTTTACTGCGAGACCCTGTCAGCCAGAAATCCCCTTTTCTCTGAATTGACTCTCACGCAAATTGCACCTCGAGTCGGTATTAAAAGGATTTAGTGGTTGGTAGGTTTTTCAGACATCTTCTGCATGAAAGAGGGAGTCTGATTGCTCTGTGACACGAGGGTGAGTTTGCTGAATCATTCAGCTCTCATGTTGTCAAGTGCTGTAATTTGAAGGCTTAAGATTTCCATTCATTTGATGTGTTTCACTTAATATTTCAATGTACTAGTGTTTTAATCTAACCTAGTAATTCCAGCCTTGATTCCAAGGTTTATAAAATGTCAGAGGAACTTATGAAAACAGTTGTAGGTACGGCTGTCACTTTATCAGAGTTTCACTACACAGTTAACATGCCCAAAACAATTCACGGCAACAAAATTATCACGATTTACACCAACTATTGGCGATTGCTGGTTGTTTTTTTGGGGGGGCGATTTTTTAGGGGGTAACTTAATGGTCTGCACGAGTGACAGCTGCTGCTCCATGACACACCCACTTAGCCAAAGGACCATGTTAGACTGCGTTAGCCAAGTTAACAGCCTGTAGAGCCAGACTATTTTCACATATGACTCAGATTTATGGATATATTTCGACCAAACCACAGCTGGCGATTGTTTTAACAGTGGAGAGACTGACTAAGAAGGTTTTGGTGAGTTTATTTAGTTTCTGTCTGTCAAGTTTAAATGAAATTAAACCTCACTGAATCTCTGAATCAAAGTAAAAGAGACTAACTTTGATCCAGAAGGTGTTTTGTTGACATTTTCTGAGTTCATTTTGTGAACTCTTGGCTCACACTCACCGCTTCCTGCTGAAACGAACCTGCGCAAATTTATTGTCGGCAATTGTCGACCCAGGCACCGACGGGGGCCGGTTGGAAAATCTTTATCATATCGCCAAACCCGACTGGAAAGCCTCTGACAGGGACCTTAGACAGTATCAATGGGAACACCTGTGTTTATCCTAGTATTTCATGTCAAAATGGCTGCTGTGAAAAAGGTCTGTTCTGCCTTTTGTCTCTTTTCTTGCAAATGAATTACACTCAATTCAAGTGTAAGGAATTGCAGAGAGAGTCTGTAACCATAGCTGTAACTGATTTAAGAGCGTACAGTATGTATAGAGGAGAGATATGTGATATATTCACTGCACTAAATCATAAAATGACCATGACAGATCTCATCAGAGATTAAGGAAACACGCTAAGTTGAAATACTGGCTTCTCTGACAGCAACATCTCCTGAAATTTCCATTCTGGCCGGCAACATCTGTTTTGGTTTGCTCGTTTCACATTCATTAGAGTTAAATTAATGACGAATGCTCACCAAATGAGTGAGTGTCTGTTCATGAGTCGTAAGAAATCATTAATAATCTTTTAGAGGGAGTAGATGTTTATAATGGTTAGATTGAGGAATATGTTAGCAGAGTCTGGCAGGCAGTCACTTAACTCCAACTATAGGGTGTGTATTTTTGCAGCAGTGGCTTTTATTTTGGAGAAAAGGGGTTAGCTTTACATTAACAGGCAACTGACAGTTATAAACAGCTGATCAACTTACAGGGGAGGGCTCTTTGTCACTTGTCCTGCACTCCTGAAGGTTCAGTGTCCTTGCAGCGTTTTGGTAACCTGCCTGAATTTGGAGAAGGGGTTGGGGGGAAACAACTCACTTTTACGTGATATTAATATTTCATTTTAAAAAATATCACACTTCCTCACTCCTCACCATCAGTATATCATGGCAAGTGCTTCCACAATTATCACCCCAGACTTTTAGATTAAGTAAGCTTGGGTATCCTTTTAATCATCATGTTTATCTGAACAGCTCTATTCACCTCTGGCTGCCAACTGTACTGTAATTAGCTGATGAGTTGCTTGAGTCCTGTGGCTAAGCAGTAAACAAGTCCATTTACAGAGTGCAGGGGTTGATATCAATCCGAAATACCAACACTCTCTCTTCCCCAGTGACAGAAGAGTTGCATCATCCGTTCTGTGTTACGAAAACGACCCATTGATCAGGATCAGGAGAGAAAAGCCCGGTCCCATATCATGAGCAGGGCCATTCGGGTCACTGTGGTTTAGCTAAGGCTATTATGATATGGGGCACACCTATCTGCTGACTCTGTGAAACGCTTCTTGTGTCGCCTCCGAACAGTAGCTTAGTCCTGGTTATAGCCTCTGCTGAGCTCACTCACCCGTCCTTATCGCTAATGGCACTTGATGATATGGAACACGAGGAGCCGTAGCTTATGCCAAAGACAATTTCGCGAGCATCATATCGTCTATAGTATTAATACGAATTAGGCTGCAGGGTATAGCCCTGCTCTGATCCTCTCTGGAGGATGCAAAGGAACATTCTGCAAGGTGATGTCACACTGAAAGCTGGGTCAGGTTTGTTCAGGATAGAGGACATTTTGATAAAACCTGCACTATAAGGCTCACTCATTTTCCATTACTCACTGGAAACTGAACATTTTCCTATTTCCCCTCTACAATGAGGCCCTCTCTCCACAGCCTTGAAAAACATTGACCACTTGTTCCTCTTGGCCATGCAAATAACCATAGAGCGGTGGTTTGCCAGCATAAAATGGTAATAAATGGAAATGCAGCCACTCAGGTACCCTGCTCGTGTGCTTGTCTCTCGCTGGTCATTTGTATTTCTGCTTTATTTTGCTGGCAACACCTGGCTGATGCCACAGTAAACGTTGTCACAAGGCTTACGACCAATGGAAACCAGGTAGCTTATCGTCTCTGCTGAACAAATACAAGCAGCTAAGATAAACTGCGCCGCACAGCCAGAGCGCACAGATACCAGACTAATGGGTTACATACGTGGTATTCAGAGGTCAAGCCAATGACTTTCACTCGAGACGCGCCAGTCCCGCTGACTCTCATTCAATTAAGCAGACTGACCAAGATAATGCCCCTGCCAGCTGGCCGTAGTAAGCGTCAGTAATCCATAAAGTCTAGTACTGTGGTGCTTTTCTTCACATCTCTGCCCTGCTTTTATCAGGTCACTGTTTGTACTGAGGACACAGAGGGGACAAAGCCTTCTTGCAGGAATGCTGGAACTAAAGATAAACAGGATATACAGTGATGTGCAGGATTTGGCTCTTTAGGTTTTATTGGAAATGTGGCCCTGTATAGCTGAAAAC
Organism: Lutjanus erythropterus; assembly: GCF_056507025.1. Lineage (NCBI taxonomy): Eukaryota > Metazoa > Chordata > Actinopteri > Lutjaniformes > Lutjanidae > Lutjanus > Lutjanus erythropterus. The sequence goes on along the minus strand of NC_139340.1, from coordinate 15,635,921 downwards.
AAAAAGGACATAAAGCTGTTGAAGTGAACATATTAACATCCAGGGTGTCTTGTATAAAAATTATGGCATGCATTTCATCACAGTAACCTTATTTTAGACTAGTGTCTGACTCAGGCTCTATTTCGTCACATTTTTGTGCCTGGAAAGACTCAAAACTGCAGAAACAGACCTTTGTTCACTCATGAAGGTGCACAGGAGGACTTATCTCTGAGGTCAAAACATTGGGTGCTATATGGTCCTCTCCTACCTGCTGACCATCTGTCTTTCCCTACCTCTATATCAAGAGCATTGTACTTGAAGCGCGACCGCTAAGCTCAGCGTAAACTAAGCCAGGCTGCAGCATGTACTGTGGCTGTAATGCACTAGCAGAATCAGCTAAGCTAGCCTAAGCCAAGCCAGAGGCACGCTGGCCAAGGACACGTCAAACCAGACTAAACCAAAACTGCATGCGCTGCCTCTCCAACCTCAGCTGGAGTTTTCCAAAGCAGTCATTACTGCAAAGGATTTTTCTTCCACTGTGTGTTTGAGTTTCTCATGCTCCTAAGCTGGGGTGTTGTTATATGACAGAGGTAATAGTTTTTTTTTTTCCCTAGGATGGCTTTGGTATGTTTCAAGAGTATAACAGGGATACATGTAATACCAAGCCCCTAAATCTGGTGGCCAGAGTACATTTTTGGTGGCCAAAATGCAAAGTAAGATAAAAACAACACAGAAAAAGAACTTAACAATTTAACACAGCTGTGCTTAACTGTGACACGTGTTATCAACTTTCCCCAAGACATTGTTTCTGATGAAAAACGAGCTCGACGTCTTGGCAGGTTGAGAAAACTGGCAGCACACAACACAGGAATTTGCACAGATTTATCACCAGTGATACTAATTAAGGTTTTGCTCCATTCAGGTTAAACAGAGTCAGAGTGCTGCTGTTGTGCAAGTTGGCTCACTGGAACAGCTCTGCTACACTAAATGGAATGGGACCTTAAATAGCAACACCTGTGATCACCCTCCTATTTCATATTAATTTGGCTGCTGTGAAAAAGGTCTGTTGATTCAAGCCAAGTGTCAGTGCAGCTTTTGCACTAATGACAAACAAACAGTTGCTTGAGCAGCAGTTAAAGTCCCCCGGCAGATTGCACAAACATACAGTCGTCTATACAGTTTGGGAACAGACATGTGGTCGTGTTCCTGCATGATTTTTATCGTGCCATCGCCCACATGAGGGTCTTTTTGATCTTCGGTTCTCCTTACCATATGTTTTGAATAGCTTTCGTGACAAACATTGTTGCCTGTTGAGCCTCCTGTGAGTTTTCCAGATGACCCCAGCCAACCTTTATACACACTGTCGGCCTGCTCGCTTCTATGAAAGCTTTCAGTGTCGTAAACCTCTGCTTTTTCCAGAAAAAAAACTTAAAATAAAAAAGACTGATGGCTGTGTTCCCTAATCATTTTAGCACAACTTGCTCCATCACTTGAGGCCAAGTCATCTCACAGAGAAACGGCGCCAACGTCCCTTCACACACACTCTGACAAAGTAGGTTAGCTTGATCACAGACTTCTTATGGCTTCTAAAAATAAGAAGGGATTAATTGTTAAAGGTCAGATCTGACATGATTCTTACCTGACTTTCTCTTCTGCAGCGATTGGCTCCCTCCCTGGGGAGACGGTGTGAAATTAAATCCTGCCTCAGAGAGAGAGTGGAGCCCGGGCGTCAGTACGATCGGGCGAGGAAGCTTCTCATCTCATTTCACATGATCAGCACTAAAGTGGGACAATATGATTAGCCAAACAATGGTCTGGATTTGTACGCTTGGAAGAGTGTAGTGTTGGTGGGAGATATCGAGGGAGAGCATCTTTCTGCCGCTGATTGTCTAAGAAAAATCTACCTGTCTTTGTGACCAGTAAAGAAAAACCAGGCGCAGTCTGGAAGAGGTTCTTCCTTGTAAACTATTTATCATTTTGGATATATAGTCTTATCTTTATGGTCGTTTCTCCCTTTGATATTTCAGACTTCAAACAAAACTACAAACAGAAATCATTAAAGTCTCCAATTAGAGACCAAGTCCAACTGACAGAGCAAGAAGAAACTTGGTATTTGGCTCTAATCATCAACAAAAACACCAAACCTAATGTTGTCAGAAGTATTGATATTACAATACTCTTTCAATATATGATGATATGATTCTAAACAATACATTATTAACATTCAAGTATAAAAAAAGTACCAAAGCTATAAAAAGAGAAAAGATCTAAGTGCTTTTTAAGATCTAATTTTAGTTTAGTCTTTATTTTCCTGCACAATTAATAGAAATATTATCAGAATTCCAATATGGCCAAATGCAATACCCCAATCGAAGAAGCTGTAATTTGTAATAGTGTGTCAAGTGCTGTAATTCATGCAAAGATGGTCCGACCTACAAATCTTGTTCTCCAGATGTAAGAAAACATGTGTGTTTGGTGCAGACCCCGACAAATGTTTCATCATTGTGATTTTATTTTTTTTAATCCGCTGAAAATTAACATTTGATGCAAAAAGGATTATTCCCACTAACTGTTATCTTATCACAATGACAATATCTGTCAAAATACAAAATAACCAAATTGTGTGTTCAGTGAAAAAGAATCTATTTTGTGTGCCATTTACTTTTTTTTTTTCTTTTTGCTGTGGTACCGAAAGAAATCGTGTTTTAATATTTAAAATTCTGGTATGGTGACACCAGCTAACCCAAATCTGACCAGACCTGGAGGACTATACAACTGTATGACAACTGTCTCAGGGTTGAGGGAATTTCTGAAGGGATTTCTTCTTCCTCTAACAGTAGCATAGGTGGTTTGAGTACAAGTCTCAGCCTGCCTTTATTAAGACCAAGTGGAGCTTGTCACACACCTTCAGAGGTGTTTTAAGATATTGTTCTCACAGTATGTAGTGTTATCTTGGTGTTCGCTCCTTTTCCGTCATTTCTCCCGTGGATGAGTTTATATGTTAAGAATAGTAAAGGGGGGAATCTTTTAACCAGAGTTGTGGGTTTTAACAACCCTTCTCCTTCTCCTCCTTCAGTCTGGTGTCCTCAGCCCCCGTTCCCCACCCCCCAGTTAACAGAAAAACATTTCCAGATGTGCCAAGAAAAGAGCTCCCTGCGCAGTAGCTTAGTAATGGATTTCGTACGCTCGAGCTAAAGGTCACTTCCTCAGATTGTTGCTCCATCAATTGTCCCTTAGACAACAAACAGACACAGAGGCCGGTGTCTTTACAGGCGGAGACAGGGAGGATGTACACATACACACACATTGTCCCCATGAATGTAAATTGACAGGCTGCTGTCAATGAGCCGGTATCTAATTTGGACGGTGGGAGACCAGTGAATATTGCAGGACGCCGGGCAGCGTCATAATCGTGTCTGGCACTGGCATATGCATCTGTCTCGGTCCCTCTGTGGCTGCTGGACGGCTGCCCGGAATAGTGCTGCGCTGCGCGGTTTTCTATTGGCTGTACCGTCCCGCCGTGCATGGCTCTACTGGGCGGGTTGGACCCTGGGGCTTTTTTTTTTTCTATCTCCGCTCTGACTCGATGTCCACTGTCTCATAGCACAGAGGCTTTCGCCTTTCACCGCTTTGTATGCAATATGTTGGAGAGCCAGTGGGCTTGTAGTCACCCTGTACAACGGCGCACAGCTGTGATTGAGGGACTTAAACTCAAGTGGCTTCTGAATAACCTCACAACTGCCTTTTCTCTGGTTCATCAGCCCCGTACCCTTTAGAGCGAGCGCTCCTCTGGGGCTGTATGCACACAAATTCAGATTGACACGCATACACAAACACTGTTAACACCCGCTGAAGCCTATTAGATAAATAGTTGCCCATCATATTTAGCAAACCACTTTCTCACTCTGAAAATAACCTCACTCTGATTGCTTTGTGTGTTTCTCTTTCTGCCTACCATTTCAGATCACTGACAGAAAGTGCCTTGTGAGAGACGACGTCCCTACTTGAAGATCCTGGGCGTTTCTGAAGAGCTTCGAGATTTTTCCCTCTGCAGTAGTGACGGGGCAAAAAAACCCCTGACTTTCTGGTTTGTCCTCACCTGTGCTCAGTGTGAAGAAACCTCAAGTGAAGAGGTGGGGCTGCGGCACTGCTGGCCAAGGTGCCAAAGCTCAGATAGAGTAGGTACCGAAGACTTTTAAACAACAGAAACTTTGTGTTGTCCGAAACTGTGCCAATCGCACCTCAAAATAGCTCCCAAACCCCCCCTCCCCCTTTGCACAGATATCATCACTCACACAGTACAAAGGACATTTTGGGGACATTGGTACAACAAGTAGAGCTTGTCTCCGAGCATGCCCCCTCTGCCTTGTCAGAGGTCCGCACCTGAGACTCACTGATTGATGAAAAATTAGCTGTTTGACTGACAAACTCCACAACAGCAGCCCAGTCCCATGCTCCGGTCACAGAGACTTTGCCAGTCCATTACCTCTACTTTCCTGTCCGTAAGGACAAACCTCATCCACTGACCTGAAGCAGATCATTTATAGCTGCATGTTCCATCGGTTTTAGTCGTTGTGCGTTTTCTATTTTTTTTTTTTTTTTTTACTGGAACACTCTGAAACAACTCCTCAGAGGATAGTCTCCTCCTCAAACCAAGTGGCTCCACTCCACCACAGCTCCTCAGCCAGCACAGCCGACATGGCTCTAAACATTACTTCGATACGGGACACAAAATGGCTGACCCTGGAAGTGTGCCGGCAGTTTCAGAGAGGGACTTGTTCACGCAGTGACGAGGAATGCAAATTTGCCCATCCACCTAAAAGCTGCCAGGTGGAGAATGGGAGGGTGATCGCCTGTTTTGACTCGTTAAAGGTAAGGACTTTTACTTTTACTTTCAAATTTAAAAGTGTTTTGATGGGACTCCATGAATTTTATTGTATACTCTACTTTTATTCTATACATTATTTAACTTCAATGCTGTATTTGCATGTAATATAAAGGAAAGACATTCCAAATTATATTATAAACAATAATTAAAAGTAACATTTTGCAAACTTAAACCCCTTGCAATGCATACATGCAACACTGCAGAAATCATCATGGTTTATTCTAAACATTAATTTATTTCTCTTCACACAACCTCATGGCACTGTCAAGCGATGTAAAGCAAATACGAATAACTGGATTACATCCCTGCAGCACCAGTATAGCGTCTGACGTGAAATGTTACAGATTTGTGGTCCCTAATGGTCGGTGGGTGTAGGTTGTCTGCTCAAATTAGCATGTGTGTCAGGTCTCCATGCTGCGCTGCAGTTAACAGACGAGCCTGACCTATGAAGCTAAAGGCCACAGAGGTCTGTTGTCATGTTCACTGTCACCACAGGTGTGTGTGTGTGTGAGCGTGTGTGCGTGTGTGTTTGGTTTCTTTTATACGGTAAGTTCTTCTAATGTTACCATGCCCTGTCCATCATTTATACTTGTGAGCCAACATCTGATCGCCAGAAGTCATTCCAGGGCTTCTATTCCTGGGTGCATGTCAGCTGTCACACACAAGCAACAAACAACATAAACAGCCAGAGCTCTTTTGTAATGTTTGGTTCACACAGAACCAAAAATAAGTATAGGTACAGAATTTTTTTGTCTAATTGAAAGCAGAGGCTTCATCGATTAATTGGTTTGAGTCATTTTTAAGAAAAGAAAAGGTCAAAATTCTCTGATTCCAGCTTCTTAAATGTGAATATTTTCTGGTTTCTTTATTATATTCTTTGACGGTAAATTGAATATCTTTGGGCTTCGGAGAAACCAAGACATTAGAGGATGTCGCCAGGGGCTGTGAAAAACAGCTATCAAAACCTTTCTCCTTTTTCTGACATTTTATAGACCGCACAGCCAACAGATAATTAACTGCTAGTTTGCTATAATGGACAAGAAAAGGCGGCCATTAAGTTTCAGCTTCAATTTTAGCAATGAGTCAGAGGCATTAGTCTTCGTGGTGGAGGAGAGGAAACCCCACCTTACAGATTTTCCTCCAAATTATCGACCCAGGATGAAGATTTTAAAAGATGTAGCGTGTCGTTCAACTTAAAAATTGGGCTGCAACTAATGACGAGTAATTGGTGAATCATTTGGTCTATAAATTGTTGAAAAATTCTGAAAATTCCTCATCAGAATTTCCCAGAGCCCGAAGTGACTCCTTGAAATAAATTGCTTCTTTTGTACATCAAACAGTCCAAAAAGAACAAGCAAATATTCGACCTTTTTGCTTGAAAAATGACTGAAATTGCCTCTGAATCTTAGTTTTAATTGGATAGAATTGTTATTGTCAAGTACATTTAGTTTGTATTATATTAAAATCCACCAGCGGCCTTCAAGCCATGTTGAAGTATTTATTCCTTTAACAAAAGCCTGTAGTTCGTTTATCCCTCTCATCAGACGTTACGTCACTGTTATATTTGTTACGTTCAATACACTTATTATTGCTTTTTCATAGTATTAAATTATTTTAACACCAGGCCCTTTGAAAGTCTCCCCAGTTACAACAAGGTCTCTTCACACAAGCCTCCACATGCTGCAAATAAGATGACTGCATCTCAGAGTAACCCAATATTTTAAGCTGTGTGCTGAAAAAAAAAACAAAAAGAAAACAGCTGTGACAATGATAAATAGCCAAAGAAACTAGAGCAGAACGCTGGAACTATGAGGAGTTTGTCTTTTTTGGAAGTGTGAACTGTAGCTGTGGTGTGGCTGCATTTTTTACGTATACAGCAATGCAGTGTGCGGAGAGAGTGCATGTCACATTTTTCAAGGTTGTGTACAAGGTCGGTGACAAGAGATGGAGTAGATTCACATCATGAAGAGTGGATCTTAATTCTGATGCATTACATTTTTCTGTGTCTGAAAACGGTACTTTGCAGGGAACATTTTGTCTCCTGGAAAGCGTGGAAAGCTTTCCACACTTTGACATTTTTCATGCTTGAAATCCATCAAGATTTTCGTAGGGTGTAAAAGCCCTCGTCATTACAAGTTGCTTGTGTCCATTATTTATTTGACACTATGAAAACAAGCTGCCTTTATGGTGCTATCAGCTGTTTTCTTGGTTAAGACTTGGCTCATGGTAAGCCTGTCTGAGTTATAGCTTGCAGTCAGTCATTGAGTGACATTCCTTCCCTGGCTGCCAGATTCTGCGAGCTGTCATGCCGTTATGGTTTAATGAGCAAACAGCTGACAGCCGATCGGGATCGATTTGTTGTTGCACCACGCGAGGGAAGGCCTGACACGGATCCTCTGCACATGACATGATTTTGCTGTTCCTGAAAACTCCAGCCAGTCATCCCTGACTGAGGAAACTAAATGACCGCAGCACTCAGCCTCATACTAGTGCCAGCTTTCATTTAGACTGTCCTCGCTGACGTTTTCCTCTACAAACAGTGGCTTTGAAGCAATCAACTGACATGCATCATCTGTATCTGTAAAGCCTATGCATGCAGCACGCACTTAAGGTTCCTCTCAGAGGCAGCTGTCAAGCCTGGAAGAACTTGGGGTCACTTATCCTCTAACCCCTGTTCTCAGATAGCATGAATGTCTCACTATGAGGGATTCTCTCTCATCATTACACTCAAAAGCCTCTCTATCAATCCTCCTGTCATTACTGGTGATGCAGACTGTAGGTCTGCTCCACTCTTTTCATCAAACTCCATGCATCTCTGCAAAGGATACTTGACCTCAGTGACTAAAGGGGTCGTCTTCCTCGTCTGACAGAAGGTGCTCTGACACTCCTGTGAGGGATTGGAAAAGGAGGAGGTGTTTGCTAGCCTCCAGAGCATCACCATGGCAACTTCACAGCTGTTGTCAGCATCATCTGTTGAAACACAGGATCCATCCATCTAGTGTTGAGACTTGAAGTATTGCATGGACACTTTCATCGGGTCCTTGTTTGGGGGCTGTGTTGTCTGGTGGCAGGCACCACGCTTCCTTGAAACCGAGAAGTCGCCAGGTGCGATATGACAAAATTTCATAGTGAACGTCTCCATGATCTGCCTTCACAAAGAGTGATGTGCTACAATGCACATTTTATCAGCTGCAGTTCTGTGTCTCATTTAGACATCCAGAGTTGTTTTCTCAGCTAAATCTCACACCAAACTATTTGCAAGTCCTTTTCATGCTTTCCCAAGAGACACACCAATAAAAACAAACAGTAGGCTGTGCCTTGGATTTCTTCTCCTCCCTGTTTTTATTTGGCAAACCTGGAGTTGTTTGTCCCTTCAAAAAAAGAAAAAAATAACATCAGTTATTTCCAAAACAAATGTTACAAAGACATTTTCTTGATTTATCTGTGAGTTATTTGGCCCATAAAATGTCAGAAAATGGTGAAAAATGTTGCTCCAAAGACCAAGACTAAGTCCTCAAATGTCACATCTGAGAAGCTGACGTCAGAGAATTTGGACATATTTTCTTAAAAAACTGACTCAAAATTATTTTGATTGAATTGATTATCAAAAAAGTTGCTTATTCAACTGATCATTGCAGCTGTACAGATCTTTTTAACCACCTGAAAAAATAAGCACCGAAGCCAGTCAAGAGCCTGAACCATGTCAGAATTCTTGCTGAATGTTCAGACTTTTCAAAACTGCGTGGCCTTTTTGGTCTGTTATTCTTCTTACTTTTGTTGCCTTGCAGGTCTGTAGGGAATTAGTTTGGTTGTGCTGTCCAGTAACTTGCAGAACAGTCAGACAGCAGAAAAAAAATATTATAAGAAAGCCTGGAAAAAAAAAATCATGGTATATTTATCCATATCACCCACCCATACATGTTGCGTAGTTCTCCATAGCCCTAATTTAGGCACCTAATTTAGCAACCTGCTTTGATGCAAGTGGCCAGTACTGGATGGGTTAAGGATATAGAGCCTTTTGTAGATATTGTGCATGGCTCGTTATTGTTTTAATATCCTGTGCGTCATACAAGAATCCTAACAACACAAGAATATTTGTTACATCTACTCTCATGAGTGTGACTTCACCACTCTTTATAATATTGTTAATGTAGGAATTTTGGTGCTATCATTTTGGCTGTTCTGGGAAAGCTCATTAGGTAAAATTCTAGGGCAGCTAAATTGATAAACGTTAAGACAGATCTGTCTCTAATTGCAGCCACTCTTTCTCCCTCACTCTCACTCTCACCATACAACCCAGTGACAGAACGAGAATACAGGATTTCTCTGTACTTTTAACTCCGACTCGCCCCCTCTTTCCTCGTGACAGCTAAGAGAATGAATGCTTTATTATGCATTAGGAAATGTGTTTCGCTCCACGGCAGGCTGATTTCCACCCCATTACGCCCGTATCGTCTTCCTGGGTCTTCTCATCTGATAGGGTTATCATGCCAGGGTGGTGTGCTGCCAGGCGTGACTTGGCCAATGATCAGAAGGGTCCTTTTCATAAACACGTGAAAGGTACGCCTCAGCAGAGGAGTAGAGTAGGAGGTGTAACTCTGTTGTTGCACTTGTCAGGCAGCGGTAGGCAAGCATGCCAACTCAGTTGAGAATTTGACTGTTCCGGTTGTTGTTTTCAGACTCAGTTGGTAAAAACACTCCAGCGATGACAATGCCTCCTCTGTTCAACTCCCCTTTAACCAAATCACAAATTTGGCAGCCCAAAATAAAAGAATTAGTTTTATTGTCTTTCCACCAAAGTTTGTTGTAGATGTATTTTGATGTCACTCAAATTGTGATCCAGAGTTCAAAAAGTTTTAGAATAATTTGCATACATGCTGTGCCAAGCAGAGCCACAAAATCACTTTTTTGGCCCCTTTTTGTCTGGACAAAAAACCCACTAACACCCACTAACATCTGGCTTTTGTCTTCAGTGGGAAAGGGTACAATCTGCCTTCATTCCCGGCTCAAATGACTGAATGCTGTAGTCAGAGGTATTTATTGACTCCGGCTCTGATCGGCAGTGATGGAAACATCACATGATGTGCTGTAAAACGGCAGATAAATATTTTATTTCTTACAGATGCTTCACATTAAGAGACCTCTGTTATTTTCTTACCTAAAAGCTTTTATTTATTTTCAAATCACAAGAAGGACTAAAGTTAATTGTCATGTTTAATCTAGGGCTGCAGCATCTATAAAATGTCATTAAATACTGAAAAATGTCCATCTCAGTTTTTCAAAATCCAAGGTGATAGCTTTAAATGTCTTTGTCAGTCTAAAACCCAAAGTTATTCAGGTTTAATGTGATCATAAACAGAGAAAAGAAGAAGAGAGGGAAAGAGGAATCTTAAAACCACAGAGATTCAGTCAGAAGCTACGAAAGTACTGAGGGCTGAACACGCAGAGAGAAAAACAGAAAGGCAAAGTGGTTTATCAGCAATGACAAAAAGGGTCAGCTGACAATTTTAGTGGGTTTAGCTGTATTTAAGCATTTACTGGGTATTTGGCCTGCACAGCATTCTCAAAAACTTCTTTTAGATGACACTAAGTTAGTTATTGGTGTCTCTGTCAAACTTCTGGCAATCATTTTCTGCAAAGTGTTATTAATTTTAAACACAGTGCAGTGGGACTAGTCAGAAAGGTTGCCACCATTGCTTGTGGCAAGAAGTAAAGTGGCATGAAATGGAGAAAATATATATATTTTTGCTGGGTTTAAATTGCATTCGGAAGCACAATTATTTAATAAGTCATTGCCCCAGCGTATGCATCCATCCTTCTTGACGAGAACAACCAGTCCTTTCAGATTTCTGATCAGGCAGTGAAGTCAGCAGACCAGGCTGGAGTGATAGGGACGGGTGCAGTGTGGGTTTGGGAGCAGCCGAACGGCAGCCACTTACACAAGTTTCTTTCATCTGGAGTGGAGGAGCGACCTGGGAGGACAACAGCGGCCAAAATAAAAATGCTTTTGCATTTTCTGTTAGTGCTTTGCATGGGAGGAACGACGATAGGGAATCATTCCTGCTTGGTCTGCTGCTGCTTTCTCAATCATAAAGCTCGCAGCGTCCCGACTCCACTACGCTGCTCTCAGCATTTCTATAGTGTAATGTCTAGGGGATTATTTTTTGTCCTCCTGCTCTACACTGTGGGCTTTAGAAATACTCTCTCTATGCTACATTTGTCATCTCTCAGAATAGCACAAGCCGCTTCATCTCTGTCCAGCTACAGCTGTATTCACATTTGGTTGGTAGGCGTGATATAGCTTACCAGGTATCATTCATTTCCATTGAGATATGACATGAAAATTTGACTGTGGTGACCTCAGCGACATGAGTAGCAGTGGGAAATGTTGAGATATGTCAACAGTTTTTCGTTCATACACGTTAGATTTATAACACGGCTTTGGCGCCCGTCACAGTTCAGCTCTTATCTTTGAATCCAGAATAGTCCGAATCAGCAGTGTTGGTATGTTGACTTTCCCATACCTTTGAGGTTGGTCTCTGTGTTATCTTCTGGATTAGGAAAACTGCATGCAAACCGAACATGTGCAGACAGGATTGGTGGCTGCGCGGCACAATGTGGCATTTAAATGTCGACTGTAGATGTTTAAACAGTGTGGAAACATTAGATGACCCTCATTCAAATAGATCATTTAAACATGAAAAGTGGGGTTGGGTGTAATTTAAAAAAAAAATATGATACTAGTTGCATTACCAAGTACCCTTAAAGCAGTGGTGCCCAGCCCTGGTCCTCAGGGACCCCTGTCCTGCATGTTTTAGATATTTCCCTGTTCCAACACACCTGATTCAAATGATCAGGCTCTTGTCAGGCTTCTGCAGAGGCTTGATGATGAGCTGAACATTATTCAAGCTTATTCAAGTTTTTTTTCCCCAAAAAATGCATTGATCACGCTGTAATAACAACAAAATGAAACCAACATTCGACTAATAAACCCTAATGTCTTTTTTGCAGCTAATATGTCTTATATTAGATCCACAAAAGTCTTAAAAAGTCTTAAAGTTAAGTTAACCTGCAGAAACCCTGGTAAGTCAAATGAAGCAAACAGGACCCTGAAAGTCTAAATCTGCTCCACTGAGAGAGATTGAAATATCATTTGTATTTGGGTCGAACACTCCTTCCTCGCCGCTTTAACATCACTCACTGCAGAAGGTGATAGATAATCAATAACGGCAGCGTTGCACCTCCAGCAGTGTCTCAAATGATGTGTCGCGGTTGAAGTCATTTCCTTTAAGCTCGTTGATACTTGTTGCACTTTGACCATGGAAACCATGACATGGGCTCATGGTGGCGGGGACGAGGGGGGGAAATGAGCGAGAATACCTACGTTAATGGAGTAAATGCAATCACTCAAGTCATGTGATGATGTCACGTTGGCTGTGGCTCTGACAGTAGCCTTTTGTTGATGCTTATTTCTCTGCTTTTCCAGTTGTTTCTCTTTAGTGCTGTCTCTGACTGTGCTGACTGGGTTGTATTTCCTCCCTCTGCAGTAAAAGACTGTCCATGTCCACAGCGTTTGTCTCAATTTATGTTCTGGACTGCTTGTCATTGCACAAATATGACATAACACGTAGGCAGATTTTAAATAAAGCGCTAAAAATAAGCAGCTCATGGGGACATTGTCATTATATAGCTATTTGTCCAAACACATACATATAAGAGAGTGTTTTAAGACACTTTACACAGCAGATCAGATGCCTGATAAGAGTGTCCGTTAAGATTTTCTTTTGTTCCAGTCAGATTTTACCAGGTGATCTCCACGCCTGACTGAGCCTCAATAGTCTGGGAGGTGGGTGGGTGTGGTGGGGGGGGGGTAGTCTGGTCCATCCTGGCACTATCGTGTTTCGTCAAGCTGCGGTTTTCAAAAAGAAAGTGGTGGCGGAGCAGGAGAAACAATAGCAGCTACTTTCAGGTGTGTGGAGTGTTTTCTCATTTGTGTCAGACTCTCGCCGCAGTCCCCCCGGGGGCGAGGTGCCCTGGTTTCCCTCGCTTTGGTAAGAACATCTTAATCCGGACTCTGCTTCAAAAGAGCATGAGTGGTTTTCGGGGGCGTGGGACGGCTGAAACCGGTAAATAAAGAAGCGAGGGAACGTGGCGAGAAGGAAAGGTGTAATAGCAGGGCAGGATAGTGCTGTGGATGCCCTGGAGGGTGGCCGTAATGCCCCCTCTACTCACACAGCCAGTTTGGCATGCCCTGTTTTGAACTGTCTGTTGTGCTCTTAAAAGTAAATAGCAGATTTCCTCACTTAAAACTGTCCTGCCTGCGCTCTTCATCTGGAGATTCACTGTTTCATGTATTTTCAACTTGTTAAACATGAATATTTTCTTTTTATGGCAGTTAAATGAATATATTTGGGCTGTGAACAAAATGATGGACAGACTGATCAATAGTAAAAAATATTCATCACAGGAAGGACTTGAAAAATAGGTCTAAATAAGTGGAGCACATGAACATACATATTTTTCTACTGACAGGATTGAGGATTTTAATTACTAAAAGAGAAAGAAAATAATTGACAGATAAATCAACAACCTTATTGAATTCATTGGGATGAATGGTTATGATTATTGACAAGTTAGCAGAAATTAAAATAGAATAAAAATATCATCCTTAACCCTTAAGTTAAATTTGATATTTCTGTGAACTTAAAATAGTTGTTTTATTTGGCATTAGAAGTCTCCAGTAGTTCCCTTAGCATTAATACGGATGTACCACAAGGGTCCGGTCTCGGTCCCCTTTTATTTGCTATTTACTCTTAATTACTATTTATATAATTTACAATATATATATATAAATATGGTGTAATATTTTCCCTGGAGAGTGCAGGGAGCTTAACTTTAATGTAAACTGCCCATATCACGTATTTTTTTTTAACATTTTGTCACCACTACAGAAACACCAACTGATAACAATCACTGCGGTTAGTTATTAGTTTGATTAATAGTTTACAATGTAATAATGTGTGTTTGTATTGAATACTGACGGTGGCTGATTGGTTTTTGTCTACATTTTGACCACGATGCCTCAATAAATTTGTCAATTTCAAAAGCCAAAGTGGCCCTGCCCTAGAAATGACTTAATTTCAGGCCTGTAATTGGAATAAAGAAATGAAGGCAGGAGTAAGTGACAGGTCTGGTCAGGCAGGGAGCCAGAGCAACATTTTTAAAGCAATTATCAAAGATTGCCATTAAAATTCAGAAGGAAAGTGCCTGCAACCTTAAATGAATCTGTTACTCCATAGTTACCAGTCCAGACAGAAACCAGACAGCGAAACTTAAACACTAACAGTTACAGAAGACAGCTTTTTTAAGTTTAGGGATTCCTCTGACTTAACTGTAACTTCCTCCCTCTGGGCTTATTGCATTTGCATTTTTTTTTGGATCTTTAGGAAGCTTCAGTGAACATGAACTTTATGCCCGTGGCCTCAGCCCCCCTCTCCTCTCTTGTTTTAAAAGATGGGCTCGGCTGCATTCCTCAGCGTAATCCTCTCGAACTGGGCCACACCCTGGGCAGAGCAAACATGTGGAGGGGAATGCATGCGGCACAGCGGGAGCTGGTGTTCCCCCAGGGTCATTCACACAGACACAATGAGGCACTGACTTGAGCTTAACGCGGGGGCTGCACTGGCCGCGGCATGCTTTGATGAGCCCCTAGGAGACCCCCGCCGCTACCGCTCCTTATACAGGCCTCCTCGTACGCAGACGCATGCACGCACACTCGCTGTCTTCCCAGTGCAAACCATGCCAAATTTCATTTGATCCGTGTGATTTCACCCCACAGCCCCGGCCTAGCTGGTCTGAAAAAAAAAAGTTTCAAAGATAGGACGAGATAAGAGGGAGGGAGGAGGAAGTCTCGTGACCCAGGTCCAGCTAGTCAGTCAGTCCTGTAGAGTGAAGGTCTCACTGGAAAATTTTGATACCATTACCGTTTTGTTTGCATTTAAACCACCATTGCAACTGGACTTCGCTCTGTTATCAGGCTTTAGAAAATCTAGCCTGTGACGGAGACTTTGGCCAATCACAGGTGGATATTAATTGTCTGTACACACACCAAAACTGTAACGAAGCGTGCCAAACTGCCTTGACACCCCTACTCCAACCTTGTTTCGATTATGGAGTGATCTTTTTTTTTTGCATCTGCAGTACCTGTTTGAAGAGCTAAAAGGAGTAAAATAAAAGGCATGGACATGAGAAGTGGGTCCTGATGGCGCTGCAGCACCACCTAAAACCAGGCATTATTAAAACAATCAGTTGATTTAAAAAAAAAAAAAGAAGTGTTATGCAGACTCAGCACAGTGAGAAGAAGTGTGCGAATATTTATTGAAGTGTCATGAATTTTAATTTTACTGTACAATTCTGTGGTTTATCAGTGAAGTGTGAACTACACTGCAGACTGGAGTCTCTGCTAACCGTGACACAGATCTGTGTTGCATACGGTCGTCTCCTCTGTGAGCGTCTCCTCAGTGTGCTGCATTGTAAAAATCATGATTTTCATTTCAATCAGTTTCATACATTTTGATACAAAAGACCAAACCACATAAAGTACCATATTATTATGTAGACTGACCTGAAAAAATGTGAGGATTTTTCCCCCCAGAGGATAATATTTTATTAACAATGTAGGTTATTATTAGTAATAAAAATAAAAAAAAATAAATAGGAAGAAATAGGAAGCTTTTCCTAAAGTCCTGCTGCTTCTGTGGTGTTTCCAAATCTGATGCCTGCAGTGCACTATAGTAGCATCAGCTGAGGTGTGTCAGTTATCGCTTTCACTGCATTTGAGCCTTCATTGTGAAAATGAAAAGTATTTCATGACCTGTAAATGCAACTCAACAGGGCTTCTAATAGATGCATTAAGTTGTGTAGAAAGTTATGTTAGATAAATTACCTGTAGTTCTTATATTTCTTTCTAAAGCTTTCACTCTCACGTTCCATATTTTTTATTTCTTATTAGTCTTGGTCAGGTTATATCTTGATCATATCAACACGTCTAAATTTAGACTTGTCTGTCATGATATTACTATTTTACTTTTAATTTTCTGTCTTGTGATGTAACATTTTCATGGTAGTGTCATCAGTTTGTGTAAATTTATTTCCCTAAAGGTTATTGATGTTACTACCGACTTACAGCGTTCCACTGTGCTGCTGTTGATCGGAGAGGCTGATACAGTAGGGTCCATGTTGGCATTTTAATTGGGCCACTGCGCTGACCCACATCTGTGTGTCAGTGTGTGTGAGAGAGAGCGTCCGCTGTGATCCCCACATTTCGCCGCCTCCCTCTGGGTCTGGCTGCAGAAGTGGACGAAGCCAACCGTAGGCACGGGTAATTCTCAGAATATTGCGATATCACAGAAAGCAAGTTAAAATGCAGCGCTACCAAATTAAAAACTTGGTAGAAAATCCCGTCCTCTAGCTGCAGAATTTCGGTGAACAGTTTTGCCCTTTAATGTGGGCAGCCAAACTAAAAATAAAACAGAGAGACAACTGAGAATAGTTGGGTAGTGGTACATGTGAAGGCAGTTTTTGTGTCTGAAATATCAAGCGAGAATATTCCAGACATCAGAAAGAGGAAAAAGAGCAGCATTTCACATTATTAAACCAACCATTAGGCATGAGATTTATATTCAGAAGTATGTATTAATTCTCCCATACTACTAACCATGATGATAATATCAAATAACATCATGTCATTCAAGTCAAAACCTTCATTTCTTTAGAGAATATCAGCCCTTTGTATTGAGGCTTTCAGTGTATACCTCAGGGACCCTACAGCAGTTCTATAGGCCGTACATATGTAGGGCGATCTGCCTACTCTCTGCACCTCTCTGCCTGGTGCACTAGAGCTTGAACTCCATTACATCTCCTCTATAAAAGAGAAAATGTATGGCACTACTGTTGCTCATGTCAGATTGAATAGTAGGTGTTCGTCACCCAGCGAGCCGCCTGCAACATGATGGAGAGACTGAGCTCTGAAAATCTGCCCATCTGCTGTACCAGTGTCTCACCTGGTCTCATTCCACCCACTACCTCTGAGTCATCCTCTTTTTTTTTCCATCTCTCTCTGCTGCCCACAGTGCTGCTGATAAAGTACTAGATTCTCTGCATTTTTTCCTTTCTCTCTGCACAAAAAAAAAACCCCACAGCAACTTAAATCAGCGCTGCAGAATCAATGCCATCCTCACATTTGGTGATTTCAAAGCCAGCTGGACTCAAACTCCCTTACTGCTGCAGTAGTCGATGCTGTTTGCGAGCACCTCTGCAGTAAAAGCTGAAGGCAGATCTATGGCGAGTCGAGCAGGAGGCTTGCTGCGTGCTTGACCTTTAGTATCAGGCTCATTAATTATTGATGCTTAGTTTCATCATCACTCATCAGAGACAGACTCAGGTTGTCGTGATCCAATTCCTACTGAGAGTAGCTTTTATTTGTCTCCTTTGTTCAGCCTTTTGTGATTATATTTAATGTATATCATGCATAAAAAATCTGCAGCTTCTTTTATTTTTCCTGGAAAGGCCACAGATACCTACCACTACTCCACAGTATGTCGCTTGTATTGCCAGTATAGTGAAGCATATGGCACTGTGGCCCTTATTAAACACAGAAATTAATCGTTGCTCAGTAAATGTGTTGACTGCTCCCCCAGGCTTCTTTTAATTCTCCTCTGATTATAAAATGGACAAACTTACAAAGACATAGCGCCAAGATGCTCCACTACTCCCACCCAGACACCCCCATCACACACGTACACACACACACCTAGGGAGCTACAAACAGTTAAGACAGACAGGCCCAGCTGTCTCCCAGGGGCCAGCTTTTATAATGAGACAGAGATCTTCTTAATTGGCTCCGTCTAATGAGGCAACAGAAATGCAATCTTTAGGGGCCCTACACCAGAATGGGTTCCCTCCACTTTTTTTTTTGTCTTAATGACTATTGGTCTGTGTCAAACAGGCCTAGCATGACACTCTAATCCCATGTGTCTGAGCCTATATGTTGGTATGTTAGTATCAAAATGATTCTGTGCTAATAAAGTGTGGAGAATAAACTGCGCTGACAGTGACTGGCGTGGGCCTGCCTTCTAAAAAAGCATGTTGAAGTGACAATGGAGTGTGCCCAGTGTGAACTCATTCCTTTTCCTAGAAGTGTTCTCGTTCTGACTCACAGCCTATTCAGGCTTGACGAGTGGCGGTGATGGACTGCGCGGCGAAAGCAGAGCCTGCCATAATTTCTTAGAAAAACTCTTCCTGTGCTGTCTGCGGAGCTGAATGGGGAGCGCCATCTCAAAACTAGCACTTAAAGGGATAGTCTGGTTTATTTGAAGTGGGGTTGTATGAGGTACTTATCCATAGTCTGTGTATTACCTGCTGTAGATGGCGGCTGGCACGCCACCAGTTTAGAGACGCAGCAGGACTACTTGCATGGGAAGCACTTTGCAAGTAGGGTTTGGTAAATTTTGCATCAAAATTTTAGTTTTCACTGGAACAAAACTATTAAAATCCTGATTTTGTCCCAAAACATACATGTTTTCCTACATATGGACAACAGAATTTGCAGGCCATAGCAACTTTGCAGCTCTGCAGTGCTTCTTTGTAATGCTCATTCCTTTTTGTTGTCTGTGATTTGGATATTGCACTTGGCCATATAGCAGTTTCAATAATATTGCAATTAACTAGATGATACACAGACTACAGATAAGCACCTCATATAACCCCCCTTTAGAAAGATCTGAACTATGCTGCTGCTTTCTTCCTGCACGCTAACTTTCAATTCCAATTTGCATCCTCACCGTACATGTAATGAAGAGGCAAATCATTTACCTCATTAGACTGAAGTGAAGGGTTGAATCAGAGTGATACAATAACGTAGGTGTCTCTCTGTCTGGTCTAAAATGGCTGATTACCCCAACAACAATAACACTGTGGTGCTGAAGTCAGTGCCATGAGGTTAGACTGTAGTAGACAATTTATTCAAGGCCAATCTAGTAACTTTCCTCAGAAGCATCAAGCTTAATAGGCTCGAGTGTAGCTGCTCCAAATTGGGGTAATTTGAAAGAGCTTGCCGGGATGAAAGTCTTGTAGTCGGTGTAAATGACTCATACGTATTAGTGAATGAAAGGCTTACAGCTGTCTAGTTAGAGGGAGAGCTGTTGTGAATGTTTTCATACCAATACACGCTCGGCTTATTCAGATTGGATACTGCTTCTTAAATGATGCTTTATTGATGCCTCTTTTGTTCAGCTGAGCTCAGTGTGCAACAATAAAATTTGATGTCTTTTATAAGGCATAAATCCAGTTTATTATGTGGTGTTATTTCGTTGTTTTAACTATCATTCCCATTGCGAATAATAACATTGTACTTCGCTCTATTTCTGAGATGTGGTGACGCTGCTACAAAGAGTAAGAATGCGAGCTGTCAGGGTGTTTGAATATCTTCTGCAGACTTGTCACAATTTTAAACTTTTATACAATACTGTTATAAAAGAATGATACTCGATACTGCTTTCGATACCACAGCGAAATTAAAGTCTTGGGAACACAAAACTGAATTTTTCTTTCCTTTTTTTGCTGCTGGCACAGAAGAAAAATGTGGTCCTCTAGTATAACACTTAATACATCACAAGATAAAACAAAAACAACAAGACAGTAGTGCAGACAATACAGTCAACATATAAATATATATCAGGCCAGTTTCTTGGTCATTAAAAGCTAAGAATTAAAACTGCATATGCTACAGTTTCTTTGAGGTCGCTTTAAACTCTTTAAACTCTGTGAAGTACAGACATTTATTCCTTTTCCACTATGTTTTTGATCGCTGATGTTGTGACATTTTATAAACTGAACAATAATCAATTAATTGCAAAAAATCAGCTGATTAATGGATGAAGAGAATAATCGTTAGTTGCAACCCTAAAAGTAAATCATATGTGTGGTTTCTTTTAGTAGGATTCATGGACGTTTAGGGGACCGAGGGGTGATCCAGTGGGTACTCCAGCAAGATGACGAATACTTTCATTTCTAGGGCTGGAACTAATGATTATTTTCATTATTGATTAATCTCTTTTTGTTTAATCGATTAGTTTCTGGTCTATAAAAGCCCAAGAAAACAGAAAAGAGAGAATGTCATCACTTTTTCTTGAGAAAAATGACTCAAACCAATTAATTTAAGTGTTGACAACTTATTAACTAATTGATTAATTGTTGCAGCTTTATGTTGAAGAATCAAACGTTTTGACAGTCTTAATCTTCTGATACCCCAAAACATGCATGGTAATGTGTCCTATTCTAGTAGGGTTAGATTTAAATACCCAGTCCAAGCTAAAGGTATTATTTGTATCGCACCCTTCCCCCTTTGCCCCTACCAGGCGGGGTGGCCATACCATAAAGGTCAACTTTAGGTCACAGCAGCATATCTGTGCCCCTGCGTGAGCATGCGTGCGTGTGCATGCGTGTGTGTGTGTGTGTTTGGGCCGACAGGGGGGCCACGCAAAGTTCATGGACGAAAGTGAGATGGCCAATTTCACACCCAGCAGATGCCTGCACCAGTGACCCGCGGCGACAGGTGGAGGACACTAATTGGCAGCGCGCACCGTCACAGAGTAGGGCGAACCCATGGTGGGTGAGGGAATGAGGGAGGGAGGGGGAGGAGGATGACAAGAGGAGCTATACCAGTGGGGGGCATAAATTGGCACCACATTCGCTGTTGCAAACCATTAAAACATCCATGGTAGGAAGAGCGTCAGGGTTTAATGAATGCATCAGGCACACACAGTACTGGTAGCAATTTATTCTTGCTTTGTTTTTTTTTTTTGGTTTTTTTTACCAAAAAAAGACATTTCATGGCTGATAAACAAACAGATGTTGCCTCTGAAAACTACTCCCTAATAATCCTATTCTGTTTGCGTTCCCCTATCTCTCGCTTCAGTCAGCCTCTCGGCCTCTTTTTGACTCATTCACTCCACAGAGCCGAGCCTCACCTTAAAGAAAACAGCAAAAAGAGCAGGGTGATGACATGGGTGAAGACTGCGATCGATATGTTTACCTGCCTACCCACGATTTTTGAGATGAAACACAACCTGCAGCTCAAAGGCTGCTTGAGTCACTGTACCCCTGGTTTATTGATCTCATCTCCATCACCAAAGGGTACTTATTTCTTTAACTAAGCATAAGCAGTCGTTCAGCCCTCTCTACCTCGGCGTTCCCAACCTTATGAGGACTGTTTTCATCATCTCCGTGTGGGCTCAGAGTCTGCTCAGCCCACGGGGAGGGAACATCCTCAGAGGCCTCATCATCACAACCAACAAACAACATGCCGATCCGGGCGATGCTGCACCTTATTCCCCTTTGGATGCATATAGAAATTGCACAAGCCTGTTTGATAGCTGTGATTCTACATTTGTGATTCATTATCAGGTTTTTGCAGAATCTCTTTTATTTGTAGGCCCGCATGGAAACGTCATATCTTGGTGTCGATTGGATCTGATACTGATGATCACAGCTAAGATGTTATAATCTCTAGAATGAGCAACCTGTACATTTAGAGCCCCATTATCCGGCTCGAGTGACAGGTGATTTTTAAATCTTTATTACAAACCAGTTTTCCATCTCTTTTCTGTAGACACCCAGGATCTCTGTTTTCCATATGCATGCTCACCAAAACTTTTGCTCTGCACTCTGTGTGATTTGGATTGTTATATTAAATAACAATTAAAGAACACAGCGCTCTTAGCTGTCTGCAGCGGCTCCTGCAGGCTTGCAGGTTTGTCTCGAGGGCATAACTGTGACCTGAGGCGTTTATTTACACTTCAAGTCTATTTTTTCAGCACTTCACGTGTAAATGCAAGGTTAATGCCCAATACACAGGCCCTGAATACACATCTATATTATGCAACTTACCCACTGGTCAGTTTCTCCAACTCCTAACATCCTCTGATTATTGGTTCATGTATCGGCAATCACGAGCAACCACAACTGCACAATAAGAAAATAGATGTTATCGCATAACCCTGGCATGTGACATAACTTCAGACAGAGAAACAGTCAGTGTGATTCGTATCTCTCATCATATGTACCACACAGGGATATGAATAACAGTAAGGCATTCATATCCCGAATATGATCAAAGACGAGATAAGATTCATAACTTGAGCACCACTGTGCTTCTACTTGAGCCACTGGGCTCTCTGGTTTCTCTGTACTTCGAATCATAAACCTGTGCCTCTCAACTTTTTTTTTTTTTTTTTTTTTTTGTCAGCAACCAACGCTTTAATCTCCAAACTGGAGAGTAAGCAGCCATACAACATTTCTGCTGCCCCTATCTGCTGAGTGTGTTAGAAAGAGGCTTTGATGAATAGATCTGCTCTCTCCCTTCCATCTCATTATCCTCCTTTATCTGTTTTATGGATTTACACAACTCCTCAACACGCTCTGACACGCGGTCGATAGTGTCAGCCGGGGAAAGAAGATGTAGGCTAGCCTTTTTTTTTTTCATTTTCTTGCATTGTTTGTTTAATTTCTCTCATTAGCATTTTTAGTGTGTTATTTTTAGAGCGCTGCGGAGTGGTGGCGGCTTTGATCGCTACAGAGTGATTGAAACTGAGGTATCTGTTACAAATGTAAAATTAGGAAATTAAAATAAGGCCTTTCTGCTGTTGCCTCGTGGGGGTGTGGCGCAGCTCTCCTCAAACTAGGCCATCAACATCATGTGACCTATTTCTATGAAACCTTTCACATGGCTAGTTTAGGTTCCAGTTGGCTACAGGACTGCTGTCATATCAATGCAAAGCTGAGAAGATCTCTCTCCTCAGCATGGAGAAATGACAGCCTGTCGAAAGCAGGCTAATGCCTCAGTCTTTTCGCTGTGACTCACCTATCAACAGACTGAGAGGTGGCATTGTCATAGCTGAGCCTTTCTTGATGGGTGTGTGTATTTATACAAGAGTGTATGTGTGGGAAAGTGAGACACTTGCTTCACCGTGCATGCAAGCGAGCACATGCTGGCATAGGTGTTTATGTGTGTACCTGTCAGCTGCATGCCTGCGTCCCTCACTCCCCCGTACGTGTTTATGTGGATGAGCATTTGTGCGAGTGTGTGTGCAGATTAGAGGAGCTCTGGAGGGTGGGTTTCATGTCTCAGCAGGTCACAGATGATCAGATTAACTGAAGCAGGGCTTCAGCCTCCAGCCAGATTAGCAGCGGGGACCTGGGTTCTGCAGGTGCCTCGCGCTGCAGCCACACTTTGACCACAACCGCCCTAAAAAACACTCAAAATACACGGCATGCCCGTCCAGCGTGGGTTGTTACCACCTGAAAGCCGATAACCTTAATTTGTGGCTGGCGCTTTTAAATTGCCTGCGCCTTTTTTCTGCTGCACGACTACATGAAAGCTCCTTTGTTGAAATCCTTCAACCGCTGTGACAGATGAACAAAAACTTGTTTCATAACCTGCACAAGTATAACAGCTCTTAAAGGAATATTGTTTATACAGACAATTTAGCTGCACCAGAATCATGCACAATATGGATATTTTTGTGATAATGGTAACAATCCGCATCTTATGGCTGATACCACCAAGATAATTGGTACTTTTTTACATTATAATACTTTAAAAGAATTTAATTTAACCTGTAATTTATACACACCTGAGGGTATGAAATGCTAAAATGGATGATTTAATAATCCGCAGCTTTGTCTGAGCAAAATCTAACCACTAATCACTATAATGAACAGTTTGTTTTTATTTTTTCTAGTAAAATACATGAAAAAACCCTAACAACTCACAAAAAACATAACTCCAGAGAGTCAAACTTTTGCCTTTGACTTTGAGTGACAATAAAGACATTTTAGTGACCCCTAAACGAAGATTTGATGCTGAAACACATCAGGAATTGTTTGTTTCAAGGTCCAACATCACTATGTTGTGACAGTAAAGGCCGACGAAGATTTGATACTGAAACGTGCTGGAATTTGTTTGCTATGACAATAATTGCTTTTTAATGAGTCCCTGACGGATGCTTGATTCCTGAAACGCGTGGGAGTTTGTCCTAAGGTTGACTTTTTTCATTGAGACTGTTAAACCTCCCCCTAACATTGTGTTCCTCTCTCCTTCTTTCCTCTCACATGCAATCAGCCGTGTATTCAGCACAATGTTAACATCGTGGCTTTAGTGTAACATTTATAAATAGTGCGGTTCTAATTATCACTTTGAGCAGAGCTTCCACATCTCCGAGAACCGCCTGAGCTGCAGTCTGAGCTAACTGATCACTAGCTACAGTGCCAGCGCTGCATAGTGACAACACGAGCATGTGATTTTCAGCTGATGCACAACAACTCACCACAATGACTTAGAAGGAAACAATGTGAGCCAAAGGAAAGAGTGGCGAAACGTTAAAATAAGAGGATACATTCAGTGTCTTTAAAGATGTTTGGGTGTGAACATGTGATCAACACAGACAGCTTTTGTAACAGATGGAGGTGGGAATGTTTGCTGTAGGGGCAAACATTTTGCGTCTCACCTTTATCCCACTCTCCCTCCCTTGTCTGTGCATATCTCTCCCTCGCTCTCCTCCTCTCCCTCTCCCTCCTCGGGTAATCTCGGGCGTCAGCAGCAGTACTACTCCTCCATCTGTGGGATTACAGCTGGTGAAACAAAGGCACTTAATTACTGCTGAGGCAACACAGTCTTAATGTGTGCATGTGTGTGCATGTGTGTGTTAGACGTGAAAAAAGAAAGCAGACTATTGTTACCAAATTACCTGGTCTCTGTCCTTTGTACCGAGGGTATTTTCTTGTTTGCATTCACTCACATTATCACTAATTGTACTGTAATATCCAGGGCAAATATACCTGATTACAGCATAATCAGAGCTGAAGAGGAGGTGATGTAGCTGAAGATTTGATCATGATAAAACGTTTTATTTCAGCAGATATCAATAATTATTGAGAATTTTCAATAAAGGGAGAAAAAAAGGTTATTTTAAATTGAACTGCCTTACATTGACACAGACCTAATAAACCACCATACTGGTGACATGACCTGTCCTTTTTTTAACCATTGCCCCACTGTCTGCGCTCCTTTTATCACCCCATGCTGTTTCTGTTGTTGCGCACGTGTCGATGGCGCAACTGAACAATATCTATCTACAATAGCTATTCAACTTCAGTAGCAAGTGGGTCAAATGGGAAAGTCACTGGGGGTTTCATGGGCCACACAGAATACTTTGTCAATTTAGGGCTGCTGAGTATAATATTAACAGACATATTCCTCAGAGACCTCAGGAAAACTGGCAGAAAACTAGCCATGAATTGACTTGCAGTGCCTCTTCATGTTGCGTTCTTTCATCACAGCAGTGCATTCGTTGCACAATAGGCACACACTGGTTTACTGCTTGTTGCATCTGGAAAAGTAAAGGCAAAGTGAGGAGTGACTGAGCTCGATGCTGAAAGACATATCATACTGGTTCAGATCAGCTTAAAGCTTAAAGATATGCACCTTTTATGTATTATATCACACACAGGCCAGGCTGATTTTGCAGGCAGCTTCTTGTCGTCCATAAAGAAATTCAAAAAGTCCTGTTTCCAGCCCGGGGCCACTGTGTTAAATGATTAACTGTTTTTTTTTTTGTCATTCATAGCTCCATTATCAAGGAATATGACAGGCTGTTTATGATCCAGGGCGTGTTTGTTTTATGCTTGCATGGCAATTTGCATTTAATGCATTTAAGTGAAACTTTTGATTATGTGTCTACTGCAGATACATACATATAACCAGGTCTACTGAAAAGTATTCAGAAAGCAGAGTACCTCTGAAGTTTTACATTTAAATGACTTGTTCTTACCCACTGTTCACAATTGATTCATGTTCTCCATTACCAGCCCGAATATAAGCAAAAAGCCCTTGGCTATCATTTCATAATGGATTTTCAGTGTTTCCTGATGACCTGGAGCCTCAAACAGATCCATTAGTCCGAACGGATCCATTAGAGTCCAAAAAACAAAACAGTATCCTTAAGAGGGATGAAGGGAAGCCCTGTCCATGTGCATCCAGCGCCTCACTACTCTGCCGGGTTCTAGGATCACTGGGTTCACTTTTCTGCAAACTTGTGAGCACCGCGGTGTCTGTCCTGTTGGCGTCTTACAGCTGGGGGCTTTCACAAAAGTGGGTTCCTTGTGAACTGTTACAAGCTGACCCATAACCAGCTGTTAGTGCCCCCTGGAAAAGAAACCGAGGAAGGAGAGAGAAAGAAAGGCATTATGACCAAGAAGAACAACTGTTTTTTTCACCGATGCCCTAGAAAAAGGCAAAATGCGCAGCAAGTGTTGGGATTCAAACTAAAATGTTGAGACCGAGAGAAAGCAAAGAAGGGGGGACGAGGTCGAAAAAGGAAAAGCCAACATTAGTGTTTCGTCTTGGAGGTGAGGCATAACTTCCTGGAAGCGATCATTCCAGGATCGGTTCCAGTAGCTGGTGCAAGCCAAGAAATGCTCTTATTTGGGTATTTATAGCCACAAATATGAATATCTGTAAACAAAACACCCAGCCAAAGGATGAGCTCGTGCTGTGCATTTTCCTCAACAATGCAAATGACATAGCATTATTGACAGGTTGTAAATGCCACGCGGCGAGGACAAGGCTTTGAGGGAGAAAGAAGAGATATGAAGGAAATGTTGAGCCACAAGGAGAAAGAGGGAGCGCCTGTCCACCCCCCCCTCCCGCCTTTTGCTGGTCAGTGGGGATACAACAGGTTCCTCGGCTATGCTCTAAGGGGATTACACATATCGCAGGCTTCATGTCAGAAAAATTAGTGTCAGTTTCTCACAGCGGCCCTCCTCCTCTTGCGCTGAGAAGGACAATCGGATAAACGAGGGGGGAAGAAGACTTGTTACAGTTTCTCTGAAGGGGACAGACGTCCAAAAATATTCTGCACCAGCCAGATCTCCATAAACATGACCTAACCAGTTGTCTATGCAACTTATGGCATAGATTGAATTGCTTCACTATTATGTAGTACTGAAAAATGCTTTGATACCAAATTTAAATACCTTGTTTTTACTATTATTTATATTTATGTTTTTGTATAGTCCATTTATCTGAGTTGAGTAAATTCTCTGAATATAGATACCCCACATCTTTTAAGCTGTTTTTCCCATGATCCCTCTCCCTGATTGTTTTTTTCCGGATCCTGTTCTGCCAATGCTGCCATTGATCACGTCACCAAGCGTTGCGCCATCATCAGAAAGACATCATGAGCGCTGGGGATAAGTGAAGCCTTCCCAGCTTCTCTGTGCTGCTGGAGAAAAGGGAGCTTAATGGAGAAATGCATGCGTGCGCACACATCACAGAATCCCCAAGATTCGACGCTACGTAATTCATCGATATTGTTTCTGAGTTTGAAGTGTTGATGTGGGAAAGAAAAGCAATAGCTCATTTCGAGTGTATCCCTCTCGGATAATCACCACGGCACTAGATTCCCTATTAAGGGGTGATTGGAACCACAGGGATGTAATCTAAAGGCGCGTTTACAAGGACATTTACAGCTCTTCTGTCGACTGCAGTCTATAGGCAGCCACTCTCTGTCTCCAGCAGGCCCGAGGATAGAGCGCCCATTGAGGGCAAAATGCAAATGTTACAGTGGTGAACGGAGGGGCCCACAACTGAAGCGCTATTCTGCCGAGGGGGGTGGAAGACTGGCCCTCTGTGTCTGTGCCACCCACAGACACACAACAGTCATCACTCTGACCATTCAGCCAGGCTGATGAAGGAGGTGGGGGGTCGGGAAAGGGTTTCAGGCTCTGACGAAGATGGCAGCGTAAAGCCCTGGCAGGGAGATGCTAATGCCAGTTATATATGGACCATTTGGGCCAGTGTGCTCTGTAAATGTGTTACATTCTGGGGGGGGGGCTAATTATGTTTCTCACATTCAAGGCCAGTTCCATGAGGGGCTGTAGTTTAATAATGGCTCATGGAGCCATATTATCAAGAAAATTGCTTTTGATTTTACCTTGTGTCATTTTTTTCTAGCTTTAAGGGAGATATCACAGCTGTATCAGCCCTGAATCAGGCGCTCACAGGCTACAGCCGTCTCACAAGACGAGTCAGACGTCTGTGTCTGCTTAACATCATTAGCGATTTCATTCTTAAAATGTCGTCCGCTGACAGTTGAAAGACACCCAGACATCGAAAGCCGACATTTAAAACATTATTAGAGGCAGGCAGAAGTACGACGAGGAAGTGGGTCACAGGCAAAATGTATACGGTCAAAGGATGAATGTTTTCCCTGCAAGTGTTTTTCTGTTTTTTTGGACTTGCGTCTGTGTATCTGCGAGCAACAGCTGGAGTGCTGCAGCACTATAGTTATGTAGTGTTTGGGCAGGAGAAATGTTGAGCCCTTTTTCCTCTCCCTTTGCTAAAGTTTTGTCAACTGGACATTGCGTTTGGTTTGAAGCATGATCAGAGGAATGCTGAGAAAAATGAATATTTCTTCTTTTTGATTTCATGCACGACAACAAGGATAAACAGTTTAGAGCTGCTAGTAACAAATAGTCATTAAAGACTAAGATTTTTTTTTTCTACGAATGTCAGAAAATTCAGTGCCCAAGCTGTCATCTTCAAACAACTTTTTATGATCAGCATCCAAACTTACAATGATACAAAACGGAGAAAAGCAGCTGGAAGTCATCTAATTGAGTAATATTAATGGACATACCATCATTTAGCACATGTTCTCTAAAAGCAGCAGCCCGAAAACCAGATGAATCTATGAGCTCATGTTTCATTTTCTCTGGCCACCCTCCCGTTCTGACAAATTTCTACCAGTCCTGGCTTTTGTTGGACCAATCATAACCTCTCATTTCATATACATAACACGTTTCGAGTGCATCATACCAGGCTCACAAAACTCATATTACAGTGTAAAAGTAGGCAGCAGTGATTGAACTGTCTCTTTTCTGACATTTCACTCCACTGTGTGCAGGCATTTTTTTCTCCTACTTGAATCAACTTGTGTCACGTGTCGCTCAGCCCTACGTCACGCGTTTCGTCGCTCTGATTGGTTGTAGGCAGGGTTCAAAAATACCTTTTTTGTGTGCTGGCAAGATGGCTATTGAGTGTTCAAATTTTGCCAGCCACTCAGTTGATGACTGTTGTTTTTTTTGGCTGGTGAGCGAGACAAATCTACCAACCATGTGCATATTTTACCAATATTGGCTGGTGTCTGGTGCTAATTTTGAGCCCTGGTCGTAGGTCTATCCAAATGTGTCTGCGCCCTCTTGGAAATCAAAAATTAAACTGAGAGATCCCGGGCGATGCCAGGCTATAAAAGCAGCAGGATACGGTTAAATTGACATACTGGCAGCCAATATCATCAAGGAATTCACATGTCAAAAATGAAAGCCTCCGGATGCTGTTAGATGTGAAAAGGAAGAATTTTTCCGCTAGATTGGATTTCCAAAAGTAATTAATGGGCCCTAATTACAAGAAGTAAAAACAATCGAAGGAGCCTCAATGGGTGAAGTTAGTGTAATCCTAATCTGTTTATGAAATTAGCTGCCTTTATCCCCTTCCCCCCTGGATCAACCCTAATAAGGAGCACATTTATATTGACATTACTACTGTATAGAAACTTGGCAAACAATAAGTGCCGTCTCGCTGGCGATGTCTGTGGGGATTTGAAGAACGTGCCAGCAGTAATGCCTCTTGGACAGAGGATCTATTTCAAGTGAAAACAACCGATAATTTATCTTTGATCTCTCCTTCATTGTTCGTTCCTCGCTGCTACGCAAAGGAGATAATTATCCAATCTGAATCAAAGCAGTTATTAGTGCATCCCAAAGCATGGATCATAGCATTTCATGCACACGAGGGCAACGGCGCAGCCTACAATGGGAGGTTGCCATGTGAGCGACCCTGCTGAAAGGTATAATTTCACTGTGTAGCTATGGCTACACACCGGCGGCTGGCGCGTGAATCACAGAGGTGCCTTGGTGCTTTCAAAGATCCTTTTCATAGACGGCTGCTCGGAGGCAATGCCTCCAATGAATGGATTTCTGCTCTGCTCCGAGTGGGTGGCTTAGACAGAAGGCACAGTGTGTGTCTTTCTGTGTGGGTGTTTGTGTGTTTGCGTGCGTCTGCCACCCTCTCAAAAAAGATAAAGGTCTGAAACCAGATGATGGCACTGCATTGTCACCAGACACACTTTTTAGCACTGTCATCGTCACATCAGCGGACCACCTCACTGCTGGAGCCGTGAGCGCTCCTCTTTTTTATATGTGATGCAGTGCCGCCTCTCGACAGAGCTTACCTCATCGTATGTGCTTTGAATTCCCAATTGTGGCAAACTGCAGCCTGGACCCTTCAGTGATGATCATCAGTATTAATCGCACACTCCAAACGTACTGTAATTGCTATGTATAGCCATCTCCACGCAGTCCTTGCAATTGGCCTTATCATGTTTTATTAAAGCAAGAATTACATCTCCCATAAAGCAGATGTTAGATTTTCACCCTTACTTGCAGCTAATCAGAGGGACGTGATGTGGGTGAAAGCTTTTTAACTGCTGTGCACAGTACCAATAAATTAACACCTCCCTGAGTTTAATGAATGCATCATAATTTGAGTGTGGGGGGGTGTGCGTTTTATTTTTTTTAACCAACATTGTTACTTGATGACAGCTGTGAATGCCAGGATGTCTTTCTCAGGAAAGGATTAGCCCACAATATAGCTTTGGACTACCTGACCTCGTATCTCTGTCTGAAATTCTGCTAAATGAACTGATCTCCTCTTTTGTGTGCAACCTAATGCTTTAAGACCCTAAAGGATATCAGGCATTTTGATGTCCTTTAACCATATTTATAGCAAATCCATATCCTCCTCACTATTAGGCACCGAGACTTCCAGGAGTCTAAGCTGGTAAAAGACTGTGAATAACACATTAACTAATAAAATGCAGCCATCATATCATTTTCTGCGCCTAAATAAACTTTTTCTTTCATCAAGAGTCTTTCACAAGGCTCGGCAGATATATGGCTAAAACTATAGCGCACAAGAATGACCACAATTGCACCCAAAATTTCCCAAATCAGACAAAACACTAAGAAACATGTCATAATTCCTCCCTACAACAGTACTGTAGATATATGGATATGGGTAGAGATGGATATACAGTATTTCTTCTTTATCAGTCTCCACATACTGTGTATGACCTTTTTGAGGTTATTAAATTTACTGCGTGTTTCAAAACTGAATGCTGAATTGAAGTAATTCACTGTATTTAAATAGTGTTGGAAATTCCATTCCCATGTCAGCCCTGGCGAAGGTACTTTTTCATTTATTTGCTTCTTCTGCCTCCAAACGAAAAAAAAAGGAAAACAAATGAAATCTAATTTATGCAAAGACCAGGCACAATGCCACGATAGATCATGAGCACATCAGTGAGAAAAGGCTCTCAAACAAAGTTTGACAGGATGAAAGGAGACAGTTTTTACGAGTCCAAGGCCTGCACTTAGTGCGACAGCGCCAGTGCGTTATGAAACACTCTCCCGAGCAGCTTCACCGCCATTTACCTCATCACTTTAAAAGGGGAATAATGATGAGCAATTGCGAGAAGCATGTGTCACTCAGGCTATAGATGAACTGAAGATGGAGCGAAAGGGGAGGTAATGGCTTCAGTCTTCAGTCCACATATCTGACAAAGTGTGCGGCGCGGGTGTGCGTCTGCATGTGTCGCGTGCACGTGTCTTTATTTGTGTCCGTCTGCGTCTGTGATCTCTGTAGGGCGCGATGGCGATGCTGCGCTTCCCTGCAGACTCAGTTTGGGACGCCGTCCAGAGCTCAGCTTCAGCACCGGCTCCCTCTCTCACACACACACACACACAGTCACACCCGCCCACACACTTTCTCCCGCACACACACATGCACTTTTACACCTGCCTACGCATTCTCTCCCATGGATGCAGATACACAAGACACACACATATACACACACGCAGACACAGACACATACCTTCTCCCAGTGGCGGTGGCGATGCATACTGTAAGGCCCCAATTAGTTTTGACACCTCTGAGGCTTTTGGTTTGCAGGGTTCAGCGCTAACATTATTCCTCTGGTCTGGACAGGGCTTAACAGAACTCTGTGCGTGTTTGTGTGCAGCAGTGTGTTTATCTGCCTGCGCTGGTGTGTGTGGGCGATGCCTGTTGTGATCGTGTGATTTAGTATGCATGTGTGTGGGCAGGTGTGATTTTGTGCATGTGAACCATGAAGCTGGGGGGTATCAGTGGCTCGCCGCAGCTTTATCACCGGGGTGTGGAGGTCAGTCCCGTCTCTATTGTGACTCTCATCATTACGGACCTCCTCCAGGGTCTGTGCGTATGTCCAACTTGTTATCTGACACTTGCGCCGCCGGCGTTTGTGCACTCTTAGAAACGAGTTCCAAAAAGGTTCTTCCTGTAGGACTCATGGTCTGCACAGAACCATTTGCTTTTTTGAGGAAGGATTCTTTTTAAGATGAAGACTGGGTTGGGCCAACAAAGATTCATTTATCTTCTCAGACTAGCTCCAATAAGAGAAACAAGGTTTAAAATGAGTAAATCCAGACTTAAAATTAAGCAGACCTTGTGTTTAAAGTTTTAGCGCAGTAGAGTTAGATTTAATCTTTGTTTGCAGCAGTAACTGCACTGAGGATTAAAGAGAGGTTTAAATTTAATCTGTCTGAATTTCAAGATAGTTCAGAAATTTGGTGCATGATTTAATAAAGTTTAAAAATTAATCCCTCTTGGTGCAACCCAGCCTAAGGGTCCGATTTAGAACAGCATATTTGAATCCAGATGTTCTTGATGAAGCCCCTTAGAATATAAAAGTGTTCTCGGCAGATCCCCCTGGTTGGGTTCTTGTTAGCATCCATAGATGGTGTCAATATTCTGGATAGAACCCCCGGAAAGGGTTCTGGGATATAACCCTTTATGTTGAGTTCTAGGTAAAACCCTCGCCTTCTCCTATGGGGACAAGCAGAACAATCCTATACAGTTCTATTTAGCACCTTTATTTCTAAGAGTGTGTCTTATAAGCCTTAATTCTTACTTTTGTGTTTTTATTAATGTGAAAACAAAAATACAAAGAGGCCTATAGTGTCTGTGGACTTAATATCCTTTGTGGCAGCTTCACATCAGCTGAAAGAAAAGTAATTGTTACAATAGCAACGGTGTGTTTGACGCTCTGTAGGGTGTCTTTAATATCTGTCGGGAAGAAAAGGATAGCCAGGTTTTTTATTAGTTTTTCCTTTGATGAGACTTGAAGATTATTGGTTATTTACACTGTGAGCTGGGCTTATACCATGAGCTGTGCTTGATTAAAAGTACTTCTCTGCCCACCTAACAGAGAAAAACAAAGGTCTCAGTGTGCCTCTGTAGCCCCCTTGAACAGGTTCAGCAGCTAATTCAAAGCCCCGTGGTGTGGTGAGTGACACTCTCACACACTTTCAAGCCTTTGTGTTAACAGAAATGTTCCATATCATGCTTTTATTCATTTGCATCATGGCCCAAGGGATGTGTTCCAGTTATGTGCTTCACTAAGAATAGTATAAGAATAATGTATTAGGCTATTTTATTGATTTTTTTTTTTCACTTTCTTCCCCCAGGCCTCATGCTCAGCTGGCGATACTGACAAAACTTGTGTTAAAGGCTGCATTACAGTAAATAATTGTTAGTTGCTGCCCTAAAAAAAACACTCATTTTTGGGGGTCTTGTTCAAGCATAGTTACTAGACATTCAGGGGTTCTTGGGGGGATCCAGGAGGAACTCCAGCAAGATGATGAATAGTTTAATTTTACAATAATGCAAAGGAATGTTCTGACTTGATAGTCTTACTAGAGCTGACTGCTTTCTGATTAATAATAGGTTAGTTCTAATCTGATATTGGCATATTATTAGTATGTCCTCCAGCTCTACGCTCTTGTGGTTCACTGCCAGGTTCTCAAATCAATGCCTCTGTCTGATGACACGTTGTCATTTTGTATGTTTGATTCAGGGCTTAAATTGGTGTTTGAGCACAGCGCTCGAGAAGCTAAACTAATTCATCACCGTGTGGCAGAGCTGTCACACTTTCTTATGAGAGGAAATTAGAGAAATGACTGTACGGCTACGTCGCTAATCAGGCCACTGTGTTGTGACTCCTTCTTGTCACAGCGTTGAGAGGTGTTTGGACCTCCTCATGCCAGACTTGATTCTAATTTAGCTTCACTTGCCCTGAGTTTCATGTCACGTCCTCTCCTTCACTCTTCTCGGCCTTTCCCTTATCTCCCCGTCCCCCTCTTTACTAATTCGTATCACTCCACTCTGCCCACGTCTTTTCCACCTTTACTTTCCGTCTTCCCCTCAGCTCCACTCTCTTTTCCCACTGCTGTATTCCACCTTTCACTATGTTGCTCCCTCCTGACCTCTCTCCTGTCTTCCACCCACTCTCCTCGCAATAAGCACCGCAATGAGGATCCATATTGGATTATTGTGTTTGCCATTGGCCTCTCGGTTGACAGTGTAATTGCCTTCATCCACCGGGGTCTCAGTGAGCCTGACCCTGCCAGCACTGCATTTGCATTTCCACAGAGAATAGTGGATGACCTGTCCATCAAAGAGCTACAGAGATTTAGTCGTGAAGGCTAGATGGTTAAGATCAGAACCATTGTCTGTGTGTCCAGAGTGCAAGTTACGCAAGCTAGCAAGTAGAGCCCGACTGATACTGGATTTTTGGGGCTGATGCAGATAAGAAACGGGGCAAAAAAATTAAAAAGAGTAAAAAAAATACTGATATTGATATATTGCTGGTATTCTTTGTATAGACTATAATATACAGAATGATTATATTCATGATTAATCAATTAAAACAGTTTTAATTGGTAAGTTATGTAATGGCGGCTGGATATTTTACAAATTAACAATAAACTTTATTGTCCAAAATTATATCAGAGCACTGAAACAGTAAACTTTCGCTCATATCTTTAATTTGAACATACACACAATGCTGCCTACAGAGCTAATCTGCAATATGTTCTGTTGAAAAAACAGTTTTCGTATTGGACAGCATATGTCGATTGACAGGCCGATAATATCAGTCAGGCTACAAGCACGTCAGAAACTTTTATTTCACAACAATGTTTGTGCTCATGGCTGAGAGCTACCTGCTTCCCGCTCTGGATGCTCACAAACATTCCTCAATGCTTAGCTCTGATAATTTGTGAGGCACACACTCCCTGAGTATGAATATGGATGCTTCCTCCAAGCACTTGATGTTTTGGAGTCAAATGCTCAGCCACATATGTGCCATCATGTCCTCAGGCAGGCACACAGCCTGTTCATCGCCAGGTTTATTATCAAAAGAAAGCTGCTCCTCACTCCATTCTGTTGATCAGAGACTTGATGTTTTCAGACAAGACTGTTAATGACCTTGTTTTGTCTCTTTGTCTCTCTCCTTCTCTGTCTCTCCTCCGTCAACTTTGTTTTCTCGCTCAGGGCCGTTGCACGCGAGAGAACTGCAAATACCTCCACCCGCCCGCTCACCTGAAGACCCAGCTGGAGATCAACGGGCGGAATAACCTGATCCAACAGAAGACAGCGGCCGCCATGTTTGCTCAACAGATGCAGTTCATGATGCCCGGCACCACCATGCAACCAGTGGTTAGTGCTGGCCTCGCCGCTGTGGGACTTGCCTGGCAATGCAGTGTGACTCACCGTGAAAATAGCCCTGAACTGTTGTTGTGCTACACTGTAAAAAGTTTTCATTTAACTGGTTCACTGGTTTAGATAGCTGTTGCGAAATGTTGCTGACGTTATTTTGACTGACTGTTTCATGCCCATGCCCATATAAATTTCTTTTAGTGTCAATTGGCTCAAGCCTGAAGTGTCAAGTAGGGCATGATTCACTGAGAAAATATGAGATTTCTATTACGGGACATTGACACAGCCTGTCTTAGGCTTTCAACGGAAAGATCTGTTTTTCAAATCAGATCTCGAAGACAGGCTGCACTGTAATTTGCAAGCGATCACATCGGATTTATGTTACCAGACATCACCAGTCCATCTGCATGTGGTAACAATGTAGGCGTCAGTAATGACTACACGTCGACCGACATGTTTTTTCAGGGCCTAAATAGAATATTAGTCTTCAAGGAATCTGATTACTGACTTTTGGAACCGACATGCATTTGCAGTAAAATGAAAATCTTGAATTTGTATTGAAATGCCTTTAAGCATATGTTGCACAGAGCTTCCAGCAGGCCAGCGTGGAAGCGTGTCCACCATACTGCTCTGCTAGCAGCAGCACGACTCCCGCTCAGCCGCTCTGATGCACTTCCATCACTCTGTCTTCTGATGTTGTCGATGTGTGTCATGTTGAGAGTGATACAAAAGACATTTTGAAATCCAATTTGAGAATCCAGGGTAGCTGGACTGAGACTAGTGCCTGTTTTAATGTTAATGGGTGGATCCTATCTTTTTTGCTGCCCAGACTCTGGATCTGGATACAATCTGCATATGCCAAAGTAACTGATTTGAGTTGGCAGTCTGAACAAAGCCTTAGATACTTAATCTCTCCTCTCAGATTACCCTGTTACATCTCAGGCAAGAAAGATCATGACTTTGTTCTCACATTAGTTTTGCCCTTGAGCAAAGCGCAAACCTCCCCAGCTACTCTCTGGAAGTCGCTCGGCAGTCTGCGGTTGCGCTGGGCAGCTGCCAGGTGTGAACGCGTTTAACTGCATCGACGTAAGGCTGGGTGTAGCTGAAAAAGAACATGCTAGCTCAGCAAATCTTCTCGGGGTACATAGAGGTTAAAAAAAAAGCCCTCTTCTTCTCCTGTTTCTCTCAAACCTATTCCTCTCTGTTCCCCTGCTCTCTCTCTCTCTCTCCCTACCTGTCACACCCTCCCTCCCCCTCACCTCTCTCATCTTTCTCACCACTCTGCACAGCTGCGCCCTCCGTTTATTTGTCTCCTGTGTCTCTTTCCTTTAACTTTTCCATCTCTATACCCTCATTCTGCCTTTCACCCTCCACTTCCTTCTGTCCCTCCCCGCATCCATCATTTCACGTATTTGCCAT
Source organism: Lutjanus erythropterus (assembly GCF_056507025.1). Taxonomy (NCBI): domain Eukaryota; kingdom Metazoa; phylum Chordata; class Actinopteri; order Lutjaniformes; family Lutjanidae; genus Lutjanus; species Lutjanus erythropterus. The sequence continues at coordinate 15,598,923 of NC_139340.1, read as the reverse complement.
TCAGCGATTTCTTTCATCCCTGTCTTAATGAAGAATGTGAAAAACAGCTAAAAGAACTGAAGAAAAACAGACGTCGTAAGTGTCGCTGAACTGTCTTTTCTCTCCATCCACAGCAGACGTTTCCGGTCAGCCAGGGCCTGGGCTCCAGCGCAGGCCTGAGCTACACACCCTACCTGACTCCCATGTCCCACAGCATGGGTCTGGTGCCCACAGACATCCTGCCCAGCACGCCCGTCATCGTCCCCGGCAGCCCGCCCGTCTCCGTGACCGCCGGCTCCTCCTCCAACCAGAAGCTGCTGCGTACCGACAAGCTGGAGGTGACCCACCCAATCACAGTCCTCCCTCTCTCAGGCTGCACGAGCGTGACAGCTAATCATAACTAATGTTCTCTTTTAGGTGATGAAGTATAATTATTGTAACATCTTACTGTGATTATGGGTGTGACAGAGATGCAGTAGATTTGCGGTGCTAATGAGCATCATTTATAGCTCCAGAGCAGTTACAGGAAGACCTCTGGGTATTATGGGTTTGATCCAATCAGCAGTAATACATGTGTAAAAGATAAAATACTAACTTCCTCCGTGGTTGTTTCCGCCTCTTAACCAGCCAGTATGGGGCTTTAAGTCACATGACACTAGTCTATGCATCTTTAAGAACACTGAGACTATGCTGTACAAAAACACTTTGCTAAAAACGTCTCAGCTGGCTGCATCTGGCAGGCAGTTGTGGGGGCATTGCAGCAGGTGCTTCACCACCTGTTGCCCAGTGGAGATCTGCACCGACTGATCTCTTCTAGTTTCCACAGGAGTTGACATACCAGCGAATAAAACACAGCCACATGGGAAATCTTAGCAGCCTTAAAACCTCTGAATTAACTTTTTGAAGGCAACAACTTGTTGAATAAATTGCCTCGGACAGGGACTTGAAAGGATAAGGAAGTTTTAAGCAATCTGATTCATAATTAAATAAGTGATAAGTAATTAATGACGTATTTTGAAGCCTAAATAAGCGCCTCCTCTGTTTTTACCACTGGGCAGCTGTAGTGTTTGGCTAATTTGAACTAAAGACTGAAAGACAAAAGCAACATCGAGTCATAACAACACTATCAGGCTCCTCACTTGATAGTCCTTCGCCTCTGCAGTATCCTTGAGCGCTAGTTAAGGAACATCTGATTGTGTTACCCCTTACAGAAACAATTAAGGCTCGTATCTGAAACATGATTCGAAAAGGAAAAAAAAAGATAGCGTGCGATTACAGTGATTTTAAAATTGGAATTTGCTCAACATAAACTGGTACTTGCTAGACAGCCGCAGTTAGACTGGGACTCCATCTGCCCCCTGGCAAACAGCTCTGAATGAGAATAACTGATTGCTGATTGTGAAACGGTGCAAAAAGGGGAGCTTTTTTTTTTTTTTTTCCTCCACTACATTTATGAAGATAAACAATAATCTCTCTCAGACCTGGAGGTGATGCGTAGGTGTGTGCCTGTATGTGTTTTTCTCCGGGAGTGCTATCACTTAGCAACTGAATGAAGTTGGCTCTAATGAAACAGTATCCCTCTGAGACACGTACTGTATATACACCCACACAAAGCCAGCGTGTGTGCGCGCACCAGTGTTTTTGCACATGATTATGTGTGTTTTAATGTTGCATGTGAATTTGTGCTAACGTCCTCCGTGCGTGCGCGCGCATGTGTTTGTGTGTGTGTGTGTGTGCACTGTGTGTCCCAGAGTGCAAGTCAAACGCAGATCCCCCTGTGATTATGCCGACGCCTCTCAACACTGACTGGTTCACCGATTTCACAATCATTTTGGGTTCGACACACATCGCGGTTTCGTTAGATGGTGTTAAGGCCTCTTCACACCGACTCCCAAACTAATTTATTGTCTGTATTTAAAAAAAAAAAAACAAAGTGGTGCAAGTCTGGTGCAGCAGAATGAAGTAAAACCTTTGAACGCTCCACCTCCTCTGCTGTGGATTAAACTAAGAACTGCACAGCCTTCATATTGTATTGGTTTTAATTTCCTGCTTCCACCTGCTTTTAATATCATATAGTTTGTTTTTCTCCTGATATATGCATTTTGGAGGCTTCTTCGCCATCTTTAATCTCCACTGTAAAGAAAGGTTGGAGCAGAATCATACAAGTTCCTGCAGGAGATTCCCGTATGGAAAAGATGCAGATAAATAGGTCTAAATGTTTAGAGGTTGTAGCAAGCAAGGCACAAAATTAGCACCAGCCAAATGCAAGTTAAATTTGCTTCACTCACCAGCTGAAATACATACATACACGGAAAAAACTTAGGTTGTATGACAAAAATTGTCTTTAATTTTCTGCCTCATGTTATCTTTTATTTCTGAACCCACTAAAAGTTTTAGTTACGTGTGTTTTAGTTTGCAAGACGTCTTGTAGTTGAGCGTGTTTATTTTTGTGTATCAGAGTTGGTTTGAAAAGGCCTTAAGGCTTGTTGGTTCACCAGTGTTTAAATATGCATCACGATTCTCATTGTCAAAACAGTCAGACACCACAGAAGTAAAACGCTGCACAGAACTAAGTGTGTGGAAATCTCCTCTATTAGTTAGAAATTGTCATCACAACTTAATGAAATAATTAAAACTGGATAGAGTAACGGTGAATACAGTGACTAATATTGTTTTCTGATGTGTTAAAACATCAAATATTCACAGTTTGTTTGTCTCTGTGTGTACTTCTTTGTTTTCTCTTTTTGCATGCATACATCTGTGTGTCTGTCCACATCCGTGTGCGCCTACTTGCGCATCTGTTTGTGTGTGTGTTTGCCCGTGCGCCTCACTCTCCTGTTCCCAGGTGTGCCGCGAGTTCCAGCGGGGCAACTGCGCCCGCGGGGAGACCGACTGCCGCTTCGCCCACCCGAGCGACAGCCCCATGATCGACACCAGCGACAACACGGTCACCGTCTGCATGGACTACATCAAGAGCCGCTGCTCCCGCGAGAAGTGCAAGTACTTCCACCCCCCGGCCCACCTGCAGGCCAAGATAAAGGCCGCCCAACACCAGGCCAACCAGACAGCTGTGGCCGCGCAAGCCGCCGCCACAGCTGCAGCCATGGTGAGAGCACAGCACTTCCTACCTACTGTACCTCATGCCTACACTGTAGTAGAACAGGAGACACACACTCATACTTGTCTTTGTAACAACCACATAATTCTCACAAGGTTTCTGATTGCTTAGAGTACTTACAGACCAATAGTTTACAGGGTCTGAATGGGACAACAAGGCTATTTTATAGCAACTATATACAGTTTACATTGAACTTTACAATAAGAGCTAAACCTTTGTATTGAAATATTCAGAGAGGATTTTATAGGTTGACAAATAAACAGCTTACAGTTTGTATTATTGGAGGTTTTATGGTTGTGGAAGAGTGAGTAAACATGATATATACAGTATTATTCACACTAAATAACATTCATATTAGCACAGGAGTTCTGGTACAAAGCTGCCGTGTCTCCATGCTGCTACCTGACTTTATACAAAGCACTAGGGATGTAACAACACCAAAACACTCAAGGTACGATAATACCACAATAAAAAGTTCACAGTATAATATTTATCACAATATGTAAAGGGCAAAGAAGAAAGAAAGTTTCTGGAATTCTTTACAAATTCTTAGAAAGCCTAAATAATAATCCAATAATCAGAATTTTTAGGCCGTAAAACATCTGAGATACAACTTACAGGTCTTAGAAATTGATTGAATTATGAAGTTAATGTTACTTTAATAAAGTTGCATTAACCTCAGTCTCTTAAAGTTAAAGTTTAAGTCTCAGTCTTTTAAATGTGTTCATCTTGTTGTAACAACTATAAAACAAAAACAACATTGAATCAGTAACCACTAATGCAAACCGTCTTAAATTTGCATTCATAATGGTTTTGAAAAGTCTTAGAAAGTTAGAAATTTAACTTGTTGAAACCTGCAGCATTTTTTCATTTGTATAAAATTTGATTTTCCTTTTACTGTAATTTAAAATAAAGAAATAAAATAAATAATCCTTTTGTGCTGAGTTTAAACCAGACAGATAGATGGATAGACAGACTTAAACTTGTTGCATCCCTAGTTAATAACACTTCCTGTGTTCTGGAGTCACTTTAAGTTGTTTTTTGGTGATATCTTTTGAGCAACTTTGTACCGATTAAAATACACGCAATCACAGCCAGGCTCACTAAATACACGTGACATGATTACAAATAAACACATGCTGTTGATGAGAACACCCACAGTAACATAAAATGTGGAGCGCTGCTTTATTACTGTATAAAAACATCCCCACCTCTGCTGGTTTTTTCTAGTGGACTCCAGTGTGCAATTCACTAACAATAGTCATCCCAAAGTGAGGCCATTGTATACAATAAACAGGGTTTAGTGAGACCTAAACGCATCAGTATAATGCCGCAAGAACAATCTGTTATTATCTCACCGCAGTCTGCTTTTATTTTCCAATGCCCTTGGTTCATACAGAGACAATGTGCTGGCTCACCCCCCCACCCCTCCCAACCCCCCCCCCCCCCCCCCCCCCCCACCTCCCTCCTCCCCATCCCACCTCCCCCCCTGCTCTCAATGATAAGTGCGGCTCTCTGCAGATCAGTGCAAATTGAATCAGGGATGGATGAGGATGTAGCCACACGGGTTGGGTGGGGGTTTACCCACCTCTGTCTTTAGTTGGAAAAGTCCCCCAACAGGCTGAGGAAGAGACAGACAGACAGACAGACAGACAGACAGACAGACAGACAGGCAGGCAGATGAAAATGCAGGCAGACAGAAAGGTTTGGCAGTGTGTCTTCTTGGCTGTGCCCCACCCTCCCCTCCAGGCTTCTTTTGAATGGTCCTCTTGGCTGCTGCACTCGCACACCTTGTACTGTACTGCGCCAGTGTGCTGACTGACTTTTTTTCCCTCCATGGCATGGGCATGCTTTACGCGTTGCACATACCTCTCTCATTGGCTGGCTCCATTTTGCTGCTTGCTCTCCTTGTCCTCCCTCCATAAGTCCACAGTGTGGATGATAAGGCAACTGTGACTGCAGGTTAGTTTGGTTTGTGCACATCATAGCAGCTGCATGAAAACAGGATTGAAACATGCATAAATAAAAGAGAGCCTGAGACCTTTCACCTGATGTTGACCTGTCAGCGCTGTTTTCTGATCTTCAAGTACCTTAGTTTAACTATGCGTTGTCAGATGAGAAGATTTACAAACCCCAATCCCAATAAACTTTGGACGCTGTGTAAAATGTAAATAAAAACTGAATGCAATGATTTGTAAATCATTTTTGACTTGTATTCAATTGAATACAGAACAAAGACAAGATATTTAATGTTCAAACTGATAAATTCTACTGTTTTTTGCAAATATTTACTCATTCTGAATGTGTTGCCTGCAATACGTAACAGATAATCTCATGATTGGATATAAAAAGGGCGTCAACGAAGGGCTCAGTCGTTCATAAGCAGGTATGGGTTCAGGTTCACCACTTTGCAAAAAAGAACAACGTGTCTCAACCCACAACTGCAAGGAATTTAGGGATTTCACCATCTAAAATCCATAATATCATTAAAAGATTCAGAGAATCAGAGCAATCTCTGCACGTCTGAGGCAAGGCTGAAAACCAGCATTGACTGTCCGTGACCTTCAGTCCCTCAGGCGGCACTACCTTAAAAATCTGACATGATTATATGAAGTATAATACTACATGGGCTCAGGAAAACCTCTGTTGCTAAGCACGGTTCATCACTGCATCTACAAATGCAAGTTAAGAGAAAGATATATATCAACCAGCAGTGCTGCAGACTTCTCTGAGCCTGAGCTCATCTGAGATGGACCGATGCTTTTTGGAAATCATGGACGTCGTGTCCTCTGGGCCAAAGAGGAAAAGGACCATCCAGATTGTTACCAGTGCAAAGTTCAAAAGCCAGCAGGATTTGGAGCAAGACATGCTGCCATCTAGACAATGTCTTCTTGCTGCTAATTTCAGCAAGATGCCAAGACACATTCTGGACGTGTTTCAACAGCGTCGCTTCGAAATAAAAGAGTCCAGGTACTAGACTGACCTGCCTGCAGTCCAGACCTGTCTCCTGTTGAAAATGTGTGGTGCATTATGAAGCACAAAATACAACAAGAGACCCCAGACTGTTGAGCACCTGAAGTCGTACATCAAGCAGAATGTGAAAGAATTTCACTTTCAGAAGTTCAAATGAAAAGCTGATGTATCACAGTGGTAAACGCTCCTGTCACAACTTTTTTGGAAAATGTTGCAGGCATCACATTCAGAATGAGTGTATATTTACAAAAAACAATAAAGTTAATCAGTTTGAACATTAAATGTCTGTCTTTGCACTGTATTCAATTGAATGTAGGCTGAAAAATATTTGCAAATCACTGCGTTCTGTTTTTGTTTAAATTTTACACAGCATAGCAACTTTTTTGTATTTGGGGTTTGTACTTTATCTTGTGCGTTCTCTTTACAATGCTTCATACTCCTCCTGTCTTCCTTAAATGCCCCAGTTTATCAACTTTATGACCCAATTCCCAATTTACCACCAGCAGTTACAAACTGTGCTCAGAGGTGAGCGGGGTTAACCCTAGGACAATGACTTGTTTAGTCAGCACCTTTGATCCAATTTTCTGTTAGCCCTCAGCTTAAGCCGATGCACTTTTATTGACCCATAAAACCTGTATCGCTGCACTGCTGCAAATAGGTAATATCATTATCCATAATTCACTTTTTTTTCTAATCTAAAGCAAATAGGATAAAGTGTGCTGCAGATAAGGTTACACATTAACTGATACAGTTCCAGTAAGAAGATCCTATTATGTTGTTTTTACTGTGCCACGTTACGTGTTGCTTGCCATGCTGTGATCTTCTTCCTCATCGCAAGTCGAATGCAGTCACCTTTTTTGCTTTTTCCGTGTCACTTTTATTAGACCATCTTCCATCTGAACTAACCAGTCTGTTAACACCACAGTGCACCAGCGATGCATTGTCGCTCTTTAACGGGATACACGCCGTTAGAAAATCCACATACATGAAGCAAGAGGCTTGTGCATGGACCCCTCATCACATCCATGTCATCTTTTTGTCTCCTCTCAGCAGCGACAACAAATCAAACAATTTCTTATTACCTTCATACTAATTTTGGATTTGTAAACACTTAAATTGCTTCTAGACTTACAGTAGGAGGAATGTAAGAATAAACAGAGCTCCACATTCTGTGATTGATATAACGTTGCCTCACATTGCGTCACCTCGATCACACTAACAAGCCACACGAGTTTGAAGATTTGTCACTCATCTCAGGCCTGAATCGACACCACCACTGCAGAAAAGGATGTGACTGTTAAACTGCTTTTTCGTTAGGGCTACTTTTTGTCGCTGCCGCACAGTTGACAGCACTCCAGCGGCCTCTCACCACTGTTTATCTGCAGTTTAAAACTCGCTGCCAGCTGTGAGGGCAGAGTTCAGACATTCGAGGGGCTTTTTACCACTCGCATCCCCGTCTGTTGTGGGTGTTTTAGACATTTTCAGGCCCAAAACCACCTCACATCATCAAACAGGAGCACTGTAATTACTGTGTGTGTAGGACTGTAGTAATACCTGTGTTCAGATCTCACATCAACTGTCAGCTAGCCTGAGTCAGGTGTGTTTACTGCATTTTCTTCCTGCGTAGACTTAAAAAAAAGTTGATTTACTTGTTCAGAAATAGTCGTTACTACTAAATGCTTTCCCAGTAGTGTTGAAGTACATCATAGAATCTTGCTTTTTTAACCAAAGGTTAATGTAGATGCTTTTTTGTTGCTTTTGTACTAATTCAAAAAAAAAAAACAGTAGCAATGTTTCTTTAAAAGTAAACAAAACAATTTTTTGTTTATGTGCATGCCTATTGTTTTGTATGTGGTATACTTGCATTCAGATTATTTTTGTTTTTGTTTTTTTCCTTCTCACCTATCCACAATGCAATGCTGTCCCCCATGACGCACCTCTGCTTGCTGTTACCTGTATGTTAATACGCTTGAATCCCATTGGCCCACTGCCATCATGTGCTCGCTGCCTGCTAATTAAAGACTCAGTCGACTGCCAAAGCAATGAAGCGACCCCTCGAGGCAACTGTAGACCTGGTACTTTGACCTTTCACCTTTTGCTTTGCATGTAGCTTCTTTAATTGTACTGTAGCCACTCACAAAATTTAAGTTGGCTCTTTTGTTTTTTGTGAAACCCTGTAAGACACTTTAAAGTAAAAATATTTATCATTTATGATCACCAGTGGCAATTATAGACTGTACTGTACATTTATTAAGTGACAAAATGTAATGTTAAAGTAATTTCTTTCTTTAATGTGTTGTTGATTGCCTTGCTACGGTGTAGTTTGTCATTGTCTTTGTGATAGTTACAGCAAGTTTCCATTTTTGCCTTGTTGTGCTGTGCATAGACTAATAACAGATTTACAAATATCACTGATTTGTGCGAGTCTACAGTTCAAATCGACTGTGTTGTGTGTGTGCGATAGGCGTTCCCCCACGGCGTCCTCCAGCCCCTACCAAAGAGACCAGCACTTGAGAAGAGCAACGGAGCGAGCTCCCTGTTCAACCCCAGTGTTTTGCACTACCAGCAGGCGCTGGCCAACGCACAGCTCCAGCAGCCCGCTTTCTTTCCCACAGGTAAGAGCTCCCAATCGATCGGCGCACACGCACACGCAGACCGGGGCACTCATAGGTATGCGGAGCATGCAAGCACGCACACACGCACACACACACTCAGACACAGATAACGCTCACTGAATGTGCTCAGCTAACCTCCTCCCCATCACAGATGCATCTCTTTGGTAGTTTCCCGTGCACCTCCTGTGATCTGTTACGTCTGTTTAATCCTTTATTTCTTTTTGGAAGTGACACACATTAGGAGGATTGGGTCCATTGTTTTTTTTTTCTAATACCGGTGCTAAAATGATCATTTTAAAATGATAGCAGTGCCAAAGTGGTGTCTGAATCAATATTTAAAAAACAAACATGCACAAAATAACGATTTACAACAGTCTTTTTATTCTAAGGCAAGTTTGTGCTTTAAATTAAACAATATATTGACTTTAAAGCTACTACAAGGATGTCTCTATATGACTACTTAAGTGAATGAGACCATCCACAAGACGACTGACTATTTCTCTAGTCATACCAAACTCCTTACACCGGGTCAAATTCTCTGTGAAATCAAACCTGTGTTTATATTTTCCCAGGCAAAGTCACAGTGAGCAGTGCATTAGCTAATAAAAAAGAGATTTCTACTGCATAATGTTATTTTTGGCATTATATTTTGTGGTTTTGGTGGAGGAAACACTCCAGCTTTTGTCCGCAGGAGCCTCCAAAATGAACAACATAGGAAAGCTTCTTGTAGTAGCTTTAAATATATAAACAGGATTCAACATTAATGTTTTTTTCCACTTGCCCCTGAACAAATTATATATTATTTATTATCCAACAACAAAGACTAAAGCTGATTGTCGTGTTTAATCTTGGGCTGCAACGTCTGTAAAATATCAGGAAAATAGTGAAAAATGTTCATCGCAGTTTCTCCGTCTGAGATGTATCTTTAAATCAAATTAAATTTGGGTTTTGTCAGTCCAAAACTCCAAAAATATTCACTTTAATATGATAAATAACTGTCTGCAGTTTTTGCATTGAACACTTCTCAGTTAATCAGTTAGTTTAGCAAGTGAGCAAGTGAGTTGCTAGATTTATTAGCCCAAACATGGCATCCAGCCCTCAACTGGATCAGAAATAAGGCGCAGAAATCTGCATTGAGAGTCGGTCCGGATGCCACATTGGCTCTGGGTTTTCGGTACCCAACCCAAGAGCTAAAGTTACAACTATTCACTGTAAACTTTGATCTAGTGTCCACCAGTATAAACACATAATTGCTGCCAGGTGGAAGGCCGCTGCAGGCTTAGATCAGAGCAATAAAAGATGTGATATAATACCACTTGAATGTGATAGACCTGTCACTCTGACAGCTGAGCATAGAGCAAAACAAGTCCCAGTTGTTTCCAGCAGAAAGGCTCTGCAACTTAGCTTCAGTCTGCGTGAAAAATAAAGAAAACTCTGAGCTTTTTTAAAGGAAATAATGACTTACAGTTTGGAGCAAAAGCAGCTTTTTCAGCGTGTATTTAAACAGTCGTGACAGGCATCGATATTGGAAAACAAACATATAAAAAAAAGCAATTTTGTGCCAGTTTTCCCAAATTAATTCAACTCTGCTCCCTTATTCCTCTTCAGTTATTTCTCCCCCTCAAACAGTGCTCTCTCTGTCTGCTCCTCTCACAGACACTAACAGTCGCTTTAAGCCCCCTCGGGTCGCCCGCTAAATGAGTTAACTGCAGCTAATGCGCTAGCCTGTAGCCACACTGAGTCATGAGGATGAGACCGCCATCCCTCACTCTTCTTTCTACCTGCTGTTTTTTTTTTTTTTCGTGTCCCCGCGGTGTGAGATGCCTGGCAGCCCCTCACCGCTCCCCTCTGCCCCTCCCTCCCCCCCGTTCCTCTGTATCTGTGTGTGGGAAGTAGCCCAGGGTTAAATCATCTTTGCAAATCTGCTGTGTTTCAGATGGGTGGGGTTTCTCCTCTTGTATGATCTGTTCTAATGCAGTAAAACCCCGCTCATCTTCATTTGATCCACATCTGGATGGAAGCGTGTGCACATCATTGTACTGACACTGCATGATGCTGCAGTGTGGCTCTGTCACCTGTCTAGTTTTAGTCTTCTCTCTTTTTTTGAGTAGTTTCCTCTCTTCTTTTAGCATATATATAAATTTACTACAGTAGCTCCAGCTTTTAAAAGGTGTAGTTCAGATTTTTTTCTACCTACAGTAGAAACATCCCTCCAAAGCAACCAAACTCCACTAACAAAATCAGTAATTTCACCTCGCAGAACACAGGAGTTGCTCGACTATTACTGCCTTGATTTCTTGCTCGGTTTGCATTATTGTGTGACTTCTGTGTATTAAAGGGTTAGTTCAGTCACACATTACACAAACATGGAGGCAGCAGTAGACCAACAGCACCCATCCTCTGCCAGGTAAAATGACTGATTTTGCAAATGGAGTTTGTTTGGTGAGAAAAGAGAGTAATATATGGCTCAAACAGCTGTTTCCCATCTGGAAAGGCTTTCCAACAGCAAGGTAAAGCAGCGAAAATATTCAAAATATAGCAGGCAGGTCAACTACCATCTACTGTAGAAAATATACTCACAATAGATCAGTAACTCATCCAACCCACCTTCAAAAAATCTGAACTATTCCTTTAATTGCAGGGCTGTCGTGGCCACAGAGGACCTAGAAAATTATGGGAAAGTAGAACCTTGGAATGCGCGAGATCTCAGACACCCGGCACGGTCGAGCCAAGTCACTTTTATTCGTGAAGGTTTCTTTTGCAAAAACAGATATGTCTGTTTTTATTTCTTTTTCTAAATCATGTTTTTTTTTTTTTTTGTCTGGGGGTGCACTCTAAGGACTAACAGGCAAAACAGGTGCCGGGTTGTTTTGATAAGATATCTCCATCTGATTTTATTTTCATAAATCATGTTTGTCTTATTGTGCACTCAAGAGAATATCAATCAAAGTGGTGTCGGTTTATTCATTTTAAGACTGGTTTGTTTATCTGTTTTTGCAAATGAACGACTCTTAAATAGCCTGTGATCACAAATTTGTCCCAGAGGGCTCTGCAGTCTGTCCTGAGATACAGATAAGGAAAATCACAACAGGGCTACAACTAAGGATTATTTTCATAACCTATTAATTTGCCGTTTATTTTCACAATTAATTCATGAATCATTGAGTCTATAGAATGTCAAAAAACCAATGGAGCTTTTCTGCTTCCTGCTAAATCAAACAGCGTCACGCAGATTTGCATTTCCATTACCATTTTTGAGGCGCCGAGCTGTCCCGAGTCTCGCCCGAGATGGACCTTCTCTTGAGTCGGTCCAAAGCGAGTCTAACTCACCTCCAATCAGGCTGCAGTGATGTCTTATTGACAGCAGCCAATCGTGACAGCTTCCCTTTCTCCCCCTCAAACAAGCGTGCGTTGCGAGGCTCTTCTCGTGTCTGTGGAGAGCAGACGGCGTCTCAGTACTTTTGTAGCTTTTAACTGAAACTTTGGTTTGAAGTTTAGTTTCTTCACTGTGTCGCTGTTTTTCCGTTCAGCCGTACAGGAGTACATAACGATAAATCGATCGGTTTTAAATGATTGAATTCAACCAGTTAACTCATTAAAGCGGCTTTGCAGCATGCTAAACGTGGCCACACTTTCATATCTGTTTGCTTCATGTTTGATGTAGCTGGCGCTGTATTTAAACAGTATTTTCTTACTAATATCATAACCGACAGAGGGAACTCCTCCGCTTGCTACTGTTAAATGCATTCACAGCTGCATCACAGCATCTGAGCTGAGTGAAGTCTTCAAGCTTTTTATTTTTGTCTTGTCTAACCTTGTTGTTCTCCTCCCTCGATTAACCCATTTATTTCCTCCTCTCTCTTTCCCTCCCTCTCTGTCTCCCCCCCCTCTCTCTGTCTCTTTCTCTGCATGAACACAACAGGGTCAGTCTTGTGCATGACTCCTGCTAGCAGTCTTGGTAGGTCCTGACCTTCCCTTTGCTCTCTCACACACACTGTTGTACTGATATGTAAGAGTGGAGGGGTGGGGGTGGGGTCTGGAGTGGGCAAAATCTGCAGCCCTTGCAGGTGGTGCAAAAGGTCATCGCTTCAGCGCATCACCTCCTGTGGCGCTGATGAAACTTTCTAAAAAAAACGCTGGATTGATTTTCATCAAACTGCCCTTTTCTTTAGGCCGAGATACGATCTGAACCACAGTTTGTCCATTTTGAATCACCTGGAAGAGTTTCAGTTCTTGTTTCCCTACTGACTTTCTCGCTAATGACCGTTTTGTTTGATGATTGAAATGGTAGCAGACTGATCTGTTCTTATGCTGTAGGATAGCGACTGTCTGTTTGCTGTGCTGTGTTGATCAGGAAATTTAAATCAGTTTCCCAGAGAAATGATCTCAGCCACGCAGCTGGAGCTGCTAAAAGGGGATGGGAATAACAACAAGTCCCAGTCGACTAACTGGTATGGAGTCAGAAGAGAGCCGTAAAAAAGAATAAATGTGTGAAAGAATAAGAAACTAAATGTGGAAATATGAGGAGGAATATGTAGGATAATAAACAGGTAAATTAACTGGAAATATAAAGAGAATAAATAAAGAATAAATCATGTGTGTAGAAATTGACTGATTTATGTGCAATAAATAAATATGTATCTTTAAAACTAAATAGATACAGAAATAAATAAGCAAATAACTGAAAATGTTTGTAATTATTCTTTAATTATGTATCACTCATTCTTGAGAATAAGGGCAAAACCATATTTTAAGGGAGTTTTGATTTTGACTTTTCAATTTTGCTGGGAAAGTTTATTTTAATTTTGAATTTTGTAAGTTATTGTACTGTAATATGCAACATTTTGGCAATGCTTAATGTTTTTTTTGTTGCATTAAATACAAGGTTATTTAATTAACTGTATAATAAAAAGTCTTGATATATTTTTATCCAAAAAATAAATTAAACCAGGAGGTGAGACGGGGGTCCTCAGGGTGTAGCTGAACCTTTTTATGCCTGATTAAATCACGTTTTTAACAAAAATCTTAGACACAACTTTAAAGACCTATTTAGGGTTTATGTGTTTATTTACTTACTTATTAATTTTTCTTTATATTTCCACATTTCTCTCCTCATTCTTAGAGACGGACAGACAGATTTATTCTCTGTTACGTTGCTTCTATGACTCCACCAGCGAGTCCTACATTAGCACACTAACTGGGAAAAAAATCATGACAAGGAATAATGATTTTTTAAGATAATATTACAACAATCCATCAGAGTTGTGTGGTTTTGGCGCTCTTCCTGCTGTTATCAGCCCACACGGAGTACAAAAATAAAATTCCCATCCCCGATGCCAAAATATGTCATTGATTCATTGTAATTGGTGTCTTGTGAATCTCAGCTTCTCTGGGAAAAACAGCAAACTGATTTTCCATATAAATTTCCTTATTTGTGATTGTAATCAGCTTCTCTCCTCTTGTTTTTTTTTTGTTTGTTTGTTATTTTTTCTCCCATGCTCTCTTCTTTTCTTTCTTTCTTTCTTTCTCTTTCTTTCTTTCTTTCTTTCTGTCCTCCTTGCTTTGCATTGTGAATGGTTGCATGCCATCTGCCGGTGTAACCCTAACGATGGCTTGCTGGCTCTCTGTAACATCCGCCACCACCACCACCTCCACCACCACCACCATCAACAACAACAACAACAACAACAACAACAACAACAACAAAACGATACCGTCGACACACACACATCACAACGGTTGCCATGGTTACCATAATGCTCCACCTACCTGTCCATTGCTACCACCTCCTTTCCCCCTCCTTCCTTACCCCCATTCCTCTTCCCTTTCCCCCACCCACCTCCCCCTTCCTCTCCCACCCCTCAAAACAAAGTCCCAATGATGTACAGTGCTACGCCTGCTACTGTCTCTGCAGCAACAACTCCTGCCACAAGTGTCCCCTACGCAGCAACAGCACCAGCCAATCAGGTTTGCTCCTTTTAAAGCTTTCTTTCATCAGTCCCTGGAGCTCTGAATAAGTACTGCCCTCTAATAGTGAGCTGCGGTAACCTGCAGCTGAGCCCGAGCCCACGCCCAGCCTCTCCCCATCCATCCATCCATCCGCCTGCAACTGGGCGAGCTCACGCTGGCATGAAAGCCTGTGAGTGGGTATTTTCCCGAGAATTCAAAGCACAGGGGCAGCGCGCTGTATTGTATTTCTTGTAAAACGCCCCATTAGGCGCTCCCGACAAGCACTTCTTCAGAGCTCCCACATTTGCAAAGTAGTAGTTGTGTTGTGTTGCACTACTTCCTTGGTTTTGTTTTTGCATGTTCTGTTTTTAAGTTTTATTTTCCACTTTTTCTTGTTGTTGTCAAATAAGCCTCTCCATCTGCAGCAGGGGGCATCATTTGTACTGCTTGTGTGCTCTGCAAACACACACATCCAAGCAAACACACACAGGCAGCACTGACAGCAGCCATGTTGGATTTTTTTTTCTTTTTCCCCCTGTTTCTACGACCTTTTTACCTTTCCCTGGTCGCGGGACAAAAAGAGAGAATAAATCATGTGAGGAAACAGGCTGAGACAGACGCAGGGAGAATGATCACAGAAGCTGTCTAAAAATGGCCTCTGATCGGCGGCGGCTC
Organism: Lutjanus erythropterus; assembly: GCF_056507025.1. NCBI lineage: Eukaryota > Metazoa > Chordata > Actinopteri > Lutjaniformes > Lutjanidae > Lutjanus > Lutjanus erythropterus. Next base: position 15,583,614 of record NC_139340.1, on the reverse strand, counting down.
TCCTGTTGCCGCGTGTCAGCGGGAGCCAGGGAAGGGAAGCAGGGCCAGGTTTTTGAATGCCAGAGTGTGACGCATGTGCGCCCCATTTTAAACCTGGAAATTTCAGCACAATGCTGGCTGCTCCGGCCCTCCACGCAGCTGGCAATCATTTACTGGTAGTTCAGTATGGAGGGGTGCCGTGAGGACACGCAGATGAACAGTGTTCAAACGATCATGTCGTTCTCAGAAGGAGATAAAATCATCCACAACAGAACATGAAGAATTAGTCTGGATTCAGGAGAACCTTCAAGACCCACAAGTAGACTCTATTTGTGTGCGTCCAAATAAAGATAAAAAAAAAAAAAAAAAGTTCAAAGAGGCTGGATGTTACATTTCCTGTCTGACCTAAAATGTTAGGAATTTAAATGTGTGATACATTTTCTCTCCTCTTTATTAGTTACTGGAAACATTACATACAAATGAACAGGAAAAAACAAACCAGTTCTGCAGTCCTAGATCAGTCACTTATTACTTTTTTTCACTCAGTTTGACTCTCCTAAAGTCTCCACTTAGACAGAGTGAAAACTTTTTAAAATGTGTTCAACAACAAAGTTGTAAACACTAATAAACTTAGTTTAGTTGGTTATTTAACCATAATAACAATGATAATTTTCTCTGGTTTATACATTATCAAGAGGCCGGATTGAGGTCTTAGTACCTCAATTTACAGAGAAAATTTATTAATACCAACTGAAAATGTTAAAAATGAAGTTCAGTTTTAAATTAAACTAATTCAACTGAAATTTAACTTCAATTTCAACTTAACTTCGACTTAATATTACTTTTTAAATTAAAGGAAACTGACTTTAACTTTATTTTTGTCCCCAGAGATCAACTGACCCTTCCTAAGTCCCACCCCTTTTTGCCTTTTTGACTTTTTGGAGTTTCATGGTTTTCACAGGACAGGACAGTGTCTAAGTACAGGAAACAGGAAAGGAGAAAGTCGACTGAGGTAACAAGCTTGCTCAACTGTCATTGGAGCACAGCGAAAAGGGGGTGGAACCTAGGAAATGTCAATTGTTATAAAGTAAGAACACTGTACAATAGGAGGGAATAGGGAATAAACAGCAGCAGAAAATGCCACATAAATACACAATAGGGTAAAGTGTATCGTGACCAGACATGTTGGTTCAACATCAGCATCATATCGACATCATAGTCATTGTTGAAGTCACCTTTAAAAAAGCTTCTGTCTCTCATGTGGAATGAAAAAACAACAAGACTGGAAGCTCTCTTCATTTTAGAATTAAAAAAAAAGATAACCAATATCTCCGAGATTCCCCCTCCATCATCAATCAAGGGTCCGGCCCCCTTCACCCCGTGCTTTATTGCCCCTCGTAGGCCGGCAGTCTGTGTCTACTTCCCGTGAGTCACCGTCTCTTCCTGTAATTGGCATGCAGCAGCAGTAGCAGCAGGAAGCAGAGCTGCTCTTTAAAGATGCATGTGGGACAAGGAGCCGGAGAAACACTGACGTCAGCCTTCGCTGTCTGTCTCCTTCTGTCCTCCCCTCTGTCTCTCTCTCTCTCTCTCCCTCTCTACCCGCCCTGCATAAAGATCCCTCCAGCTAGGACACAGTTAACACTTCTAATCACCAGCTGTACTGCATTCAGTACACGCCTCGTTTACTACAGTCGGCCCCGTCGAATGCTTTTTCAGGATAAACAGCCAGATTATGATTTTTATTTTTTTCCCTCACGTGCTGACGACGTCATTGTTTTTGCTGCTCTCAGTCCAAAACTGTGCAAGCTGGTTAGCATCATCTGTTAGCATCTCCTTAATTGTTACAGGTTAAGACAGTCGACACAAAACTCAAGGTGGAGAATCAAATGATGATATGAATAATTTGTTGCATCTGTGCAGATGCAGGAGACGCTGCAGACACGGTGAGAGGTTCAGAGTCTGGTCAACTCTCGACCCTCTGAACTGTCACCGTGACATGACGAGCAGCAACCAATCACATCACCCCCATGTTCCAGCTCACATTAACCATGTGCTAACAGTGCTGGGCTCTATGGTAACGTCACTCCTCCTGCTGGAGACTGTGAAGCGGCAGCACCCTCTACTGTCCGAATGCGGCATTACACCCCACGCTCAACAGGCAATATGTGATCACTCTGGCTTCTGAACCGATAGGAAGATAAACTGTTGAAATTAGATGGAATTATGAATTTTAATGATGGTATATTGAGTAGCTCTTAGGCTAAAGGACCAGGGTTCAATCTCTCACCTCCCTGTGGAGGAAATCTGTCATAATTCTTATCACATTTATTCAAATTAACACACCAGGCCACTCTGTAATTAGAATAATAATCTGATATCAATCTGTAAAAACAGTTATCCAACCACTGTGCCGTCTTCCTGACTTGTTCTGGCCTGAAACACGCTAAGCTAAGTCAAACACAACCTGCAAACAACTCTCAGTGTTTGTTTTTACCCCCTAGAGGTGCCAGACGGGTGGTGTTTACCGTCCTATCTGGCTGATCCCACCCATCTGGCGCCCTATAACATATTTTCTTATTTCCATACCTCTCTGCGATGCGGGCTTTCCTCTCAGCCCGCGCACATCACACGCTCTCCACCTGTGGTGACCTTCTGTGATGTGTGATGTGACCAGTGGCTTCTGTCCTTTGCCGACCGTCTTTTGTCTATTAACAAGCACCATGCAGCTTTGTTCTGTGTTGGCTTGCTGCCAGTGGCAACCACACGATGGCAGCCAGCAGCTCTTCTACCTGTCCCCCCCCCCCCTATAGACAATCTCTCTCTTCTCTTCTCTTTCTCTCTCTCTGTCTCTTTGTCGTGTGTTGGATTAGTCTTTATCTCCTGAAGAGAGAATACCCGCAGAGGTGACCAGACCTGGGTCCAAATGCTATTTGCAAATAATTTGCTCTTATCTGCATGAAACACCAGGCAGGTGGCAGAACCGCAACTCAAGACAGAACAGTTCTATTCACTGACAAATGTTTATCTGTGATTGTCTCAGTGTTCTGGGACACCATTGTTGTGGTACTCACCAGCCAGCTGATGCCTAAATGTCTCAGAATGCTTCAAAAAAGTACAAATGTGGTGTCCAACCGCGTCAAAAGGCAAAATGGTTTACACTTGTCCTGAATGGCCACTCTCAAAGGTGGTGTGGAAAGCCTGCCAATCATTGGGCTCGATTTGACTTCTAAACGGACTCATAAATGGACACCTTGGACGCCTGTTAGTTCCGCTTAGAGGACATGTTCCAAACAAGCACAATAGTGATCGGATGGACAGGTCTGAATGGGCGCACGCCTGAAACGTTTGTGTTTCTACCGCGGTCTAAAAAGTAAAGAAAGCAACAACAATTTTTACTCATCTGCACAACTAAAATGATTCAGTACCACCCCAAAACCCTTAATTAATTAATTTAGACCCAGGTCCTGCGGTGAAAATTTAGCTATAGTTACCTCCAGCTAGCCAGAGAGTGGGTCGGATCTTACATGAAGTGGGTATTATTGTTAAATTGTTTCAGGAGGTTACAGAAATGATTGGACATGTTGTGTTGTCATTAAGATAATCTAGGAGCCCGGCCTCTGGGGGCAACAGCCAAACTTTCAGGGCTTCCTGCACAGCCAGTGGATATCCAGTAACGGATATCCAGGCCGAGACTTCCTCCTCCACGTGCCAGTCATTGTTTACACTCAGCAACCTGAGACGAGAGAATGGAGTTGGAGGCTAATCTTTCTGAACGTACATCTGCACGTGAACGCAGATAAAGACGATAATTGATGGATTCAAGAGATCGCATCTCGGCCGACAGATTCTGCAGACATTTTTTTAATGCAGATCATCGTTCAGGTGGTTTGTTTGAAGCACACTGAGGCCTTTAGTGATCAGAAAAAAGGCAAATAGTGTTTGATCCAGATCTCAAGGAGACACCAAATACAATAAAAGCATTAACTTTGTGTACTTATGGTGTATATTCTTATATGTATTAATTAATCCAGATCAGTTGGCATTCACTGTCACGTGTACTGAGCCATGCAAAGACGATCTTGTACTTTATACATGTGAGTAAATAAAATTTCTCTCTCGCAGGTTGGTTAAATTTCTCTCCTTCCTCTTTCTTGTTTGTTTCTCTCCCGCAGATCATCCTGAAGTAAGCGTCAGGAAGGGAACGGAGTGTCACGAAGCTGCACTAGGAAACCCAAAACAGCCCCTGTGTAAATACTACCTTACCTCTCCCATAGAGGTCCAGCAACCTGCATGCTAAGAGTGTAACACTTCAATTTAACCGTAAGAACTGCAGTGCCGGTGTAACACACAAAAAAAAAAAGATATATACTGTATGTATTGCTAGAAAAAAAACTATTAACATGAAAAAGTCAAAAATATTCTTATGTATAGTACTACATACATAGCAAACACACTATAGAGGTCATTTTAACAACTGTTCTCCCAAAGTACCATGGATCCCCCTCTCTCTTTCATATTTATTCTAAAAACCGCTGCACAATGTTCATCCCTTTGGTTAGTAAACAAAAAGAGATGCTTGATTTGCACTAAAACATAGTGCGCGACGTTGAAGTGGAAAACAGGAAGAGTCACAGGAAAAACCCGTGCACAACCACGCCGACGCACTCTTCGCCGTCTTTGCTTTTCCTCCTTGCGAAAAAAAGTTGAATGTCCTCGGGGCGGACAGGCTCATGTTTTCTTAATGTGACACACCCACCAACACACACACCACCTGCCCCCAGATTGCTGTTAAGATGCCATGATGAAGCTCGTCCTCCTCCCCGTCGCACCCTGCCAACGTCTCATCTCCGGAAAACATCTTGCCAAAGTCGCAGCTCGGAAGGAGGAATCAACCTGCCGGATAAAAAAAAAAAAAAAAGAAAAGAAAAAAAAGATTTTAACACCCTTTTCTCTTTTGCCATTGTGAAAGCTGCTCACGACGCACCCTTTATGTATTTCGGTGCTGTTTTTTTTTTTTTTTTTTGTTCAGGAGGAGTGGCGGGACAGCTTGTGCACGGATTTTTTGCATGTACGTCAACGCCCAGTGTTGACAGAGAGATAGTCGTGGCCATTACCGAGAAAAAGCCTAAAGGCTCGGGTCTGTGCCAAGGGCTTCGCAAAAAAAAAAAAAGCTTGAGGGTTCGTTCCAGACATACCAAGCCTTGTGTGTGTGTGTGTGTGCATGTGTGTTCGTATCTGGAGACTGATGGTCTGCCGGCAGACTGGGGGGACTCGAAGCGAGGTCTAAGCGAGGGGTGGGGTGGGGGTGACGACAACACCAGGCCTGATCAGAGAGGGTGTACGCTGGGGGTGGGTGAGGGAATTAAGTGCTAAGACTAAACAAAAAAAAAACAAAACTAAAAAAAAAAAACGGTGCATTTGACGACGATCGTCAAGCAAAAAGATGACTTGAACTTCGACTGGAGGGCTATCTGTGACCGTCGGTTGTCCTGTCCAACCCTACTATCACCGATAATCCTGTTCCATTTTAGAAAAAACTGTTAGAAGTGCCTAAAAAATTGCTCATCAACAACAACAACAACAACAACAACACACCGCATCCAAGAGTGTATCACTAAAAAGTCACAAAAACACTGGCTGTCAGAAGCTACATGGACCTTTTCCGGGAAAGACATCACTTTTATTATTATTATTATTTTTTTGCGGTTCACGGGACAAGAGTTTTCTCCGCAGCCGCTCCTGAACATCACAAGTGACTTTATCGAAACAAAAAGAAGTTAAAGAAACGACAAATCAAAAATAGCTTTGTAGAATGTTTGGTGACTTTCATGGTGTACCATCGTTTCTTACCATGGTTTAAGTAGTTTACATGAGGAACGTGAGTGAGAAAAAAACTGTATTGTAAACTGTGTAATGTATGTAAAGTGTCTCTTATTTTGAGAAGTTTATATTCACGGATCTAGAAATGTATTCAAAGTTATTTAAAGATTTGTGTTTGTGTCTATTATCAAGGTATGTTTGAACCCCCGAAACCCTCCACCGCCATTTCCACTTCTACCCAGAACAATCATTTGTCGTTCAGCCAAGATCATAAATTATTTTATTCTTTTAAGACAAACCCTCTTTTTATTTTTTATTTTGCGTGTTTTAACTCATTATACTAAATCTTCTCCATTTTTTTTCAAAAATTCTGATGTAATTTCATGGTGCTTGATTAACATTGACAATCCACAATCATACCTTCAGAACAATGTTTTGGTTTCTCTCACTCTCGATTGTCTTCACCTGCATTATGATTTGTTTGTTAATATTTGTGGAAGGTGGTAAAAAGTTCTATTTTGTTGTAATTTATCTTATGTTACTCTTGGTCAAAAAAAAAATTTTAGTCAGAAACGATGTTGTTAACTATTCTATTTTGAAATGAATGTAATTTATTGAGCTGTGCTACATTCTGCACGGTTGGTCATTTCAAGGTCTAACCTGTCAGGTCAGCGTATGAGAAGTCGCACACGTCTGAGGGGGTGGGGGTTTTTAAAAAAAAACAAAAACAAAGTGAAACCCACAGATTAGAAAGCTACTGGATCTCTCTTGCCTTCTCATCGATTTAAAAAAAAAAAACGATCACGGTGTTGCAGTAATGAGCATAGTCATAGAGTTGCTTGTGTTGTTGGAAAAAAAAATGTTTATTGTATAGATGACATTTTACCAAAAAAAGAGAAGAAAATTTCAAAAAAGATGTACTTTTCACTCTAGTATAATAGTATTTCATAACAATATTAAGTTGTTGCTGTGGCAACCAAATGTTGCAATTACTAAAGTTCGGTATTTTTGTAAATGACATTGTTAAGTTGATTTTTTGTTTCTTTTTTGCTAGAACACTGTACACAAGGTAGATTGTAAAGAAGATATGAACATTTCTTATTCTTCACTGAGATTATGACAATGACCTAATATTTTCATTAGCAAATAACAGCCTCTATAGTGCTGTGACTGTAACACTTAAATAGATTTAAAGTCATCAATGTTACATAGATTATATATAAATATATATATATATATATATGAATGAAATAATCTATAAATTAATAAGTTCAGATGTACAACTCTTCCCCTGACAAAGGACCTTTAGGTTCCACACTGAGGCATCTTATTCGAGGCGTATGTATCACTAGAGTTAAGGATTGCACTTTTCATATTGTTTAAAGATGTGATCTGTTTTCTTTTGTTTTTTTTTTCCTTTAAGGGTTTTTTAGAGATTTTCGCCCCCCCTCTGCTAGTGCAGAAAATCTGTTTATCAATCAAAAAGCAGATAACTACCGGTAAATAACTTTAATTCAACATGTTGCATGAGAAAAAAAAAATCTTTTTCTTACTAAATGATAACGTACTGAATGTTTCTAGTGAAAAAAAAAAAGTCTGTACACAAAAAAATGTCCTCATTTGGTGACCCACAATGCCCTTGTGTATGGAATCCTCTTGAGATGTAATGTTTTTTTATTTTGAAATGTGTTGGCAATGATTGACTGATGGTAAAAAGAAAAATGTAAGCACTTTCTGAGCAGTTGGTCAACTGAGCAGACTCAGCTTATCCAAACACTTTGCCTTATCTTGAGTCCATCGTGCTTAAGGTTTTATGTTTTTAAGAGCTCTTATGGAAGTTTATTCGGGAGACTTGGACGGGTCTCTCATTCTCAAGCCCCTAATTTCAAATGTATCTTTATATCTAAAGTCATTTTTTTAAGGTTTTAATGTGCGCATCACAAGGCCAAAAGGGGGCGACTGCAGCAGAGCGAACAGTCATTGGTCTTTACCTCTGGTCTCCCAAACCTGTAGTGAGATCTTTTTTTTTTTTTTTTGTCCCATTGCCTTACAATGGAACTGTCCGGAGCTCGTCATTCACAGCTTTAGCCAGCAGAGGGCGCTACACCGGAGACCTGCAGGTTCTGAGGTGTGACAGCCTGTGCCATCGTTGTTGCAGTGAACCCCCAAACCGACAAAGTCAAGACCTAAAGATAAATTGACAAGAAGACCCTCATCGGATTTATAGTTTCAATGTAATCATTTTTAAATGTATTCTTTTTGCATATATTTTGTGCTATTTTATGTTTCTATAGTCAAATGTTTCTTTGGTTCCAGCAAGATAGTGTAAAATCTATTGAAAGAAAGAAATAAAGAAAATCAAATGAATTGTTTTTTTTGCCTGGATCCCTTATTTATGTCATTTGAGTCATAAAAGACCCCCGTTGGTCCCTGAAGTCCACTTTGGGAACCACTGCCATGAAAATAAACAATAATTAATAAGACTCTACAAACACACAGAGACTTGTGTCGTTAAAGTATGTCTGAGCTTTCCAGAATTAAGTTCTTGCCACAGATGAAGAGATAAACATAACGATCAGGTCCTGGACTGAGACAAGCAAACTCTTTCATTTGTTGTTTTCTCTGCCATTTCCTGTTACTGCAGTGAAGCATTTTTTGAAAAAGATCTATGAGAGGTCATTAATACCACTCTTTTTTAGTGGTTTTAGTACAGCTTGTATGCAAACTAACTCTGATGTGAGAAAAGGCAGGGTCGTGTCACATGCTGACAGCAAATAAACTCTTGATGGCTAGTAGAGGCTAATTTTTGGTAGCCATGCTAGCTTGTCTACTTGTACCTGAAATGCTTTACTCATTCAAACCATATAAGCACATACAGCAGTGACGTTGCACATTCCAACTAACTGAATAGCGCTCGCTTCACCCTCCCCTTCCAAACATCTGTGAGAAATTACAGCGGCTGCAACACGTTGAGAAAAACACAGGAAAGGTCATTTCTAGAGCCAGAGTTTGGATTATCTGTTCTTGGCCCCTGCAGAAACACGGCGGTGCAACACAGCAGACACCACAGAAGAAGACCCATGCCTGCTGCTCATTTTAAGGTAACAAAAACACTGATTGCTTCCTGTCACCTAATGTGTGCTTAACCCAGTTTCCCAGCAGGTGAAACAAAAACTGTGTCATCAAAAGTGATTTTTTTGCAAAAGCCCAAAAGCAACATGTCCCCTCTAGTGACCATCAGGATTATGACTCTTGTCTGTCAGGAGCAAAGTAGGATTTAGTGCGATGTCACAGATAGTTTTTTCAAATAACAAAAACCCTTAAGTCTCTAAGCCCTGCCACACCCACAATTTGATTTGATTTATTTTTTCTTATGCTTAAAATTTCTTGACATTTCAGCTTTATTCTTAATATTTCAATTTTATTCGTAAATGCATAACTTAAAAAAGAAAAAAAATCTATTTTTTCTTGTGCTTGGCACTAATACTACTCTATCCTTTGTTCTTTATTCTCAAAATAAAATAAGTCTTCCTCTAATTTCGCCTGGCCCTAGTAGTCCTCCATACGTGACTGTGCTTTGTCTTGTTGCATAGTTTTTTAGACTGATGGCATTCCTCATAGATCAGTTAGCTATGCTGTATCCATTGATAGTGTAATTTCCAGGACAAATGGCTGTTTACTTGAATGTAATTACATACCAAAAATAACATAATTTACCACTTAATTTTTTTTTGTTTAATGATGTCTCTCTGCAGGCTGACATCTTTGTCTGCCATCCTCCCACTGTTTCTCATGTGGCACTAATCACCCCCCATATCTTCCAGGAAACAGCAACATCCAGTGGATGCACCGACTCCAGAGGCGTGGATTCCCAGCAGCACTGTAGTCTTCTTCAGGATAAATAGGCTCTTTGCCTTTAACTCGACTGTACCCCACTGTGCAGAGAAATGTAGTGTTAGCCTTCTGTTTTGTCGGCACATAAAAAGATGTGCCGTCTAGTTGTTTCTAATAATAGCCAATCTTATTTTTACCACACCGACGCCTTATTGCATTATGGATGCCTCTGGAATGGTGTCCCTGCAAGATAGCGTGGGAATATTTCAGTAGAGGCTGTGGCTGCATCTCAGGGCTAAATGCTCCAGCATCTTTGTCAGTTTACCCGCCTATAACATCTCATTTACCGCAGGCTGCCCCTGTGTCATGGCTGTAGTGTAAGCGTGTGCACGGTGGGGATGCGTTTCTTTTATCCGCTGCTGCTGTAGACTTTTCTTCTCTGCATGCCAGGAGCGCTATGCGGGAGTATAAGGTGGTGGTGCTCGGCAGCGGCGGGGTGGGGAAGTCCGCGCTCACGGTCCAGTTCGTCACCGGGACATTCATAGAGAAGTACGACCCGACCATCGAAGATTTTTACAGGAAGGAGATCGAGGTGGACTCCTCTCCGTCGGTGCTGGAGATCCTGGACACAGCCGGCACCGAGCAGTTCGCCTCAATGAGGGACCTTTACATCAGGAACGGCCAAGGCTTCATCCTGGTCTACAGTCTGGTCAACCAGCAAAGTTTTCAGGACATCAAGCCCATGAGAGACCAGATCATCAGGGTCAAACGGTGAGACACTGTCCACTTTATTACACCAGCCAAAATTTGTACCACAGATAAGAAATGATTAATTATTCTTTAGGCCCCAAATACTCACATCCTGGGGGCAATATGGCCACCAAAAGTTGGCTGTGTTGGTGGGAGGGAAAGTTGCAAAGACACATTGATCCGGATCGATAAATCATCAGTAAAAAATATTGATCTATGTAAGATACACTTGTTTTTAAATTTCCACAGCAGGTCTGAATTGCTGAATCACAATTTAGTTTTTTTTTTTTTTTTTTACATAAATGGGGCTGAATGTGTTAAATGGACACATGATGTTGTCTCATATTGATCGTAGGCCCCTGAATTGAAAATAATGTATTGCTGGAGTCTCCTCTGGAGCCTTCCAAGATCCCCTAAATGTTTAAAACAACCATCAAAATTTTTATGATCAATCGATTAATTGTTCAGTCTACAAAATGACATAAACTGTGAAAGATGCTTATTACAATTTCCCAAAGTGATGTCTTAAAATAGCTTCTTTTGTCCAAAAAGACTCAAAGACTCTTCATTTACTGTCAGAAATGACAAAAAAGCAACATCTAAGAAGCTGGAACCAGCAAATGTTTGTCACTTTAATTGATTATCAAAATCAACGGGGGACTGGCGCTAGCCAAGAGGTTATTAATTATGTTTTAGGGCCCGTAAATAGTCACATCCCAGGGTCAACATGGCCAGCAAAAATTATTTTTGTTGTTGACAGGGAAGGTTGTAATTACCATTAATTAGAGCTGCAGTGATTAATCAATTAGTTGTCAACTCTTTGCACCTGGGTTGGAATAGCATATGTGGGTATTTGCACCCACATTCGAATAGCCAACGTAGCTACTTACACTCAGGTGTATATAGCCTAGCATGGCAGAGACAAGCACTCAGGTGTCAGTAGCTAAAAATGCTATTTGCACCCTTTGTGGAACAGCACATGTAGCTGTTTGCACCCATGATTGACTAGGTAATGTGGCTATTTGCACCTTGGTGTATATAGACCAGCATTGCAGTGTTGGTAGTCAACAATGCTACTTGCACCCAGTGTGTAAATAGGCAATGCAGCTATTTACACCCACATGACAAACTGAATGAAGTATTTTTTTTGCATAAATCTAACCAAACTGCGACTGAAAACTCAAAAGATATAATTAAAAAAAAAACATCCACTTTGATGTACAGTAAGACTCTCTGAGGACGGGAAACCCCGCCGTCCCACGGGAAAGTCCTGTGCTTCACCCATTCATCCACCACAGCCTCTTACTCACAGATAATTTGTCACTCTTCAGAGCTAAACTAAGAGGACTGGGTGAGAATAGCTGAACAGCTGCAGTTTCCCCCTGGTGCAAATAGGCACTCCATTAAATGAGTCACCTGATTCCAGGTTCTTAAATGTGAATATTTTGTGGTTTCTTTACCCTTCTAGGACAGTAAACTGAATATTGTTGGAGCGTGAACAAAAGAGGACATTTGCGGACGTCATCTTTGGCTTGTGATTGACATTTTTCACAATACTTTTTACAATACTAATCAATTAATCAAGAAAACGACTGACAGATTAATCGACAGTGAAAATAATTGTTAGTAGTTAGTTGCAATCCATTCATTCGTTAATTCCAAACATTCCCTCGTTGATTTATTGTGGAAAAAACAAACAATTAAATTAAAGTAATCATTATCTTGCTGGAGAACCCCCTGGAACCCCCCTGGGGATCCTAAATGTCTTAAGAATCCCATCAAACAAATTTATGATTTATTTTTTTTATAATGCTTCCCAGGAATCCTCTCAAACACGCATCCTCTCATCGCCCCTCCTCCTCTTCCTCTCCGTCCTCTTGATCTCCTCCGAGCGCTTCGTGAGAAACCTCAACAGGCTCATATGTTCTTCATAAGAGCCCAGCTGCGGCTCACCTGTCATACATCAACCCGCTGAACTCTCGCTGGGTTTGATATTCTCTGTCTCTCACACATGACTAACTCTGGATGGCTTTGATCAGTTCAGTCCATTACTCAACAAATCCACTGAGCTCATCTCATGGCTGCGAGAGAGACACAGAGAGAGAGAGAGTGGAAGAAAGACTGGGATCTTTTCCTTTCGGTTGTGACATATTGGTGTTTTTGGCCTAAAGCCTCCTTTAATTTGTTTAATGACACAGACAGACTACAGCTACGGCTGCAGTCTGCAGTCTGCATGCTAAGAATCTATTAGGTTTTCAGTTGGGGAAAGCTTATCATTGAAAGGGGTTTGAATAGATTATGTTGAATAGTTTTGGTGCTATGTCAGGACGGTAACAGGACAAATATGATGGAGTCTGAGTGATCTTTCATATGAGGACATGCAGGACAGTTTGCCACAGATATTTCATCGGTCATCATGCAAATATGATGATCAGCGATGATCAGTCAGGGGTTCAGTGATGCCGTCTGCGCCCCACAGTGGGTGACTGCCTGTACTAAAGTATTTTGTGCAGATGGCCTGCTGAAGTTTAGTGCATAAGTTGCCTAGTTGAACTTTATTTAGATAGGACAGCTGAAGATGTGACAGGAAATGGGGAGAGAGGGTGAAGGGCTGCGGGGGCTGCAGCCTCATCCCAGCTGAAAGTGGAACCAGGTCGTAAGTCTGTCTGTGTCATGCAACAGGCAGTAATGAATTTATAGGAACAGGAATATATCTGTGCGTTAATTATGAAGGTTCAGCTAAGGGATGGCTAGCTTAGCTTAGCATAAAGACTGGAAGCAGCGGGAAAAATAGCCAGCCTGATTTTTAGGGCGGTGGACAAACAACGTTATGGTGCCTCACAGTGACGCCAGGGTGAGGAAATTTTCCCACCGTTATCTATGACGTTAGAGAGCTTGCTTTGATCCTTAGTGTTAAATCTTTAGATCTCCCTGTAACTGGGAGCGAAGCGATGCTGCAAAGATCGGTTCTTTATCGTCCCTCACACTGACCCCGACAACTGTAGCTGACGACCACAGACAAGTTGTAAAGTAACGCAAACTTTAAGATGCTGGTGCTAATGTTAGCTCCTTGTCAAGGCTAGCTTGGTTCAGTCGTACAGTGGTGAGTGTAGGCCGAGTGTTAAAGGAACCACAGCTGTTCGCAGATGATGTAGAATGTCGGCTCTGTCCAAGCCTGAAGTCTCCGTTCCCAGCCAAGAAATACTGCAGCACATAACCTCTCAGCCCTTATAAACTCCAAAAATAAATACCAAGTTGTTAAAAAGCACAATTATCCTTTAACTTGCAGGTTGGCTGACCTTTTAGACAATTATGCCATTTGAAGATCAGGACCAGACCTCTGGCTGTAATCCTGGTCGCTCTGTGAAAAAGGGACTTTTGCAGAAGGAAATGATGAACGCAGAGAAGACAAACACGGTCTTTTGTCTCATGTGAACAGCTGGAGTCAGTAGTTTTAGGGAAAAAAGAGAACATGGACCTTTTTTTTTTAATCTCACCTGCTGTCACTCACATCTTTTCTTTTGTGCAGTTTGCTGCTTCTCATCAACAGAAAAAAGTACATTTTATAACGTCACACAGCGTCATTCAGCTAACTGCATATTGTGTAATATCGATGTATAATTTAACCTGCATACTGTAGTTTGCTGCAGTGCTTTCCACCTCCGTCCCTGGAGTGAGCTGGATGCTCTCGCGGCGCAGACGTCACAGGCCGAGCGACGCGGCGGAGCGTCACAGCTGACGAGGCACAGCGGGGAGCGAGCAAGCGCACGAGGGAACTCCTTTGAAACGAAAAAAATATAACGAAGCGTTGTGCCTCCAGCCAGGCAGCCGCCACCCAGTGCAGCTGCCAACGCTGCACCAGCCGCCACCGTCCTCTGGTGTATTCCTATAAATATTTCATTCTTTTATTTCACACTGCTCTGGCTTTGAAGGAGGGATTGTTACTGTATGTGCAAAACTGAAAATAAGTCCAGTGCTCTTAAATATGTCCAGTGTTTTGGACTGTCGGGCCAAACAAGCAAAAATATGTCACCCTGGGCTTCTGGGTAAATGGGAGGAGTGTTTTTATTCCATTATATTTGTGTCTCATTTCTGAGCATTTAATGGACAAAATATTTTTGCATGAACATAAATCAGACTTTGCAGAAGTACAAGTTACATCTGGTTATCAACATTTATTTTTATATACATTTATTATCCACGTACAGGAAGTGCACAGTAATAACTTCCCTTAACCCGTTTACTCATGTCATCGTGAGTCAGAATGAGTCAGTGTCGCCACACGACGGACGATGTCATTGAGGAAAAGTGGAGGAATACTCAAAATGACACAGCAGACTTTTATTAAATAGTCCTTTTTCCAATACAGCACAGTAATACAAACAAAAAAAAGTCATTAAATCAGTTTTTTGGCTTTTAATTCTATGTACAAGCACGTTATTACACAATCAATGAATTCTGTGCCCAGCCAAGGCTTCCTTTTGCTGCATATGCTAAACTAGAGCCTGTACAACTCATTTAGCAAAACCAAATCATTGCTCAGTGCAGACACATGTATGCAACACCACTGTGAGATCATTTAAGGATAGTAACAATAGGCTCAGTTGGTTATTTAAACATCCACAGGGTGTCCATCTTTAATAAAACAAGCAACACAATCAGCTCCTGGTCTCCATTAGCTGTCTCCAGGAGATCAGCCTCCCTCCTCCCAAACTTCTTGCTGAGCCAGCAGCAGCAACGAGCACCACACGGAGATATAGTATGTGCCCACTCACCAGAACTTAATGGGATTGTGTTGGCTTGGAAGCCAAGAAGACATCAGGCCTCCATTAGGGAGTCATATAAACCAGAATGCTTATGCAGAGCTCCTGGTGGGAACGCATGCATGGGAAAGAAGCGGGATCCTATATGTTACCGCTGTGTGTGGCGCAGGTGCCGAGCCGTGGTCCCTCGCTGCGATATTCGTGCACTCCACATATCATTTTTATTGTCTGGAGTTGTATGCATGAGGAGGTGCAGCGAGAAGCAGGAAACACACTTAAAGTAATAGCTCGATATCATGGGAAATACACTTAGAGAGATGAGAAGATTGATGCCACTCTCTTGTCTGTACTGTAAATATTTAATTGGAACCAGCAGTCAGTTAGCTTAGCCTAGCATTAAGACTTTAAACAGAGGGAAACAGCTAGCCTGGTCCTTTCGAAATGGCAAAATCTGCCTGTTAGCGCCTACAAAGTTTACAAATTTAACTCTAATTTGTTTAATTTGCACAAAAACTGTTTAAAATGTTGCATTTTGCAAGGGTTTATGTGACTGACAATTTCTTGGCTAGGAAGTCGTCAAGCTAAGCTAACCAGCTGCTAGCTCCAGGTAATACAGTATTTACCAGACAGACATAAGAGTCTTATATTCCTCTAACGATTGGCTAGATTGGTCCTGTCCAATGGTAGCAAAATCTACCTGCTCGCATCTATACGGCTCACTTATTTAACATGTTATATCATTTAATCTGCAAAAGAACTGTGCAATAAGAACGATAATAGTTGAACTAACCAGCTGCTACCTTGAGTTTCATACAGTTAGCATGCTAGCTGTGTGCTGCAGGTCCACAGACAGAAGAAAATCTGTTCCAGACACTCTGCCATGATGACACTTTGTGCTTTCATCACATGCATGTTTGCATATTATCACTAGAAGACATATTTTACCCTCTGTAGACTTCAGCACCTCACAGACTAACCAAGTAAACCCCATGTCAGCTGCGATCTGTGAAAACAACATCTGGGTGTAGCCCTCCTGACAATCTAATAACCTCCTGGCTTGCATGTAAAGATTTATTGTTGTGTCGGCCCAGGAGGAGGAAGCACGTTCAAAGCACTCGAGCTGCGTTTTCACGCTGCACTGATGCTGTGTCTAATAGTAGCGGGGGGGGGGGGGGGGGTGAGCATCACGCACCGCTGAGTGGGAATAGGGTGGAGAGACCAAAACTACGTATCCCTGGGGGTACTTTGGTGTAGGTACAAAGCAACTTCCTGACCTCAGGCTTTTAGCGTTAGCCATCAAGGCAGGAGAGGAGTTGTTAAAGCAGCCAGCTCGGTTTAAAATGCGCGTTAAGGAGAGGAGAGCCACCAGTAAAGTGCTCATTGTTGGTGTGTGAGACTGTGTAAAGTAGTGCACTCTGCTTGCATAAGTGTTTTCACCCATTCTCTTCCATTTATCACATTCAGAACTGACTCGTAGCTTTCTGGCAACTCTGAAAACACGTATGCATCATTTCAGATCCACCTAGTGTTCACCAGGACGGTCTGATTCAACCAAAGAGGTCTCCGATTTTTTTCAGACACCGGAAGAGGTAAATATCTCACAATAACAAAAAGCAAAGATCAGATTAAAGTGTGGAAAATAAGTAGCATATTTTCTAGATTGGTAATCATGTGGCCCCTCTGATGGAGCCGACTTGTGATCCCTCAGGAATAAATTACGCTGCTTTCATCTGTTTTTGGGATTTCCCACATTTAGATTTTTATCACTTTTATAACTGTAAATTTAAAAAAAAATGAAAAACAGAGATTGGTCGGGATTCCAGATCCTGAGGGAATGTTTGACCAGATTAGTGTGTGTTTTGGTGTAACAGGAAGCTGATGGAGTTCTGCAGAGGACTGAACTGTACATCGGCTTTTACATTTTATCATGGCCCGGCTCCAGACGTCTGACCTGACGCCGCGCCTTGGAGGAATTTCAGAAAATTTAAGTTTCCTCACACTCCACAAAACCCTCCTATTTATTTCTCACTTTGAATCTTTGCGTTGGTTTAACTGCACTGAACAGCGGGAATAATAAAACTAATGAGGACCTGTCTGTTTGCTCCCATACTGCCTATACTGTCTTTGCATCTGCAGTAAAGAAAATAAGATAATCGAGTGGAGCTGGGCTGCACCATTAAAGATGGAAATGAGGCTTGGGGTTTCATCATAAAAAGAGGACTCTAAAGGCCTCCTCCATCTGCTGTGCAGGCCCTCGCTTTGTCTGTTTATCTCAGGAATGTTTGCGGTTATGTCAGTTTTGTTTTCCCGGCTTCTTCCAAGCTAACGTGCTAACAGAGACGTTAGCCATAGAGGCTTTGTTCTGCAGCAGTAACACCCTCTGGGAGTTAACAGCGTGGCACAGGCACTGCAGGTTGTGTGATTTTCTGTCCGGTCATACATGCAGATACATGCGTTAGCTCGGCTGTCACACGGTGTAGCTGCTCCAACCGCTAATTAACAGCAGATGCAGGGAGCAGAGAGGCGGCTGCAGGGTTGGAGGGCTTCACGTCGGAGATGCCTGGCTGTTCTTTTGTAGCTCGTGTGTGTGTTTGCCGGGGCTGTGGGGCTTGTGAAAACGGGTAAGTGAAGTCACTGTAGCTATTTAACACAGCAGGTAGCCATAATAAGGCTGTTGTAGCCTGAGGCTAAGTGGAAAATGTAGAGTGCATCTTTTTTTTTGTGAGTTATAAACACTGATTCTGTGTGTGTGGGAGGGTTTGCGTTTCTTTTTTGTTTTTTTTTGTTACAACAGTTGGAACAACACCCTGCAGAGGCAAATGATAGTAGTTTTGTGTGTTTTAAGGGTCAAACGTAAGCAAAAGTTTTTCAGGAGCCTTCACACGAATGGACGTACAGATGCTGGTTTCAGAAAACCAACATATTTAATATTTGTTGCAATATTGTTGAAATCAAGTCAAGATTTTAACACCCATATCTCCGTATAATTTCATAAGCTGTCGGCCACCTGCTCGTGTCTGTTCCATAAAATCCAACGTGACTTTCTCTTTTCAGAACCAAAAGCTGCATATTCATACGGCTGCTCGTTTCAGCCTGGCAGTCCAAACACTTTCCAACTGTGCTGATAATTCCCTTAATGTATGTCTGCCAACTCTTGTGCTGGAACATAAACAAGTTTGTGTTTCTCTCCTGCTTTATATTCATATAGCATGTAGAGTAAAAAGCGCTTAAGTGTGATAATTGGTGTAATGGTGATAAAGCAGCGTTCGTATCATTTACTACAGTATTTCTGGCTTCTTGGGAGCAGTGGACCAAGGTGAAAAACATAAAGTTGCCTACTTACTAGGGTTTAAGGTATGATTGGAAATAAAACAATCCTTTTTGTATTCATATCCAGAGAATAACTACTATTTCTATGGTTTTGCTTCCACTTGCTGTGGTGGCACGTTAAGTGTATATAAAGATGCTAAAAGACTGGGCTCACCTGTCAGTCAAATAACCAATTAAACTAAAGCATATGAGAAGAAAGATGCTAACATGGAGGGGGCTGGGTTCATGGCCTATACTGCAGCCAGCCACCAGGGGGCGAGCAAGATGCTCTGGCTTCACTTTTGGGAAGTTGTCATTTCGTCCATCTTTATATAAGTACATTTTTGATCACTATGAGTTTTGATTATTGCAGTTTTAACGTTTCAGAATAAAAGCACTAATTATAAAGAAAGTCTTCTTTAGAGCTCCATATATGACATTTTATATTTAAACCTGCAGGTAGAGCTCTGACATATTGAGCATTTAAGCTAGCAGCACGGTGCTAATATGCTCAGATGTTTAACCGTAAACGCTGACTGACATATCCTTCAGTAATACATGATATCAGCCATGGGGCAACTTCAGTTCGTGCTGCGTCGAGCGGTTTCAGGTTCTCCTCATCTGGCGAGGAGGGATCGGTAGTTTAATGCCGCAACAAGCAATCTCAACACAAACTCCCCGCCTCACCCTGGAGAAGCTGGCTCTCCCTGTGTCTTTGTAGTTATATATAGAGTTTTCTCCCTGCAAGGCTGTCAGATTGCATTTGTCTGCGTGGTGCTCTCCTTGTTCACACTTCACACCCTCCAGACTCCGGCTTTCCAAACACACAGGCCGTGCGAGATGCTTGTCCTGCTGAGGTCAGCTGCTGTTTGTACGCGTGTGTGTTGGACGCCGCCGCGGTGGCTCTGGGGGGGAAAATGTCAAGCTGCAGGGAAGTCTGTGGCATTTCAGCCACTCTGAGCCAGTTTTCTCTGCTTGACAGTCTTAAAGCATGTTTATCAATCGCATTATTTTAAATCGTTTCCCATTTTCACTTTTTTGGAAGCTTTTTTTTTAAACTTGTGACGTCAGAGGTCGTGTTCAGTCAAGAAGCAGCACCCTTGAAACTCTTGCTGTCTGGCTCAAGGACACTTCAGCAGCTCCGCCGTCCCTCCACCCCGCTGCCTGTGCTCATTTCCTCCGGCCCTCCTCTTAAAGCTCAGTGAGACGTTTGCCAGCTCTTTTCCACGCCTCAGCTCTTCTCCCAGCTGAGCGGCGTGGCAGCAGGCCACCAATTTGTAGATAAGAGCCCATTTCTCAATAGCACCAGCAGATCAATAAGCCGGGCTCGGAATGCACTTAGGAATGACTGATGGTGGAGGCTATTAGGTGGTCTGTGCCATTACCTGTTGTGAGAATATATACCCTCTGTAATTGACATTCTGGAGTTATTTAATCAGAGAAAACATGAAGGGCGTCTAACTGAAATGAAATATCTCGTCCCTGAACAAAGCCTTTCTGCTGTAACAGTGTTAGCGTGCACGTTTGTGACACAGCTGTAGCTGAAAGCGTACTATTGTCCAAAATGTCTCTGTGTACCGTTGCATTAAACTTGCAAAAACTTTTTGGCCACTTGGGGGTGTTGGAAACAAGACTTGAACACAAAGCTGGCATATTATTAACTTTTAAGTTGAACTTGCTAGCAAACAGTTGCCTGTTTGCCGCACACATCTGGCAGATGTGGAGTTGGAGCATGGGTGGAGCTGAGGCGGTCCAAATGAAGCGGCTAGCTAACGGCTAGCCACTTGTGATGGTACCCGCCTGTCAGTGACAACAGCCACATCCTTAATTATGCATAACTTTAAGCTTTAATATCATTTAAATGGGTGAGTTGTATAAAAAAAATTAGCTATAGAGACATGGGCATTTTAATATGGGGGTTAATGGTGTAATATGCATTAAATTGGATTCATAATGGTCTTAAAAAGTAAAATTTAACTTGTTGAAACCTTCAGAAACTGTGCAAAAACTGTAGAGTTTTAAATGGAGGGACACAAAAGAGCTGAAGCTACATATTAAGTAGAAAAGACTTGTTTCCAAGATGCGAGGCCGACACTCATGTCCCCCCCATGTGAGAGCAGCACATTAGCTTTATTCAATTATTCAATAACCTATACCATTACTCTCCCCAGCCTGGTTTCCTTGTATTGATGGCTCAGATGGAGGAGGACTGGGATCGTCAGCCACACGCTGGGGAGGAAAGCTTTTGATCCGTTAAGACATGCTTAGTGCATGATGGGAATGATGCAAAGTGGAGAGCTAACGATTTTAAACAAGAATCTGAAGCCATTATGAACGTACAGCCTGCACGCCATGCTAACGCATATATAATGTATCCAGGAATAAACAGAGCATCACAGCGTGCAAAAGAGGCAGTTATTTTTTTCTCGATGACAGTTTTCTAATGGGACCGCCCACTGATATTAGACACCCGGGCAGTGATGGAGGCCCCCTGGGAAGCTGGGACTGAACGTAGCCGTGTTTATCGCTCTGCTCCTGCTCCATTGTGCATTGTTCAAAATCCTTATTGTTTCAGCATCTAACAAATACAGTTATGTAGGCCAACAATGCACACAAGCACACACACACACACACACACACACACACACACACACACACACACACAGAGTTTAGTCTCTTTCCCTCTGATTTCTCCCTGAGGTATCAGGAAGTTGCTGTAATTTTTACACTCTTAGAAATAAAAGTGTAAACTAGAACCATAAAGGGTTCTTTATCTTCTCTATATTTGTTATCACGGCTGTCGTCAGTAGAGGGCGCCAGCTGTGGAGTATGACACACCCATTTTGGTTCCCAAGAGAAACCTGCTACTGCGTGGTTGCAGCTGGAAGGAAGGAAGAACGTTTGTGTAACCCTTATTTCTAAGAGTGTAACAAAACACACCCAGCAGGGGAGAAGGCAGCAAATTTCCCATGTACCCTCCTTTGATATGACTTCCTGTCTCGTTTCCAGGTACCAGCAGGTGCCGGTGGTGCTGGTGGGTAACAAGGTGGACCTGGAGGACGAGAGGGAGGTGTCTCCCAGCGAGGGCCAGGCGCTCGCCGAGGACTGGGGCTGCCCCTTCATGGAGACGTCGGCCAAGAGCAAGACCATGGTGGACGAGCTCTTCGCCGAGATCGTGCGGCAGATGGACTTCTGCCCTCTGCCGGACCGGAGGGAGACCTGCTGCCCCGCCTGCAGCGTACAGTAGCAGCCGATTGGTCCGTCGGAGGGGTGATGGACGGGAGGATGATTAGAAAATAGAACGCAAACGAATTCATGTTAGATAGATTGAAGACAGAGCGGTTTGAAGGAAAAGTCCACTCTCTTGAGAACTATTTCTACCTGCTTTCTGTATCTAGCAGTTTAGGCCTGTGCTGTGGTGAAAGAGGATTCTGGGAAATGTAGGAAATCACAAACTGATGGTTAAGGGAAATTTTAATTTCAGCATAACGTCACTCCTCGGACACAGGGTGGATTTTCCCTCGAAAGAAAAAAAACAACAACAACAACAACACTCGACCTCCCACGTTCACCACCGCCCTTCTGATCACCAGAAGCGAATTTTCGGGGGTTTCCCAAAGGCAGCACGGTGCCAAAACCATCTTAAAAGCCATCGACAAAGAGAATCATAGTGCTAAATTCTTTTGGGAAACCAGCCATAGGCCCAAGCAGGGATGGCAGTGTGCTCAGCAGTTTTATTGGTCCTGTTTTCTTCTGCTTGTGTTTTTCTTTCATTGCACTCTTGGGACTTTTTTTTTTTGACAAGTGCAAGACCAATCACAGAGTCTCTGAACGGATGTCAAGTTAACACCACTGTGAAGGAGTCGTACTGGAAGTTAATTTCACAGCAGGCCCGCCTAACTTACGAATGAATGAATGAATAGATGAACGAATGTCTAAAAAAAATAAATAAATAAAGGGAAGAGAAAAAAAAAAAAAACGCACCTTTGGGGAAATTCATCCAGAAGATCCCAAATGTTGACATTACTGTGGATGATGTGTGCATGAAAGTTGTACTGTCACACTGACATTGAAGTACAATCAACCTCACCCAAAGAGACAATATCAATCAATCAACCGATCAATCAATCAATCAGTCATTTAAATGTACGGACACTCGTCTTTACACCTTACAGATGATACAAAATGCCTTGTTACATCGTACGAAGTGAACATCAGTGTCAGTGTGTAGTTCATTTATCTTAAGTCACATCAGATATGTTAGTGGTTCAATGTCAGAAACACTTATTTTCAACAAAAAATAAATCTTTATGCACAAATGTGTACCGTGTGTTTATTGCTGAATAATCATTTTATGGACATTCAGAGGTAAGGAAACTATTTTTGCTTCAATACTGTAAAAAAAAATCATACAATGAGTGGAATCAACTAAAAAAAAAGCTTATTGAATGTTTTCTCAAGTACAACAGAATTAATATCAAATTGAACTGACTAGCAAAAGTTAATTTGTTTTTTCCCCACAAACAACTTTGTTTTTTTAGCTCAAACATTTTTTACAGTGAATTTTTGAGAGCAGTTCCTCCTTAGTAACATTCACAACTTTAAAGTTACCCCTCTGCTTTCACTTTAACCTCCAAAGGTCACACGATTTGCGCTCATTGTTAAAACAGCCCTCCAGCTTTCCTATTTAGCAGCAATCTGGCTCCATCTCGGCCCGCGTCGAGATGATTTATGATGTTTTGGTCCTGCGGCTTTGGTCCCCTGGCCAGGGCGTCCTGCCGCTCCTGCATGCTGCTGTTAGTGCCAACACTTAGACTAACTGCTGATTCTGGTCCTGAAAAATCCAACAAGCATTCGTCAAATTCGGAGTGCCATTAGAGTCCATTAGAGGATGAGATTGGGGGACATGTGAGACTTTGGAGCCAAGATCATAACTTTGGATTTCATCCAATCAGCATAACAACACCAGTCTCTTAACACTTTGGAGACAGAGACTGAGGTAATATAGAAATAAATTGTTAATGGGCGCCACATATATCAAAATTTTAATACAGGCGCCTAAAGGAATATCAAAAAAGACATTTATAATGTTCTCAGGGACTGTCTTGTTAAAATGGTGCTGATATATAAGTTTTTCTTCTCTCTGTCTGCAGAATACAATAATTATTGCAGAGTTTCCTTTACATAAGCCTGACTGAAATGACTACCAACGGCGACACCTGCTGTCACAAACCGGAATAGCACCTCGCCCTTCAGGTCACGTGGAACTTTCCAGTTACTGACTCAAGTTCCTACCCGGACCTAAATATTCGCTGCACACGAAACAGGCATGGCGTCCTTCATCCAGAGCCGCAAGTAACAGACGTTTGTCTGTCTGCCCTTCGGTATATGTTTTAGTATTTATTATATATAACTGTAGAAATATTCTTCAAAATGGCGACCAGGACCGTGTGTCAAGTTCTCCAGCGACGTAAGTAACCGTTAGCTTACGTCAGCCGTTAGCATGTGAGCTAGCTAGAATAAAATGTCAGGTTGTAAGTTAGCTGAGTCTGGATAAATAGACAGCAGATATTTTGACTTGACATAGCAGGAGTATTATTAACAACATTTAGGATAGTCTTGCGGCATTAAATGTTTTTAAACGAGTTTTTTCGTCTAGGTACACGATATTAGGGCCGTTATTAATTAGTTACACCTGTGACATGTTAATGTCGGCTGTGTTAACAGTTAGTAAGCAGCTCTAAGACACTTTTTTTTCACAGCCTGAACATAACGGGGCTTTAATTATTTGTTCATTAATTTGTCATTAGCAACATCTGTGTTTACCTCAATACTTCATGCCAAAACGGCTGCTGTGAAAAAGCTACTTTATAACACTGTAAAACTATTTAAAAGCCTCAGTTTGACCTCCCATATTATCACGAGCATGACCTTAGGCCAAACCAGAGTTATAGAATTATTAAATTATATGTTCAGACATGTATTACACAATTAAAGCGAGTACATATCCTGACATTTACTTAATATATGTCAAGCTCTAAAAAACACTTGAGCCTGCATTATCCGTAATATAAATCTAACCATCTACTCCATTTTTTCCCCAATTTTATTCAACAAAAATTATAAATATGATGTCAGGCACAAAAGAATATGCAACACATTACAGGAGAGCTGATGACAACAACAAAAGTAGCATAGAAATTTTAAAATATGGTGCATGAAAACAAAAATAAATAAAAAATAAATAATGACAACCATGAGAAATGAGAAATTAACCTTACTTTGTTTTTTGTTTTTTTTGGTAAAAGCAAGATATTCAAGCTGTGCATGAAAATCAATCCTAATAGAGGGTTGTAAATTTGAAAACTCGTGTTGAAAACTTGTCCCCCCCCCCCCAAAAAAAAAAATTCAACATAGGTAGGCCTGTACAGGTTTAGTGACAAGTGCATCTTCTGCTCTCCTTTGCATCCATCTTTTCTCCTTGAATCCATCCGTCCTTCCGTCTTCTTCCCCTCCAGGCTTTGCGTCTGCCGCAGCAGCTGTACGTCCACCGGCCGCTGAGGTCCGCAGCCAGCGCAACGCCGTCTTCTCCAGAGAGCAGGCGAGGCAGAGAGCTCTGTACCCTCGAATCGAGAAGATCGAGGTGTCCATGCAGGGCCCTGGGCTGGACGGGACACTGCTCGTCATGAACAAAGGAATGTCCACGCCACTGAGCTGCGCCAGACGTGAGTAAAGGGACTGTGGATGCAAGATAAGTTGTAAAGCAAACAACCTGAGAGAAATTTAAGAACTTTAATTGCATTAATTAATAATGTGTTGCTGTGTATTTCACTGAGTACTGCTCTGTGTCTCCCTCAGACCTGACAGAGCATCATGTGAATAACTCAGTACTGGCCCTGGTGGACGGTGAACTGTGGCCTCTCCACCAGCCCCTCACCCACTCCTGCTCCCTCACTCTGCTCACATTTAAAGACAGTGACCCAACGCTGGTCAACCAGGTACTTTAACAACAAAATCTAGCTTCACTGAGTGTTGTTGGTTGCTGTAATTGTTCTCCTGTACACAGGTACCATATAGACCTTGTCCTGTGTGTTTCTAGTATAAGACATGGGAGACAAAATTCAGTCTTCTGTGTAAAAAGGGCTCTAACTCACAATTATTTTCTTTATCAACTGATCAGCTGATTATTTTCACAAATTAATAAATGAATAGATTCGTTCATAAAACTTTAAACAACCGTGAAAAATGCTCAGCAAAATTTACTATCATAGCTGACATTTATGAAGTTGGAACCAGCTAAACTGTTTAATCAATCAGCAAAACAGTTGACAACAAAATTTTCTTTCGATTGATTAGTCGTTCCAGCCCTAATTTCAGTCCAAACCCAGTTGGCTTTTAGACAGGATGTCTTTGCAGCCCGTGTGCAATTACAGTGAACAATAACTGACCAAAATTGCATTTTTTTTGGGTAATAAAATGCTCTGACTTAGTGAAGGAAAGTCTTGTCAAAGTCATGACTGTGTACAGCAAAGTGAGAGGTGAGGAAAAGTACTTGGCAGAGAGAGTAAAATATATCAGTCTGGACTGGTATGTGGCACTTTATCTATATCCATACATGTATGACTCCAACTGAAGGTGTTAAAGACACCATCTGCACCATAAATTCATACGCTGTGAATCCCCTATGATGTGTGAAATATACACGCCGATTACACAAAATGTTAAACGGCCATAAGAAAATCAATAAGCAACATTATGAAATGATTTTTGGACGTTGAGCGTGTCGTCTGGCTTCTCCTCAGGCGTACTGGCGTTCCTGCGCTGCTTTGCTCGGCCAGGTGCTGGAGACTGCGTTCAAGGACGACTTTGCTGTGGAGCTGCTGAACACACCAGAGGTGCCAGGTACACAAGCTCCTCTTTATGTCTCATTTCATTTCATTTAATCTTCATTTAACAGCAACAGATCGATTATACAGAGTTGCGCAACAATTATGCATTCAGTGCATCGTAGCATTTTTAGCCACTGCAAATTTCTAATGCCAGAACAGAAACATGGAACATATTCAAAGAGGACAGACTAAAACTATGTAAAACATTATGTTGACCTTCTGAACTACAGTACAACTTGCCAGAATACACACACACACACACACACACACACACACACACACACACACACACACGCTCGCATACAAATATACACAGGTAACTTCAAAGAAAAGGACACTTCATTTCAGTTAAAACACTATTTGCAAGTATTTTTGTTAACAGTTTTTGTGTTTTCCTGCAGTGACTTCAGGGGCCTTCTGCTGTGATGTGGCCCTCGACCCTCAGCTGGACTCGTGGTCTCCCTCTGAGGTGTGTTTGTGTGTGTGTGTGTGGTCAAAAGTACATTTAAGCCTCTTTCGTCATTACAAGCTTCATGCTTGCATCTACTTTCTGAGCAAACATTTTCTGGTATTGAACACGGTGAATAATACCTTTTAACCATTAGAGGTCAGCAGAGACGGACACAAATCCACCAGAAAGTATCTTGTTACAAAAACAAATACCTATAATAAAATAGAAAATACTTACATGAAAAAAATATATTGGATTAAAATGCAAGTAATTTGAAAACACAAACTGATATCACATTTTAGGTATTTAGTCGCCACAATATGGGTCTGAACTTGGTCCAGTGTGTAAGATTTAGGGGGCTCTATTTCCAGAAATGAAATGTAACATGTTTTCATGAGTGTAGAATCACCGGAAACTAAGAATTGTGTTTTAATTATCGTACAATGAGCCCCTGACTGAATCTGACTGCTCTGCTCACGACCCCTTGAATTTTGAGTGAAGAGGATGAAACAAAGGGATAATCCAAAAACAACAACAACTGACAATCTTCAGCTGACAAGTGATCTTCCACCCAAAATCCATCTTTTAAGTATCAAATACTCACCTGCTGTAGACTTCAGAGTGTCCTTCACAAATGACAGACGCTACAGTCAGTTATAGACGCGTTGGTTGAAAAGAATTCTAGTAGTTGCAGGATTTTTTTAGTAAAATAAAATAATAATAAAAAATAGAAATAGTAGTCTTGTTGAGTGTTTAAAGTCTGTTCTATAAATTGTAGTCTTTATTTAAACACATGTATGTGTGTGAGAGAGACGGCTGGTGATGTAAATTTTTATTCTCACCTCTATTTGTCACCAGCAAGGGAGGAATGATTAAGAGCCGTGGGCTGAATTTATAAAATGTTATGGCTGTTTTTTTTTTCTCTCCAGGAGTCGTTGCGGTCTCTGACCCGAGGGGCCCAGCAGCTGATCCACCAGAACCTGGCCTGGGAGCCTCTGGAGGTGGTGCCCTCTGTGGCGATGGAGGTCTTCTCACACAGCAGGTAGACGGACTCCTGCTCTAACAACTGATACTCTTGAAAGAAGCTGTTTTTTTCTCACTTCATACCTTCCTCTGTCTCTTTATTTCCTTCTTCCTCTGTATACTCATAAACTATTTCTCCTGTTGTTTAACCTTTTCTCTTTTTCTCCCAGGTACAAACAGGAAGAGGTGGAACAGAAGGCAGCACAAAATCCCAAAGGCACAGTGATGCTCTACAGGTGATAAAAGACACACCTGTGTTAATAAAATCCTCTTTACTTTTAAATCAAATGTTTTACACATCTCACATTGTAGATATCTAAAGGAGGGAAAATATTTTTTACATCTCCCGGTCTCATTTACTTTTTTCTGTGTTTTTTGCTGTAGATGTGGTGATCATGTGCTGCTGACTGCAGGCCCCCTGGTGGCGAGGACGGGCCTGTGCTCCCAGTACGAGGTGACGGCCCTCCACAGCCTGGGGCAGGGTCCCCGGGGCCTCCACCGCCGGGCGCAGGGCCTGTCGCTGCCTCTGCAGCTGCAGGTACGGACGTCTGTGTGGAACGTGGTGACATAACAGCACTTAGATACTGTGTGTGTCAGACTGTTTGAATTTTTTACTCGACCTCTTCAGCTCCACGGGGACATCTGACATTACTTTCTTTCAGAGTAGCTGTTCCCAGCTTTAAAGCCTGGATGGGAGCTAAATAACTCTACAAAGTTAGGCTCAATTTTTGAGAAGGGAAAAAACTGAAGCTCTGCATCCATTTTTGCAGTTTTTGTGGTTTGTATGTTATTTGAAATACATCAACAAATAGTCCAATTTAAAGGTGAAAATCAGTCTCAGCAGTTTCAGGTTTCAGTGTCACCAAAAAAAAGGCAATTTATTTTAAAACCCTGATTCTTCAGCAGTCCGCAGCGGTTTCCCCTCGAGATTATTAATAAAACCGTTGTTGCCATGGAACAGACCTGTATGACGTTTCATTGTTCTTCTAATATCAAAGCTTGTCCTGGATAATAGCGCAGAAAAAAAAGCACTTTTATCGGTGTCTGCACGTGCCTGCCAGTCACGTTTTCTTCCTCTCTGCAGGCTCACCACACAGTCTGGAGGAAACTGAGGCAGCGGGCTGAGAAACTGGTAAGAACAACGAATATCTTGGTTTTCTAGCCTCACACACTCGTCCAGCAGCAGCAGCAGCGACATCAAAGCTGCAGCTCTGGTCTGGATGCCGGACACTCGGTCCACATTCAGCCAGCTCGCTCCCTGGCCGCTGCCGTCACTTCCTTTTTCACAGAGTAGCCAGAGGATAGGATTTAACCCGGCTATTTTTATTTCTTTGCATTCGTATTTTGGCAAAAACAAGAGAGGAGCCTCAGCGTGGGCTGTAGGAGGAAGCAGGTCTCATCCTCCTCACGAAGGACAAACTGCTGTTCTCTGAACTCGACATCAAACACACAGACGCTAACTCGAGATCCAAGGAGGAGGTATTTTTAAATCTCTCCGGGTTCAAAGTTCTTATTCTAGACATTGCACGCCTCAGATTGATGCGGCTGAATCCGCCCCGTCTGCGCATAACCAACTTCAGCTGCAGCTCTGAAAGAGAAGCATGAATTCTTCAAATTCAAACTAGGCTGCGAGTTAATTTTGGATGGAGCCATCTAGGCGAAATATATTTTGCTGCAGCCTTTCTGGCGTTCTCTGTGCATCACTGATTGCGTAATAAAAAAAAAAAAAAAAAGATGTACTCATTAATAGACACACTTGATTTGGCAGCTGATGACATAGTGCGCTCTGTGGCCTACATTTTATTTTCACAGAGATCGGGTTATTCAGGGAATTGAAACAGCACTTTATTAAAGACAAAAGCACGGACGTCAGAGTTGGACGGACATTAAAAGGAAAGTATATTTGGATCACGTCTTCACAGAGTTTTTTTTTTTATACAAGCGCAGGATTAGCATGCAGAGCTGCAGCAGGAGATGCAGGACATCAGTTTTATGATCTTAGAGGACACTGTTTCATATTATCACCTGACGCGCTCATGTTTGCTGGGTTGTGTGTGTCTGTGTGTATGATTTGTTCAGAGGGCAGCCGCTCTGTCCTTTCTGTCCCGTGTCTTAACAGAGAATCACAGCTAATCAGTGGAGGAGCCATAAACTGAAACGGGCCCAGAATCTCTCCGAAGGACGCAGTATTTTCAGTATTAGTAACCACATGTTTCTGAGATCATTTAAGACCACATTTTCTTTTGTCTATAAAACCACAACTCTGATCCATTGAAGTCCTGCACATACTGAGCTTATTAATTCCTTTTCATTGATGTCAGCATGATTTTCTGACAGTTGCCCTCTGCAAAACTCTTGCATCAAACTCATGTCAAGCTGCAACATTTGTTAAAGGCAAAATGTGTCAAAGTTTGATGTTTAAATTGAATGTTGTCATGCTGCAGAGATGTCTTGACTTACATGTCAAGGGAGTCATTGCATGTTGTAATGTCTGTAAAATGATCGTTTCAAGTAAAAGGATATGGTGAAACATCTTTTTTGCTCAACACGTACAGAAATTCCAGGAATGCTGAGTGTTTTACCCTCCCAACGCAAATGTTTCACAACCAAGCAGCACATTTGAATCATATTTTAATAACGTTGCAGTTTCGCAGATTCTATTAAGAAATCCAAAATGATTCTCAACAAATAGTCTCTTCTTTCGTTTTTCTCATCTGCTCTTCTTGTCATCTAACAGATCTGTGTAGGCTTATTTTTTTCCACATAGAAAACTGATCACAAATGCAGAACTGATAATGGTATTAGTAAGAAAATCTTATCAGTCCCGTCCCGCTGTCCAAGATAAACTTCTCTGGAAACACAGCCTTCATATCAGTGACTCTAACACCACGTTCCAAAAATGTCTGGTATTTTTATGACCGTGTGTTTGTACAGAAAGTACAGGATAGTTTGGAAACCTCTGCTTTAGTGTGTCTCAGATCTTATTTTATTGCACGACATGTGAATATTCTAAATAACAGTAAGTATTTGTAATTTCCTGACTGTGTTCACTGCTCTGTGCTGCCATTCTGGACGAGTCACTGAGCCATAAAATGTTTTTCTCGTTCAGTATATGAGTTTGCAGCTAATTTGTGAAAGAAAAATATCATTCTTGTAAAAGAGATTTGCATTTCGATTTGCGCCTTATGTTTGTTGTTTTAGCCATCGTTTCCATCAGCTCAGTTAACTTTGTCCTCTCCAAACTACTCGCAGAGATCTGGGAGCAAAGCCATACCGCGCTCCAACTGAGCCTGTAGTGAACAAGCTCTCAGTTTAGCCAGATTATCTTAAAGTAAACCACTTTATCATAGAAAAAGAGCTAATAATCTCTCACTGCACAAGGAAAACATGAGTATAAAGTATGGTAAGCATAGCAAATCAAAGTTTTTCTTTTCTTAATAAGTAGGAGAAAGAAAAATGTCCAAGAAATGTAAAACAGTTGAATATCAGTGCAGCTGGATTGGATTAATCTATGTGCAGGATGTTGAAACAAAAAATGTTTGTCCACATTGAAACATCTAATCCAATGCAAGCAGCAACACAGTTCATGTTGTGTTGTGTTGCTCCTGAAAGGCAAAGATCCAGGCAGACAAACACCTTAAAATCTAATGCAAACCTGTGCAGGAGTCTTAAAATATATAAGCTACAGATACAGATTCAGTTCACTGAAGGCTGTCATAAAGGTTTGTGTTGTTTTTTTCCTCCCTCTGCCGTGCAGAACTCAGCAGAAACTGGGGGGATTTATAAAAGCGGCGAGGCGTGGGCGGGCGCGTTTTGTGAGCCGGCTGCAGGCGGTGGGGAAGCTTGTCCCCCGTCTGCCTCCAGCTGGCGCTCAAAACACGGCCACCCACGCTACAAACAGATGCCTCCACGCCCCCCCACCACCACCTAAACATCTTGTCCCTTTAAAATTTGTAGGTCGTTTCTGCAGACAATCATAATGGCTATTTATTTATTTTTTTGGTGTTTTTGCACAGGTTGAAGTCGAAGCAGCAGCAGCTCCTCCTCCCTCTCTGACTCCACCTCCGGCGACGACCTCTGTGTAACCTTCCACACACACACACATACACACTTTGACATGTATCTGACTGTATCATCTGTTCAATAAATGTGTAAAAAAAAAAACAAACAAAAAAAAACTTCCACCTATCTCTTTCTTCTGGAAATCGACGGGACCCGTTTCCCTCCATGACGTCTGTCATCGCACAAAACACAAGCATCCTTCTTGAGCTTTGTGCGTTGAAAAAAGATTATAACACCTCCCAGGGGGGTTATAACTGTTCAGCTGATTGCATGTAGGAGTGAGAGTGAAAATGGAAACGCGTGGATGTGAGCCTGCGTGCGTGTGTGTGTGTGTCAGCAGTTTGCTTAACAACAAAAGCATAGTGTGTGTGTGTGTGTGTGTGTGTTGGCTGAAGGTCAGGCAGCAGTGCAGCTGTTGCGTCTGTCACTCGTCAAACAGGTGGCCCTCGATCCTCAGAGTGTGTTCGGAGTCAAGTGTGAGAAAGTGTGAGCGAGCCCGAGGATCCGAGCCGTGGGGCGGTTTTCTCTTTCCCTTGTTTTTTTTTTTTTTTTTTCCCAGGATTCCAGGCGTTTTGACACATTAGACACAGCACTCCCGGTTCCTGCCAGAGATCGCCCTCCTCTCATCCAGCAACACCTCTGCCACTGAGCATCATCGGCGCGCGTCGCTCCGAACCACAGGCTAAAAGTGTTTGCGACCACTTTCCAATGAAGCACCTTAATAGAAGCTCCAGAAGTTGTAATTAATTGTGACACTTGTCTTCGCTCTTTATTTAACTGTTTATGCTTATTATAGTCACACTTAGTCATCGTCACTCCTCAGTTTTAATACTTGACGATTCATGTGAGAGCTGCCGCACACATTCTTGAGAATTGGGACAAACAAAAAACAAAAAAAACCTCTGTAAAAAATGTTCTTTAAGGATTAATATGTATGAAACATATCATATTACAACTTCAAATAATTTAAAACTGTGTTAAAAGCCTCAAAATATTTAATTGCGACTATTTTGACTGATATTGCAGTTGTGATGTGATCTGTGTGATTAGAGGTAATGATCATTTTTACATCATTTTTCTTGTTTTGATTGATTGCCTCATGTCAAGTTTGCAGACGTAGCTGAATCTGTCCATGCTTCTTCAGCAGATATCTGATTGAAATAAAAATGTTTTGTTTGTGTGGTATTTATTCAGAAAGCTCACGATCTCTAGAAAACATTTAACATTTTTTAATTGTTAATTTCAACTCTGTAATGTGTCAAAGCTAAATAAGAATTATGGTACTAAAATGTGTGTAGTAAATAAAACTAATAAATAAATAAATAAAAATATAGGGTTTGTACAGAAACACAGTTTAGCTTCATCCCAAATTGAAAAGGAGACTATAATCTGAGGAATTGTTAGTCATATTTCTTGATATCCAGCCAAAACATTACACCACTAACTGCTAAAGTAGGCTAATTTAATGTTGTCCAGTGTTAGTTATTAGTTAGATTAATGGTTCGATGAATCTTTTTATTAAATCAAGGCTGTTTATCGGCTCTCGTACGACTTGGTTGCCTGTATGTCCACGTTTTTTGGAGAGACTGAGAGAAAAAGGCTCTTTTAACACACTGTAATTGTAAGAACAATTGACTTGAACAGCATTGACCAGCTGTATACTAATTGTTGACCTAGTCTTAGAAAACTTTGATCTGTCATTGTTGTACTGAAATGTTCAGGAGAAAATAAAAGTGATTTTTGGAGATCAGAAGTAAAAACTGTTCTCTGTCGCACAGATTTATCTCCATCAGCACATAATAGGCATCAAAATGTAGCTGTGAGCCCTTTCTCTCTCGCAGTGCCGACATACAACTCTGTCAGGCTTTTGTATTTCATATTTCACTGCAATAGAAATGACTAACTTTCTCCTCACATATCTATTTCTTAGACTTGTGAAGAGCGTGGACACATGCAGCTACTCAATTGCAAACTAAAATAAAAACTTTATTCTTAATGCAAATGCACGTTTTCCCAGCAAGAAGTGTTGGTGCATATACATCTGAAGATATCGGGGACGGAGGGGACAAGTTGTCCCCCTCCTCAGTAAAATATTTCTCACACAAACGTGAAGCTAGACTTTCAGAGGCGAGGTTAATGTTCTGTTGCCAGAATATCTCGGCACGATAAGAAGCTAAGGGAGTTGATGATCTGGGCCCGTTTGAAAGAAAAGATTGAATCCTGATGTTAGTGAACAACTATCCTCAAAATAACTCAATACTTAAGCAGTTCTAAAATATTCTTATTATGTGGTTATATTATGATCTAATAACTTAAACTGATTTTTAAGCCACTGAGATCAAATTCAAAGCCAAGAAAATACATTTTCATTGCATAGTGATTATAA
Source organism: Lutjanus erythropterus (assembly GCF_056507025.1). Taxonomy (NCBI): domain Eukaryota; kingdom Metazoa; phylum Chordata; class Actinopteri; order Lutjaniformes; family Lutjanidae; genus Lutjanus; species Lutjanus erythropterus. Next base: position 15,549,348 of record NC_139340.1, on the reverse strand, counting down.
GATGAACATTTTGAGTCATTTTATTCAAAGAAATATAGTTTAGTTAATGGAAAAATAATGAAATTGCTGTGTAATACTGTTTTCCTTCCGAAAACCTGGCAAAATCAAGAGCACACAAATAAGGAAAGTAGTATAAAATGAGGGAAACACATTTCAACAGCTTTGTCATTGTACTGAAATGTGTCAAAATATCATTATTTATTATAAAATGAAGGAAGTAACTGTTTTGTTGTTGTTGTTCACGTAAATAACATGAACTGTTCCTCTTTGTCTCGCACTTCAACAGAGGCCATCTTGGACCATGACCAACAGAGAGAACGTCTTCTCTGGGGTGAGGTAACATTTATATAAATTACATAAATTGTTTGCAGTTACCTTCCACAGGTGGTTATATCTTACGTGTTGCTCCTTTAAAGTATTAACCACACAAAGTAATATGTGAAAGGTTTTGGGAAATTTGCACTGAATGTTTGTCTGTTACCTCAGTGTTTCCTAAACTTTTTCTGCTAAAAAAAATAAAAGTTCACTACCCCCTAATTATTATGTAAAAAAAACTGATTTAAAAAATGGATTCAAGTTTGGGAACCACTGTGTCTTTTTTTTCTTTTCTATTAAAGACAAAGTAGTTTTGAAAGTTTTGACAGTTCACCATGAAATCAATAATACATATAGTTCAATTTCAATTTGTTTGTTTTCCAGCAGATTGATAGAAATTATGATAATTGGATTATTTGGAAGAAACAGGCTGATACCTGACAGCAAAACAATTTATTTATTATTTGAATTTTATTTGTACTTATTTTTCCTGCGTTCTGTTTCAGACCCCCCCTCCCATTGGCCCCCTGCAAATCTCCATCGTCATGAAAACCTCGAAGGACCAGTATTAAACCATCTGCTCCAATAAGGCAGGTTTTAAGAAGACGGTTGTATGATCAGTGACTTTTGAAGGGCAAAGTCAAAAGAAAAAAAGTAAAAACTTCAGAGAACTTAAGCTTTGCTGCCTGACCAAATAGCTCAGACTGTAAGGGAAAGGTTGGAAAACTTGAGGTTGTGTGTTCAATCCTTATGAAGCTCGGTGACTTTTGAAGGCCGGAGTCCAAAGAAAAAAGTGAAAACCTCTGAGAAACAACACTTAAATGTCTGAACAAGTGGGATCGTTCTCAGAAGAAACCCTGCCGTGATTTTAAGAGAGATTCTGAGGTTGTCTGAGTTTTTAAAGACCAGGGTCTGAAGAAAAAAAGTGAAAACCTCGGAGAACCAAACCTTGACCGTCTGCCCCGATAGCGCAGGTGTTAAGGGGACGTCTTTGGTCTCTGAGGTCTTGTGTTCGAATCTTATCACCCCACCTTTTTTTCTTTAGACCCTGGTCTTTAGAAGTCACTGACACCAATGAGGATTGAACCCAGAACCTCTGACCTTTGATTCTTGGAGATTTTTACTCTTTTAATTGGAAACAGACCTAAGGTTTTTAGCTTTTCATGTGGACACTGGCCTCCAAAAAAAAAAAAAAAAAACTAATTTGGTCCCCTTATTAAATCAAAGAAAGAGTTAAATAGAGTTGCAGCAATTGTTTGGACTACTTCGGTCAAATATCCCCAAAATTCTCTGCCATCAGCTTTTCTTGAAAGCTAAATGTCGTTTTTTTATTGACTGTATATTTAAGCTAGAAATCTACTATTCATTATGAAAATAATTGTGAGTTGCATACACAAAAGTGGGCTTCGCTTGTGCGGTACGTGACCTCCTGGTGCCTTCAGGTGATCAGTATCAAACTTCTTAAGTGTCTTCTTTCTCGCCCATGATGATAAAATGTAGTCCTTCGACAGAGCACAGACAGACAAAAGGTTCTTTAAAAGTTTTTACTCCTTATCATAAAGAAATAGTTAAACAGTGATGATCAGATTGAAGAAACGAGACATAACATTTTGACAAATTGAGCATTTCCCTTCCCCCCATCTGTAAATTACAGATCGGTGTTTGACATTCGAGCCTGTGACAGTGTGTGCGCCCTTGGACAAAAAAGACAGGAGACAGGTAGTGTCAAAAAAACACCTCTATGGTCAGATTATCCAAGAAAGCTGACATTTAATCACAGTCCAAACCCTTCATCAAGAGACGGCTGAAGATTGAGAAAAGCCTCTGGCCAGAAAAGTTGACCAGCGTGCAGCTGTTGCTCCCACTCAAGCATCCTACTACCGCCGCCGCCGCCGCCGCTGCTGCTACCCCCACACCAACACACACGCTGACAACGTGTGAGACACACCCAAGGACATATGCCTCGTTCTTTAGAGCCAGTCACACCAACAGCACCGATTGAGATGTTTGAATCGGTGCCCTGAATTCCCGAGAGATGTTTAGGAACGACTGCTGTGCTTTCGACGCGGCTGCTCAAACATGATTAAATTTGAATAGCTACTAAAACACTCCGGAATAATGCATTCCTAGAAATGAATTTATAATGTGTTTCTGTTCTCCGTTTTATGCTAAAGAGCCGGTGCAGTTCGAGGTCGGAGAATCCACCCCAGAGGTTCCCACGTTTAATTTTATATCAGAAAGGGACTGGCTGAAAGTAGTGAGAGTGTTTGTCACGCGCTGAATGTTAACACCGGCTTCATCAATAGTAATTCACTGGGGGCTGCAACGATCAGTTGAACTTAATGTCAATAATCAGCGCTGAGCCTCTTACTAAGAAAAGTAACCGGTCACTAAGGCTGTTCCAATAACTGAGAATAACTGACATGCCTCTGATACGGGCGATTCACAAAGCGTAGGTAACGGACTCCGTGCTGACTAGTAGAGCCGTCACTTTACTAAAAAAGAAGAAAAGTGACTATAAGCAGAAAACAACCTGCAAATGATGAGGTTTTGTATTTTTCTCAGTTTATCATCCCAGTTTTGCACATTAAAAATTCTTGAAACTCCTCTGTACTACATGAAATATCCTAATGCAGTTTCCACACCAGTGTTTTACCCCTTCAGAGGCATTTACTTTATTCACGTTATTTACATTCTCCAGTTTATACTGTCATATAAAAGTTAGTTCATTTCAAAGCTGGATAGACTAAGGGCTGGATTATACTCACGTATGCAGACGCCTATTAGATGTACTTTCTGGAGGACGCGTTCCACACGTGTGCAGTAAACTGGCGTCCGCAGGCGAGTCCTCATGGTCACAAAATTATGAGCAAACCTCTGATGATGAATTTTATGTCCCGCGGACACACCCTCCATAGGAAACAAAATCAAGCCCACAAATGCTCAAAAACTTACCCACAGTTTGCGTCTCTGATGGTAATACTGCTTTCCAACAGAGACATTTGTTTGCAGAGTATAAGTAATTGCAGTATTCATAATATCCAGACAAAGATCAGGTGCTGAATACATTTCTGATTCTGGCCTTGAGAGAGTGTCAAGACTTTCCTTCATCTTATAAGCTTTTAATTCTTCTTTATGAAGACCTTTCTTTTATTCACAGCACCTTTATACAAGGATCCACAAACCTGTCATCCCTCTTTAAAATAAAAGCACCAGTGTGAATATTTCTTCGTAGAAATACTTCTGGATAATTCAACTTCAGCCCGAGTTTTAGACGCATGTTTAAGTGCTTATCAATAGATTATTGGTAGAATAGATATTTGTGATTGGTGGTCAGTGTTACACCAACACTTTCTAATAAGGCATCAGTTCAATTTTATTTTATTTTTTTAACACAATCAACAGATCAATACTTAGTATCGCCTCATACACAATGATAAGTTGCTAATTATGAATTTTTATCCAGACCTTCAAATATTTTCTCAACCTGGCAACCTTAAAATTGTTTTTCTTACTGTGGTAAAGGATTCATTTACCATTAATAAAACCATTAGGTACAATATTTAGACTATAAAGGGTGGTACCATCAGAACGTTTACGTTCTCCCTACAAGATTTAAGGGGAAATAAAGAGTGAAATATTGCCGTAGATTTATACGGAACAATATTAGAGCATTTTGACAATAAAGTTGAAATATCAGAATAAAGTTGAAACACCATATCAACTTTATTCTCAGCATTTCAATGTTATCCTCAACGTTTAAACTATTCTAAACTTTTCAACGTTATTTTCAACATTACTACTGTTTTGTCAAAATTTAGACTGTATTTTTCAAAATTTGTTCTTCAGTTTTGACACTGGCTTTATTGTCAACAGTTTTTTTTTCAACATTTCAACTTTATCTTCGAGATATTTCAACATAATTCTCAGCACTGACATTTCAACTTCATTCTAAATATTTCATCTTCATTCTTGACATTTTAACTTTATTCTCAACATTTGAACTTTACTTTCAACAATTTTGACTTTATTTTCAAAATGCAAAATAAGGAAATGGCTCTGACACTCTGTTACAGATTGAAAACTTGTAGATCAGTCCCTAAATGATTACAAATATAAAATCACACAGTTTGTATGAGACGGGGGGGGGATTTGGATTTAAATGACTCATTTGGCTTTGTGTAGTAAAATCAAACACTGTGGGGTCAGACGGGGTCCCTCTGGCTGGGGTATGATGGATGCCACACCTTGCTGCCATACCCAGTTGACTCCCGCTATGTGGCCATTTGGTAGTGCAGTGCGCGTCTTGGACACGGCGCTGCGCTCTCGGCGCTCCGCCGCTCTGCTCGTCTGAAAGCTCACTCCGCCCTCCCTCCACCTCCATCTCCATCTCCACCTCAAACCAGCGCCGAAGCCGCACCACGAGAGGAGACGAGGAGACGTCCGTCCGCGTCTGCGATCGTAACCGAGGCACGCCGCTCCCCAGCCAGCCCTCTCGAGCCCGGACCCCCGGCGGTGTCTCGCACCGATCAGTCCCCCTCCTGCCTCGGAGGTGCGTCCCGGCTCATCCACCGCTCCCCCCGCCCGCGCCTCGCCGTGCCGCGCCGCTCCGCTCCCGGTTTGCCCCCCTGGAGAACAGTTTATTCCCTGGAAGCTGGATGAATTATTGGAGAGTTGCGAACAAGTGCGAGAAGAAAGCTGCGGCTCGGGGATCTGCCTCCTCGCTCCGTCCAGGGAAGACAAGACTCGGCCAGAGTTGTGGACGATAATGGAGGGGACGTCCCTGTATCTTCCTTTTGTTATTTTACTGATGCAATGTAAGTGGCAAATGGAAAGCATTCATTCTCAGGAACTAACGTTTTCTCTGTTTGTTTTTGTGTTTCTGCACTTCTCTCCATCAGATAAAAGCTCAGAAATAGATATTTAAAGTGCTGGACAGCAGATTTACTGTATTTTAACTGATTTTTGGTGCCTTTTATTTATATTTATTCCCTTTTTTTCCTTATTTTACATCAACTGCTTGTGTGTCCTGGATGTGTATACTCAGCAAAAAAAGTTAATTTAGCCTGGTGTTTTAAAGTTAAAGGTGTTTAAACTAATTATTCAAAAGTGGTGAGATACTTGTTATTCCTCAAAAAAGTGGGTTTTATTAAGTAGTATTTTAAGTTTAGGTATATTTTGTTCCACTTGCATTGACCAGAATTACAAATTTTAAAGTTGACTACTTTTATGCTCTTATTTTGTTAAGTGTCATTCCACAGTTTAAAGCCCCACTGTGAGAGTGGGCTGTGGTGGCCGTACAGCCAGGCTGGGCTCCTACAAGTTGGCCCTAAAAGTTGTGCTTGGCCGCGCGCCACCCGAGGGCGTGGGCGGCACGGTGGTGGCAGGTGGGCGCCCGCTTTGGCAAGAGAGGTGGCGGATCCGTGCGATGAGGTCATCGGGTTGGATCCCCACCAGAAATCTCACACTGTTTTTCCTCGCGATGAGGTGTTTTCATAGCAGGAGTCTGAAAAGTCGGGAACAAAACAGGAAAATGTGAGTGGAAATTAACATTCTTTAAATAGCGAGAACACACCTAACCCCTTTCCTGATGATCCTGCGTGGAAACCAGTGTGACATGCAGGAAAGGAGAAAGCAGTGCGAGTGCCGTGAGGACTCCAGGGGAGCGGCAGCAGTTTGAGATGGATGTGATGAGACAGTGAGAGTGAGTGATGCACATTTTACTCGTGTTGTCCACATTTTTGCCACCTGTCAGGCCGCTGGGTCACGGGTTCACGGAGGTGTGTGCGCGTCCAGCCGCGCCGTGGACAACCTGACAGAAATCACTCATCATCAGGCGCTCGGATAGATGTCAGCGGCGTTAACAGAGCAGCACGAAACCAGCCTCGGCTCCACCGGGCGCCTGCGGAGTGTGTTGTTTTAAAAAAAGAATCCAGGAGGAAATGTTTTGGGTGGGTCTCTGTGGCAAGAGATCCAACATCCCCCCTCCCCTCTTATCTCAAGCTCACAAACACTCACACACCGTGTCTGACCGAGACAGCTGTTGCTCACACAGGGTCACAGTCGCACAGAGAGGCTTTGTTCAAACAGCGAACACACACACACACACACACAGTCCATCACACCCTGTTTTTCTCTGTCCCCCCCACAGCCTTGAAACGTGTGTCCACGCTATCTATATCACGCAGCCAGACAGGATACGTCCTGTGGGTCCATCTCCCTTCCTCTTTCATTTGTTCCCTGTTAATTTGAATAAGTGCCTTAATTATTACTGCGCCATGCTTTTGACCTCGGCACAGCCCTGGCAGCTCCCACCCCAGTCTCTGTATCACTCTGTGCGGACCACGTAATGAGAGGAAAGCTGCGTGCCAAGGAGTGAGTGTGCCATCTTTCTATTTTTTGCTCAGGCAAGAGGGTGGCTGTCCCTCTGTGAGTTTAAGCTGTCGCAGTGTTTGGTTGATGTTAATGCCACGCACGAGATGTGTGTGTGTGTTTGTTTGTAAGCTCGTCTCTGTTGACGCCTTTGTCTAGATGTTTCTGTGCTCGAGAGCCACAACAGGCCCACAGCAGAAGCGTATTAATTAGCTCAGCGGCCATATCTGATGGCATGTTGGAGGACCATCAGAGGCCCGCTGCTGTGAAGCACATGAAAAACTATTTTCTAAAAAAGTTTATATAAGCAGTTTTCTGAAACCCATTTCAGTTTGTGACTCACACTCATTACCTCCGCCAAGGAGGTTAATGTCAGAGCCGTTTGTTTGTCTGTCTGTCAGCAGGGTTAAGGAAAAACTACTGGTCCAATATTCATGAAACCTGGTGGACGGGTGTAGCGTGGGACAAGGAAGGACCCATTATGCTGTGAAGCTGAACTGAATCACAGGGTGGATAACACTGCAGGATAGATAATTTGGCATTGGCATATGTCTGTGCTTTCCAAGTGAAAATGATTCATTTGGAGTGGCAAAATGTAGTCAGATTTACGCCATAGGACTTGATTAAGCTGTCAATATTGCGAGCTACCCAGGTGGCCAAAGATGCTCGGCTTAACAGCAGCCCAAGTTTGCCGTGCCCGTTTCCTGGGATCACGCCTCGTGATGATGCAACAGAGCCTTGGGCTAATTCCAGGTGCCAACGCTGGAGCCGACTCAATCCAGATCAGTCCATACTACCGACACCTGACCAAGTCTGGCAACCTTTTGTGAACCAGATTTAACTCATGATCTGTTCTTAGAGTCGTGTGCCAAAGTAGAGCCACGGTCTCCCGGCTAGCGCCATAACGCTACCTAAATAGCTCCTTATTAGCAAACTTGTACTGCTGGTTGGTTGTGAAGCACTGAGCAATTTTAAGTTGCTATAAGTTTGCTAGCTGCTCAGTTTCCTGGACTCAATCCTGATTGGCTATGTGGCTCAAGTTGAACAATCTCGTGGCACACCAGTGTGCCTCGGCCCACCATTTGGGAACCATTCTAATAGGCAATAACAGCCAAAAAAAAACTTTGATCTGCATGTGATTAACCCAGATGTCTAACAGTAAGCGACATCCGGTGCTCCGTGGGTTAACTCCTGCATGCCAGCGCTGGCCGACACTTGTCTCTTCTCGGACCAGAGCTCTTTTTTATTTAAGGAGCTACACCATGTTAACATTACCCACCATGCAGCTGTGAAACGATCTGAGTGGGCCATGTGTTCATTGTCTGCCTCGACGCCTTTGTAGTTAATTGAGGCCATTGAAGCTGACAGTGTTCATAGTAGTGAAGCACGACACTGGGGCAGCGGGACCTCGCATGCAGAGTCTCTGCTCATTTTTTGATGTGTGCGCTCTTGTGTGTGTGTGTGTCAGTCAGTGCAGCGGTGGAAGTGCGGGCATGTTGTCAGCCTTGCTACATTTCTTTCCTCTCAAAGAGACACCCTTCAAGGTGGCGGCAGGCCTTGGTCTCACACTTTGTGACAAGAGCTTCTCCCATTCACAGTCCCACTGTCTGAGAGGATCTCCCTCGCCTTCAATCCCACTCTCTCTTTTATTCATGCTTCTGCGGGTCTCTGGTCCCCTCCACCAACCTCCGCCCGGTGCCCTCCGCGCCGCCTCGCTCTCCTCCACTCCACTTCATTTGTATTCTATTCTTAGGGCCGCTCATCTCTCCTTTGTCGTCCCTCCTCGTCCCTTTTTAATCTCATTGTATCTCCCTCCCTCGTCTTGTTCATCCTTTAGTGAGACAATGCTCCGCAGAGGGTGTCGAGGTACACGAACCAAGGCTACGATGATAATCCTGTTACACCGCCGCAAGTCAACACATGGCAAAGCGAAGGGGAAGGCAGAGCGTCTGGAGGGAGAGCGTGCAGTTTTAATTCACTTAGCTCAAAGTTTGACCAAGTCAAGCCAGTGTAAATTGAGCCAACTTCCGGAAAAGCTTTTAAAAAACTTGGGCGTGTGCGTCATGCTGCATTTGGCAGATGGCATTATTATTGTATAGGCTGTTGTTTATTCAAAAGCTAATGTAAAAATAGCAGCTGCTGTGGAGATTAAAGTGAGCAAGCAAGTCCTTTGGATATGCATAGAAACTGCATGCTCTTTTCTTCGTATGGTCCAACATGGCCACCTTCCTGTTCCAGTCCACACTTCCTGCCCTTTGTCTGAACTTGCCCTCCATTCTTCTGTGTCACCCCTCCCCTGCACAGGAGAAAACTTCTGTTAGTCATGGTAATCCAGTCACAATGGACCCGCACAGGAATCCTCTGATAAACAGGAAACTGAACAGTTAACAGTCATTTCAGTGGGAGAGTTTTTAAGTTTAGAGTCATGAGATTATGCATTTGTGATGCCATTTGCAGAAACAATGGCCGGAAAAGTAGATGTGGGTGCGTAAGTGGGTATGTTTCGTGACCTGAGTTAAGCTTTTTGTTTTCAGGAATATGCGAAGGTTACATCTTCATTACAATGTTTGTTGGATGTTTTTTTTTAAAAAGCCCTTTAAGGGGTAGTTCAGATTATTTGTGCACAAGCTTAGAACATCTCCCTAAAGACTGCAAATTCAGAAAAGGGAAAAGATTTTTAGACTAAACGCCATGCATTTTTGAAATAATAAATAATAAATGTTTAATAGCCCTCAGTGGTACTTACTCAAAACATGAAGGGCTACGAAAACAAATCCTAAACAATCTTCTAATTTGGCATAATCAAAATGTCACTTTCATATATTCTTGAAAGCAAAAACCTTAAAGGGATAGTTTGGATTACTTGAGGTGGGGTCGTATGAGGTACTTTTCCATAGTTAGTGTATTACCTTGTTCTGCACGGTAAAATTAGTGATTTTGCCAGTTGAGTTTGGTTGGTTTGGAGAGAGCGATATCTGGCTTATATACCTGTGGTTTCCTGTCAGAAAGGGCTGTCTGACAGCAAAGTAAAGTGGTGAAAATGTGATCATTTCAACCTAAACAACAATCCTGATCAAGTGTTTTGTGTTCCTAAACCGAGCCAGATCTTAACCACAGTAATGACACGTTATAACACATAATTAGGTCTGACCCTGTCCATAGCAGTACATTGTTTAGCTTCCTGCCGACCGCCATCTCCTGTAAGTAACACACTGACTGTGGAAGAGTACCTCATACAACCCCGCTTCAAATAATCCAAACTATCCCTTTAAGCTTTTTGCTTTCAAGAATATATGAAAGTGACATCTTAATTATGGCAAATTAGAAGTTTGTTAGAGGTTTTTTCTTAGCCCTTAATGTTTTAAGTAAGTACCCTTGAGGCCCATTCAACATTTATTATGTAATTTCAAAAATGCATGGCCTTCAGTCTAAAAATCTTGCCAATTTGCAGACTTTTGGGAAATGCTATAAGGCTTTCTCACAGCAGCAGCAGAGTGTTTACTGTTTCCTAACCCGCTTCTCCCTCAGATAACCTTCACGGACATTTAACCTGTATTTAACAACAGGACGATGACACTTAAACCAATCAGGTCACAGGAAAAGGCAGCTCCTGGTTCCTGCTTCCTGTTTGGGTGCGTGGGTATCAGTGACACACAGACAGCAGGAGGAAACAAACACGGACAGTGCGCCGTCCGCCTCTCTGTAATGCCCCCATACATCAGGGTTAATCTGGACGAGCCTGCGGTGAGACGCTCGGTGAGATCGTCCTAACCTGCACTTAAATGAACACACGGCGAGCCGCTCCTTAACCCCGCAGGATTAAAGTGGAGGAGGGAGTAATCCTGCCCTTACCTCAAATCTCCTGGAGAAAGACTCGGACTGCCTCAGACATTAGAGCAAGGGAGACCAAAGACGGCCATTAAGCATTCTCCTCTTGCAGTTGGCGGGCAACGTGGAGCACTTTACCCAATTCACCTTGCCCCCTAATGGATGACAAGTGATATTGCGTTCTGAACTGCTCTCACCTTCACTTTCCCTCCCCTCTTTTTCCTCCACCAACACCAGGTTCCCCCTCCGTTCCTGTCACCGTGTCGACCAAAAGCCACAAGGTGGAGGTGCACGAGTTCAAAGGTGAGGCAGCAAAAAAAAAAAAAAAAAAAAAAGCAGCTCATCGCACTTTCAAGTCATTTTTACCCTGCTTTTATCAGATTCTCTCTGACAGGATGAAACATCAGGCTATAAATAGATCAAGCAGTTAAAAAAAAAAAATGCAGCTGATTGAAGGCTCTGCTTTTGTGCCATAAATATCTCATAATATTGGTCACGTTCCCCTCCCTTCAGACGCGGTGCTGTCCTGCATATTCCACACGGAGAAGGAGCAGAACCCGCGCATCGAGTGGAAGAAGAAGGGGAAGGATGTGTCCTTCGTGTACTTTGATGGACAATTCAGAGGTGAGAAAGCAGCCTGTTGTTTTTTATCCTGCAGCTGACTAACAGGGCATTTGTTTTAATCAGCTTGCAGTACCAGCTGGAAGGGGTTTGCCACACAGGATGAGAGACAAAAAAAAAAAAACACCACACGAGACAGGAATGATGGATAAACTGTAAGAGATATTTTAGCACCGTCAATGGTGTCAAGGCATAAAATCTGAACCCGCCTCTTATCCTTGATCCCTCTCCTTTGTGGTTTTAGGATGTGGATTTAATGGGTGGAATAAATAACAAATCATACAGTAGCTTTCACCCGGTCAGTCGCTTTTATAGACGGCGCAGTTAGCCCGACAATTTCCTCAGATATGTCAAGGCTTTGAAATGCCTCTGACCTCTCGCCTCTTCGCTGGCAGCTCCACTTCACTTAGTCTAAAAAAAAAAAAAAAGGTGGTGTGAATTACAGCTTTCACAATGTCAATGATTTCTTAGAAAGAGCTGCTGGCAAGAAGTGTGTGAATTCATCAAAAGTCACGCCACTGAAATCGATTCTTCCAAACACTCGCTGGATTAGCGGCAAACTAGAGCTTAAAGAGTTCCTGGAAGTCTCAGGCCGGGGCGAGGCACTGACCTGTCCTAAGTCCCGCCCCTATTTGCTCTGCGCTCCAATAACAGTTGAGCAAGCTTGCAACTTAGAGGAACCTCAAATATCTCCTTTCCTGTGCCTGTTATTTTTCCCAGGATGGCAAAATCTTTAGCCGGCCTACTCTCCCTCTGACTGGCTAGTGCTCATTGTCTTTGTTGCTTTCTGTACTTCGATATGCTGTGTGCTCGGCTCATCTGTGTTGAAAAGAAAACCAACATGTTGACAATGGTTAAAAGATGGGAGACCTGTAAAACTGGACCTATACTTTATACAGTAACATCTTAAGTTAGGATTCAAACATGCACATTGTGGTTTTAGCCCGCAGCCAGGGAAGACATTTCTCTTCCTGACCTTGCTGACCTTCTGTCCTTTCATTTCAGGTACCTTTGAGGGCCGGGCGACCATCAGAGGGGCCACGGTGACGCTGCAGAGGGTGACACAGGAGGACGCTGGCCAGTATCGCTGCGAGATCAGTGCCCCTTCTGACTCCGTCAGCCTGGGCGAGACCAACGTCACGCTCAGAGTCCTGGGTACGACTGAAAAACAATCGATAGTAAACATTGTTTGCTCGTGTTCGTGTGATTCTTACCTCGTCTTGTCCTCCAGTGCCCCCGCACACCCCGTCCTGCGAAATCCCCAGCGGAGCAGTGACGGGCTCGGTGGTGCAGCTGCGCTGTAGGGACCAGCAGAGCATCCCGCCCGCTACGTACTCCTGGTTCAAGGACAACCAGCAGATCAACCCGCCCCGCCACGCCAACGCCACCTATCTAATCAACTCGCACACAGGAATACTGGTGAGTGTGTCTGCAGATAAGAAAACAGACAAAGATGTATCAGCACAGTATCGTGTCTTATTCACAAGAAGCAAAGAAATGATTCTGTTCAAGGTGCTCTGGGTTTTGCTCAAGGACACCTCAGCAGAGCAGATGCTTCAATTTAAAGCCTCTCTAACATAAAATTTGTTTTGTTTTCTTCCCTCTGTGTCTGCAGGAGTTTAAAGCTGTAGCCAAGGAGGACACCGGCCGCTACAGCTGCCGCGCTTCCAACGGAGTGGGGCCTGCCAAGATGTGTGAGGGCAAGCACATGACGATAGGTGTGTGTGTTTTTTTTTTTTTTTGTGTGTGTGTGTTCCCACACTTCATCCTGCCTCTTCCCCCACACCTTTCAGACCTGGAGAAAATCAGCGATGCAGTGGAGAGGAAAAAGCCACTAAACTCATCTCACCCTGCTTCTAAAATCTGAAACGCCTTTAACTTCAAATCTGAGGGGCTGCTGTATTTACTTTGAGACAGATTACATTGTTTAAAATGATGCTGTTTGGCTCGAAAAGCTCTTCAGATTGTAAATAAATTATATAATGTGCACTTAATAAATTATAGGAAATAATATTGGAGGATAAGAAAAGACATTAGATGGAGTTCTTCCTGGTTATGTTGATGTTTGGCTTTATAGTTTCTGCTGTTTGACTGCAGCAACAAAGATTAATATAATCTAAGAATCGTTCTGATCGCAGTTTAGTAAAACTGTGTTTAAAATGAGTAAACCCAGATTTAAAACTAAGCAGAGCTCTGTTGCACAAGTTTGAGTTTGAGAAATCCAAATAAATAAAAGAATAAATGCCAGTGCTGCTGGGACCTAGTAAATATAAAATTGTTTGCTAGCTACCTAAAAAGTTAGTTAGCCTACTTATGGTGGCTTAGCAGAGAATTATTTTGCTAAATCCACCTCAAAAAGGCAGATATTTTACAAGCTGAACCTCTTCAAGTATAAGTTAAAGACTGGATCACTTGGTGCAACACAATAAAAGTTAAACCATGATGCTTCCTTGTTGGTGCAGCTCAGCCCTGGGCCTTCATGTATTCCCTGACCTTTTGTAACTTACTGCTTCGATAAAACAAAATTAGAAATGGAGAGCGTTTCTCCGTCTGTTTGCTGCTGCATGTGGAAACAGACCATAACTCAGACTTAATTCCTTTCTCCGTGTCACGTCCAGAGGACGTCAACGTCCCGGCCGTGGTGGCAGCAGTAGTGGTCGTCTGCCTGGTCATCGTGGTGTGTGGATGCGGGGGATTCCTCTTACACCGCAACGGGTTCTTCAGCCGTGAGTTTCTCTCTTTGCTTCGGTTCACTTCAATCCGATAAGCACTTTGTCTGCCTGCATGAAAAGCACATCATTTAATTCAAATATTGTTTTTACTCTCTCCTAAAAAAGTGACGTTGACTGTGTTTTGTCTTACATGCTCGTCTCGACTCGTCCATCAGCAGGACATAGAGGAAGGTAAGAGCTCTGTGATTGCATTAACATTGATGTGAACAAACACGGGCTTAATACCCGACACACTGAGATCGAGGGAGGAGGACGGGGGTGGGTTTGTTGCACTTAGACTGCGTGTCTGCGTGCTGAGTCAGGACTGTATAGAGTGACAGCTGTGGCTGTGTGTGTCTATACGTGTGTGTGTGTGTGTTTTTGTGCCACAGCAGCGCCTGTGTTTCTACTCATCCGGTGATTGGCGCCAACAGATGCAAAAACCCTGGGAAAAGGTTGCTCCCCCTCCCCGCTAATCGCCACAGACGTGCATCTGTTGAAACCACGTCAAATTGTAGCAAGACAGATGATCTAAAAATGCAGACAATTAAAGGAAGAGAAATAATCAGTGCAACATAATTATGGAATAATTACCGGCTGTTAATCAGCGAGGAGCTAAATATTGGCAGTAGACAGAATTGCAAGCAATTAAACTGATTGGAGGGGTAATTTCAAATGGATTATTTAGATATTGAGGAGATTGAAGAATGAGGCTGTGGCGTAACAGAGGGCTGATGCAGAGAGCAGTGCATTGACACACAATAACAGGCACTGTCTTGTACACACACACACATCAGAGTGGGTGGGCGCGAGGCCGTTTTGATGCTTGACTGGCCGTCGAGCCAGAAACCACAGAGACATAAATGCGCAGCCTCGTGTGACTGGCCTAACTCGCTTGACTTTATGTTATTTGATTACGGGCTCGTTACTGCGCCGCGTTTGACGGAGAGTCATCGCGGAGCTCTCCTTGGAGCTGATGCGAAAGCTTTTTGTCTAGGTTAAAGTCTGATGCTTATCCCACTGAGCTAACTGGAGCTGTCAGTGTCAACTTCCTATTTATAGAACAGGCTTCTTCACAAAGACTCAAAGACAATGTGACATGATATCTGATGCACCAGTAGTAAGGCTCAAGTTAACAGAGCAAGAATGCAGATCCAGGATTTAGCTCGGCCTCTTAGAGAGAAACGGTTAAGAGAGAAAAGCAGGAGAATTTAGGTTGTTTATCACTGAGATTTAAAGGGGCAGTTCAGATTATTTGAAGCAGGGTTGTGTGAGGTACAGTCAGTGTATTACCACAAAACTGCAGAAGCAGATTTGCCGCAGTCAGTTTAAATTTAAATGCTCTAATCTAATAAAAGGAACAAGTTATTTCAGAAAAAAACAAGGATTTACTGGGAAATAAGTGCTTTCTGTACAGGCATGCAAAAATGTGCTGCTCTAATTAACAGAAAGAGATCTAAGCTGGAGTTTTGCAGAACAACAAAAGTAAAATGCCCACTTAAATCTGCAGTGCAGGACAAAGACAGGAGTCTCCTAAGATTCAGAGAGTTTACTTTGGGGTGTTGGATTGCTGCATGTGATTGGCTCACCACTTGACCTGCTCACCCCAGCATTTCGTTCATCTCTGCTGCATCCTGATTGGCTGCATGTCTGTCCAGCATTGCCGCTCTTATATGAAATATTAAAGCACATACGAAATATTAAATCATTCATAAAGGTGTGTCTGGAAATACAGTTTTAAACCTGCAATGTTGGTTTTGTAAGCTTCAACTTTTTAGGTTTGTTTTTTGGCATTTTTTGTTTGAAAATATAGTTTTGTCACTGTGATCCCAGTTCTGTCACTTGTACATCTGATTTCTGTTTTGATGTTGTGTATTCAGGTCATTTGCTTGCAGGAGTCTGAATATTTAGACTTCTGCCTTTAAACTGTGCATTGTAAATTCAACACAGTCAGATCCACGCCTTCCAGCTTAATTTCCTGCAGGGACAGAAGTCATGCACCAGCATCTGTCTGCATCCTTATGAACATTTGGAGGTTTTATTGTAAAGTCATGTTTTGTTCACGGTGTCACAAACAACACTTTCTAGTGGCTTTTTCTACATTTTGTTGACTTACCTGGAAGAAATTATAGAGTTTACAGAAGCAGGGTTACAGTGACAAACCTGTATTTTCAAGCACTTCCTCTGAAATGACACATCTAAAAGTCTATTTTGATTTTATATTCCATACTAATAAACCCCCCCCTCCGACTCCACGAAAGCATGGTGTGCAGTGTGAGCACAAAATCGCCTCCTTCTCTTGTCGACCCCTTTTTAAAGCCACCGCACCGACCCCCGCAGGTCATTTTGGATCTCCCAGTGTCACGGTGCAGCCCACATCAGCAGCCAAACCCTGCACAGAACTGAAGACAAGTGAGTGTGACCCTCAGGCCGCGCCCAGACACAGACATGGAGGCAAACTGAGATTTAATGACTTAAAATAGTTTGAGATTTTGGTAAATATTCCTGGGCTGCTGTCCAGTTCCGCCAAAAGAGATGTTAGCTTAGCATAAAGACCGGAGACAGTAATCCAGCTTCTGTGCACGGCTGAAGCCTGCAGCAGAGCAGAGGCACGATGAGCTGCAGAGTATATCGTCATCTATAGTGTGAATTTAAATTTGAGGAGGCACAGCTAACAGGAGACGACTACCATGTTTTTTTTATTATCATTGTTGAGAATAAAAAGAAGAACCTGCCGGAATCCTTGAAGCATCCATCCATGTTTGAACTGTTATTACTGCAGACAGACAGAGGTAGGAGGTAATTAGGTGCATCTTTTGAGCAACGTCCTGCCTCGCTTTAAATGACCTAGTTTGTGATCTGGTTCTATTTTGGTTGTTTACCAGTGGACTGTTGCTTTGTTTGTTCTCCGTACCACAATGTGAGGCCTTCAGGAAACAAAATCTGAAAAAAAAACAACACCTTTACAGCTCATTAATTAATGTTTATGTCTCGTTTGTTTGATTAATTAATTATGGGAAAACTGGGATTATGTGCCAAACTATTCCTTGGCAGGATGCAGTGACTTTTTGGACACTAGTTGCGTGACAAGTCTGTTCATTTAAAGGGATAGTGCAGAGTTTTTTTGAAAGCGTCAGTGTATCACCAACACAGGAACGTCACTCGCTCCAAACCAAACAAATTACACCGACAAAAACAGTAGAAGAAGACAGGAGCTGCTGATCTACCGCTGCCCAGTTTATGTGTGTTAATGCGTCTTTAGGGTTTAAAAAAAAATACTCAAACTAATTAATTGTCAAAATAGTTGCTGATTAATTTAATAATTGATTAATTGTTGCAGCTTTGCTTTGAAGCCCCTATTTGCAAACAGGTTTTCAATTATGCAGAAGATTCAAATTATTTCTGCAGCTTTTTGATTCCATAGAGGGACCAGCTGAGGTACAGGAGCTGCAGAAGCTTTTTTTTTTTTTTTTTGGACATTTACATTAAGTTGCCAGTTTATTAGGCACACCTAACTAAAACTAATGCAGTCTAAGACAACTGTTCAAAAATTTATTTGACTTATGATGCATTGGTTTTAGCGAGGTCCAATTTCCTCACACGCTCCTCCTCTCCTGCTTCAGAGTCCAGAGTCAGACTTTTCCTTTTTTTACCCGTCGGGAGGTTTGCCATGTATGATGTGCATTATTTATGCAGGGCAAGATATGACTCAGGATACAGCTGTCCGCCTCGAGTGTCTCCTCCGCTCTGTGACTGTGTCAAACTGTCCGATGTGCTTACCATGTCTTTGTCTTTCAGGTCCAATGTCAACTACATCCCTCCGCCCCAAGAAGTAAGTTTCCCTTCTTCTTTGTCCTCTCCCTCTCATGTTGAACTGAGCGCTGACTTCAGCACGCTCACCTAATGATTGATTGATTGAAATCATAACACCGTCCCTAACACTTTTTTTCTTGTTTTGTTCCCCAACAGCCCCAGGATTTCAAACACACCCAGTCATTCATGCTCTGAGAAGCTGGCCTTCCTGTGAGAACACACCAGAACGCCCTCCTCGGTGGGTAAAAAGTAAAAAAATTAAGGTGCCAACACTGGATTCTCTGATCTGTTTTACGCTCTGGACTCTTGAATGAGCTCTTGATCTTCCAAATACATGCTAGTTTCAATCCTCTGCCACTCCTTCTGGATTCAGTGGTCATGACGAGCAAAGGCTTCTTCTTTTACTCTTGCTTTGCTGTGTGGGTCGCCTCTGTCATTGACGTCTCTCTGCTCTTATGGGATTAAGTCCGGATGCACGGCACTCTGCTCCCCCCTGGTGGTCAGTCGTTGAAATTCCAATTGATCCGAATGATCCGGGGGGGCAGAGAGACAAGCAGAGACTTGTTTTTCTTCCCTCTGCAGGCCAATCCTTTTAACTACCTTTTGTTTTTCTTTACCAAAGACTGACCATTTTAATTTAATTTGCGTTAAATCACTTTTAAAGCCATATGGAAAGCATCGTTTTCAATCTTCACATAAACGCAGTTTTACCTCAGCGTCCGCCACATGCCAACGTTCTGTCTCCTGTAACACCGGGGCCACACGAGATCCTCCTGACCTGAGTAACAACGTGGAACCAAGAGAACAGGAAGCCACTCCAGCCATTTCTACTGAGACCAACCCCCATTCCATCCTAATGTGCCTGCATGGTCTTTTTATATACAGTATATAAATCTATTATATCTACCTTGTGCCTTTTTAATTTGTCTGTCATATTTATCTACTGTATGGATCACAGTTTTTTGTAAAGAACTTGCCTTACTTTTTTCTGTCTTTATATTTTTGTGCCACTGTTTGTCAACGTTTATCAAAAACTGGAGTGTCTGTTTTTAGACCGTGTGTGAATGGACCGTGAAGAATTTTATTTGAATGGTGTATCAGTAATAAAAGGTTTTTCTATTCAAAATCGCACGTGCCATTATTACTGGGATCACAGTTAGAGTCAGAGGTGACACTTTACCTGAAGGGATGTGCAGAGAGCTGCAACTCTATGCAGCTATTTTGATATTCACTTAATCATTTGGAGTCATTTTTTTACGCTAAAACATCCAATTTTCTGATTTCATTTCCTCAGATGTGAGTGTTTCTTTAGTCCTCTGTGTCAGTTGTGGACAAATGAGGACAAAATTTCTGGAACTAACTACATCTGCAGAAAATTGGGGGAAAACAAATAATGCTTTCATTCAAATTCATCTTTAACTTTGTGCATTTTGTCTTTTTTTGTAAAATAACTCACTGAAAATATGCACGAGGTGGAGACACCCTGTCATATGTCTCCAGTTCCTAAATAATATCAACTTTGTAGTAAAAATGACATAATTGTTCAAATGACAGCTGTAAACATTCATGTTCATGATTGCATTTTTCAATTCCTTCAAATAAAGTGTCACCAGTATATTTTCAAGTAAGTCTGGAAAGATTTGAGCTTTTCCATCACTTTCACTGCAGGACTTTGTGCTAAAGCTACTTTTGATCAAGTAATGTGTTGTTTTTGCGTTACTCCTGAAACTAGCTGCATCTTTTTTCAACTGCATGTCATCGCATATGTGCTGAAAGGTTTTTCTGAGCTCCCGCTGAGGGAAACGCTGAAGCGAGCGAGGATATACATTAATGTTTCAAGTGCATTTCCTGCTGACAGGCGTGCAGCATCACAGACAGTTTGACAGACAGATTTAGCTCGGAGCGAGACTTCAGTCCCCAAATTACGGTTCAATATTTAAGAGCAGGCGCTATAAATAAAACGCTTTAACCCGGCCGCAGGTCTCCACACTTGAATTTTTAAAATGGATTAAGTGAATTCTTCTAAAATGGATTAAGTGGGATTTGACCGGACCAGAATCCTACACAGGAGTCTGGTGTTTAAACCAGCACAGCACTGCATCCTTTAACTACACCTTTTCTGTTATTGGCTATCAGAATAAACACAAAAACAGAGATTTTTTAACAAATTGATGCTTTAAACATGCAGCATCTACGTGTTTATATGTGCAGTCAGAAGCTCAGCTGCACAATCTCAAAAACTTCCGCTGTCGTGTCAGATGGAAACCTTTCCGACGCTATTTTTGGGTTTGAAAAAAAACCTTCATCCTGGAGAGGCTTCAATGTATTTCTGACCTTGTCATAATGCAGCACGCGCCAGACCAAATCAGAGCGACAGCCAATTTCCATCTGGGTCAGCCAACGTCGACTCACTGTGATTTATCTTCAACGAATTTCACATATCTGCACAGAAATTACAGCCGAGTCTAACACTGATTCAGCACAGTTCAACTGCACATACGGTCTTAATCTGAGTAGATTCACGAGAACAAGTTACTTATTTGCCTACGGTTTCTATTTCTGGCAGTCAGACTGCTGTATTGTATCTGAAAATACTCTGACTCATCACTAAACAGAACATTATGAGATATCTGACAGTATGCGCTCCCTGGCCACTTTATTAGCAACAACTACACAAGCTAATGCAACATTTGACTTTTTTAATAAAGCTTTTATTGAAAAGCTTTGTTACTCTGACTGGTCAGCATCCTACAGTCTGTTATTTCTGAACCTCATTACTTTGAGCAGTTCTGATCAAAGACTGGAGGATTTAAAAGCAATAAAATCATTTTTTTTAAACCAATCAGAAATGTTCGGCGCTGCAACCCTCTCCATTAAAGTTCCCGTGCTTTTGGAAAAGTATTACCCCTCAAGCAGGGACTTTTTAGAGGGGTAAAATAATTTCTCCAGAACTTAATTTAGACCCTCGCCCCTAAAACAGAAACACGTCCAGAAAGGGGAAAGTACCTGTGGTGGAAACGCAGCTTTACTTTAATACTGTCACATACGCTGTCAAAATTCAAAATGAATGTGAGGGTGCAGGTTTAATCACAACCAGTGCATCATGGGTCAATCCACTATCTTTTTATTAAATACAACATACTGGTGACATGTAGGAGAGATTTATACAACATGGACAGTGTTCACTTGGCTCCTTCATCAAGCTTGGGCTCTGGAAAGAAAAAAAAAGACAAACAAAGAGACAACCATTAGTCACAGTTGTTGATGAGTGTGAAATGAGACATACTGCAGCTGTACAACACGTCAGACAAAGACTAAAACAACATACAGCATCCAGCCGGTTGTAGCTTCATCAAAAATGCAGCGAAGCTTCCTGAACCAATTTCAAACAGAATGAGAAAATCATCTCGCTTTGATAAGTGTCACTATATATAGACACAGACAAAGCCCCAAATCACAGAGCATCTCTCCAGTGGCAAAAGGAATAAATATTTATGAGCTGGAACTGTTCAATTGTGTGGAAAAAAAAAAAGCAAAGAAGAACTTCAAAGCACAGCACAAGCAGCACTTTTAATCACTCCAACTTTCTAGCATTTTTTAAAAAACATTCACTACTTCATTACGCAATCCTGTTTAAAAAAAAAAAAAAAAAGAACAATAAAATAACCTTAGACCTGAAAAACTCTGCATGATGATGATCAGGCCTCGGGACTTTTCTATGACATTATGGACAATTTTTAAAACCCACTATCTGTTTTAAACAATGAAGAAATAAACAGCCTGGGTCACTTTGTCCTTCAAAAGCTCCTCTATACATCAGTAAGTCAAGGTCAGCGTTAAAACCTTGACACATTTAATAAGAATTGGGATTCTGACACTGCTATGTCTAAAATATTGATTAAACACTGCCCTTATTTATTTGTCTTTTTGCCAAACTATGAATGAAAAAAAAAAAACACACAGTGCTCAACGTAAACCCACAAACTTACCTGAGAATTTGAAATCGGGGAACTTGACGAGGTCTCCTCCTCCGTATAGCCTCTGCAGTTTGGTGACCTCCTCGGACAGGTTCTTCTGGTAAGCGGGTCCCGCCTCGACGATGCCACCTGAAGTCCTGGGAGAGCCAAAGCATCAAATCATCAAGTGTTCAGTGGGATTAAATGAAATGGAACGGCAAGCTAAAGAAGTGCAAAAGTAGCCTTTAGCAACTCCAGTGGTATTCAGAGTTAATATTTGACCAGGGACTGAAGTCTGAGCTGGGTGAGGTCATTTCATGCGGGTGTATGACAGAAAGTTGTGTGTTATTGACTGACTTGCTCTTGTTGTTGTAGTCGCGGATCTTGTCCAGGAAGAGTTTCTGGACGGGGTCGAGGTCCTTGGCCTTGTTGAAGACGACCGCAGAGAGGCCGATGTTCCTGCGCAGGGTCAGGCTCACGGCGGAGCGCAGCAGCGAGGACAGCTGGAACAACCGGTGAAGCGCCATCTGAAGGAGCAGAGAGCCTCGTTATCATCAGAAAAATAAGCCGTGAGTCTGTCTGCGTATCACACTAGTTGTAAACGTGTAGCCTTGAATTAAATTAGGACTTTTTTTTGATGGGGAGCATAATAGAGAAACCTAGAGTCGTTTTAAAAGATGCACAATGGGATTTCACATCACCCTCATCCACTAAACGCAGCTTAATAAAACTTGAAGTGGCACAAAGGTTTCATTTTACAAAGACTCATCAGAACATTGAGCTGTTATGCCCCTAGGCCAGTCTGCAGACCTAATACAGGTGTTCTGGCTATATGTCTGAATCGCTCCATCTTCTATACACATATTTTTAGTGAGATATTTGAGACAGAAATTGACCCCGGCTCAGTCTGTGCTCTCTCTGTTTTAACGTCCTGTCCACTCTTATCAAATAAAGCCTGTATGGTCATAACCTGCACTGCACTCCTATGAAATTGGAAGCAACAGGCTCCTCTGTTCTTCTCTAATTGGGTCAAAGATGTTATGCATTCCTTAAAACTAGAAAAAAAATAAGTACGCACTCGAAGAGTCCTGTTAAATCTTTACTAAGGTGGAGGCTGGAGTTTTTAGGACTCAACAGTAACCCCCTTCTCTTTGCACAACAAAGTAAAAAATATGATTTTCCCTCCTTCACGTGAATGTATTCTGTAACCTGTAATCCCAAAGGTGAGAGGGTGGCAGGGTGGGCAAGGAATTTGAATTTGTCAACATAAGTGATGAATAGTGCAAACGTTTTCATTAAAATCAATAAAATATTTAAATAAAAGAAATATGTAAAATTAGAAGTATAACACACCAGCTGACACATTACAAATCACCTGACATCAACATTAATAAATATATCATTATTTACTGATGTAACATTAAATGAAAAACTTCTGTATAAGATGTTAAATGTTTGGTGTTTATAATGTACTGAGCCTTGAAGGACGTCACCTACTGAACTTACATTACAGATACAGACGTGCTGCTACAGCTGGAGTTAATGCTAATGTTAGCTAGTTCGCAACTAGAACAAGTTAGCTGTCTGCTGCTAATAACAACACTTATGCAGCTCAATGACAGAGTTAACTACACAGCAGGTACGACGTTATAAGCGTCTTCAGAACTGTTAACTTAATAGCGCTTATTCATAGCAGCCATTTTAACGTGACACAGTTAGTTAATGCTAACATGTTAAGCTACCTTTAGCTAACGCCACACAGCTTTTATCAGTGTCCTCTGTCGTCTTTAGCGCTAACAGTGACTCATGCTAACAGTGATCTCGTTAAATAACTAAACATGCGTTTATCAGGATGCACAGCAGTGACACACAAACGTCTGACAGCGTTTATTTTAACAACTCCGTACTCACCTTGGATTTGACACTCAAAGCGGACGATCCAAATGTGGAAGACCGCGGTGGATTGTGGGATTGCGCGAGTGAGAGGGAGGCGTTCGCGGATGTCAAAATGGCACCTCCTTTGCGCAGAGCTGCGCATGTTTCGGTTGACCTCGAATAATCCCAAATGTACCAAGTTTGCGCATGCGAATACATGTCTTTAAACTAAGAAAAACGTTTTATTGATTTATTTATTTTTTATGTCAAATTCCTTAACAATACATTCATAAAAATATAAACAATATAATAAAATAAAATTATATCTAAAATCTAACATATAAACAGAAAATAATAGAAACATATAAATGAATAAATCGATAACTATTTTATTTAACACTGGAGCTCTGATTATCTTGATTAAATTTATTTAATTTATGTATTGTTAAGGAATTTATTTTGACTTTTTACTACAGTGTATTGGCTTAGGAAGTTAGATCACTGCTTTCAAGTTCTGAGGAACCAGGAATTAATTAATTTAAAAAATTGAAAGCCCTAATTACTACATTTATGAAAAATAAATACATAAAAATATGCATTATGAAACGATTCTCCAAGATCGTACAATTTTCTCCACTTCCTTTATAAACTTTTCATATTTTGATGCGACTGTTTACCTGCTGGCGGAGACGCAAATCGGGGACTCTTATTTTGAAGGCGGCACAGTCAAAACTATTTTTATAAATTTGTATATTGATTTATTGGTTGTATATTGGTTATGCAGCGAAAACTACACATTGTTTAATCATTTCTGTCATTCTCAGGTTCAGTCAAAAAATTAAACGGCGAAAAAGTTCCCTGGCACCCAGACACCCCCTCCCTCCCTCCCCGGGGGGGGCGTGTCGTTAAGGGGGGCGCAGCGTCGCTCGGTGTCGGCGAAGTGATCAGAGGAAACATCCGAAAATGTTGAAAATTCACCGGAAAAAACCTGTTTAATGAAGACGTGTGGAGTACGAGAGGGGAAACTGAGATCAAAAGGACGGAAACAACAACAAAAACGGATGTTTTGAGGTAAGTCGGATGCTGAAACACAAACATAAACACAAACAATAACAATGTCGCTGCGTCCGCTGCTAGGTGGCTAACAGCTAAGCTAATAACACCTGTGTGTACATTCAGTTTGAGGCGGATAAACAAACCACACAGCGGCCATTCCACCCGAATAAATGAAGGAAAGTTAACATTAAAAATGAAGGGGGACTTGTGACATTATTGTGTGAAGTCACATGTCGTTTTATATCGCTTTTGTCAAGTTTTTCTTGTGTTATTGTCACAGTAATCAACGCCACCTGTGTATGAGTACTGAGCGAAAGTGTATATCGAACGATCGCATCTAGAAGGGAACCCCAGAGCCGCGACAGATCTCGCGAGAGTGACCAACAAACCATAAATTTCTCTAACGCTAACCAACTATATTAAACCATAGACCCAGACGTTTTTATTTCTTTCTTACCACAGCGTTGTCGCCTTATAAAACCACAATATGAAACGTAATTCGTTTATACAACGTACTCAATAAGGAAACGACATATGCAAATCTCGCGAGAATTACGCAAATGAAGGATTACCTGTAACGGCGGATGATAAACACCAGTAAAACAACATCCCTATAATAAGTCATAATTATGAGTTTAAATCATAATAACGTATCGTTGATTATGATATTTTCTGATTATTTGGGCCTTTATCTCAGAATTTGGCTTTGTAACTAATAATATGACTTTTCTTTATCGATCTATATCTATATATGTGTGTATGAAGACGTTCATATAAGATGTAGTTTATATATACCTGAAGGTAATGATGGATGATTTAACATTCCACAGCTCTGACAAAACCAAATCTAACAAAAACAAACAGCAATTCGGATTCATTTATATTTTGTCTTGTAAAGTTTATTAAAAAAAACTTCACAAACATATTTTGGCTTTTATAGAAGATTTTGCCTAAAGGCCAAAACGCACTGCAGGCGTCAGATTGAACATTCCATCACCATAAAACCAGCAGCATTTTAGGAAAAGGTCGCTATTTATATGCATCTGTTTATTTATTTAGTATAGCTATTAATAATAGTTTATGTCTTTATTAAAATATTGTCCTCTGAGGGGAAAAAATTCTCATCTTTTTTCAGGTCCGTCTACATAATGACTAAACGGTGCGCGATATTCATGTTTTTGTATTAATGCAGCAGGATAATTTACATCTGTGAGGATGTTTTAGACCACAGCAGACAGCAAACTGCACACCTACACACACCGAGGAGATGAAGATGAGACACTTCATCATGATTTAAAATAATTGCGAGGTGACAAAACTTTCATCGAGGGGTAAAGTTTTATATCAGTCAGCACTTCACACACGCTCCCTCTCCCTCCTCTCTGCTGTCCCTCTCTCTCTCCTCCTCCGCAGTTATCATCAATTGGCAGGGAGTAATTAAGTATTTAAAAGTAAAGAAATCGGACTTGGAACAAAAAAAGATGATTTCAGTGCGCATTCTGCCATTTAGAACAATGGGTGCGTTTCAAATCGCCAGCGTCTTTAGTGCGTTTTGACCTTAAGAGTTCATAAGCCCTGACACAATCAGTCAATTCAGTATCGCTTTATCTGTTTATCAGCTGTAATTTCACTGTCAGAATAGTAAACAATATTACAAATTTACCATTATGGGCTGCAAAATTTATCATGGTTCCCTAGATACAAATCATTTAAAAAAGGAAGTCGAGCTCAAGGAGTCAGAAAAACTTATTGAATTCTGCCCATTCATAATCCATCAGAAAAAGATTATCCTTCTTCTTTTTCTTCATCATATCATTATTATTATTAGTAGTAGTAGTATATTTTTTATAATCTCACATGTGACTTTATAGTATGTAAATATATCTCTTTTGTATTTTTTACTTTACTTCTTAATTTTTAAGCACACATTTTTCACATACTTAGATTACTTCACATTAAAAATATTACTTTTAGGTTTTTCTGTGAAAAAAATACATGCAGAAATATTTTAAAAAACAGACGTGGTTAACGAGGTCTATTCTGAAAGATTAAAAAAACTGGAACGCATTGGAATGAAAGATAATTGATGAGTACAAATATCCAGTTTTTATTGTATATATATACTGAGGTTGGTTTCAATGTGTACAACTCTGAATTCTGCTGACTTCATTTATTTTCTCCTTCATTGTAGATGCTTCCAGGTGGACCGCTCTGCTCTTCACACTGTCTGAGGGAAACTATGGACCAGTCTTCAGGTTAGTCCACTTTCTACTCTTCATTCTCATTATACATACAAGTGGAAATACAGCGGTACAACGGCCCCCACTTCTGACAAGCTCACTTGCTCAGCAGCCTGAAAGCTCAGCAATGTACTGCTGTGAACAGAGTCAGCAATCAAACGGATTTTCAAATGTTCTTCTCCATATCCAAAAAACTTTGTTTGGTACAGACCACAACAAATACCACATCATCATGATTATAAAAGGTTTATTTACAGGTTTTAAAGCAGTGCTGACTGAGGGGTCAAAGGTCACACACATTGAATGTCACCTCTTACATGCAGACATTTCTCTCAGTTCTCTAAATCTCTTAATGATATAAGAGATTTTACATGGTGACATCTCTAACTTCCTGTCCCCTTTTAAAATATATTGCAGCCATCAAGTATTCGTCTCTTCTATTGGCCAGGTATTTACAATTTTTAACATCCAATTTTACGTTGAAATACCACAAATAATTCTACAAACATGTCAATGAATGTATCAGTTCAACAGCTATTAACATCATAGTTATCAATGGTTTCTTCACTTCCACCTGTTATGTATTGGTTTAAGTTGCATATGAAATATTTGACCTGCTCTCACAACCTGACTGTCATCAGTTGTACCACCTGACAGTAATGACAGGAAACATCAGCAATTATTGCATTTTTATTTCAAATACAAAAAAAAACTTTTTTTTAGTCAACAATCTTTAATGAAGTCAGTTTAATAGGAAGTTCATGCATTTATGATAAAATAACATTTGACTGTTTTTACATCAGCTGCACCACCTGACAGCACAAGTGTTTCAGTCGCCTACAAGAGCTGCATGATGAGGCAAAAAACTACAAATACAATTATTTCACTCAGTTTGCAAGATGTCATATGATTACTGGAAATTATGAGTTTTACATCACAATTTTCATGTTCGTTGAAGAAAAAGTTCTGATGTGATATTTATTGAATAATAAAAACCTTCATTTAAATGCATTTAAATGCATTTTGTGTTTACTTGTGTTGTCTTGTTTGTTTGATGTGAAACATTGAAGTGTGACAAACATGCAAAAAAAGACAAGAAAACTAATACTCATCTTAAAACTTTTTGTTCACTTTTTCTTTTGCATATTTTATTTAAGTCCACATCCTGCTAAGTGCACATCCTGTTTTATGCTAAGTCCACTTCCTGTTTTATGCCAAGTCCACATCCTGCTAAGTACACTTCCTGTTTTATGCCAAGTCCACTTCCTGTTTTATGCCAAGTCCACATCCTGTTTTATGCCAAGTCCACTTCCTGTTTTATGCCAAGTCCACATCCTGCTAAGTGCACATCCTGTTTTATACCAAGTCCACATCCTGCTAAGTCCACATCCTGTTTTATGCCAAGTCCACTTCCTGTTTTATGCCAAGTCCACATCCTGCTAAGTCCACATCCTGTTTTATGCCAAGTCCACATCCTGCTAAGTCCAGTTCCTGTTTTATGCCAAGTCCACATCCTGCTAAGTCCAGTTCCTGTTTTATGCCAAGTCCACATCCTGCTAAGTGCACATCCTGTTTTATGCCAAGTCCACATCCTGCTAAGTCCACATCCTGTT
This sequence comes from Lutjanus erythropterus, assembly GCF_056507025.1. Classification (NCBI taxonomy): domain Eukaryota; kingdom Metazoa; phylum Chordata; class Actinopteri; order Lutjaniformes; family Lutjanidae; genus Lutjanus; species Lutjanus erythropterus. Next base: position 15,520,948 of record NC_139340.1, on the reverse strand, counting down.
TTATGCCAAGTCCACATCCTGCGAAGTCCACATCCTGTTTTATGCCAAGTCCACATCCTGCTAAGTCCACATCCTGTTTTATGCCAAGTCCACATCCTGTTTTATGCCAAGTCCACTTCCTGTTTTATGCCAAGTCCACATCCTGCTAAGTCCACTTCTAATTGTTACCATTCTAAAATGGTATTTCTAAAGTCAAACAGCACTTTAATACCAGATCATTTTCTTCACATGTTTAAAGGTTTGATGTTTTTTCCACAGAACTGGTGTATCAAAAACTCCCAAACAATTTAACTGAATTGTGACCAGTTTAGATAAAGAAAAACCAAAATAAAAACCCAGCAGACAGACAGTGTACATGCTAACATGCATGTGGCTCAAAGCTAAAAAACAAAAGTAAAAATTAAGTTTAATTGTCAAGTTAGCTTAGCATGTTGGAGCTTGGGAGACCTGAATTTCACCAGCTGAGCAGAATGAAGGCATTCAATGTTTTCTTTTGAAAACATTGACCTCTTTTTCAGAGTTTGCAGCAATGTCTTCCTGTGAAACTTCAGCAGTGTTTACGGACTACAAAAAACTAAACCCCCACCCTTCAGTTGGCATGAGGGCCAGTGGATAACAACTGAATTTATTTTTGCATGAACTAGCCCTTTAAAACAGCAAGTAACATGGCTTCTGAAGATTAAGAAGCAACCCAACACTTAATTGTTCTAGTCATAAATCTGTAAGGAAAACACTTTCAAAGGTTTGAAATGGTTTATTCAACAGATTTGGTGCACAATTTAAACATTTACCACTCAAGAATTCAAAATTGTCAAACTTGTCCACAGTACTTGACACAAAGACCTGTAGGAACACCAGAGGGGAATAAACATGCAGTGATTTGTTATCAAACACACCTGACATTTTGCAAATTTCTCCTCAGACTAGTCTGGCAACGATACCTCACCTGGAAGAAACCCACCGACTTCCTTCCTGGGCTGGTCGTGACGTGGATGCGCCGCCATTTCAACCACATGGGCGAAATGTTTGCTACAAGTCTGCCGGATAAACACCATTTGTCTTGGCTCTTTGTGGACCTGCAACATGAAGACATGCGGAAGACGAGTGGAAAATGGAGAGAGACGAGACTGGATGAAAACCGGAAGGAGTGCAGTTTCTTGTCAGGTAAGTAACCGCACACAAACACACTGCATCTGCTGCTATCAAGCTAACGTTTGGTTGTGCCCTTCGTTTGCTCTGAACATTCAACAGTCAAATTGGCAGTAAATGAAACCAGGTAAAAGTTACAGATTTTGAGAAGGGATGTCGTGTTTTATCTCACCTTTGTTGTAGTTTCACAGTCATTGTCCAACGAAGTCATGCCTGCTGAGTGAGCACATGGTGAAAGCAAAAACCACATGGTTATCACAGCCAACATGTATTGTCTAAGCCAGTGTTTCCCAACCCTGGTCCTCAAGGCACACTGCCCTGCATGTTTTCGACGTTTCCCTGCTCCAACACACCTGATTCACATGATCAGCTCATCATCAAGGCTCTGCAGAAGCCTGACAACAACCTGATCATTTGAATTAGGTGTCTTGGAGCAGGGAAACGTCTAAAACATGCAGGGCAGTGTGCTTTGAGGACCAGGGTTTTTTGGCTGCAAATTTCTCACATACATCGAGCTGGTTTATGACACAAATACAGCCAAAAAGAACAGCCAGGTAAAACTAAGCCAACATAATGATTTACAAAAAAAGATACGAGGTGTGGATATGGAGGCATCAGTAGTGACTGGGATGTGTTTTGCAGGCAGAAAAGCAGGAGAGCCGAGCCGAGCCGTGGAGCCAAAGCTGGGAGCCGTGGAGCCAAAGCTGGGAGCCGTGGAGCCAAAGCTGGGAGCCGTGGAGCTGTGGAGCCAAACCTGGGAGCCGTGGAGCCAGACCTGGGAGTTGTGGAGCCCTGTTCAGAGAGAACTCACCTGAGACGTGCAGCCCTGTTGAGAGAGAGGGGGCGAATGACACCAGGCTGCTACTTGTAGGCTGTGGTGGAGGTTCTACCCAGGTGTTGCCACTTTGCCTTAACGAGCCCCGCCCTGATTGCCACTTCCTGCAGGAACACCTGGTGGAGTTTCTACCTGGGTGCCGCCATTTTGTTTTTCTGGACCACCCTGACCGCCAGCTCCTGCAGGAACAGCTCAGCCAGGAAAAAGGCCGTTTTCAGCACATATAAAGTGCTTATACTATATTTTATAGTGTCTATGCTATATAGTATATACAGTATATATAATATACTATATATACTAGTATATATACTATTGTATATACACTAGTATATATATACTAGTGTGTATATATATACTAGTATATATATATATACTAGTATATATATATATATATATATATATATATATATATATATATATATACTAGTATATATATATACTAGTATATATATATATATATATATATATACTAGTATATATATATATACATATATTACGGCGGCGCGGCAAGCGATTCCAACTTTCGTTCCTTCCTTCCTTTCTTCCTTCCAACTGTCTTTCTTTAATTAAGTACGTAGGATTCCAACTGTTCTAAAGAGAGTAATTAAGTAAGAAGGAAGTTAGCAATTAGCAATAGGAAGTTAGCAAATAGCAAATAGCAATTAGCGATTAAAAAATAGGCAGTAAAAGTTTAGCTGCTCATGCATCTCTGTATTATAACCCCTGGCATTTATAGCTCCGAAAGTCTGGGAGGGGACACGGCCCCCTCCACTACCCGCCAACCGCATCCGTGCTGGAACCCAGCGACGGGTGGAATCGAACCGCGGGCAGCTTGTCACCCCGGGATGACAACGTTCCTTGTTCTATCCACCACGCCACCAAGTCCACAACACACTTGGATAACTTCTCCGGGCGCTTTTATCTCTGCACTTTGGGTGTTGGACTTCAAAATTCACCGAGGGTGATAAGATTCGAACACACGACCTCAGAGTCCAAAGACTTCGCCTTAACACCTGCGCTATCGGAGCCGACAGGCATGCATTGGTTTTCAGAGGTTTTCACTTTTTTCTTGGAACTCTGGCCGTTAAAAGTCACCAAGGGTGGTAAGATTCGAACACACGACCCCAGAGTCTTTTTTTTTAGAGCTTTTCATATTAACCTTTGGAGATCAGCTTCCAAAATTGACTGACTTATCAGAGGATTTAACCTTAAAACCTCAAACCTCCCAAGCCATTGTCTTACAGCCTGAGCTATTGGATCAGGTAGTTATTTGTAGGTTCTTAGAGGTTTTCATTTCATTCTTTAGACTCTGGTCTTCAAAAGTCACCGAGGGCGATAAGATTTGAACACACGACCTCAGAGTCCAAAGACTTCGCCTTAACACCTGCGCCATCGGAGCCGACAGGCATGCATCGGTTCTCAGAGGTTTTCACTTTTTCCTTGGGACTTTGGCTTTCAAAAGTTACCAAGGGTGCTAAGATTCGAACACGCAACCTCAGAGTCCAAAGACTTCGCCTTAAGACCTGCGCTATCGGAACCGACAGGCATGCATCGGTTCTCAGAGGTTTTCACTTTTTTCTTGGAACTCTGGCCGTTAAAAGTCACCAAGGGCGGTAAGATTTGAACACACGACCTCAGAGTCCAAAGACTTCGCCTTAACACCTGCGCTATCGGAGCCGACAGGCATGCATCTGTTCTCAGAGGTTTTCACTTTTTTCTTGGAACTCTGGCCGTTAAAAGTCACCAAGGGTGGTAAGATTTGAACACATGACCTCAGAGTCTTTTTTTTAGAGCTTTTCATATTAACTTTTGGAGATCAGCTTCCAAAATTGACTGACTTATCAGAGGATTTAACCTTAAAACCTCAAACCTCCCAAGCCATTGTCTTACAGCCTGAGCTATTGGATCAGGTAGTTATTTGTAGGTTCTTAGAGGTTTTCATTTCATTCTTTAGACTCTGGTCTTCAAAAGTCACTGAGGGCGATAAGATTTGAACACACGACCTCAGAGTCCAAAGACTTCGCCTTAACACCTGCGCTATCGGAGCAGACAGGCATGCATCGGTTCTCAGAGGTTTTCACTTTTTCCTTGGGACTTTGGCTTTCAAAAGTTACCAAGGGTGCTAAGATTCGAACACACAACCTCAGAGTCCAAAGACTTCGCCTTAACACCTGCGCTATCGGAGCCGACAGGCATGCATCGGTTCTCAGAGGTTTTCACTTTTTTCTTGGAACTCTGGCCGTTAAAAGTCACCAAGGGCGATAAGATTTGAACACACGACCTCAGAGTCCAAAGACTTCGCCTTAACACCTGCGCTATGGGAGCAGACAGGCATGCATTGGTTCTCAGAGGTTTTCACTTTTTCCTTGGGACTTTGGCTTTCAAAAGTTACCAAGGGTGCTAAGATTTGAACACACGACCTCAGAGTCCAAAGACTTCGCCTTAACACCTGCGCTATCGGAGCAGACAGGCATGCATCGGTTCTCAGAGGTTTTCACTTTTTCCTTGGGACTTTGGCTTTCAAAAGTTACCAAGGGTGCTAAGATTCGAACACACGCCCTCAGAGTCCAAAGACTTCGCCTTAAGACCTGCGCTATCGGAGCCGACAGGCATGCATTGGTTCTCAGAGGTTTTCACTTTTTTCTTGGAACTCTGGCCGTTAAAAGTCACCAAGGGCGGTAAGATTTGAACACACGACCTCAGAGACCAAAGACTTCGCCTTAACACCTGCGCTATGGGAGCAGATAGGCCTACGTCTGTTCTCAGAGGTTTTCACTTTTTCCTTGGGACTTTGGCTTTCAAAAGTTACCAAGGGTGCTAAGATTTGAACACACGACCTCAGAGTCCAAAGACTTCGCCTTAACACCTGCGCTATGGGAGCAGATAGGCCTATGTCTGTTCTCAGAGGTTTTCACTTTTTCCTTGGGACTTTGGCTTTCAAAAGTCACCAAGGGTGCTAAGATTCGAACACACGACCTCAGAGTCCAAAGACTTCGCTTTAAGACCTGCGCTATCAGAGCAGACAGGCATGCATCGGTTTTTAGAGGTTTTCACTTTTTCCTTGGGACTTTGGCTTTCAAAAGTCACCGAGGGCGGTAAGATTTGATCAATTGGACAATTTTCCATCAAAATAAGCAATTTTGCAAACACACTATCAAGAAGTTGTGACTACAGTGTTTTTAAAAAGTCAGCATACCATGTTTTCATTTATATTTAACTGAAATTATCTTTTCCTAACCTTAGCAAGTGTTTTTCCAGCTAAATCCACCCAAAATTATTTTTCCTTAATCAAAATGCTTTTGTTACTGTCTGGTTGTAAATCCCAGTCTGTGGTACTGTAGTCCTGTACTTTATATGGCCAGCATTCACCCTGCGCTATCGGAGCAGACAGTCATGCATTGTTTCCCAGAGGTTTTCACTTTTTCCTTGGGACTTTGGCTTTCAAAAGTCACCGAGGGTGCTAAGATTTGAACACACGACCTCAATGACCAAGGACTTCGCCTTAAGGCCTGCGCTATCGGAGCAGGCAGTCATGCTTTGGTTCTCAGAGCTTTTCACTTTTTTCTTGGAACTCTGGCCGTTAAAAGTCACCGAGGGCGATAAGATTTGAACACACGACCTCAGAGTCCAAAGACACCTTCTTAAGACCTGCACTATCGGAACAGACAGTCAAGCTGTGGTTCTCAGAGGTTTTCACCTTTTCCTTGCAACTCTGGCTTTTAAAAGTCACAGAGGGTGATAAGATTTGAACACACGTCTCATTAACAACTGTCAAAGAATGAGAAATGAGCTGTGCTTTATACAGAGAGATAGCTCAGGTGGGCGAGCTGGTGAGATGCAAGTTGTTTGGTCAACTCAGCGCTGGTTCAATCCCTACTTGAGGAGCAGTGATATTGTCTTTAAAAGACAGTATACTGCCCCCTACAGGCTGCTCTGTCACTGTGCATGTACTGATGATTGTAATCAATCTAATTGATAACATTCACGTGCAACTAATCAAGCAGTTACCAGTGTGACTGATAAGGATGACACAATTCAAAAGCAATGAATGACCAAAGTTCTTTATTTCTCATTTTTTGAGCATTTTACAACTTATTTATCACCTCCTCCTCCTCCTCCTCCTCCTGTGTTACCTGTCAGTGTATCAGGATCCATTCATATGTCAAATATATGTTTGTGTCTTTAATCTTCATGTTTCAATGATAAAACACACGTTCATTAATTAATTGTAATGTATTCAGGATAAGACACAAAGTATTAGTATTGTCACTAACTCATTAATTCATCCAGCTATGTGTTTGATTTGGGGTGGGGGTGGGGGTGGGTGGTGGTGTGGTGGTGGTGGTGTGGTGGTGGTGGTGGTGTGGGGAGTTTCAAGTCTGCCGAGATTTCTGCCAAGTGGTAGACTCGAAACACCCCACAACACCAAAAGAAGCTACCACCAGAACCGACCCCCGCCCAACCCACCTCACCACCACCTCATCACCACCACCCACCCCCGTCCAACCCACCTCACCACCACCACCACCACCACCCAACCCACCTCACCACCACCACCACCACCACCACCCAACCCACCTCACCACCACCTCATCACCACCACCTACCCCCCTCCAACCCACCTCACCACCACCACCACCACCCAACCCACCTCATCACCACCACCTCATCACCACCACCCACCCCCATCCAACCCACCTCACCACCACCACCCCCGCCCAACCCACCTCACCACCACCACCACCACCCAACCCACCTCATCACCACCACCTCATCACCACCACCCACCCCCGTCCAACCCACCTCACCACCACCACCACCACCACCCAACCCACCTCACCACCACCTCATCACCACCACCTACCCCCCTCCAACCCACCTCACCACCACCACCACCACCCAACCCACCTCATCACCACCACCTCATCACCACCACCCACCCCCATCCAACCCACCTCACCACCACCACCCCCGCCCAACCCACCTCACCACCACCACCACCACCCAACCCACCTCATCACCACCACCTCATCACCACCACCCACCCCCGCCCAACCCACCGCACCACCACCTCATCACCACCCACCCAACCCCGCCCAACCCACCTCACCACCACCCACCCCAACCCCAAATCAAACACATAGCTGGAGTTAATGAGTTGGACTGGTTGTAAACTTTCCCTCAAATCATGACATGATAATGCAGACAGTTTAAGAGGTTGACTTAAACTTTCTTTTCTTTTTTTTTTTAGAGCTTTTCATATTAACCTTTGGAGATCAGCTTCCAAAATTGACTGACTTATCAGAGGATTTAACCTTAAAACCTCAAACCTCCCAAGCCGCGTCAGCGGCAGCAGAAACTGTTGGAAAAGGAGCGGATAATTCGCTTCATAAAGGACGAGAGGACGCAGGGAGGACAACGACAACATGGACCGAAGTTTATTACGAGTTCTGGGGTGAATCAGAGGCTCAACGGACTCACAAAAACAAACAGCAGGATCCGTGCGGCCGCTGCTAACCAGCTAACAGGTAAGCTAACAACACCTGTGCAGACAGTAGATGACAATTTGGGGCTCAGAAACAAACTGCCCGGCGATCAAACCGCCCGAATGACTCGAGGTTAAAATGAGGGACTGTTGTGGGAAGGAACGTGGTGTTTAATGTCGCTTTTGTTTGAGTTTTACTGCAGTTATTGTCGGAGTGCACATCTGCGGATGCGGATGTGCACTGAGCGAACACAGAGCTCATGGCTTCAAGGTAACCCCAGACCTGCGAGAGATCTCGGAAGAGCTATTATTCTAACTCAGACCGTGAGTGTTTGATGTCCCTAAATCCAGCTAGACTTGTACATCCTCATTGTAACGCCTCATTATAGAACCACAGTTTATAGCATTATTAGTTTGTAGAACCTGTTCGATGAAGAACCGAACCGTGCAGATCTCGCGAGACTTCCGTAAATCAAGAAGGAGGAAGGAAAGAAAGGGCGAGTGAAAAATTGTAGAAAAACTAATTTATAAATCAGATGACGTAAAATGGAGTAAAAGTTTACTTTTTGAAATGTACTCGGTGTGTATGTGTGTATATATGTGTGTATATATATATATATATATATATATATATATATATATATATATATATATATATATATATATATATGTACATATGTTAGGGGTGGGACTTGATTAAAAAAATAATCTAATTACAAGCTTTGTGATTAATTCATCTCAATCACATTTTAATGGCATAACGATATTTGCCACAAGAAGCAGCATTTTTCAATTTAAATGGATTTTGGTATATGACTGAATCAAATGATAGACACATGCAAACATTTAAACAACAAAATATTGTTTATTTTGCATCAGTCTGACAATGGCACTAGTAATCATAATGGTTCAATTCAAGCTTTCATAGAACTTTAAAAATTTTAATTATTCAAAGCGCAGCGTTTTGCCTGTCTGATTATGTTTACCTGCTCTGAATTTGTTGATTAAATCCTCCTTCCTATGGATAAGCAGGCTACGTAGTTAAATTGTTTATTTTCTGTCTGTCTTTATGACCGCGAGTCTGAACGGGGTCTTATATTTTGAAAATCAACCAGATTCTCCCCTGTTTTCTGTGGCTGACTTCCTACCCGTTCGACCTGCTCTGTGGCAATTGACGCGCCATCTGTCTGTAATTTGCCTCAGAAATCCCAATTAAATGCTTTGACATGATCTGCCAGATCAGATATTAATATAGCTGAAATGTTTTGCTATAATTTTGTGAGCAGAATAATAGAGATTGTGATATTTATTGTGCATCCCTACAGTAAATGTAACCACAAGACAACTTTAGTCCTAAAAACACAGAGGACTGAAGCTGCTCCTCTGCCGGCGTGCTGCTCAAAAGACGCCTCCTTAAGTGAAAAGAAAATGCAACCAATGTATAATATGTCCTCCTGTGGTCTCTGTCCAGGGCTCACACTTGTTTCAACCGGCTGGACCTGCCACCCTCGCCATCCTTCTCTATGCTGTATGAGAAGATGCTGACCGCCGTGGAGGAGACCAACACCTTTGGACTGGAATGAGACCCTCGTAAGTCTGTCTGTCTGTCCGTCTGCCCACCGCTTCCCAGCTCCCCTCAGGCTACCCCTCCAGGACTGCTGGTGGTAGTGAAGACAGGGAGCCATGATGGAAGCTGGGTTCAAAACGCTGGATTTAAAGTCCCATTTCTGGTTTATGTTTTAATTTATAACATGTTCTATTTTATAACAGATGCTGTTGAGACCTTTGCACCATGAAGCTGCACAGAGGTAATTTTTTTTGTTGTTGTTGTTGCACCTACTTAGTAAGACACGCTTTCACCTGTGTGATGTGACGAATGAAGACCCACACTGCCTTTGGGAGAATTTAAACTGCCAGGGTTTGATCAACTGGACACGGGGATGTTATAGATGCTCAGATATTTAGATATTTAAAACTCAGTTTAATTTTTACTCTTAACCTCCATTAAATTTAATTTTGTTGCACCACCAGTTTTTAAATGAACTTTTTTATTATTAAGGGAGAAAAAAAATCCAAACCTCCATGTGAAAAAGTGATTGCCCCCCCTGTGAAAACTTAACTGTGGTTTATCATACCTGAGTTCAGTTTCTCTCCCTTTAATAATGAAAACCATTTAAAAACTGCATTTTGTCTTGTCTTTGACTAATATTCAAATTTGTTTGATGTGAAACATTGAAGTGTGACAAACATGCAAAAAATTTTGTATCATAACCTATTTTGCTTAAAATTACTCATCTTTTTGTTCACTTTTTCTTTTGCATATTTAAGTTTAATCTTCCTTTTTTATTGGCAGAAATTGGTTTCCATAAGACCAAAGTTACAGACTGCTACAGACTCCCCTTTATGAGTGTTAATGGTTTAAAAAAAAAAAATCAAACTTCAAACCCAAGTCAGGGAGGGTACATTCAAAACTGTGTTTGCAGATTTTGATAAAATTCTGGACCTACTGGTTTCCTTGTTTACACTTGTAGAATGTACTATTAAATCCAGAACCTAACATATCTGTATGAAATTAACATTTTTGGGGTCAAATAATTGTGTTCTCATAATGAAAATTTTATTATTTCCCTCACTGAGTGCACTGCCCTGTCTAAACAGAATGTACCAGAGTTTAGAGCCGAAGCCACCTGCCTCACATCTAACAACGTACCACTCTCTGTAAAGTCCACCTCACATTTAGACATGAATGTCAGCACTTCTCTCCTAAAATAAAGTGTCATCTCTATGCAAGCTTTTCCATGTCACTAAGTGTAATTGAACAAATGGAAATCAATGTGTCATGTCTGTTACAAAGAACCAACATCCTGTTTTATGCTAAGTCCACATCCTGCTTAGTCCACTTCTAATTGTTACTGTTCTAAAATGGTATTTCTAAAGTCAAACAGCACTTTAATACCAGATCATTTTCTTCACATGTTTAAAGGTTTGATGTTTTTTCCACAGAACTGGTGTATCAAACTCCCAAACAATTTAAGTGATTTGTGACCAGTTTAGATAAAGAAGAAAAACCAAAATAAAAACCCAGCAGACAGACAGTGTACATGCTAACATGCATGTGGCTCAAAGCTAAAAAACAAAAGTGAAAATTAAGTTTAATTGTCAAGTTAGCTTAGCATGTTGGAGCTTTGGGAGACCTGAATTTCACCAGCTGAGCAGAATGAAGGCATTCAATGTTTTCTTTTGAAAACATTGACCTCTTTTTCAGAGTTTGCAGCAATGTCTTCCTGTGAAACTTCAGCAGTGTTTACGGACTACAAAAAAAAAAAAACTAACCCCCACCCTTCAGTCGGCATGACGGCCAGTGGATAACAACTGAATTTATTTTTGCATGAACTAGCCCTTTAAAACAGCAAGTAATATGGCTTCTGAAGATTAAGAAGCAACCTAACACTTAATTGTTCTAGTCATAAATCTGTAAGGAAAACACTTTCAAAGGTTTGAATTGGTTTATTCAACAGATTTGGTGCACAATTTAAACATTTACCACTCAGGAATTCAACATTGTCAAACTTGTCCACAATACTTGACACAAAGACCTGTAGGAACACCAGAGGGGAAAAAACATGCAGTGATTTGTTATCAAACACACCTGACATTTTGCAAATTTCTCCTCAGACTAGTCTGGCAATGATACCTCACCTGGAAGAAACCCACCGACTTCCTTCCTGGGCAGGTCGTGACGTGGATGCGCCGCCATTTCAACCACATGGGCGAAATGTTTGCTACAAGTCTGCCGGATAAACACCATTTGTCTTGGCTCTTTGTGGACCTGCAACATAAAGACATGCGGAAGACGAGTGGAAAAGGGAGAGAGACGAGACTGGATGAAAACCGGAAGGAGTGCAGTTTCTTGTCAGGTAAGTAACCGCACACAAACACACTGCATCTGCTGCTATCAAGCTAGCTCGCTAACGTTTGGTTGTGTCCTTGGTTTGCTCTGAACATTCAACAGTCAAATTGGCAGTAAATGAAACCAGGTAAAAGTTAGATTTTAAGAAGGGATGTCGTGTTTTATCTCACCTTTGTTGTAGTTTTACGGTCATTGTCCAACGAAGTCAAGCCTGCTGAGTGAGCACATGGTGAAAGCAAAAACCACATGGTTATCACAGCCAACATGTATTGTCTAAGCCAGTGTTTCCCAACCCTGGTCCTCAAAGCACACTGCCCTGCATGTTTTAGATGTTTCCCTGCTCCAACACACCTGATTCACATGATCAGCTCATCATCAAGGCTCTGCAGAAGCCTGACAACAACCTGATCATTTGAATTAGGTGTCTTGGAGCAGGGAAACGTCTAAAACATGCAGGGCAGTGTGCTTTGAGGACCAGGGTTTTTTGGCTGCAAATTTCTCACATACATCGAGCTGGTTTATGACACAAATACAGCCAAAAAGAACAGCCAGGTAAAACTAAGCATTTTACATAATGATTTACAAAAAAAGATACGAGGTGTGGATATGGAGGCATCAGTAGTGACTGGGATGTGTTTTGCAGGCAGAAAAGCAGGAGAGCCGAGCTGAGCCGTGGAGCTGTGGAGCCACGGAGCCGTGGAGCCAAACCTGGGAGCCGTGGAGCCAAAGCTGGGAGCCGTGGAGCTGTGGAGCCAGACCTGGGAGCCGTGGAGCCCTGTTCAGAGAGAACTCACCTGAGACGTGCAGCCCTGTTGAGAGAGAGGGGGCGAATGACACCAGGCTGCTACTTGTAGGCTGTGGTGGAGGTTCTACCCAGGTGTTGCCACTTTGCCTTAACGAGCCCCGCCCTGATTGCCACTTCCTGCAGGAACACCTGGTGGAGTTTCTACCTGGGTGCCGCCATTTTGTTTTTCTGGACCACCCTGACCGCCAGCTCCTGCAGGAACAGCTCAGCCAGGAAAAAGGCCGTTTTCAGCACATATAAAGTGCTTATACTATATTTTATAGTGTCTATGCTATATAGTATATACAGTATATATATACTAGTGTATATATACTAGTACATATATATATATATATATATATACTAGTATATATATATATATATATATATATATATATATATATATATACTAGTATATATATATATATATATATATACTAGTATATATATATATATATATATATATATATACTAGTATATATATATATATATATATATATACTAGTATATATATATATATATATACTAGTATATATATATTACGGCGGCGCGGCAAGCGATTCCAACTTTCGTTCCTTCCTTCCTTTCTTCCTTCCAACTGTCTTTCTTTAAGTACGTAGGATTCCAACTGTTCTAAAGAGAGTCATTAAGTAAGTAGGAAGTTAGCAGTTAGCAATAGGAAGTTAGCAAATAGCAATTAGCAATTAGCGATTAAAAAATAGGCAGTAAAAGTTTAGCTGCTCATGCATCTCTGTATTATAACCCCTGGCATTTATGGCTCCGAAAGTCTGGGAGGGGACACGGCCCCCTCCACTACCCGCCAACCGCATCCGTGCTGGAACCCAGCAACGGGTGGAATCGAACCGCGGGCAGCTTGTCACCCCGGGATGACAACGTTCCTTGTTCTATCCACCACGCCACCAAGTCCACAACACACTTGGATAACTTTTCCGGGCGCTTTTATCTCTGTACTTTGGATGTTGGACTTCAAAATTCACCGAGGGCGGCAAGATTTGAACACACGACCTCAGAGTCCAAAGACTTCGCCTTAACACCTGCGCTATCGGAGCCGACAGGCATGCATTGGTTCTCAGAGGTTTTCACTTTTTTCTTGGAACTCTGGCCGTTAAAAGTCACCAAGGGTGGTAAGATTCGAACACACGACCCCAGAGTCTTTTTTTTTTAGAGCTTTTCATATTAACCTTTGGAGATCAGCTTCCAAAATTGACTGACTTATCAGAGGATTTAACCTTAAAACCTCACACCTCCCAAGCCATTGTCTTACAGCCTGAGCTATTGGATCAGGTAGTTATTTGTCGGTTCTTAGAGGTTTTCATTTCATTCTTTAGACTCTGGTCTTCAAAAGTCACCGAGGGCGGTAAGATTCGATCACCCAACCTTAGAGTCCAAAGACTTCGCCTTAACACCTGCGCCATCGGAGTCGACAGGCATGCATCGGTTCTCAGAGGTTTTCACTTTTTTCTTGGAACTCTGGCCTTTAAAAGTCACCGAGGGTGGTAAGATTCGAACACACGACCTCAAGGGCCAAAGCCTTCGTCTTAAGACCTGCACTATTCCTGCAGACAGTCAAGGTGTGGTTCTGAGAGGTTTTCACTTTTTTTCTTTAGACCCTGGTCTTCAAAAGTCACTGAGCCCAATGCAGATTGAACCCAGAACCTCAAAACTTCAGAGTAGTCCTCTTACACCGTGAGCTACTGGGCCAGAGATGTGACCTGTGATTCTTGGAGATTTTTACTCTTTTAGTTGGACACAGACCTAAAAGTTCATATGGGGATGGAACCCAGATCCTCAAAAGCTCTAATCAGCGCTCTGCCACCATGAGCTGAAGAAGTTAAATATGTCACCGCAGTTGTAATCCAAACAAAGATTTCCTCTGATAAGAAACAGACTCATTAAAACGCATCAGTGTCAATAATAGAAGAAAGTGAAAACCTCTGCTCAGCTCAGGTCGTAAGAAGGCGGTTTGGGAGTTGGAGGTTGTGGGTTCGATCCTCACAAGGCTCAGTGACTTTTGAAGAGCAAAGTTAAAAAAAAAAAAAAGTGAAAACCTCTGAGGAGGAGGACTTCATCACCTGAGACGATGGCTCAGGCCGTAAGAAGGCGGTTTGGGAGTTGGAGGTCGTGGGTTTGATCCTTATCGTCCTCAATGAATTTTGAAGTCCAACAGCCAAAGTGAAAAGATAAAAGCGCCCAGAGAAAAGGTGTAAGTGCAAAGGGATTCAGGTGGCGTTGTGGAGGTTCATTGTGGCTACGGAGCCAGCAGGCAGTTCTCTGCCTGGTTCGAACCCCCGTGGCGTCCATTTGGATCCTGGCGCGGAGGGCGCTGCGTTTCCACAGAGATACAAACACGGGGTTATACTTATTTGTTCTTTATTGCAAGATTTTGAAAATTTTCATCCTCCAAGTCACCCCAGTGGTGCATTCCTGCCAGACGAGAGACGACAACAGAGGACAGAGTCACTGAGAAGATTTAATAAGATGTGAGAAGATTTAATAAGATGTAAGAAGATTTAATAAGATGTGAGAAGATTTAATAAGATGTAAGAAGATGTAAGAAGCTGCTGCATGGACATGTTCTCTGACACTGGACCACTAGGGGGCGTCTGCCTGAAAAATAGAAAAGAGGAGTGAAAAGCAAGTGTTAAAGGGCCAGTTCACCCACAGTCAAAAAAACATTTCTTCCCTCTGGTCCGTAGTGCTGTTTATCCATGTAAATATTTTTGGTGAGAGATACGAGCCGTAGAGACGTCTGCCTTCTGTCCAACATAATGGGACTAAATGTCACTGGGACTGTGGTCCTTAAAGCACCAAAAAGTAGATTCTAAAAAAGAAAAATCAGTGTGTCTCTCCAAAAATCAGGAGGCAGTTACTACTATAAAAGAGTAGTTGTTAGATGAAAGTGCTCACAACAAGGTGTGTGTATTATTATTTTGTTTTTGAAATGTTGAAATGTATGTTTTGGTGCTTTGAGCGCTGAAAGCTAAGTATCATTTAGTCCCATTATACTGAAGAGAAGGCAGAAATTGCTAGGAGCGGTATCCCCAAAACTCTGCAAGTTACAGCAAAAGACTGTAGATGGATAAAAAGCACTACATGCCAGTGTAAGAAATGTATTTTTGATTTAGGGGGTGAACTGTCCCTTTAAGCAAGACTTTTAGTTAACAGAAGGTTTGGCTTGAGTGTAAATTGTGTAAACTTTTCACATATGACAAGTTTAAAGGATGAGAATGTAAAATATGTCCACGTGTTGTCCTCAGAGTCACTGCCGACTGCTGACTTGAAGTAAATGTGGTTATTGAATATTGTAAAAACAAAGGTGATAAAGCCGATAATGTTTGTGGATTTGTTGCACGGTTTAATTTTAAAATGTGGCCATATTTTACAGATTGCTCCTTTAAGAAAGAGGCGTCTGAACTGAAAGCATTTTGGTTGCAGCAGTGGGTCATACTGAGAATAAATATCTCACCAGAGTGAAGACGTGGTCTCACTGGGTCGTCCTCCAAGATGCGGTCCATGGAGGCTGCGTATCTGCAAGTGTGAGATAAATAAAAGTCAGGTTATTTGAAGTGTGGTTGTGTGAGCCACTGATCCAGAGTCAGTGTGTTTCCTACAGTAGATGGTGTTGAGTACAGCACACTTCCTAGAAGCAGTGAGGGACAGCAGCACAGAGACTAAACAGAGGACTGTTGTGGACAGTTTTGTGTTTTTACTTGTTTTTTTTTTTAATGTATTATCATTTTTCATTGTTTTTATCTGTCTTTGTA